>NC_136740.1:27273931-28011431 GCF_936440315.1 Barbus barbus
AGTTCTTCATCTCCATCTTCTGAGAGAGGAATGAGAGAGGGAAACATCAGAGCGCACATGCAACTCATCCACACATGTCATTTACAAGATCATGTGTGTCGCCCGCCCTCAAATATAACAACAGCACAAACTGTGTCATATTCATCCAATGAGGTAATGGAACGGAGCAATGTTGTGAAAATGTATAACAATCCCTAAAAAACGACAATAATTCACACTAGAATCACTTTTGACACGTGAAATGACAAGCTTTGTTGTCTCCTACTTGACACACCAATTCAAGTCAATCATCAAGGAGGCTCCGCCCATCCATGGGGGAGAACAAAATTTGTTACCGTATTTACCCATTAATTTAAATGTAGACAACAATGATTCCAAGAAATATGGCTATTTGAAAGAAACTCATAAAATTGGATTTTCTGTGCAGAAATTAAATCAAAATTAGATTTTTAATTTGTTTTTATTTATTTAACTAAGGCATATTTTTAATTTAAGATTCACGTTAACCAAAGTAGATACCCAATATTAACAATTGCATTTTATAATTATACAAGTGTATTTTTATTCTCACATTCTTATTTGAACAGAAAATACATTGATGCTTTTTAGGCAAGATTTATTTCTAAAAACAGTCAAATTCTTCATGTCCCCAAATGAAATGAACAGGTAACTACTGTAACTGGGGTATGATGCATTGCTGACTGTAACTATAGCAAAGCACAACTTTTGCTGAGTCAGTCATTCTGCAATCCCACCTCTCAAATAAACATCTCAGCATGAGCAAGAGCCAACATGGAGACAAAAAGAAGATGCACAGAAAAACAGACTTACTTCTTTCCAGCGTCCCTTTTGGAGGCAGTTGTGGGAGCTGTCGTCCTCTCCTGCTGTTCACGGGGGTCCCGGTGGGGCTGGTCTGAACCGATCCTCCACGAGGATGCGCCCTAGTAGACAAAAAATAATCACCATTATTATCGTTGTTATGTGCATGTACCTTAACGCTACCCTGAACACTGACAGCGACAGCAAGAAACTGCTGATCAACACAAAGAATCATAATAGGACATTAAACAAAAAGGCATAAAGAGTTGGTCTATGAAGAATCAGCAAATTAAAATATTACTCATGCAACAATACATTATAAATAAATGGGGTTAAAAAGCATGTGCTGAAAAGGAGTGGTTTAGTCAGTCATATATATGATATTTCACATATACATGTGCTGTAATATCATGCACATCCATTTGAATGATGCTGGGGATTAAAATAACAGTAAACAAACATCATGGTTTTCCATCAGCATTTTGTATAAACAAAAAACTCAATTATTTGCAAAATCACGAAGGTAGTACTATATATACGGTAAGTAATTTAATAAAGATGATTTTAAACATCATGCAAACTTCTAGTTATTTTAATAGTAAAATCCTCAAAATACAAGATATGCAGTATAATAATATATAATGCATTAATAAGATTAACACTATTAAAAATATTAAGGTAGGTAAGGTTTTTTTTTTTAAGAAGCCTCTTATGCTAATCAAGGCTGGATTTATTTGATCACACATACAGTAAAAACAGTAATATTATGAAAAATTACTATTTATAATAACTATTTTTCATTTCAATATATTTTAAAATGTAATTTATTCCTGTGATGCGAAACTGAATTTTCAGCATTACTAGGTCAGTCTTCAGTGTCACATGATCCTTCAGAAATCATTCTTATATGTTGATTTTCTGCTCATCATTATTGAATAGAAAGTTCAAAAGAACAGCATTTATTTAAAACAATAATCTTTTGTAACACTATAAATATCTTTACTATCACTTTTTATCAATTTCATGCGTCCTTGCTGAGTAAAAGTATTAATTTCTTTAAAAAATAATAATAATAATCTACAATTTTGAACAACATATTTTTTATTTATCATTTTATTTTATTTTGTCTTTTTAATAAAAACACTTAATAAAAACTCAAACGAATTCCGGAATGACTATTTATATATATATTTTTAAATATATTGTTCAAATGACTGAATAAAACCAACATCTGATATAATCTAATTGTTCTGCCATTTTATTCCAAACATTATATTTAGTTTATATGTAGGCTTATGCTTTAGTTTAACAACTTACAACAACGAGCAAATATTCAGTAGTACGTACAATTACTACATTTGACAAAATGCTTAATGCTTTGGCACATGAAGGTGACTCTTCCACTGCAAGAGAAGTGTGCATTTTTCTCCGCCATCACCAAAAACAAACAAAACATTAGGAATCGAGACAAAAAGAACCAAACGGGGGGAAAACAAATGAGTTAAATATCACAATATAGGGATAACAACCAATGGAGATTCCACACCACTCATACAAAGTATAACTGGTGTGTTTTGCTATAAAACAAATCATTAAAAAGAAATGAACAGTATCTGGTGAATCTACAGAGATGAGATGGAACATATATAACAGCACTGCTGCAGAGAGGACAACAAACAAATAAAATCAAAGGGTCGGTTGGTTGGATGCAGGGAGTCTTTGTTAGCACATGAAGGATGTTTTGTTTGATTAGTCAGGTCTGTTTTGCGGGGTGAGCGGGCTGCTTTGATCTGGGTCACCTCGATAAGGCAGGGGATGGTGGAGCGGAGTGTCCTGACGGCAGAGAGGGCATCGATGATCTCATGTGGGGGCCGTCGGGCGGCCGCTCAGTAGAGCGAGAGCGACTGTACATAGGCCGCTCCAGTGCGGACCGCTGGTCTGCAGAACGGGACCTGTGGTGATTCTCGTGCCTTTCTGGCGCTCCGTAATTCCTGGAGAAACGTGATTGGGGGAAACAGGGCGAGGTTTAGAGTGGGTGAGGTTGGTTGCATCAGGCTGATGGAGTCTCAGAACGCTGCATAGCATTCTGGGAAATCACTGAGACTCTAACAGGTCAAGGTAAAGTTGTGTCGTCTTTGGCACTTGGAAGCAACCAATACAGGAGTCTAACCCAACGGTTCTGTACAGTACTACTACTACTAATAATAATAATACATTTTATTAGGCGCCTTTCAGAGCACTCAAGGACACCGTACAGTAAAGTGATAATATAACATAAAATCTTGATGGCAATACAGCAAATAACAACTATAACAATAAATCATTTAAAATTTATCAGAAAAAACTAACCTAAACAGGTAAGTTTTAAGGCATGATTTAAAAGGAGTCAGACAGTCATTTTCTCGAATAGATTGTGGAAGAGAATTCCAGAGATTAGGAGCAGCAGAACTGAAAGCCCTAGATCCCAGATTGGCTAAACGAACAGAAGGTACAACAAGGGAAACAGATGAAGAGGATCTGAGAGTACGTTTCGGGAAGTAAATATGAAGCAAATCAGAAAGATAAAGTGGGGCAGAATTATGAAGAGCTTTGAAAGTGAGAAGCAGAATTTTGTACTCAATTCGATATTTAACAGGTAGTTTAAAAAACTACCAGTGAAGGTAGTAGAGAACTGGAGTGATATGCTCGGTGGAAGAGGTTCTAGTAATTATACGGGCAGCTGAATTCTGGACCAATTGAAGTTTATGAAGAAGTTTGTGGGGTAGCCCAAAGAGAAGGGAGTTACAATAGTCAATGCGTGAGGTAACTAGAGCATGTATAAGAATAGCAGTGGAATTTGGTGTGAGAAATGGACGAAGACGACTGATGTTCCGTAAATGGAAATACGCAGACCGAGTAATATTGTTCGCATGCTTTTCAAAAGATAGAGTACTATCGAGGACGACACCCAGACTTTTAACCTGAGTAGATAAGGAGATTATAGAGTTATCAACAGAAAGTGAAAAACTATTGGATTTTGACAAGTTAGATTTGGTACCAACAAGGAGAACTTCTGTTTTGTCAGTATTTATCTTAAGAAAATTACGTGAAAACCAGGATTTAATCTCTTCTAAGCAACCTAAAAGAGAGGAAGAAAGAAGGGTAGAATTTGGCTTAGAATACAGATAAAGCTGGGTGTCATCAGCATAGCAGTGAAAACTGATGCCATATTTTCTAAAAATGTGACCAAGGGGTAGTAGATAAATAATAAATAAAATAGGGCCCAAAACAGAGCCTTGAGGAACACCAGTTGTAACAGGCGAAATGTATGATTTGAAATTTTTAAGTTGAATAAATTGAGTGCGCCCAGAGAGATAGAATCTGAACCAACTAAGAGGGACGCCAGTAATACTTATGGAGAGTAGTCTATCTAGGAGAACTTGGTGAGAGATTGTATTAAAAGCTGCGCTTAAATCGAGTAAGTACAGTTAAGAGTCCAGAGTCGGCTGACATCAGCAGATCATTAACAACTTTTACTATGTCTCTGTACTATGCAAAGGGCGGAAACCGGACTGGAATTTATCAAATAAGCCATTTTTTAAAAGATGATAGTGAACCTGAGATGCAACAACATTTTCCAAAATTTTTGAGAGAAAAGGTAAATTGGAAATTGGGCGTAAATTGGCAAAATTATTAGGGTCGGCTCCCGGTTTCTTAAGTCTTGGAGTAATTACAGCAACCTTAAAAGATGAAGGCACGAGTATAAAAAGGTGAGAGACGAGTATATAATATCAATTACTATATCAGATAGAGAAGATAAACAAGCTTTGACCAGGTGAGTAGGGAGTGGATCTAACTGGCAAGTGGAAGACTTAGATTGTCTGATAAGACCTGATATTTCATCAATAGTTGGAAGTTCAAAACTGTAAAAAAGAGACAGAAGAGAACCGTGGGAAGATAAATACAACAGATCAGATGCCGCATTGTTTTGAAAAGTACATTTTTGATGAATATTTTCAATTTTAGTATTAAAAAGGTCATTAATTTAATCGCATAGATCACTAGAGTATAGATGAGAAGGAAGGGTATCAGGGTGATTAACTATACGATTTAATAAGACTGAAAGATACATTATAAAAGCATAATTAAGTTCAGATTAGGACAATGAAATCCAAAATCACAAATTTTACAGCACTCAGATCACAGAAGCATAAAAATAAAAAAGAAATAGATTAAACAAATGAATGAATTCGTATTAAAAACTGTGGAAGGAAAGATTACTCTCTGATTATTCATACATTTTAACAGCAGGAAAAATCCCATCCATTTTATTCAGAGAGAAAAAGATTTTCACAGGATTTCTGCAGGTTTTATGAAAGTAAATGTAAGACTTTAAGACTTTTTTTTAAGGCCACGTAAAGAACATTTAAGGAAGAAATTGAATGGAACACAATGTCAATAATGAAATGCTGAGCACAGATTCCAAATATGTTCTTCATCAGTAATTTTTGTCTTGTTTTCCAGTGCAAACATTTGAAGATTCTTAAATCAACAGACATTTACTTAAGAAGCAAAATTACATAAAATGAGAAGTCTGCCTTAATTTGTGGATGGGAAAAATAAGGATTTTTAGGAAACTTAAAGACCTACAGAAACCTTGCTTTCAGGACAGTCCTCCTTACCAATTACTGATGGTTTTATTTTTTTGATCCCTGTGGAGAAAATGAATGGGAAATTCTTCTGGAACAACACTGCTTAAAACATTTGGCACAGTATAACATACTAATACACAAGACAATACAAAAAGATGTGCAATGTCTGAAAAGTTGTCCAGCATCAAAACACTGATTCATTAAAAATACATTGAGATAAATAAAGTGGCACTGTAAAAAAAAAAAAAAAAAAAAGGCTGTTAAATACAAAGTGAGTAAAAATATTTTTTAAAAGGAAACATTTTATAGAAAATAATATCTGTAAAATAATATTTATATTTAAATGATAGACAGCTTGAACAGTTACAAAAATATTGAAACGGATTGGGTTTAGGACATGAAAAGCTGCACAAGCTCTCATTTGAATTTTTGCATGCAAACTAAAATATTATTAGCCTTACAGCATTTTAAGCTCATAAATTTGTATTATAATATATTGAGAGGTCAAAGAATAACAGCCAAAATCAGCTGGTAAATTTAATTATAAAAGAAAAAAAAACAATCATGCTAAAGGCACAAAATGTGGATACTATTTATTGAGGAAATAAAAAATGTGAACGTGGCCACAGTATACTTTAAAATTACTTTGTTTAAGAGCACGTTAGCCATTTACGTGTAAGTGACAATAAAGCGACATCTTCACCGTTTTGCTTGTTTTGGGACAAAATGTTCCTTGGTTTAAATTATGTTTTAAACATTGACAAACTACATCATAGTCAGCATTTGAAGAGGATCAAAACCTTTCTTCAAAGTTGTCCTAAAACCAAAACAATACCCGTTCTTGTCTTAGGACAACTTTGATGAACTTTTTTGATCCACTTCAAATGTTGACTACTGTATTTACATACAGGTTAAGAAAAATAAACTTAATTTAAAATATATTAAATAAGCAAAAACATGAGCCAAGATGAGGACTGTACTAAAGACGTGGGCTTTTTTTGGTAGTGAAATTGGCCCAGCTCATGACAGGGCAGCAGGGATGCTCTCGGTGTTGGATATCATCCCAAATAATGTCTTCATCCTGAAACAAAAAGGCTGTCGACATTTTAGACAGGCCATAAATGGTTGACCCAAATAGGCTGCAGCACCAGTACCCCTCCATGTCACTGTACGCCTCTATGATGGGCCATCCTAGCAGGACGCGGTAACCTGACCACCACACGCTGATTGATGGAACACACACTATTGCCACGGCTGCCAAAAAGACGCAGATATTTGGAACTGACCACATAAACCATCAGTGTGTGCATTACGCACACCCTCAACTTCATCAGGGTTTAAAGGAATAATTCACACATACATGAAAATTCATTCACAGGCCAACCAAGATGTAGATAAGTTTGCTTCAGAACAGATTTGGAGAAATTTAACATTGTATCACTTGCTCAACAATGGATCCTCTGCAGTGAATGGGTGCCGTCAGAATGAGAGTCCAAACAGCTGATAAAAACTTCACAACAATCCACAAGTAATCCACACGATTCCAGTCCCACAAATAACATCATGTGAAGTTAAAAGCTGCAAATCTTAATTCCCTGATCACACAACATATCTTTGTGAAAGTGTTTTATCAAAAGTAAAAGATTTTTAAAAACTCCAGATCAATGTACATTGCTAGTGAATAACATATGCTGGACAACTTTTCACACAAAACACCAATTAGAGACAACACACAAAGCAAAACTACGATCCCATTAATAAGCTCAAGGTAGTGAAGTACTGTATTTATAAATTCCCTTTTACATAATTTCTCAGTTTGTTAAAACAAAGCATGAGCTAGCTGTAAAAATAAGTGCTCAGTTTCTTTATGATGACCTTATGAGAGAATGACGAGGCTTTAGGAATGAGTCAAAGGCATACAGTATCTCACCATTCTTACAAAGACAGAAGCTTGTCAGGTTTAATGGTGAATATATTTTTCCAACTCTTTTTGGAAAATATATACATTTGCAGGGACTGTGTAAAAATTGTTATTGTTTATTTAGTACTGACCTGAATAAGATATTTGACATAAAAGATGTTTACATATAGTCCACAAGAGAAAATAAGAGTTGAATTTATAAAAATGACCCCGTTCACTTGATTCTTAATACTGTGTTGTTACCTGAACGATCCAAAGCTGTGGTTTTTTTTTTGGACTATATGTAAACATCTTTTATGTGCAATATCTTATTCAGGTCAGTACTAAATAAACAATAACACGCATTTTGCATGATCCCTCTTATTTTGGTAAAAATAATTAACATTTTGCAGATTCTGAAAGGTGTATGTAATGTTTTGACTTCAACTGTATATACTGTATATATACACAGTCATGGCCAAAAATATCGGCACTCTTGGTAAATATGATCAAAGGAGGCTGTGAAAATGAATCTGCATTGTTAATCCTTTTGATCTTTTATTAAAATATTTTTTACAAAAATCTAACCTTTCATTGGATAATAAAAATTTAAAATGGGGGGAAATATCATTATGAAATAAATGTTTTTCTCTAATACACATTGGCCACAATTGGCACACTTTTATTCAAAACTTTTTGAAATCTCCATTTGCCAGTTTAACAGCTCTAAATTTTCTCCTATAATGCCTGATGAGGTTGACATAAACACCTGACAAGAGATCAGAGACCATTCCTTCATCCAGAATCACTCCAGACCCTTCAGATTCACAGCTTCATGACGGTGCTTCTTCTCTTCAGTTCACCTCACTCATTTTCTACAGGGTTCAGGTCAGAGGACTGGAATGGCCATAGCAGAAGCTTGGTTTTGTGCTCAGTGACCCATTTTTGTGTTGTTTTTGAGGTTTGTGTTTGGATTATTGTACGGTTGGAAGATCCAAACATGGCCCTTTATAAGATTTCTAACAGAGTCAGTCACTTGTTGATTTTTTATCTGTTGGTATTTGATAGAATCCATGATGCCATGTGTTTAAACAAGATGTCCAGGACCTCCAGCAGAAATATAGGCCCACCACATCAAAAACACAGCAGTATATTTCATTGTACACATGGGGTACTTTTCATCCCTGTGTTCACCAAACCCATCTTGAGTGTTTGCTGCTAAAAAGCAAATTTTTTAGTTTCATCTGACCATAGAAGCCAGTCCCATTTGAAGTTCCAGTCGTGTCTGATAACTGAATATGCTGGAGTTTGTTTATGGATGAGCTAGGAGAATTTTTCTTGAAACCCTCCCAAACAACATGTGGTGATGTAGGTGCTGTTTGACACATTTTTTTTTTTAAGGTTTTCTGATCCCGAGACTCAGCTATTTTCTGCAATTCTCCAGCTGTGGTCCTTGGAGAGTCTTTAGCCACTCAAACTCTCCTCCTCACCGTGCATTAGGACGATATAGACACACGTCCTCTTCCAGGCAGTTTCGTAACATTTTCTGTTGATTGGAAATTCTTCTTTATTGCCCTGATGGTGGAAATGGGAATTTTCACTACTCTAGCTCTTTTCTTAAAGCCACTTCACTAATTTGTGAAGCTTAATTATCTTTGTTTTCCCTCCTGTTTATATTTCTGTGAAACAGAAAGCCATGGCTGGATAATTTCATGTTCATAATCACCCTGGAGTGCTCAAGATTGTGAAAATGAATGGGAATATACTTAAGAGATATTTTACTCATAAGAATTGCTAGGGGTGCCAATAATTGTGTCCAACGTGTATTTGAGAAAAAACATTTATTTCATAATGATATTTCCCCCCATTTTAAATTCTTATTATCCAATGAAAGGTTAGATTTTTGTAATTTTTTCAAATAAAAGACCAAAAGGTTTAACAATGCAGATTAATTTTCACAGCGTTATTTACCAAGGGTGCCGATACTTTTGGCCATGACTGTATATATACACATATATATATAAATATAATTTAGTGCACCTTTAAGAATCTTGAATTATGCATTTATACCAGGATTTTCATTAAGTCAACATGAGGTTGTGCGGATTCAAGTTTCTCAATGTCAGAGACCCTCATGAATGCAGGTTTTCAACAAAATAGTATCAAACTGGTTGCATCTTATCATGTTATGATTATAAATGCATTGTACTGAAAACCTGCATTCGTTAAAGTTCAGAGGAAGTCAAGGTTTGAGAAACGCTAATGTGTTAGTGGAGGCTCTCAGCAGGGAGGTTAATGGGGACGGACATTGGCAGCAATGGCTCTACCTGAGTTCCTCCAGATGACTGTCATGAGGCTGACTGTGTCGGGTTCGAGGTAAGGTGAGAAAATGACTGCAGGCAGATGGAGAGAATAGACGTGGATTTTCAGAAGAGAGATGAAGAGATTTGAGGGAAGAGAGAGGATCATGTTTTCGTTGAAACTGATGATGATGATGGGATGAACCCAAACTTTTCACGTGGAAGAAATGTGGTTACTGTTCAATGGCACCAACACTCACACATCTAACTGTATCAAGAACAGAGATCATTTTAAATGAGCGTTATGATAATGCCAATAAAGGGGCCCTACAAAACAGGATTTCCTTGCACTTTATTAAAACAAAGCTGTGCAATAAATCAACCAGTCAGATAGATATATAGATAGATAGACAATACTATATTAATAACAATAAATAAAAATGAACATAGATTAATAAATTACATTACATTACATTATAGATGGACTTCAGGATAAAAAACTACGACAAAATATAGCCCCTGCACAGCAAAAATCTTAAAAAAAAATAATATTCCAACACTTGCTTGCTTATTAGTAAGCCCTAAACAACTCTTCAATAAACAAACAAATATAAATAAATAATATTAGTAATGACAACAGTAATAAACAAACAAACAAACTTTACATTATAAGACTCCAAAGTGAAAAACTGCTACAAAATGTAAAATAATAACAATAATAAATGGCAATTCTTGCTGGCTTACTAAAAAACAAAAAAACAACCTAAATAACCTTTTACTAAAGATAAATATATAGAATATAGATGGCTTTGTGACTCGGGTGCATGATCATTGTTGTTGATTCAGTGATCCACACACACTGTTGTTACACTAGATCTTGTGTGTTGTTGGGTTCTTGAATCAAATGTTAATAATAAACCAAAACTCTTAAACTGTGATTCAGATGAACAGGTTCAGACAGCAGAAGAGAGATCTATCTTACCTCTGAGAAGGGGGCATGCTGGGAGACCGTGATCGTGCTCGGTTGATGTCAGCTGATCGAGAGCAGTGATTGGACGATAAGACCTGCTCAGGCACAGAGAGGGTGGAGCTCTGGAGGTCCCTGCCGTTTCTATAGTCTGTAATGAAGTAAAGGGAAAGAATTACAATTATGCACTAATTTTTACGACGTGTGTACTTCATTTTGAGCGACTAATGAAAAACTGTTAAACCCTTTACTGATAGCAATTTAAACATGCTTTAATAAAGTCCTGCAAGCAAAAATGGTTAATCATACTAGATTATCTATTTAACACCATGTGTTGTTGTTTTTTCTTCGCAATAACTGGTTCTTAAATTGCTGTAAAAGTTGCTTTTTAAAGCCAATATGTTCCAGTCATGAATGAACATAACTCCCATTAAATCAGAAAACAGCTTTCACAACCAAAACCAGAATAATGACTTTTTCCTCATGCAAGAGCCGTCAACCCACTCAGCCTGATGGCATTTCATTACCCAGCATTCAGTGCGGCCACGCTAAGGTCAGTGCCTCGCATGATTACAAAAGACTGATGTTCAACTGACTGTATCGCACATTAAAACAGACCAAACAAAGGTAAAACAATGTATCAAGGGAATTTCTTCCTTTATAATGGGTTATTATTTACTTTTTATTATGAACTATGAACTGATTCTAATAGAATTTGATGTTTTCATGTTGCTAATGGAATATGTACCAATCACAAACGTTGGAAAATTTTAAACTATTTTCTCAGTATTAAATGATATAATAGTATATTTAAGTATAATATATTTGTCTTGATATATAATGGACACTTTGGATGCAAATTATCATAAAAATATAAAATTATTATTAAAATTGTAAAATTATACCCATAACTAGATATCTTGAAAAGCAGCATAATGATACACTACCATTAAAAATAAGTCTATTATGCTTATCAAGGCTGCATGTGTTTAATCAATGTAAAATAAATGTATTTAAAACAACAGTATTTTTTTATTTGAATATATTTTAAAATATAATTTATTCCTGTGAAGCAATTTTCAGCATCTCCAGTCTTCAGTGTCACATGAAATCATTATACTATGCTGATTTGCTGCTCAAGAAACAAATATGATTATTAACAATGTTGAAAACAGTTGTGCTGCTTAATATGTTTTTGTGGAAATTGTGACACATTTTTAGGATTACAAATAGAAAGTTCAAAAGAACATTTTGATCAATTTACTAAATAAAAGTATTAATTAATATTTAAAAAATGTACTGAACCCAAAAGTTAACCTAAAATGTTGTCTAACCAGGCAGCTCACTAGCATTTGGAATAGAGCTACAGTTAATATTGCAGCAGGGGCTTAACCATCATTTTATAAGTGAGGGGGACAGAAGTGTTAAAAAAAAAAAAAAAAAATCCTCTTTTGTCTTATTGGCAGGCTTTATTTTATTTAGGCTTTATCTCTCTTAATTGGCTAAGAAATCAAACACACTGCATGATAATAACCAAACATTTGTATTCTACAATCATGGCCAAAAATATCGGCACGCTTAGTAAATATGATCAAAGAAGGCTGTGAAAATTAATCTGCATTGTTAATCCTTTTGATCTTTTATTTAAAAAAATTCACAAAAATCTAACCTTTCATTGGATAATAAGAATTTAAAATGGGGGGAAATATTATTATGAAATAAATGTTTTTCTCTAATACACATTGGCCACAATTAACGGCACCCTTTTATTCAATACTTTTTGAAACCTCCATGATGGTGGAAATGGGAATTTTCACTGCTCTAGCTCCTTTCTTAAAGCCACTTCACTAATTTGTGAAGCTTAATTATCTACTAGTTTCTACGGGTGCCAATAATTGTGTCCAACGTGTATTTGAGAAAAACATTTATTTCATAATGATATTTCCCCCCACTTTAAATTCGTATTATCCAATGAAAGGTTAGATTTTTGTGATTTTTTTAAATAAAAGATCAAAAGGATTAACAATGCAGATAAATTTTTACAGCCTTCTTTGATCATATTTACCAAGCGTGCCGATATTTTTGGCCATGACTGTATAATCTGTTTTTCCAATCTTTTTCTAATTACAATTTTATGATTGGTTTATACAAACATATAAGGTGGCAGAATAGTTTATATACTGTAATAAACGTTATGTCAATAATCACTGCATTATTCATACACTTCATTTATTTATTACCTGGAAATGACTTGAAATTAAGTCTTTTAGCTAGATAGCGGGATGCCTTTGCCCATATTAGGGATTTCCCTCCTGCTCTTTATAAGTTATTACATCTATGAGGCCATTCTGGACTTTCTGAGCAAGAGCGCCCTCAGGCTTCGAGTATGAATGAAACATACACTGCATAAGAGTGTTTAGCACTCCGTAATATTCGCATCGTCTCATTTTGGATATGAATAAATTTATATGAAAAAATATTTCATACATAGACTATCTTGTTTCTTTGCGTTTAAATCTAGATTTATTCACACTGGCCCTACTTTCTACTTCTACATGAACACACTTGCCTGGAAAAAGTGTGGGGGATGAATGTATTGCAGTACAAGTAACATTGGTTTGGTCTGTCACACACATACTGTAGTGTCTGAACGTGACCTCGGCGTGCTCCAGCGCAGAGACTGCAACAGCACCGGTGCATCATGCTGCAATAAATGAACGGTTGCTAGACACACGGGCCAGAAAACAACTACAGCAGCACAGAGCGCATGAAGGGAAAGCAGCGATCTATAATTCCTCTGAATGTTAATCATCTCCTCCCGGCGGAAAGCACTGCATCAGCACTTTACAACCGGCCCAGAGATGGAGCCAAAATCAATGAGAGAGAGAGAGAGACCGAGGGAGGGTTTCCCTCTATCACAAAGAGCACGACTGGAATTTTAAAAAGGGTGCGTGGATGTGAACGCGTGTTTAGGCTTTCCCTTCCCATCTGAGATGCCTGTACAGATGAACATTTTAGCACCAGTATTAGGCTGATGAGTGGTGAAGACATATATAACATACTACCATACTTCATACTGTGCACAGCAGGACATTATTGAATTTATGAGAAATGTGTCCCATTTAATCAACTGAACTGCAAAAAGTTATGACATTTAAACACAAAAGTGGACAAAAAATGCAAAAAAGACATGATAATGAGATTATAATTGGACTCAATGTGACTACATTTTTGTTGTTATAAATTGCTACATATTTTTAAAAGTTATTGTAGTATTTATGCATATCAACATTTTCAAATTTCATTTTTATTAAAAAAATCATTTTCATTTTTAGTAATTTTATGTGCATTTTTATTTATTTTTTAGTTTTTGCTAGTATTATGTTAATATTTCTATTTAGCTTTAATTGATCTTTAAGTTATAGTTTTTGTAGTTTTTGTACTTTGTACAGCTTTACTTTTGATTAACAATAACACTGTATGCATTATTTCAAACAGAGGTATGCTACATACAGTTGAAATCAAAACCTTACACCTTTCAGAATCTGCAAAATGTTAATTATTTGACCAAAATAAGAGGGATCATACAAAATGCATGTTATTGTTTATTTAGTACTGACCTGAATAAGATATTGCACATAAAAGATGTTTACATATAGTCCACAAGAGAAAATAATTTATAAAAATGACCCCGTTCACTTGATTCTTAATACTGTGTTGTTACCTGAACGATCCAAAGCTGAGTTTTTTTGTGTTTAGTGATAGCTGTTCATGAGTCCCTTGTTTGTCCTGAATTATCCTGAAATATCTAATTCAGGTCAGTACTAAATAAACAATAACATGCATTTTGTATGATCCCTCTTATTTTGGTAAAATAATTAACATTTTGCAGATTCTGAAAGGTGTATGTAAAGTTTTGACTTCAACTGTATACAGTAGCATATACAGTTTATACTAATACACTAATGCATAAAACAATACAAAAAAGCAACAAAAAAGACATTTACATTAATCCTAAAACACAGCATAATGAAGTGCAAAAATAAAAGTAAAACACCTTTTAAAAAATACAGAAAATTTCTTCATAATACAGTACAGTGTGCCCTATTTTTTACAGATTTTTTTTGTAGTGTATATTTATATTTTTCACATTACTCCATCACATTGCATTCTTCCAGTCATCATTATTTGGAAATAAACATGTTTCTGAGATGTTTGTTTTCAAAGGCAAAGAGTGACTTTATATTGAACACATTTAGCAGTAAACGTCTTCTTCACCTCTGTCAGACGGTGTCATTTTCACCGTGTTCCTGCTAACATCTTACCTGATACGACACCAACACCATCACCATCCTCACAGTCATAGTCTGAGAACTCACTGTCGCTGATCCTCTGAGACCCTGCAGGAGAAAAACAGACACAGAGACAAGTGTTAGAACGGTCTGTAGCGAGACGGGATCATGTGACGTAGCCGTTCTAGGATTTCTGCACTATAAACCACGACAAACATATTTATATCTTTGCCAAAATCTCATGAGCTTTCTATCTACTGCCTACATAATGGGGCATATACAAGATAAAATTAAATAAAATAAACAAATAGACCAATAAATCAATGTTTCCCCTCCAAGTATTGGTTAATAATATTTCTATTTAAACTTTTATTAAAATAATTAACTATTTATAACAGCTCTTTTCAGGAAATGAATGAAATATAATGAATGATAATATTTACAGTTGACATTAGTTATTATAGTTGTCACAATTACAATTTTATCCTTTTTTATTATTTTTAATTTTTCTGTTTTCATTTGAAATATTTGATATTATTAGATATTAGCTATAGGCAACATTTTGAATTTTATAAAAAAAAATTCCATGCAATATTTTATTTCACATTATTTCAATTACAAAATTTATTTTTAATAGTTTTAGTTATGTCTTTAAAAACAACACTGTTATAATATCCCTCATGCCCTAAAATGCTGTCTAGGTAGGCATCTCACTACATTTTAGAACATAACTCCAGCTTAACCACAAGTGACAAACACTGCTGTTCATTCATCTTCCTCTGTGACGCTCATAAAAAGTGGTAAAGAAGATATCTGCACTCGAAATGCCTGTCTATTTCAGACTACTCACAGATAACCGAACATGTCAGTCAGACATCTCTCTCTCTCTTCCAAATCCACAAAACAAGAACGAGGCAGACTGAGCTTTGTATTACGTGAGAAAATGGATCTTCTTCTCCCTTCGCTTCAGTCACGAGGAACAAACCGAGCTGAACGGCGTCCCGAGCTGAACATTTGCCGAGTTTGACACTCTGAAGCGGCCGCTCCATCACTCAGTTCAGATCAAGAATGAAAGCTAATCTGCCGAGTGGCGTTCACACAACTACAGCCAGAACGGACACCCAGCCTGCGCTCGCCCACCAAACAGACCCTTGCGCTTTAATGGCGGTGATAAACCAGCAATAAACCTGCTCTCATTTCGTTCGCTCTATCTTTTCTCCTTCAGCTCTCTGGTCTATAAATCAGTCTCTTTAAATCACTGAATCAAACACTCGTAGACCGAAGTGTCAAAAGAGATTCACAAACTTAAAAAATGTTTTCTTGAGACTTGTCTTACTGATTTGTTAGGGTTACATAAATAAGACTTTTCTTATGCACTGCAATGCATCAATGCCAGAAGCTTAATGTGCGTGCACAATCTGCATTTTTAATAACCACCCATCGTCCAGTTTAACCAGTTCATATTTAGTTCATGTTAAATCTTTGTAAGGGATGTCTTTATAATATCCTAATTATGTTGGAACATATTAAAAAAGATGGCTCTTTAGTGACACTTTTCAAAACGATTAGCTAACTGCTGTCAGTGAAGAGAAAATTATTGGAGTGAACATGATTTGTGAGGGTTTTTCTTTGCTTCTGTCTCTTTGAATGATTAAAAACAGGTGCTGCAAATACAAAACCACACAGCAACCAAAAACCAAGAAAACTCACTCTTAAAAGAGAAGAAACTAAACTAATTCAAGGCAGGTTATGCACAAATTTAAAAACTTTGTTTTAGAGATATTATATTATTTTTCACAGCTATGCAGAATTAGTAACTACAAAGGGAGGGACAAAATTAAATTAGGACTGGATTGTATGATGGCATTTATCGCAGAATGATAGAAAAGTGTAGTTTTTTCTCTTTACCATTTATACAGCAGAATATATATTTGCACGAAATATTTTGACAAAAGGAGTGATGAAAGAAATACGGTCTGATACGGTCCTGTGTATTTATGCATTTGTGAGATAAAGTTTAAAAAAAGGAAATATAAGATATAATTTCTGATGCATGAATATAAATTTGCTGTTAAGAGAAATAAAGTTGTAATTATGAGAAATAAATAGCTAAAGTTATTCATGTGTAATAAATAATGATAAACTTTGGTTTCAACTGAAAAAAAAATAAACTTCTAAATAATAAAAAGGCCAAAATTAACACATGATAAATGAATTAACTCTTTTGTTCAAAAGTCTGAGGTCAGCGAGGGTTAAATTAAATTGAACAAAAGTGACAGAAAAACTTAATTTTTTCCTCTTTATATTTATCAAGGAATCTTGAAAAAAAGTATCATGGTTTCCATAAAAATATTAAGAAGCAAAACTGCTTTCAATATAAAAATAAGAATATTGTCACAATAAGAAATGTTTCTTGCAGAATTATTTCTTAAGGATCATGTGACACTAAAGACAGAAGTATGCTAAAAAAATCAGCTTTACATCACAGGAATAAGTTGCATTTTAAAATATATTCAAACAGTTATTTTAAAACTGAATAATGTTTCATAAAATTACAGTTTTACTGTATTTTTAATTAAATAAATGTAGCCTTGGTTAGCATAAGTGACTTCTTTCAAAAAAATTAAATAAATAAAATCTCACCGAGCACAAACTTTTGAAATGTAGTTTGTAGACATTTTTTGTTTAATTTCTACCCGAGATAATTATATTGTGACCATTACCATAATGTAAAATTAATAATGTTGAATCCGAATTTTCCTCATACCATCCAGCCCTTCTACAAGTAATAATAACAGTAGACAGAAGCCTGTGTTCACTACAGTGTATATGAAGAGATCGCACTGATCTGCAACAAAGAGGGGAAAACAGCAGCACTGGGGAGAATCAGAGGGCACTATGGGAAAAAGTGGCAGAGTGAGGACATGTTCCACTTCGGTCAGTGTTTGTTTCGTTATTGATGAGAGTGAGAGGGACAGCAGGGTGGATCCAGTATAAAAACACACGGTGAAGCCCAGAGGATCAGGCTGAGCATGCAGCGGTCATTACCTGAGCTGTACACAAATGGGCCTTTGGCTGCAGAAATAACCAGGTCAAGATAGAAAACAATGAATGCAGGACACAAACGCTCAAACCAACAGCTGTAGTGTTTCAGATTTCAGCTCAGTTGGGCCCGAAACTCTCAGTACTCTATGAAAGCATGAACCACAAGCTGTTGTCATGTTTATTTATTCTGAAATTTTCCACTGTTTTGGCTACTGAAGTTGAAATCATAGATACTTTTTTAAAATTTTTGCCTAAATGTTGTCAGTTCTGACAAGGAAGAATCACAAAACTAATCACATGGTCTTTAAGAAAACTAGTGAAAAAAAATTTAAAATCACTAAGGGAATAGTTCACCCAAAATCTTTTTTTTATCAATACTGTCTTTATTGATTTTAGATACTTTCAAAATCTTAATATTGCTAAAAATGTGTTTTCATCGGAACAGATATAGAAAAATGTAGCATTACATTACTTGCTAACCAAAGGATTCTCTGCAGTGAATGGGTGCCGTCACCCAGCTGATAAAAACCTCACAATCATCCACAAGTAATCACACCACTCCAGCCCATCAATTAACGGTAACGTCTTGTGAAGCGAAAAGCTGTGTGTTTTTAATAAACAAATGCATTATTAATATGCTGTTAACCAGTGCCTCTAGACAAAAATCCAAATCAGGAGAGAAATATGCACACTTCAAGCACAGTTTACAAGTGGAACATTCCAAAAACTGTTTAAACAAATATGTTGAGAGTTAAAATACCTTTATGGTGGATTTGTTTATTATAAACATGTAGTTTTTCACTTCACAAGATGTTAATTGATGGACTGGGATGGTGTAGATTATTATGATGTTTTTATCAGCTCTCATTCTGACGGTACCCATTCAATGAAGAGGATCCACTGGTAAGCAAGTGCTGTAATGCTAAATTTTCCCAAATCTGTTCTGATGAACAAATGAACTTTTCTCTTTGAATTTTTGAATTTTCTTATCTTGGATGACCTGAAGGTGAGTAAATTTAAGTAAATCACTATTAAAAAATGATCAGGAATATATTGGGAATTTTCAGTATATTGCCCAAATAACATATCCAGGCTACTTGAAGACATTTGACATTTGAAGGTAATCTTATCAAGCATTTGTGCTTGCATGCAACTAGCACAAGTAGTTGTTATTATATACAAAAATGCTAAACAGTTATATACGAGCAGTACATTTACCTGAGATTTTCTGTCATATGTTTCTGCTTTGTGTGCATAAAAGATGTGAGCGAGAGACACAGAGGGAGATAGAGAGAGACATACTCTGCAGTCTGCGTGTGGGACTGTCTCCATGCAGCGCTCGTCTCTGAATGCAGGGGGAGCTCTTGGGCAGGGGTACTGATGAGACATCATGTGTTTGTAGCTTATACCAGTGTGGCTCATCATCCACCAGCGCTGTTTCCAGCTCTATTAGGATCTATACACAAACATTTGTTTCACATTCAAATGCAACAAAACATATCCAGTTTATCCCAAAAACAAATTCAGCGCATGTCACTGAAGCTCTAAATTTGAGATTTTTAATGTGGCTAACTACAACAGTAATACATATGCATTAGAAATATTTTAATTATGATCAAAATAATAATAATTATGATTAGTATTACTATTGTAATTATTTATGCAAACTATTTTGTGATCTAAACTGTCACTAGTTGGATCTATTATTGTAGCAAGATCAATTTTAGATTTATCTGTCACTAAATAGCAGGAAAATACAAAATAAAAAAAGTGTTCATCTGGTAGAAGAAGCCTAAACTTCTGAATAATTCACACCATGATTCATCTTGTCCTCACCTCTCCCAAGAACTCACTCTCCTCCTCTCGGACCCGGGCCTGGTCCCACAGCGTGATCTCCAGCATGCGTTCCCTGAACTCCCGCCGGTGGACGGGGGAATACATAAATGTCTGGTTCCATTTGGGCTCTAGTGATTTCTTTACTGTTTTTGTTCTTCTTTTGCTTTTGTCACTGGAGAAACAATGATTCAAACTGTTTTTATTTACCATCATGGTAAAAGAACCCTGGAACAAACACTGAACTCAACAAGCTGAAGAATGCCATGGGAATATGGGAATGTTAAGCGAGACATGAAAGATCTAGTCATAGGCTGCTTTCAGAAAGGAATACTGCATACTGCTCTGATTTTGTATTAAAATGTTTGGCAGTCGAATCATATTGGGAGTAAAAAAAAAAAAAAAGTTTCAAACTGACTAAATTGCATTGTGGGACATAGCTAAAATTTAAATTGAAGCTCAAGCACTAAAGTTAATAACTGGAAATAAATACAAACTAACACCAAAACTGAAATAAAAATAAATGAAACCTAAAAATGAAACCTAAATAGTAATAAAAAAAATAAAAAAAATCTAGAACTAATAAAAAATAAATAAATAAAAATAAAAAATGAAACTAATTTAAATTAAAACTGAAAATATAAAAATAAAACATTCAAATTATTAATAACAAGTATAATAGTATATAAATAATACTACAATTATATTGGTATTTCAGTGTGTATTTTGTATACTGCACATTTTTGCCAAAAAGGTCATACATATAGAAACAATATAAATATTACATACAACTAAAATAGTGTGACTAAGGTGTGCCATTCTGAACACAGCCATATTGAACTGTTTGATGGAAAGACCATGCTTTTTTTTTTGTATTGCACAGTGAGTCTTAGTGGCATAACTGCCCTAATCTCACCTTCTGTCAGGGAGGAAGTAGATCTTCACGTAAGGATTGCGTGGTCGGCCGTCTTCCCTTGAAGGCAGGTCCTTTGCACCCAATATGGTGACGATTAGCTGATGGCCGACTTTGTCATACCAAAGTTTGACCTGCAGGGGGACAAACATCAGAGCCTGCTTGAGATGAAGAGGGACTTGTGTTCTCAGGCTTCACATCATCAGGTGCTTCATTTAAACACATGAAACAAAAGAGAGTTTGATATGCATTGTATCGTAGTATTGCACATGCTAAGATGCATGACAGGCCAAGCTCGGTTCTCAGACAAGTATGGACATGGCAGAAAAATACTTACAAGTCAAACACACACAGCAACAACACAAACATAACAAAAAAAATGCTAGATCTTCTAAGCCAGAGCCCATACTTGCTTGTAGTAATAGGGAAATAACTACAATACCTACAAATGTCTCAGGCCTCTGAGTAACACATGCAATGAAGGACGTTCAATACTTAATGTAAAAAAAAAAAAAGAAAACAAGGCAATGTGCTACAAGGAGAGCTAGGTCAAACAAATTGTACCATTACAAAATCCCCAACAGAACCAGTGGTTGCTGTGCATTAAGGACAATAATTTTGCCCAAAATAGAAAGTCTGCAATATTGCTGAGGGAAAATGTCTGAAAACCATTTGATTTTTGCTACAAACAACCTTAAAATCCTTCACATCATATTTCCTCAGGTACAAGTGGGTACAATTAGCTTATTTCACACATCTCTGTACTTGGGAAAATAAATAAAACCGGTAAAACAGGAACTGTTAAAAGTGCTGTAAAATTATATAAGACATTTTGCACACTTGAGCTAGATTTAGAAATTGAAATAGCCCTTTATCCAATTCCATTCTCCAAAAACATGTCAACCAGCTTGATGACAAAATGATTGACAGGCAGGGAGACTTTCTGATTGGCTAGATTTCTGACAGGCTAACATTTTTTTTTTTTTTTCCGCTTTCAAAGAGACATGTATGCTTTCTTAGGACACCTATTTTAGCAGTGTAGGAGTGATATTTTGTGCGTACAATAACTTACAGCACCTTTAACATATCCTTTTAACTGCAACATGAAACTTCCAGCACTGTTAGTACTGAACAAAAATGTTTAGTATAATTACAAATGTGAAATACAGTTTTTGAATCAGTCAGCAAATGAATTAATCTCCAAAACAATGAAGTACACTGAATCAGTTCTTTCTAAACGGTATGGATGAGTATCAGGATTCAATGCAGTTTCATGTTACATGGAAAAAGAATCAAATTTTATGTCCCGACAAACTCACTCATCACTAAAACATTTAAAGAGACACAGTACTCCTCTGCCCGGGCAAACGCCGCAGGTGAACGTCTCACAGTGTTAGAGGTGGTACGTCACGTCTGCCAACACTCGGGTGTCTCTTAAAATATTTTTGTGCTCATTCATTGCATGCATATGATTAATGCCTTACAATCAGATAAAATATGCTTAAAACAGCAACAGCAATAAATAGGTAAAGTCTTTGAATGCTCAAACTGAGATAATAAACAGTTGGAAATGCAGTCGTTTTTCTATTGTGCATTATCCAATGAATTAAAGCAATAGAAGAGAAGTGTATTTAGTAGACAGCAACGATTACCTGAACTCTAGGGTTAAAAGGCTCAATTCTTCTACTAAGGCTTTGGCTCTGGGTAAGTAAAGTGAATGAAAAACAACAATGAAGAGAAATGCAATAAAACTAAAACCTGAAATACCAGTTGTTAATGCAACACTAAGAAAGCCGAAAGGAGATTCAATCTAAAGACAATGGCTATAGAACATACTGCACTGGAACATTTTGATTCCTTTTAGTATTTTCAGTATAATGCAATTAACTGCAATCTCTTGCTCAGAGATTGGGAAATTAGTGATGTGTTTCAATGCTCAAGATATACTTTTCAATTTTAGGATTGAATAGTTCCTGTGCATTTTCTAGAGCTGTGTTTCCCAAAGTGCGGCCCACAACCCTCTAATTTGGTTCTTGAGTTCCATGAAAAAAAAAAGTAGTAAGTTGTTTTAAAAGACAGGAATATCATGTCTTCTAAAAAGGCTCAATGGGCATCTCTTCACAAGAAACACAGCTGTTTACGTTGAATCTCCTGCTCAGCAAAATACAAAGTAACAAGATTGTTATTTAACACACAAACACATACACACAATATAGTGTTAGAAATACAGGTGAGATACAGAACAAGAATGAGAAAACATCTTTTTTATTATTAAATAAATAATACACATTAATTTCGAGATTAGCGGCATTGACCCAAAACAACCCATCCTGCCATTCATCCATGCATCTAACTGTCCATTCATTTGTCTAACTGTCTACCCAAAACTACCCATCCATCCATCAATCTATCCTCTATCAATCTATTCATCTATCATTAGCCACCCTGCTTTCTAGATATCGGTATCAGCCACTGGAAAATCCCATTTTGGTCAACCATTCGAGGAATTCATTGATTTTTTCATCCAAACAGTACTACCTAGGGAATAACTCTCACTTCATTTGTTTTGCTTAAATCAACCAGCTGGTGCACTTTACACCAGATTTTGTCATATTCTACAAGCATCCTGGGTATTTTTACACACACACAATGGGCTGCATGAGGGCTGGCTGTAACCTGATCAGGTTTGAGGAGACTACGGCAGCTTCGCCTGATTACTGATCCAATGCTTCATCTCGGTTTCAAGCTATTTTAGTGAAATTTCATATATTTTTTTAACATATTTTTTTCTTCTTGATGAAGATAAGTTTTGTTAATGTTAGTGCAAAAAATTAAAGCACAAATTATGCAAATGATATGTGTAAGCAATGTTTTAACCATTTATTTTGTGAATGATGGAAATGTGGTTTTGTTCCACGAGTCAAACTTTATTGCTACTCTTCATCCAAATACATACTGACCTACATTTTAAATGGTGCATTTGCAATCAAACTTGCTTTAATTCAAAACACTTTCCATCCCCTGCACAGGATGTGATTATTGTAAACTTACTGTAAGCTGTCCCGATAAGTACTGAGGGGCGTCCCGCAGCACTCCGGGGCTCATGGGAGACGTGACGGATATGGAGGGGCGCTCCATCTTCTGTGACTCAAATGAACTCGAACCTTAGAAGAGATTCAGCGTAAAGCAGAAAAACTCAAAATGAATAAGAGATTCTGTCAAAGAGCTGCTGAAATGTCTCAATGTCTCACAGAATCTCATCGTTTATACACGCTAGACTGAGAAAATGTACTCACTGGACTCCAGTTGTGCATGTGTGCTTTCTGGTATCCTGGGGATATCGCTGCAATGACAATGGCACAGAAAAATCAATGACATGTGCTTTAATGACCCTGAGCACCACATTAGTCTTGAGGCTTATAATTTGGGCAGCAGCCCAAATTCACAATCTAAAGAGAGTTCACTTGGTCATACGCTCATTACAGTTACAATTAGAACGATTAGGAGGCTAAACTGAGGGCAGCAGTTTTGTTTGTTTGGTCATCTGAGCCAGCAGGTACTCTTAAAGGGTCATATCAGACATTTCTTTCCCTCCACTATTAATGTTATGAAACAACAACAACAAAAAAACATTTTGCATGACTTTATTGTTATTCATCAGATGCCAGATATCAAGTTTGCAAAGAGTCATTTTTGCTAATTATACATATAAAAAAAAATTTAAAAGTTAAAAGTTACAGTATATTTCATCAGTATATTTTGTCTGAAAATATCAAGGGAAACTGAATTTCTCATAAAATGGTACCTTCAATACTATGCAATTGTATTGCAAGGAGGTGAAAAACATCTAGCGTATTGCAAAAACAGACTATTATAATAAAAAAATTTCAAGCAGACGGATCACAAGGCTCATAAGCATGTTAGTGTTATGATTAAAACCAATATTAATCATAAAATGTTGTTGAGGCCTATACAGAATGAAATTACAACACAAATAGAAAATTTAACGATGTTGGTTCAAATTAGACAAAATAAATTTCATTGACAATTCTTTTAATACTTTGATGATTTGAGACTAATTTGTGAGTCTTTTTAATCAATTCATTAGATTTTTTGGGCAAATCAGCACTGCACATTTGTTTCTGTGTGCAGCAAAACGAGGAAAACGCAAAGAAAAACTGTGGTCTATTTGTGTAGGCATTTCTTGTGTGATGAAAATGAGATCTTTAATTTCTTCTTTATCAGCATCAGCATAATATTTTATATTAGAGGCATCTTTTGCATTCACAGTAACTGAAAGTTTGTTTAATTTCATGTTACACTGGAGAACATTGTAGAGGACACCGTACCCAATGGGTCGTGAGACCACTAGTTCCACCTGAGGCTCTGGCTTTGATTCTAAAATGATATTGTAAACTTCTTTAAATGTGGCTCCTTGTAACTGACGGCCATTCCACTCTAGGACTTGGTCACCTATGAAACAAGAAAATCACTTACAACTCTGTTACCAAACACTCAAGTAACAAACTGTCAGAGTAATATGAGTCCACCGTTTCAAAATTTGGGGTAATTCGGTTTTCTTTTAAACTGATCATAAGTGACAAAGTGGCATTAAGCAGTTTACGTTGTTACAGAAAAAATAATATTTGAAATAAATTATGCTCTTTCGAACTTACTCAAAAAATCTTTAAAAATGTATCAAGGTTTTCACTGGAATATTAAGCAGCACAACTGTTTTCAACAGTGATAATAATAATAATAATAATAATAAGAAGAAGAAAATTTCTTATGCAGCAAATCAGCAGCATTAGAGACTTTTCTTTCCAAAGCCTTTGAAAAAAAATGTACCAACCCCAAAATGCTGAATGGTAGTATATGAAATACTGAAACATAGCGTGTACCTGGTCTGAGATGCCCAACTGTATCCGCTAAACTCCCTTTCCTTACTTTGGTGATGAACGCACAAAGTCGCCTGGACTCTGTCATCTTTCCTCCAACCACCTGTAAAAGACAAAGTAAAATGTTCAGATAATGAACTAGTCATGCTGAAACTACAGCATATTAGTTTTTGCCAAAAAATGCCAAAGAAATTTCACTGACATTGTAGGTATCGCGACCCTATAATGACTTCATGTTGCTAATGATTAAATAAGCTACAAAAGTCAATATAGTAAACATATTTAATAGTTCTAGGCTTGTTTTTATTCATGTCAGATTTTGTTGTGATACTAGAGTTCAGAAAGACTAATCGGTTTCAAAATAAACTGCATAAGTTACATAAAAAGTGAGCCTTTCGAGGGTGTGTATGTTATTTCTGTCTGTGCTTTTGAAAGAACCGACTATTGGAAAAGGCCTGGAGGTCTGTTCCATAAACCACGTGACCATCATACAAATCAAATCCCCACTAATAGCAGACCAATGCAAACATACAAAGAAGATTACGAGCTGCCTCCTGGATAAAGATGGCTTTACATAATGAGTGGAATGGAGCCGTGTGTGTGTGTGTGTTTGTGTGTGTGTTTGACAAACTGCTGCTGGTAACGGATATAATGCAGACGGTAGCACTGAGCTGACACACAGTCAGCCATTCAGAAAGTTTGTTATCAGTAACGATTCTCTGTTTCTCTCCACTCCGCTGAACAATCCATGTAAGTGCTTTAACAACAAATACAAGCTTTGCATTTCTGCTTTTAAACCCTGGAAGTGCACGGCTCTGTTTACTTCCACTGCAAGAGCTTTACTGTAAGCATGTTTTTTTTTGCTCTGTCAACAATAAATTACTATTAAACTTTAGACTTTCTCGATGCACATTTGTTAAAAGCAATATGCATTCACTCTTAAAAATAAAGGTTCTTTATTGGCATTGATGGTTCCGTGAAGAACCTTCAAAGAACCTTGATAGTGCAAAAGGTTCTTTATAATGGAAAAAGTATCTTCAGATTCTTCATACAAAGAAAAAAGTGAGAACTGTTCACTGAAAGGTTCTTTTGGGAGCCAAAAAAACCTAACTTTTGGAACCATAAGATTAATTTTAATGTTAAAGGAATATTTTGACCTTATTTTGTCAGTGCTCATTATTGCAAGTAATAAAATGTTTGTTCATAATTTGTTTATCCACTTTTAAAATGACAAGTCCCACTCTATAATTGTTTGTTCAGTATCCTGTTTTACTCAGATTACTGAAGTAAAATGGGTTAGGAACATGCTTCGCATTGACTTGAACATAAATATCAACTTAACTTTTATGATTTTAACCCGTTAAAATCCATGGCCATGTTTAATTTCTCTAGAAGACCCACAATGGATATTTCTGCTTTTTAAAAATGGTAGGAAATATGTTTTTTCTGTAGTAATCAACATAAATGTTCTCGACAGAGTTTGTATTAAAGGAATAGTTCATGGGAAAAAAAAGGTTACAAAAAGTACCTACCCTCAGGCCATCCGAGATGTAGATGAGTTTGTTTCTTCACTGGAACAGATTTGGAGAATATCATAATATTTGCTTAGAGCTGCTTTGGGCTGTTTTTGCATGTAAACGGTGCTTGATTTGTGCATATTTCTGTTCTGATTCAGATGAAGCAAATTTTTCACTGGAGAAAGCAATATTATAGAGGACTTGTATTTTAACTCGTTTTTAGTTTTTTAAACAATGACGCAGCTTTCACTTCACAAGATGTTAATGGAGTGGAGTGGATTACTTGTGGATTATTGTGATGTTTTTATCATCTCTTTGGACTCTCATTCTGATGGCACCCATTCACTGCAGAGGATCCATTGGTGATCAAGTGATCTAATGCTAAATGTCTCTAAATCTATTCCAATGAAGATACAATCTCATCTATATCTTTGCAAATTTCAGCAAATTTTCATTTTTGGGTGAACTATACTAAAGCAGGAATGAATTACTGCCATTACTTAACTACACAACCATGTGTGAAATCAAAATCACATGCCCACACAGGAGGAAGAGCGACTCACTTTCAGTCCCAGAAGAGCTCCAGAGTCACGGGGAACGCTGCCGTCCTTCATGCGCTTGTTGAGCAGGATCCTGCCGATGAGTCGATCTCCATCTTTGGAGGGCTGCCATGTGACCGGGTGCTGTCGGGTCAAAACCACAACAAACATCATTCCAGAACACACAGAAAGCTGCCAGTGCTGGTGCGGGGTAGGCTGAGATGAATTTGATCTGATTTATCGCACAAACTCTGTTGTGATTGCAGGTGTTTCATGGGAGCAAGCCACACGTCTGGAACAAATCAAATAATGTTTCCTAGAGGCTTAAGGGATTAGCTCACCCCAAAATGAAAATTCTGTCATCATTTACTCATGTCGTTTAAACCTGTATGATTTTCTGTTTTCCGTGAATCGTGTAAGGAGATGTTTTCTATACAACAAAAGTAGATAGAAGATAGTAGTCATGTCAAATGGTCAAACCGGAAACTAGAGCGCAAAGTGGTCCATATCCAAGCGATTACGTGCTCTATTCCAAGTCTTCTGAAGTGATAGGATAGTTTAGCATGAGGAACAAATTGAAATGCCAGCCACTATTAGAACCTGAAATTCTCGAGCTCTCAAATCTTGAGGGTGAGTAAATGATGACAGGATTTTATTTTTTATAAACTGTCTATTTATGATTTAGCTGTAAAAAAAAAAAAAAAAAAAAAAAAAAAAACTGTCTATGAATGTGTCTTAAAATGCAAGTTTTGCAAATGTTAATATAAATGGTTTTATATTGTAATGCAAAAAACTGAAAGACTTTAACATTAAGTTAATAAGCAATCACATATATAATGTTTAATGTGTTTATACTTTATAAAAAGTAATAATATAATGCCTTGTCCCATAAATTTCCATTTCCCATCATGTGGAAGTCACAAGTTTGGGGTCTTTTTTGTTTGTTTGTTTCTTATACTCACCAAGGCTGCATTTATTTGATCAAAAATACAGTAAAATGGTAACATTGTGAATTATTATTACAATCTAAATTAACTGCACTGAAAAAGATAATAATTTGAAACAATTTTTACCCACACAAATAATTTAAAAAAGGCAAGTAACACGTGGAATTAAATGTGGAAACTTAAGTAAAAGGACTGAAATGGTATTTTCTTGTAAAATGTACTTTATTAGTCTATATTAGCATTTTGCAGTGTTTTCTGTATTAATATATATATAAAAATGTATTTATTCCTATGATGACAAAGCTGAATTTTCAGCATCATTACTCCTGTCTTCTCCAGTGTCAAATGATCCTTCAGAAATCGTTCTAATATGCCGATTTTTTTTGTTATCATCCCCATTTCTTATTATCATCAATGCTGGGTGAATAACTGCAGTGCAATATTAAAATTTTTATGGAAACCGGGATTTTTCAGGAATCTTCAGGAAAGTTCAAAAGAACAGTGTTTATTTAAACACAGTTATAAATTTCTTAACTGTCACTTTTGATCAATTTAATGCATCCTTGGTGAATAAAAGTATACATTTCTTTCAAACATAAAAAAAATTGATGTTAGTGCATTTTTACAAAATGGCCAAAATTACGTTAGGAGAGCTTAACGTACTGAATCCAGAGCATTCATAAACCCTTCATAAATGTAATTTTTTGGCGAGAGTTTGTGTGATCTTGAGGGAGTGACATGCACCCATCACATGCAGAGAAAAGCCCCCCATGGTGGACAGATCCCGCTTCCATCACCACAGCCGAACCCCAGCACCACATCCAGCAAACACAAGCCCCAATAATGGAAGAAGAAACAGACGATGTTCAAACTGAAAGCGAGGAGAACAGCATGGAAAGTCTCACGAACACAAACAGTGGAAACCAGTGATCCATAACATGGACAGCAAAGGAATATGACAGTGGAAAGGGAAAAAAGAAAAACAAACTTTGTGGCAAAACAAATCCTGGCTGGCCGTCTCTGAGCGAGTAAGCGTGTGTTTCGGAGCGAGTCTCCTGGAGCATGAGTGTGTGGGAGAGGGGGGAAGAAGTGAGGATTCCAACCAGTGAGGGGGTCTGGGGCCCGGGGCCTACCGCGGCTGACGTGGGCCACTAACACAGCAATAAGACACAAGGCTGAGAGGGCATGCAGCTGACAGGGGAACCCACATTCTCTAAGTGCCATGACAAAACACA
Organism: Barbus barbus; assembly: GCF_936440315.1. NCBI lineage: Eukaryota > Metazoa > Chordata > Actinopteri > Cypriniformes > Cyprinidae > Barbus > Barbus barbus. The sequence goes on from NC_136740.1 coordinate 27,303,768, forward strand.
CAGTCACATGGTGGAGTGATTCGCTGCTATGTCGACTACGGCAGCTGCGGCTAAGAAGCAAACGATAACAGAGCAAGCAAGAGGGTCCCCAGCTACTGCCACAGAAGAACAGAAATTTAAAGCTCAGGAAAACTTTTTTAAAACTTAAAAAAAAGGGATAGTTCAATCAAAATTGTTCATGATGTTCTGAACCCGTATAACTTTCTTTCTTCCGTGGAACACAAAAGGAGCTCTTTTCCATATGATGAAAGCATATTTTGACACCAACGATGCTGAACACCATTAGTTCCATTAGAGTCACATGACTAAATGCGATGTGCAAGATTACATAAGTGCAAATTAAAAGTAAGAGATTCAAAGGAAGACAAATGTGAATGCAACTTAAATTTCAGTCCGTTTCTCACAGAAATCAACAAACATTTGGGTCTTGGGCCACTGAAATCTTTTGTAACATTCTAAAAGTCTTTACTGTCACTTTTGATCAATTAAATGAGTTATTGCTGAATAGAAGTATTAATTAAAAAAATCTACATTTCAGTGACCCCAAACTTTTGAATGGCAGTGCAGTTTCAGAAGATCTGAAATACTGCATGCAAGTCAAACAATCATTTTCTTTTTTTATAGCTTGACAGCTCTTGGTCACCGTCTGCTTTTATTTTACATAAATAGCAGCTTGGACATCTTCAAAATATCACTTTTGTACTCCACGGAGGAAAAAAGAAAGTCAAACAGGTTTGGAACTACACAGAATGTTTTTTTTTGGGTGAACTATCCCTGCAACATTCAAAAAGAAGATCTGACCTAATATTAGCGACATCAAAACAAAGACCATGTGAAAATGGAACAAAATGAAGTAAATGAAAAGTTTGAAACAAAACAAGATCAAATGAAATCAAACCAATGCAGGCTAGAGAGGTCCCAGTACCTTCTCACTATGGCTATGCTCCTCGTTTAGGGTAGTGCTACTGCATGTATCAACCCCCGAGTCTTTAACCTGGGGTTCACACCACTCAGCATCTTCTTCCAAAGAGTGGCCCCCAAAGCGCACCATTTTCTTTTGGCCCTCAGATAAGATGTGTGACTGCTCAAAAGTTTGTCTTTTTCCCCTTTGACTGTCCCCTACAGACATGGGATAAAAACAGAAAGAAAAAAAAACATGCAGAAGTGAAAATAAATCAAAAGAACCATGAAATGACAAAGAGTGACAGAGAGAGAGAGAGAGAGAGAGAGAGAGAGAGAGAGAGAGAAGAGCCAGAAAGAGAGAGAAAGAGGTGGGACATTAGGCTCCGCATGTCTCACCAAAGACATGGAGGAAGCATCGCTGCTATGCCACGTTGTGTGATCCCACCAGTGGCCATCCAAATCTCCTGCGAGTGCCACACACACACACACACACACAATCGCAGCACACACACATACAGCAGACAGCAGAAGTAGATTGTGAGGACAAAGGAAACATAGACATGTGGGGAAAAGAGAAACTAAATTCACTCAGTCATACCGTTAAACGCATCAGTCGCACTCATACTTATACTCACACTTCCTGTACATTGATTGTTATGCTCATAACCGTATTTATGCAACTTAACTATGACAATTCAGGCAAGGAACAAGAAAACCAATGACTTGCCCCTGCTAACTGCAACAAAACTACAGAAGAGGTCAAATATTTGCACTGCTCGAAGAAACTTGGCTGAAGTCGCTATCTTCTATGTCTGACTAATAAGATCTGAAAAGATCTCGGGACTGGGCTGTAATACGCTTAATTTGAAGGAAAACACACATACACACACTATGTCTGAGCAGACTTGGCTTCTGTTTAAAATGCAGTCGGTGCAAACTCCGAACTCCTGTGTTTGGAGAGATATCTGGTATAACACTAAATGGAGTCACTGGAAATGGCATCATAAAATATTATGATATGACATCACAATCAGATATAAAACCATTAAATATAACATACTGCTTGATCAAATCAAACATGGCATTGTCCGAACATAACATCACATATGGCTTGATTAGATACAGCATACATCTAAATGTAACAACAGATATATTATCAACAGTGCTATTTTTGTAGCTTAGATAGCATTATAGTTTTTATTTATATTTGAATATTTTATCTTTTATTTTTATATTTTCTGTTTAACTTTTTAGTCATTTTGTTATGTGCTTTTGTCATTTTGTTATTGTGTTTTAATTTTCAGTTGGTAATTTTAGTACTTAAAAGTTAAGTACTACTGTACTTACACATATATATAACATTCCCTTGTTGTCAACATTTCTCATTTTAGTTTACGTTTTTAATATCTAATATCTCTTTTATTTTAGCTTTATTTAAATTAACAACTTTTTAATATAATTAAGCAAATATGGCATCATCAAATACCATGCAATAGGTATATGACAACATCTTGTCTGCTCTAGTCTATGCTAGCACTCAAGCCTAGGATCAGCTAGACAAGTCTTAAACGTTAGATGAACAAAGCAACCAATCATGCAGCAGCTTGAATAACAGACACTGATCTACATATGGGACACATTACATTAAACTTCAAAACACCAGGGCCGGTGGTAATAACAGAGAAAAGCAGACTTATGAGAGCTAATGCGTAAAAAAATAAATAAAGCGGAAGTTTGGGAAGAAGTCTAAAGCTGTTCCTTCAGTAGTCACAGAAACCCACTGAACACACTGGTCCTTGAGAAAACCATAGAGTATAATAAATAGTACTATGCATGACAAAAATAACCTGGAAAAGTCTGGAATAGTCTATTGCATGATCTTATGTTATCGGTACATTTAAATAACTGTATATAACAGAATACTGCATATCAGATATAGTTATTTTAGCTAGAAATGCAAAAATAAAAGTTAAAATGGTTTATATTTAAAGAAAAAATAATAATAAAATGATTTTATCTCATTTGAATATTTAGAACCTGATGTCATCATTTACTCACCTTATGTTGTTCCAAACCTGTATGAGTTTATAAGTTATTTTGAAAAATGTTTGTAATCAAACAGTTGCTGGTAGCCACTCACTTCCATAGCATAGATAAAAAAATACTATGGAAGTCATTGGCTACCAGCAACTGTTTGTTTACCAAAATTTTTCAAAATATCATTTGTGTTTAACAGAAGAAAGAAATTCATACAGGTTTGGAACAACATAAGGGTGAGTAAATGATGACAGAATGTTCAGTTTTGGGTGTACTATCCCTTTAAGGGTGAAACCAGGTAATCCAGGTGAATTAGGCCATGTTTTCCCATTTATCTCAATCACAAAAGTGGCCCGATTAACCTGGGACTAAACAATAACAGTAGTTACAATTATTCCAGCGCACATTCACACTCCACTTATCTGTGTCCCAAATGTCCACTATCACCATGCTACTCTCTTTCTCTCTCGAGTTGGTAGTGAAAGCGTAAGCGCAGTGGTCTTTGCGGCTACGTTCTGGGATCTATTTCTCTCTCGCTCTCACGTTCTCGGCAGAAGGCGGAAGTGCTGATTCAGGCCTGAGCACAGCTCCCAGGCTGCTAGCGCACGGCTCTCCATCACTCTGACAACTCAATAAAAACCCAGTGTAAACTATTAATTGGATCATTAATTATTGATGCTGTTTTTACTACGAGTGAAGGGGACAGAAGAACAGAGAGAGACACAGACCGAAGAGAGTGACATGGCATGCAATCATAAAATGAGTATTGATATTTGTCTCCATGAAGGTTTCGAATAGGACAGCATTGCCTAAAACTGAAGATGCGTTCTGATTGGTTCCCCTTGGCACGACATGGAAAATGGGGGTTTCGCGATTAATTAATATTATTCATTTGCATGCGCTGTATGCCTGCCAGATTCACTATAATATCAATATTTTTAGTCAAAAAAAATATACATTTCAAACAATTATATATTTGCATGTGCTATACTTACATTTCTCATTTTAAAAGTACAATTTTAAAAATAGTTACTATGTAAATATTTATGTAAAGCAATAACGACCGTTGGCGACCGGATGGGTCGTGTCCAGCGACACAACAACGTTCAGAATCCTTCAACTTTATGCAAATGAAGAGCATTTGCATAAACATAGCCTACTTTCTTCCATTGCCTATGTTTCTTATTCATTTTTGTTTGTATGTACGAATTTAATTTAGATTTAGATTATATTTATATTTGGCGACATGCAGCAACAAAAGTCGCTGCTAGTGTGAACGGGGCTTTAGACCTACAGTAGTAAGCGTCTGCTAAGAACACAGAGTACTGAAACGTGAATGTAACCCTGACCGACTCCTTCAAACCTTTTCTCCTGTTCTGTCTGCACATCTGCTGATCGATAGAGAGGAGAACAAAGAGAAAGAACACTACACTAAATCACACGAAGGTCTCCTGCTGCACGTCAACGTTTTTACAAAGCTTTAGCGCAGGCCATCCCATTTCATGGAGATACAGGGTGTTTCTGCTGACAGTTTAAAGAGCAGAAGACATAAATCAAATGCATAGCTGACAGTAATTATATCTGTAATGTGTCATCGGGTAAAGCTCCACCCCAAATGTTTTGTCCATTACATAATTCGCCATGTATCGTACGAGGTTTTACGGCTGCTTTGAGAGCAGGTCTGAATGCAGAGCAAGCCGAGAGCCAATCACAGTGGCTTATCCCGATCCAAAAACAGGCCTGCAGCCAAGTGGATGCCATGGTAACCTGCTTTCACCTTATTACGTCTGATCCTCAGACAGTCAGACGGCAAAACAAATAACGTCAAAAACTGAATTCAGGAAGACTGAAATATAAACTGTCTGCTAGACTGCTTTAACAAAACAAAGAAAAGCAACCAGTTCAAGTTGATCTGTACCAGTGTCCAAAGACATCAGATGTCTTAAAGAAGGGTTTTTTTCCGATGTTAAAATAATTTCCTACCTAGTTTAATATACTATATTGGAAGGTTGCATCATTGTGGCACTTTCCAAACCCTGCTCTCACTGCCTCTGAATATGCGTACTTCCATATTGTATATAGTATGCAAAAACACTGCATCAAATGAGATGTCTGAATAAGCAATAATCATAAAAATGTACACTACTGTACAAAAGGTGTTGTTTAAAAGAGGTCAAAAAGTTCATTTTTAAAAGAAGGCCCTTTTGCTCACCAAGGCTGCATTTGTTTTTATAAAAAATACCGTAAAAAACTTAATATTGTGAAATATTATTACAATTTAAAATAGCTGTATTCTAGTTTTCTTATATATATATATATACAGTATATCAAATTTATTCCAGTGATGGCAAAGCTGAATTTTCAGTATCATTACTCCAGTCTTCATTGTCACATGATCTTTCAGAAATCTTTCTTATAGGCTGATTTGCTGTGCAAGAAACATTTCTTATTTTCATCAGTGTTGAAAACAGTTGTACTGTTTAATATTTTTGTAGAAACAGTGACGATTTTTTTTACAGGATTCTTTGATGTTTACAAAGTTCAAAAGGACAGCATTTAACTGAAATAGAAATATTTTGTAACATTATAAATGTCTTTACTGTAAATTTACTGCATCCTTGCTAAATAAAAGTATTAATTAAAAAAATTTAAAAAAATAAAAACTTTTGAACAGTAGTGTATTTTTACATGAGTTCAGTGGAGACCAGAAGAAATGAGATAAGCCTTAGACGATCATAGGAACATTTGAAATAATCAATAATTAATTCACATCAGTTAAGCCTTGTCCAGTTTGTTTCAAGCCAAATTCTAAACCACTAACAAAAAAAAATTACTCTGACCACCTGCTACTGGTCAGACAAACAGGTAGCTCCGCCTCAAATTTACACCATTGGCTGATTCACTGTTGCTTATGCCTGGCCAGTCAAGCTAAAATGTTTTGAAAGTGTTTACACTTTTCAGGGAAATCAGCCTACTTGCAGTTGTCTGAACTAGCACATTAAACTGGGATAGAAGAGAGTATTTTAACATTACATTACAAAAACATTAATAAATAAATTAATAAAAAAATACATACACCATAACTGTGTGTATTTGAATCAGCTGAACTAATATTACAATGATGAAATCCAGTAGAATGATTGAATGTCTGGTTGTAATCATGCAGAAACATTACTATCCCTGTGCCGTATCTCCACTGCGCTCGGCTCTCATGTGCGATAAAGCTGACGGGAAAGGCATTCTTATCTGGCCTGATGTGCTCTCCCCTCCCTAAAACCCACCTGACCTTCAGAGAGAGCGTTACTCCTCTCCTCTGGTTATAAGTGTGGCTGTGAAACCTGGAAAAGCGGAACATCAATAATGTAGAACTGTACGCTGGGTTTTGTCCTCGGGATGCTTATATAAGCTCGGGCAGTTGTTCTCACTGACTACAGTTCTCCATCCCACCTCCATCATCCAGACTCAATCACACAACTAGAACTCATAATCTAATATGCAAAAATGCATATCATATGCATATCATAAAATAGTTCAATATGTCACAGTACCAGGTAAAACACACGTGCAATCAACATTTTTCTAAACTTGCCTGCCTTTTTGGATACATTAGCTTGTCACAATGTATTTTTGCCCACAATTCTGAACAAAAGGAGTTGAGTGGATATAAAAACTGCATCACTATATGAATGCAAACTGCCAAAAAAGGCATACATTAAAGTGCATTTTATTTGTTTGTAAAAAGAAAAAAAAGAGAGAAATTGTATTTTGCAAATGCAAAATAAAGGCTATTTTTGGACCATTAGGATTTTGTGCATTTGACGTTATTTTCTAGACAGCCAAGCACATTACCACAATGCATCTAGACATTTTACTTTAGCTTTTGTTTGTATTTACCATTATTTTTAATGAATCATAAAAAATGTAATATGTAATTATTATATATATAATTAATATAGTAATATGTAATTTTATTCAAATCAGAATAAATTAATTGCACTACAACAAATAGTCCTATGATGTAGAAATACTTCACAATTGAAATAATATTTTCCTGGCTACATTAATATAATATAATATAATATAATATAATATAATATAATATAATATAATATAATATAATATAATATAATATAATATAATATAATATAATATAATATAATATAATATAATATATACATTTTAAATTTTTATTCTAGGGTGATACATTTAAATATTCAAAATCTTTGTCATCCATGATTATTGTATTGCACACAGAACAGATAATCTAATAATAGGGGATTTACTGACATGTAAGTGACAAAAAGTAGTATTCGGATGGTCATGTGATCTTAACGTGCTATTACTCATTTCTTTAGATTTAAAACTAGATAAATAAGTGCACCTTTAATATTAATCTTTATCAGATATTTTTTTATATTTATCAGAATACAGAATCATCTCTCTTCCTTGCTTCTCTATCATATTCTCTCCTTCCTCTCTCCATCTCTCTCTTTTCCACGCTATCCCTCTGTTGTGTAACACAGCCCATTATATCAGATCTGAGGGAGCCAAGACCCAGCAATATCTGTCACTGGAGGACAACCGAGAGAGCACAACACACACACACACACACGTACTAATATAAAGAGATAGAAAGCAACTTACACAAGCCATACATACTGTAAATGAACACCAGTGTTGGATAGTAATTAACAAGTCATTTTAAACAACCGAGGAAATAATCAATAATCAAACACAATGACTCCTCTTGAAAGAAACACCCAGAGGTCTCGACTATACACACATACACACAGGCCATTCACACACACTGTGAAACATCAACATCAATTAGAGGTTATCAGCATTAAAAATATTATTCTAAAAGTATTCATAATCTAGTTACTTCAATGTAAATATTAGCAACACCTTTAAACTGATAGCAATACAGCTTCACTGCATTAACATTTACTACAGTTCAAACATATGGGGTCAGTAAGGTTTATTCATTTTTTTTATTAATATTTTCATTCAGAAATGTTGCAATAAATTGAAGATGAAAAGTGACAGCAAATCTTAATAATGTTCCAAAAGAAATTACATTTCAAATAAATGCTGTTCTTTCAAATGTCCTTAAAAATGTATCACAGGTTCCACAAAAAATATTAAGCAGCACAACTGTTTTCTGATTTCTGAAGGATCATGTGACACTGAAAACTGGAGTAATGGCTGCTGAAAATTCACCTTTGCCATCACAGAAATAAATTTCATTTCAAAATATTTTAAATAGCATTTTAAATTGCAAAAATATCACAATTTTACAGTTTTACTGTATTTTTAATAAAATAAACACAGCCTTTGTGAGCATTAAAGACTTCTTTCAAAAACACTAATAAATCTTACCGACCCCAAACTTTTGAATGGTAGTGTACATACATATATAAATTATGAAAAAGCTGCATTACCTTTCTCGCTTACAGACTCACTCTCGATCTCCACGTCCTCACAGCTGGTGTACTCCGGCGTAGTGGCCAGTTCCTCCTCTGAGCTGCTCAGGGACACCTGCCTCATTTTGCCGCCCCTCTTGGTCTTGTGAGGTTTGGGTGGCGGCGGCCTGACGGACTCCGATTGGTCGGAACTGAGCGAGTCGTTCCGCAACATGCTCTCCATCTTTTCCCGTTTACTCTTCCTTACGGCCGAGACAGGATCCAGGTGCTGCTGCCTGTGGAGGGAGTCCACGCCGGGTGGACTGTGGTTGGACCTCCAGCGGGTGTGTCCGGGACTCGGTGAGTAGGGGGGACCCCGCAGGGGCCCCAAGGGCTCCTCCATCTCTGTGTATGCCAGGGAGACGTCGCTGTGTCTCCGTTCATGCCTGAATCGCGAAACCTCCGCGTGCATGCGCATCTGCTCCTCGTAAGGTTGGGGTTTGACCGGGTAGCGGGCCAGGTTCGGGTCACTGCGGTAGCGGTTCTGGTACTCCTCCTGCCGCTGCCGCTGGAGCTCGTGCTCGCTGAGGGGCGGGCCATCAGGCAGGAAGCCGGGTTCGGGTGGATACTCTTCCTGAGAGTGCCAGCCACCCCGTTGAGTGCGGTACGCACTCCGTGCTACCTCCGCATCCTCGTAGGAGCGACCATAGCCTCCCCGCCACTGGCGGTCTCCAGCCCCGTAGTCAGACGGCGATCGTGGCATGCCGCCCTTCCCTGGGGCATACTGCGAACGCTCCGCCTTCTCCTCCCTTTGGTCGTATTTTTGGTTTGGATCCCTGGTTGCTGATGGGCTTCTTTTCCTGTCAGTCAGGAAAAAAAAGAGTAAAGCAATGAACACTGAGAAATACTTCATTGCTATATGAATTGCAGACACAACGACACATAAAATCAACCTTAGGGCTTTTCACACTTGAAATTGTTAATCATGCGTCATTCAAAATCCTGGTCTCTTGTTTAACATTCCTAACTGCTCATACTGTACTTCACCCAAAAATGAAAAATTTTCATTTGTTTTTCATACCCTTAAAGGGATAGTTCACCCAAAAATTAAAATTCTGTTATTAATTGCTCACTCTTATTTTGTTCCAAATCCGTAAGACTTGCATTTATCTTCGGAAGACAATTTAGGATATTGTTGATGAAATCCGAGAGCTTTCTGACCCTCCATAGAGAGCAAGGGTACTACCACGATCAAGGCACAAAAACGAAGTAAAGACATGGTTAAAATAGTCCATGCGACATGGTTCAACCGTAATTTTATGAACCTACAAGAATAATTTTGTGCGCAAAGAAAACTAAAATAATGACTTTATTCAACAATTTATTCTCTTCTGTGTCAGTCTCTGCTGCACGTTCACGAGAGTAACACGCATGTGTGTGGTGGTGCTGCTGTCATAGTATTCTCATAGCTTCATTAAATTAAGGTTGAACCACAGGTTATTTTAATAGTACCTTTCTGGCCCTTGAATGCGGTGGTTGCGTTGCTGCCTATGGAGGGTCAGAAAGCTCTTGGATTTCATCAAAAATATCTTAATTTGTTTTCCGAAGATGAACAAAGGTCTTACAGGTTTGGAACGAAATAACGGTGATTAATTAATGACATAATTTTCATTTTTGGACAAACAGTTGCTGGTAGCCATTGACTACCATAGTAGGGGAAAAAATACTATAGAAGTCAAAGGCTATCAGCAACTATTTGGTTCCAAGCATTCTTCAAAATATCTTCTTTCTTTTGTGTCCACACAGGTTTGGAAGAACATGAAGTCGAGTAAATGATAAAGATTTTATTTTTGGGTGGACTATCCTGGCTATTCACATGCTGACGTTTCACACTGTACATTCCTAAACCATGTTGATTGGACGATTCGACCTTGATTTGACATTACATAAAAAACCTTTACATAAAGACTCTAGCATTACACATATGTTGCCAACTGTACTTCAAGACTTTCCTTAGTGGACTTTATTGGCTTATCATTTCTATTAATTTTTTATTTTTTTTAACAAATTTGTTGTTTTAATTTTAATAACCCTGTTAACCAGAATATTTATTAATTATTATTATTATTATAATATAAAAACTGACCTACAATAGTAGTTATTTATTTTTATTGCCATGCCAGCATCTAAGGCTGCATTCATGGAAAAGACTGAGTTGGAATAATACAAGACTTACTTAAACATAAACATTAAAAAAACATATGATAAAAAAAATCAAAAATATTTTCTGGTAAATTCTTACTAAACAAGTCCTTGAGTGAGAGTACTTCATAAAATAAAATAAAAGTTTTCTATTTGCATTAAGACCAGAACAGTAAATTAAAATATGTTTCATGGAAAGGGCAGAATATGCATAGAGTTGGGTCTTCAACTTTAAGCAATAAGGCATGGGTCAATCTTGTATAAACTGACCTATACATTTCTAGTCTTATTGTGCATCAATGAATGATTAATTCACAAAGTTTGTCTTCAATTTTTTTAATCCACTTAAAAAAAGAAGACCACAAATTTTCAATATTCAATATCCAAATCCAGATGGACAAATCAAGACACATCCTACATTTTTTTCCTAGTTCAGTGTGCTGTTTCTTGTAATACTTTGGATTACATGATAAAAAATGGGTTGTAAACAAGCTTTCACATTGGCATTAAAGTCATTCCATAGAGTTCAATCTATTAACAATATTCAATCCATCAAAACCCTGTAACAAATGCAAACGTGTCATCTGACTCCAGACAAAGCAGCAACATCTAACTGTTCACTGCAATTTCTTTTAAAAACAAGCAACATTTCATTTTAAAACACGTGCTGTTTTTACAAAAATAACCTGCCGCTAATGTGGTTACAACAGTGTCGGCTGTATGTGTCGGAAAAGACAAATGACACCAGTGTCCCTGGCATATGAGTTTCATCTTCAGAGGGAATAAGAGGCTTTGGCTCATGGGGAGCCCAGAGAGATGCTGGAGGAAAAACTGTCTTTATTGAAGGGTAAAGTTTAGAGCCTTGAAAAGATACAATCCATGCACTGCTCCCCTATCTGTGTGTTTGTCCATACGACTTCACAGCACACTAACACATGTAAATGTACACTAACAAGGGAACATCTGTGGTCTAACAATTAACCATCTAATCCACAAACGTGCATTACACACACCTTCTGCCACAACAAGAGCTGCCATTCTCCAAAAAAGTATCATAAATGAGAAATATTTTATTTCTTTTATTATTATTTTTTATTTCTAATTGCTTCTCCTACACAACAGTAGATGACATGTTTCCTAGAGTTGCATAAGAGATCTCAACATGTCCATTCTTTAATGTCTGCAAAAGTCCAATACAAAAAGTACCCGTTTCACATTAAATTATTTTGAAAACAAATATGAGCAAAAATTACAATATGAACTTGAACATTTATCATTAAAATCTTTTGAAAACAAACAGTCAGAGCAAAGTCTCAACATGAATTCTTAAATGCATCAAGTTCTTCTCAAATCATATATAATCTGAGCAAAATCTCAGTATTAATCCAAGTTCAATCTCAATATAACCTCAAACATTTCTCATAAAATGCTTTTGAAATCAAATCATCTGAGCAAAGTAGTAATATAACTCAAACAATTCATATTAAATCCTTCTAAAATTAAATAAACTGAGCAGTCTCAATATGAACTCAAATATTTCTCATCAAATTATTCTCAAATCAGTTCATCTGAGCTAAATCTGAATATGAATTCAAACAGTTCTCATTCAATTCTTTCGAAAACAATTATTATGTAGAGTCTCAATGTAAACCCAAACTTTTGTCGTCAAATTATCTAAGCAAAGTCTCAATATGCATTCAAACTTGTCTCATCAATTTGATGTGAGCAAAGTCTCAGTCTCAACATGAACTCAAACATCTCTCATCATATTCTTTTCAAATAATCTGAGCTACAGTACACTTTACACAGTTCTAAACTATTACTGTGTCAATAGTTATCAAATTATTTTTAGGATATGTTAACATTTTAGAGAATGTTGATACATAAAATGAAACAGAAATTTAAGTTTGCTGTGCTATGAAAGAGCAACTTCTGAGCAATAAATCTGACAAATATCACATCAAACTTAAACATACTGAACGTTCTTATGACCTGCATATGAAACTAGCGTACTATCTTGCAATAAGAACACTACAGTTCAACAACAGCTATCTGTTTTTCTGCAGGGTGCTGTGGTCTGTCGTGTGCTGTTCAAGTGTCTGGAGCGATCTGTGAGCTGTGTACATGTACTGACTGATTAATGATCTCTCCCGCGTTTTACTATGGCCGCCGTGGTCCTGTTGCATTATTCAACAGCAGCCGGACACAGTCGTGCACCATTCACAAATCCAATGCAGCAGACGCCTGTTTGTGTTTGGGATTGTGTTATGACAACAGCTTTTAAATGTATGAACCTAATATACATGACAGTTAGCCAATAACACAAGTTTCAACACACACACTCATTACACCAAAAAAGTTCATTAAAAATATTTTATGTCAGTATTTTGCCCAGGCAACATTTCCCATTTTCATTTATCTATGTACTAACATAAGTAAACCAAAATAGAAATGAATAAAAAAAATAAAAAAAAAATGACAAAACCACACAAATCATTAAAGTTTTCACTGAAATTATAAAAAAAAAAAAAACATTCAAAATATGAATAAATCTCAATGATACTAAAATAACACTGATATATTGCTGATATAACATTGATACTGTCCTATACTACACAACACAACCAAAAGTATTCTTTCCCTTTATTTGAGAAGTACTTACGTTTAGAGCGTAACTGAAGTATGTTACTTGGAATGTACAGCATCCTAATTATACGATTTGCCTTTCATTCACTCATTTTACTCATCACTTCTATGAGCACACGCAAACACACACCTGGCAGGCCAATGCATTACATCACACACCAGTTTATGAAATAAACTGCACTAGATGCTCATTTAATCGCTAACGCCACCTGCTCTATCCAAAGCACTGATAGCACAGCTGGGCAGAGCGTCTGTGTTTAGCATGCAGGTGGACAGACACAGGTCACATATTACACAGCATTATTCCCATCTGCACACTAACCTACTGCAATTTTTTATCCCTAGCATGATTAGCACTGCAGCTAACCAGCAGTGTCTCTTCCTGAGTGTGAAAGCTGTGCGGATACAGGGTTAGAGGAAGTGTCACTGCGAACTGACCCACTTACATGAGATGTTTAACCATGTTAGCTGTAGTTCAGTGTGTAATACTGGGACAAAGCTCTGCACACAGATTTCTCAATGACACAGATTATCCAGCACTCTAACACTGTGTTTTCTACATAGTCAACACGCAACCACTTCACTGCAATAAAAACACTCTTAAATATTGCATTTTCTGTTAAGACCCATCAAAGCCTACTCCACAGAAAAAAATACCCTAGTCTATGGCTTCCCCTTAAAAAAGTACTGTGGTGGTACTATAATACAGAGATTAGCACTATATAGAGCACTATATAGTCATATGGTACTTCTGTATATGAAAGATTACCATCATGCTAGAATTAGAGTCTGTTAGTTCAATTCAATTCTATGAATCATATCAAATGGCAATGTTTCAGATAATCATTTCAGTTAATCTCTGATTAAATTATCCATTTGAGTCACAAAATGTTCTTTCTAGAGTCACAGAACATCCACTGTGGTATTATTAAAGTATTAAAATTTAAAATAGTAAAATATATGCAGATAAATAAATGCAGATTGTGAATTGTGGATAATGTAAAAAATGTAAATAAATAAAATAATGTCAAGGATTTTCTTTCATTTAATTTTTACTATCATGGTTTTAGGTACATTTTATTTTTTAATGCTTAATTTATATATATATATTTTTTTATTTTATTTTTTTCTCCAGTTTATTCAGTGTTTATTATTGCATTTATTCTGTTACATTTTATATAAATTAAATAATATGTATATATTTTAAACAACAATGTTCAAGTTCAAAATGTATATGCTGATTTTCAATCCAGGGCATAGCTACTCGAGTACTGATGACTGATTTATCCGAGTAGGCAAAATGATCAAAATCCCCATCCCTAAATGATGGAAAACAATTTTAAGCCATTTCAGAGGAAATACATAAAAATAACACCAAGGCGTTAATGTGGTGTGAGAGCAAAAGAACTTGAGTGTCCATAATGAGCGAGAGTGTGAGAACAACACAATCAACACAAAATGACGGCCTCCGGGGTCCCGGCTCTAAACAAAAGAAAACAGAATTGTTATACGCACCTTCAACTGTCAGCCACTACCTTACTGAAATGAGGCCACACAAACTGACACTGCAAAAATCCACTGCAAGCAGGTGAAGGAACCAGAAATTCAGTCCACTAACAGCATTAGAATCCTCTCGGTTCAGAAGTCAGGATGTTGTTTTTACAGAAATCAAATCTTCGTGTAAATCCCAGATAACATTGACTAAAATCTGTTGAAGAATTTGTGAGTGATATCACAGCATCCACTGACTTATAAGCAGCCGCAAGGCATGCTAGGGCCCGGAGCCCAGGGCGGGGCTGAAGCAGAAGGCCTGTGAGCAGAGGTGGAGATGTTTCTCTGGGACAGGGGCAGCATTACACGGTTCAGCCCGCTGCTGATTGGTGGACATTCTGCTAGAGGATTTTTATTTAATCTGGTGTAACTGTGTGCCAGAACAAAACAGCACTCTCTCTCTAACCAAACAAATCACGAATTTGTGCTTTTTTCCCCCTCTCATCCTGATTTTTTAATTTTTTTAAGACAAGGATGATTATCTTTGTAAATCTAATTCAGTCTGCTTTGCAAAAGAATAAATTGAAACTTGCGATAGCTTTAGACAAACACAGCACAAACATGTCCAGAAAATGCCAACATCCGAAAAGAAAATCCACTGAAAGTCTTTCTGTTTATGGACACACTGAACGATATCAAAAACACAGGTGCTCTACTCCACTTAAGCCTTTCTAAGCTCAAGCAAACTACAGTAAATACAGTGATGGTACTCCACAGCCACAGATTTTTATACACTGTAATCATGTACTAAACAATTATCATATTCACATACTATGGTAATTGTAAGAATGATACATGCACCAAAAACAATGTTATTATCATGGTAGCTTTCAAATTAATGTAAATAAATGAAAGCAACATAGTATTGTCATAGTACCAAATATACTGAAAAGCACTATATTTTCATGGTATGATTAAAAAAATAAAAATAATACAAAAATGAATTAATTAATGAAATAAAAACCTAAAAAAAAGAAAATAAACATGGTATCAATATGGCAGGACTTTAATCAAATAAAACAAAAAGAAAAAAATTCAATTAAATAAAGAATAAAATTGTATACTGCCATAATACTGTACATGTACCAAATATGTAGAAAATTAATGAATAAATAAACAAACAAACAAACATGGTATTATCATAATACCAAATGTACTGAAAAGCACTGTATTTTCATGGTATGATTAAAAAAAATAAAGAGAAAAAAAATTAATGAAATATATTTTTATGATTGTACTTCAATAAAATTAAATATTATATAAACTGTATATAAAATATTATAAATAAAAATAAAATGAAATAAAATACTTGTATCTAAAAACTATGGTATTACTTTCAATAAAATAAAACAAAAAAAGTAAATTAAATTTAATTAATTAAAAAGAATAATAATAAAATGGTATACTACCATAACAGGTCAACATGTATGACAAAGAAAACCATAGTATAACTCCACTAGATATATAATAATAAATATAATATTCACCCAGCAGAACAGTTGGTAGAACACTGGCACTCAGGCCCAGCACCCTGTGAAGCGTTTCAGATCAGGCAGACACAGGAAGTAGCACAGCACTGCGTCCCACCTGTGCGCCGCAGTGGTGCGAACGTCATTAACGCCCCCCTCCAAACACAATGCAGACAGCCATGTGTTCCTGCCACATTTACCCCATATCCTTTCAAACAGCAGCATTCAGGCCAAGCAGGCCTGCTCTCGTGAAGCTTTAGCAGAGTGTAAAATAGGCCAAACCCCAGAAGAATAAAGCAGGAGAATCAGTGCAGACTGGAGAACAGCTCTTTTCTTCCACAGCTCACCAACAAGACACTTTCACAGACACACACAACAGGAGACATGCTAATTCAAGCCTGAAATAAAATGTTTAATAGGCCTAAGTACAAGTACTAAGACCCTTCGAGTTGGTTTAAGAAATACAGTTCTTTTCTTTGTTGACGTATTTCCTACAGCAGGAAGTTAAAATAACCAATATTTAGTCATAGCCCGGTTAAACCACACTTGATAGCTTGTAGAAACTGGACACAAGCAATTATGACACTTGCAAATCGACAATTAATAGATGGAGAAATAAAATAACTGGATTTTCATTTAATGGGATTGCTGTGATTTTTAAGACAACATGAAACACCATAAGCAACTCGTTTTACTTCAGTAAATTGATATTTCTAAGGGAAAGAATAATAAAATAATGTACATAAAATATTTTATAATTTTATTTTATATAATTTGATAATATTATTAAATATTAAAATAAAAGGATTTAAAATAAAATAAAATGCTATGAAATAAAATAAAATAAAATAAAATGTACCTAAAACCAATGTATTATGAAAGTAGGATTTAAATAAAAAATAAAAATAAATTATAAAATAAAATGCATAGTATTATAATAGGATTTCAATAAAATTAGCAATTATGACACAAACAATGGTTGAAGTAGTAGAATAACTGCTTCCCTATCGATACTCCACTCGTACTGCGTCTTGTTAAAGACGCTATGGAAAAATACTTTTTCTTCTGAACTGAAGTCTTATTCAATCATGCAGTGAAACTGCACGCCTATTGGTTCGTGCAGTGTGTATAAGACTTCAGTTCAGGAGAAAAAAGGCTTTTTCCATAGCGTCTTTAACAAGACGCAGTACTCGTTCCGTATCTCAGGGAACTGAGGTTACGACAGTAACAGAGTACGATTTCCATTATTAATTGGATGTATGTGAAACATCAACATGAAACATTAATTTTACATCAGTCATTTGACATTTCTGAGGGAAACAATGTAGGGAGGTGCTTGATTTATTATTATTATTATTGATTGGGAATTTAACCAGAATGACCAGAATGGAATTATATGGGATTCATGATATCAACAGAAAATTAAAGTTGTTTCAAAGTTTGAAAAAGTCACTGCATGAAAAATTATCAAGACAAACTTTTCTCTTCTTTTGCATAATGTGCACTGGCGAATAAATCTTTCACAAAGAGGCCAGGAATATGCATGAAGAAAATAGTGTCCAATTTTCCCATATTGACCTCTGTGACCGTCTGTGGCTATTGCCTGATTGTTGAAACACACAAATATTAAAGTGGAAATGTGTGGCACTGCACAACCAACACCCTAAAGCATGGTAATGCTTCAGACAAACAGTGTGTAATTATGCATATTGGCATCAATTGAAGCGGCCCGGACAGATCAGCCCAAACAAATTTTACAGGAAACTACAGCCGACAAGCTGAGCAATCAACACCAGAGGCCTGCAATTAACATCCTGCGCTGTTCGTTGGGCCCAGGAGGAAATAAACAGGTTTGGAAGTGAAGTGTGACTGACTCGAGCCACATCAGAGATCTACAGTTTCTGTGCTCGTTTGATGCTGAAGTGAAGTTGAAGCGCATGTCTTCTGTTTGATGTGCTCGTAAAGATGTTCTGCAACTGAATAAATGCACTTCTTGTAAAAAAAAATAGACAGAATTAGCAATTATGAGTGGGGTGGCCAACCCTGTGTTGCCGGCGTTAAATAATTTTAACGCGTTAAACTGAAAAAATTAATCGCCTGCATTAATGCTCTAATTTTGACAGCACATCTACACTGTGATCCTTAAATAGATTATTTTAATGTCACAATGACTCTGGTTCAAAAAAATTTTTCTACTGCATATCATGTATACTGTAAATCATGGCAAAAATGTATGATAGTCAAAATCAAATTAAACAGGACACATTCTAATATATGGAGGGAATAAAAGATAAAGCTGTATTAATAAACTTTTGTTTTGGTGCCAGAAAAACACCAATTACAATGTGCATTATTAGTCTAACTCATGCTATGCATTTTTACCATTCTCATTATCATCTGCCACATAATTACCTCATAAACTAGGAAAATTAGTAGAATTTTTCTATAGCTTTGTTGGTGTAATTATAAAGTAAACTAATTTGTATGGCCGATTTCATTAATACAGTATTTGAAATGCTACCTGGTGCTTTCTGGTATTACGTTATTTTGTGGATGAAGCATTTACTGGGGGAATATGAATAAAGTTATGAGCATGAGAGAAACTGAATGAGAGAGGGTTCATTTTCATAAACGAACACTTGAGTTACTCCTATTTGAAACCACCTGAGCTTCAGTTATGAAGAATAACACACACACCTCTCTGTGTGTCTGCTAACTATGAATTTTTCATTGCAGTGTGCAAGTTGCGTTTGAGCTGAATGACAGCCGCAGTCGTACAGCAGGCAGATGTTCGGCTGTGGAGGGAGACATGAAAAACCAGCGGCGAATTAAAACTCACATCAATCATCTAACCTCAAAAACCACACACTCAGAGTTGATATTAATTTGGCTAATAAGCATTGCATTGTATTGTGTTGACAGAAATGTTCATAAATTTAACAGAAAATTTTCTGCCACGACAGTATCTGTTTTTTTAAGAATTAGAACAGATTGGAAGTTGAAGTTTCCGTTTTGTAAAATATATTTTATTGAACATATAGCACAATATTTAAATGATCTGATAATACTACATTAACTACTAGTTAACTACGTTAACTACATTAGTTGACATGACCTATCAATGAAAAATACTTCTAAAGCATTTATTAAACTTAATCTCAACATTTATTACATTATTAAAATTAAAAGTTGTGTACTGTAACAAGGTTAATAACTGCTGTAAAAATGTATTGCTCATCATTTGTTCACGTCAGTTAATGAATTGACTATGATAACGAATGAGACCTTATTGTAGTGTTTCCAATAATTTTTTAATATGAAAACAGCTCATGTGAACTATTTTGGGCAATGACCCAAAAGAAACTGAATCGACTTTGACATACATTTACATCAACAGAAAAAAACAACAACAACAACTCACTAACTTTAAAATATCTATAAATATTAAATTCACGAGACTAGTCTGATGATCCTAATGTTTAAAAAAAATGAATGTCAAAATAAGAAATAGCATTAAAATAGAAACAACGTTGTTCAATAGTTTAATGCTACAATGAAAACATTTTTGTGTAGAAACAAATTTCACTAAATGCAAGTAAATTTCACAAATAGTTACAAAAAATGGCAATACTGAATTAAAGAATTTTTAAGTAAAAAGACTGAATAGTATTTCTCATAAAACAATCAAATAATAACTTTTTACAGTGTATGTCAAAAAAAAAAAAAAAAAATCCGATATCATAAGGTTTGAGTTGATTAAAGATTGGTAATTGTAAATCAAGTCTTTAATGACCTTCACCGCTGTCTTATTCAATGCGTGGGCGACTGAAGGATCAGTGTCTGTGCCTCCGGCATGTTCTCCTGAAAAGCTGTTTGCGTCAGTGGTGACATTCCATTAGCACGCATTCATATCATATTATTCTTTTACAAAGGTGGATGTAGAAATCTAACATTCACAACAGGCCTTGGATTTCTTTAGTAGGCCTGAGCTCAGAGTGAAATATACGGTGAAGTGCTTTTGTAGAAGAGAGCATGTCAGGTGGAAGAAAAATACCCACAAAGCACGACTGTAGCTCCTTTCAACACTCCCGTTCAATTTAAAGTTGAGTCGTTTCTGCACCAGTAAGCTTTCTGCCCAGGGGATACTGAGCAAACCAAGACAGCCAGTCTACCATCTATTTTTAACCGTCATCAATTATGAAAAAAAAGCTCCAACAATAATTACAGTAACATGTATGACGTGCAACACTTTCCATTGTGCGCAGCGGCGTTATAATGCAGCACTTCAGAGAGACGAGAAAAACACATTTAGAGAAATAAAACCCCGTCCATACGTCACGGCTCGTGTCTGCGGTGCACTTACAGTAATCATTTGGCTGTGATGTATGCGGGGTCCTGCTGTACGATCTGATGATATGTTATTGTGATGATGGTGTGGTATTGTAAAGCAGCACGTTTCGGAAACTATGACAATTGCAAGACTATACAGAAAATTTCAGGTGAAAATGCAATAAAACACTAAAGGAGTTTTGCCTGAAGAGTACATTGAGAATATAAACAGAAACTGCAACACTCTAAGAAAATTAGCAAAAATAAGGGCCAATGTACTGGGCTAATATGAAAGAATTTTCTGTATTGATTTTTTACATCTTTTACCCATACTCTACTTCAGGATTGAAGAAAATGTAAGCTTAACAGAAAAGGTACTGGTAATTTTCCATCTGGACATTCAGTTTTTCTATAGATTTTTTTCTAAGAGTGAACAGATCGGAAAATATGAATTTCGACTGAGATTTTTTTTTTTTATGTACTAAAATAATTTTTTTTTTGCTATAAATACCAGCTGACGGTAATATTTGTTGAGATTAATGATCAGTATTAAAGTCAATATTTTGACCACCAGAGCTGTTGTTAACTAAAACTGCTAAAAATCACTTTGAATAAATGAAATAAAGCTGAAAGAATACTTAAATATTAGATTTATAATACTGAAAAACAAAACACCTTTATATATATATATATATATTAATGCTGCTTTGGCAACTGACTGAAAAAAGTAGAATAAGTTTAATAGCTACAATTTAAATTAAAATAAATACTACAAAAAATATATATATACAAAAGCACATAACAAATATAAAAACAAAATGTAATTACTTAAACTTAGAGCTTAAGTTTAAGTTTAAGTACTAAAATGACAAACTAAAATATTTAAACAGAATTATAAAAAAAAAATTTAAATGACAATTGCTAAAAAGTAAACAAAAATTCTAATTAAAACTGAAAATGTAAAAATAATAGCTGGTCAGCAGTTTTTCCTATTCAACTATGGCAGAAAATCACTACATGTCATCATGATAAAAATCTGTAAGTCTATAGGCCTGAAACTCTCTCGATTCTTTGCACTGGCAAATAGACAACATGGACATGAGCGTCCCAGCTGGTGGTCTCATTGAAATTCTCTGGGAGTGTATTTATAGAGGCTTGAGGTCCCTGCTACATCACCCCGGGCCAGGAAACCATGCGTGGCTGCAGCCTGACTCTCCCCATCTGCTCCATCAACACACTCACACACTATATATGAGCTTACGAGATGCTACGTCAGCTCTGCTCTCTGATTCACTCAACATCACTTCTGTCTGACACGACAGAGCGCATGGGCCAGAAAACAAACCCATTAGAGGGAGAAAGAGAGTTAAAGATGCCCAGATGTGCTTTACAGCTAGCAATGCTACTAACTTAACCACTTTTTATTAGCTCAGCTGATTATATAATAGTGTAGCTTTTCTATTAGGGTATCTTCCGTTCATTCGTTTTTTCATTTAATATTAAAAACAGAAAAATAAGAAAACGGTTCCTTTTTTCATTTTTCAAAAAAATCTAAAAAACAAGAATTATGCTTGATTTTCCGTTTTTACATTCAGGGCTAGAAAATGAATAAACAGCTTGAATTTTTGATCACTGCATGTGGGCAGGAATAAAACGCCCCTTTCCGAAGATTGGTCAACCATCATTAGTTCTTAGAAAAACGCATTTATTGCAACTTTCATCACTTTCTCATCAAACAACCAGACTAACAAATGGCTAACGGCTAACATTACCCCTAAAATATAACAATGAGAAAATAATAATAAAAATAGAATAATAGACCATATACTACACTGATATGAAATAATGTCATATCTTTACATATCTATATCATTTCAGCTTCATCTCTTGTCCATAACTTAGCTCAATAAAACAGGTGATGTGCTAAAGATGTAGGCTAGTGGGTAGCTGTGAGTGCAGATGTGAATAAATTAATATTAAGCTATGAAAAAATAATAACTTTTTTAATAACTTATTTCTCGCGCAGGTTGCCAAAATTATGCCTATACAGCAGTAAGCCGTCTGTAGGCTCTGCCCCAGTACGGGCTATTCGTTAGCCATTTGTTAGTCTGGTTGTTTGATGAGAAAGTGATGAAATATAGTTGCAATAAACGCGTTAAGAATGCATACAACTGTAGCAGCAGGACTGTTTTCTGCTGCGCAGAACTGCGGAAGAACTAATGATGGCACGGTTTAATGTTTGGTTGACCAATCAGCAGAAAGGGGCGTCTTATTCCCGCCCACATGCAGAGATGGAATATTCAAGTTGTTAATTAATTTTCTAGCCAGGAGCGTAAAAACGGAAAATCAAGCATAATTCTAGTTGTGTTATTTTTATTTTTTTTAAATTGAAAAACGAAAAAAGCAACCGTTTTCTTATTTTTCTGTTTTTAATATTAAATAAAAAATAAAAAAAACGAATGAATGGAAGATACCCTGATTCTTTTCCACTAACAAGCTCATTTTCCAAACTAGAAGAACTATTTTAGGCTCCTCAAAGAACATTTCACAGTGAAGAGTTCTAGAAAGAACCATTTTTTCTTAGTGTAAAGAACATTTGAACAATCTAAAGAACCTTTTTCTACTATATAGAACATTTCGTGGAATGAATGTTGAAGGTTCTTTATGGAACCATCCATTCCAAAAAATAACTTTTATTTTTAAGTGTAGTAATGGTTTATCAGGATAAAAGCTACATTTGTGAATTTCACATCATATCACATGGGCCTAAGAGTAATATTAACACTTAGGATGGTAGATCTTTGGGAAGCGGGCTTCTGAGAGGTTTGTGACGTACATCTTATCGCTGACTAACCTTATCTACTGAATTTAAAACGTCCTTGAGATCCTGCATTGCCACCACAAATAGTTGAGTGTCTCAGCAACTGCTGAGTATAACCACAGGTTACCTGAGGGCATTACCTTAAACTTACATCAAAAAGCTAAACAAAACTCCTTGGTTCTCTAGGACGATTTTTCCTAGCAAAACAAAAAAAAGCCACGTACTTTTCTGCAGTGTGGTTCTGAACATCCTGGGAGATAAAATCTCTGCTAAAACCTAATGATAGAGTAAGCACACATTACACTGGCTCTCAGTAATGGGGTCTGACCACAGAGAAGAAAACGAGAAACAGAAGAGAACGGCTATCAATGTTAAACTGCGATCACATCAGCTTTCCGAGGCCAATCTCATTCACCCCCGATACGCCCACCGTAATCACACACTAACCCATCTGAGACGGCACGTGCCTGGCAGCCATACGGCGCACAAACTCCCACGTCTGCAAAATACTCAGATAATTAGCCTCATTCAACTGCCGCATGTAGAGGACAGTCGATGTGAAACAGTGTCGCAGTGTCCTGAAGTGTGCCATGCTAGCGTTCTCCTAAAACTACTTTACATAGATGTAATGAACCCTTTTAGAATTATTTGTTTGTATAGGTTCAATCATCCAATGAATCATATTCACTGAATGAGTATATAAAATAGAATATTTCTAGGATCAATTTAGTCAAAAAAACAAAAACAAAATTAAGACAGTAGCTATTGAACCTCATGTCATTTTAAACAAGCTCTTAAAAATTTACTCTGAATTTTTTTTTTATAATGTTACATAAGATGTTACACTTTTACACAAACATTTCTAATGTTACACAAGCTTTCTATAGCTTTCTTGTAACTATGGTTAAAAACAGGATCCTGTCAACCAAAATTACAATCGTCCAGTGGATAACTGCAACAATCAATCCTGTAATTGGTAATGGATTGGATTCTGCGTAAATAATTTCCGCTGCTGGTATTACTAGTTGTCTGAAGGAATATCACAGATAAGAAGCTCTTTAAAAATCAATATCGAGGGCTGTATAATCAGTGTGCTACACATGAGAAATGAACATTTCGTAGGTCAGAGTTTGACCTACATGGGACGTCACACAAGAGGGTCATGGGATCACAAAGCTATTGGGTAAAAACAACAAGAAAGAACATCAAGCTACGAAAGACTGATGTTTTGGAATGGTGACATTTCCACATCTGCTACACAAAGTCTAGAGAGAAAAATGCAATGTTCAAAGGTCTGGTCAGTATTTTTTTTTCTTAAAGAAATTCATAATTTTATCTATTAAGGATTATTAAATTGTCCAAAAGTGACAGTAAAGACATTTCCAATGTTACAGCAGGTTACTATTTGATGTTGTTCTTTTGAACTTTTTATTCATCAAAGAATACTGAGAAAAACTGTTACTGAAATTGAAAATACTAAGTGGCACAACTGTTTTCAACATTAATAATGATAATAAATATTTCTTGAGCAGCAAATCAACATATAAGAATGATTTCTGAAGGATCATGTGACACTGAAGACTGAATTAACGATGCTGGAAATTCAGCTTTGCATCACAGGAGTAAAATACATTTTACAATATGTTCATATAGAAGAGTTATTTAAAATTGTAATAATATTTCAGAAAATTACCATTACTTGATGACTGAAATATTTAAAAATCTTACCAACCCCAAACTTTTGAATGTTGTGCATCTAATTTGTTTCTCCTAGACATCAGGGATGTCAAATGGAGATTTTTGGAGACCATCCTCATAAATGACCACAATCTCACGTCACTTCTGAAGTTTCAGTAAAAAAAATAAAAAATTCAATTTGTGCTCAAATTTGCCTCAAATTCTTCCAAGACTACATGATCTTATCTATACTTCTAGAGTGGATTATCAACAGACATTTTGATTCAAAATGTTACTTCAGCTTTCATATCCATTGCATGAAATTCAGAGATAATACTGTGACAAAACTGCTTTGGGAGAGGTGTGAGATATGACTGATAGCAGCCTATCTTGTGACAGGTGGAGGAACACATGCACTATATATGGCTGTGACCATCAGTGACAAACACCTTCAAAACATCCATCCAGCGAGAGAGTGAGACAGACAGAAAAGAGAGCTGGTCTTTCTCAACGCAGAACGTGTGGTATGTGGGATAGGGACATCTGCTCTCTTTCATGCTCAGAAAGCACAACTGATTCCCTGAAAGGATGATGGGAGTTTGTTTGTGGAACACACTAATGGCAGAGAGCTCTTCCTCAAGCTAGAAACTACTCCTCTCCAGCCTCAGGTGCTAAAGATCTTTTCATAGGACATACAGTTCCCTGTCTAATGTGTTTAACAGCAGAGGAAATTTATATTGCTCAGAGGCTCACGGAGCAGGGAAAAATAAAACAGCATTTGAAACTCTAGAACAGATTTCTCTATAAACTGTAGAATAGGATTTCTGGTGTTTAAGGGGAAAAAATCTTAGAAGCAGGAGGCTAAACTTTCATACCCTTGATGTCTAGAAGAACAACTGAGATATTAAAGAGATTTAATTGTCTTTTTAGATTATTTTTGCTTTTCTTTCCCTGTTCCCTGTTTAGTTCTTTTTTTTTCTTTTCCTGTTGCTGCAGGATTTAGGCTACTTTAAAACTATTTTCACTGAGAAATGTCTAGCAGATTTCACAATTACACAGAAGCAGCAAGTAACACATTGTTTTATTTTCCTGTACTGGAAAAAGAAAAGGTGTAGGATTTACTTTGATACGGTTTACACTGAGAAACAAATAATTATTCACAAATAATTATGAAGAAACAGAAAGTAACACATTGAATTACCCATCAAATTTAAAAAAAAAAATTATTTGTAGTAGATTTGGAAATTTCACCATTAAAGGTGCCATAGAATGCATTGATACAGTATTTTTAAATTGTTCTCTGATATCTACACAGAAGGTATGTGGCTTAGGTAAGGGCAAAAAATCTCCAGAAACGATTTTACATGTCCATTTACAACCCTAGGATTTCTCCCTAGAATGAAACGGTCTGTTATTGGCTTATTTGGCAGGGTCATGAATAATAATGAGCTCTGCTCTGATTGGCTGTGTCACAGTACGGCTCATCAGCAAGAAGGAAGCACAGGGAGGAAAATATATATTTAAATACTTTCTCTCGCAGTTATATCGTCGGGTAATTATACTGTATTATAAAACGCGGGCATCAGGGAGCCGTTATTAATATGCGAGGCATTGAAACTGCTTTTGAACGATCCATCGATCGCGTTATAGTTCACTTTCAAGAGACGCGATCACACAAACTATGTTTACATTATGGAGCAACAGCACTTACCACACATTTCACAAGATCAGATGCTTGTCAGTGGTGCTCAGGATCTGTAAGTCATTCGCCATCATCCTCATCTCTCCTTACTGAGAGTGAAATCTTATGTACTGTAACAGGCTACCGCTAGCAAGGAGCTAACCATGTCCCTTTAGTGGCTCACGTTATTTGCTTTCTGTGCCTTTCTGAATACAGACACCAACCCATCCCTGCACTTCACACCCCCTGCACGGCCTGGAACATAACATTTATTGTGTTATTTTCGCTGTTGTCCGCGCTTGTTTATTTACAATACCTGCAGAGCTTCTGATGGTTCGGCCGGCTTAGAACAAGGACGGGTTTATGCAAATGTTGGGGGCGTAGTGATCCTGACTGTTGCGTCACAGTCGGTGTTATGTTCTGATTCGCCTGTTTTTCAGTGGTCTTTTTTAATCACGAGATTTACATATGAAGGAGAAAACTATGGTGTTTGAGGCTCACTGTATGTCATTTCCATGTACAGAACTGTTATTATTTAAATATGCCAGGGTAAAGACACCTTTAAAGAACAAATCTGAGAACAGTTTTCAATCTTTTTTTGGGGGGGGGGGGATTTGAGAGGAAATACATGGGACATTGAAGTGGAGAAACATCTGAGCAGGAGACCTGACCAGTTATTCTCCATTAAATCTTCATTGTGGACTCTAGAAGAAACAACTGAGATATTAAAAAAAACATTATCTGTTGTTTTCTTTCTGATAAGAAAGACAGACAAATTCACATAAAGGAATTACAGTACGTTGGGAATTGGAAATTCATCCTTCTAGAGAAGTAGTCCCAAACCAAAATAACGATATTAAACATGTACAGCTCAAATAACACTCTTTAAAAACATATGAGCTTCAAATTTCAAAAATTGTATTCTTCGAAACATCAAGTCTTAATATGATGATTCACCCAAAAATACCATTTTGTAGTCATTTATTCACCCTCATGTCAGTCCAAAACTGTGACACTTGTTTTTCCAAAGTACAGACAAAAAACACATTTCTCAAAATATCTTATTTTATGTTCCAAAGAAAAAAAGAAAGTCAAACAGTTTTGAAATGACATATGGGTGAGTAAACGATCTCAAGTTTTTCATCATCTCTTTAAAACACATTACAAAAACATTACAATATAACTCAAAGTGCTCATGAAGCTCTTCTCTTGCACAGGAAACTTCTCTCATTCACCTCATCTGTGTCATTTGCCAAGTAATCTCAGACGAAGTACACCGAAGCTTCATGAATAAACCCACAGCAGTGCTGCTGTTGTCTCTCAGTCTCTGTGTGCGGGGGACATCCCTCTCTCTCTCTCTGTCTCCCCCGCAGGTCTTCCTGTCTCACACATCACCCACAGCATTGATCAAACAAAGTTGCCATGGCAACGCAGCCTCACAGAGCACTGGGCTTGTGGGAAGGGATATTCCATCTAAGAGGAACTTCAATTATGATTTATCTCTTCTGTTCTTCCCTGTATCTCTCTTGCTCGCTCTCTGCAGCCACCGAAATGTATTAAGTCAAATGATGCACATGGTCAAATAGCAGAGGCTGCATCTTCAACTTAAAAAGAATTGTGAAAAATATAGATTCAGTGAGATTTATCTTTGCATACTTCATTTTTCTCCTGTCTATTCAAAAAATCAAAACAGACAAGCACAGATATTTATGCTACAAACAGATTTTTTTTACAGAACCTACAAAGACTAGGTTTATGTAATTTATTTATTCATTTAATCATTTAGCAGACGCTTTTATCCAAAGCGACTTGAGGACATAAGAAGCAATCAAAACCAACAAAAGAGCAACAACGTGCAAGTGCTATTACAAGTCTTGGTTAGCCTAACGCAGTACAGATAAATATTATTATTATTATTATTTAGTTTTGTTTTTTTTAAATAAAAATGCATGGATAAAATAAAATTACAATAGAGAGTGCTAGAGTTAGAGGGTCAAGTAAAGATGGAAAAGATGAGTTTTTAGCTGTTTCTTGAAGATGGGTAAGGATTCGGCTACACGGATTGAATTGGGCAGGTCGTTCCAAGGAGTTGTGTTGCATGTTCCGAGAGAAAGGGTCTGATCTTCTTAATATTGTATAATGCAAATCTGCAGGACCGGGCAGTTTTAGCAATGTGGTCTGAGAAATTCAGCTTATCATCAATCACAACTCCAAGGTTTCTGTCTGTTTTTGAAGGAGTTATGGTAGATGAGCCTAACTGGAAGTGAGATTGTGATGAAGCGATGGGTTTGCTGAAACTACAAGCAGTTCTGTCTTAACTAGGTAGAGTTGAAGGTGATGGTCCATCATCCAGCAAGAAATGTCTGTTAGACACGCTGAGATGCAAGCAACTATCGTCGGATCATCAGGATGGAATGAGAGGTAGAGTTGAGTGGCATCAGCATAGCAGTGATATGAAAAGCCATGTTTCTGAATGACAGAACCTAATGATGCCATGTAGACAGAAAAGAGAAGTGGTCCAAGAACTGAGCCCTGAGGCACCCCAGTAGCTAGATGTTGCGACTTGGATACCTCACCTCTCCAAGATACTTTGAAGGACCTATCAGAGAGGTAAGACTCAAACCACTGGAGTGCGGTTCCTGAGATGCCCTTCCTCAATAGGGTTGACAAGAGGATCTGATGGTTGACCGTATCTAAAGCAGCAGACAGATCTAGCAAATAAGTAATAAAGATTTGGAAGCCGCTCTTGCAAGCCTTAGGGCTTCAACAACCGAAAGCAAGGCAGTTTCGGTCGAATGTCCACTTCTGAAGCCAGATTGGTTACTGTCCAGGAGGTTGTTCTGTGTGAGAAAGACAGAGACTCGGTTGAACACAACTCGTTCAAGTGTTTTTGCAATGAAAGGAAGAAGGGAAACCGGTCTATAGTACAGTTGGGTTAAGGTTTTTTAAGAAGTGGAGTTATACAAGCCTGTTTAAATGCTGAGGGAAAAATTCCAGTGTGAAGGGATGTGTTAATGATGTGAGTGAGTGCAGGTACAACTGCAGGAGAAATGGCTTGAAAAAGATGAGATGGAATAGGATCAAGCGGACAGGTAGTAGGATGACTGGAAAGGATGAGTTTAGACACTTCTGCCTCAGAAAGTGGAGAGAAGGATGTGAATGAGTGTATGTTTGCTGGTAAGATGTGTTTGATAGATTGTGGTGTGGAAAATTGTGCAATGAGGTTTGTAATTTTATTAATGAAGAATGTGGCAAAGTCGTCAGCTGTTAGAGATGATGAAGGAGGGGGAGGAGGAGGACAAAGGAGGGAGGAAAATGTTTTAAAGAGCACACGAGAGTTAGGCGAATTGTTAATTATCAATCAATGTTAGAATAAATAAGACTATAAAACATCCTTCATGTATTATTGGGTCATGTATTATCTAAAAAAAAAAGAGAGAGAAAATAACGAGAAAAAAAAACTTATTACTGCACATTTTTTTGTCCACATTGTAATTATTTTCACAATAATTAAGCAGGCAAATTCTACTTGCTTAGTTGATATGAAAATAAAATTATTATTTGCATATTGTTTATATTTTTGCCCTTTCATTTGAAGGGAAATTACCACATTCATGACAGTTTTTGTGCAATTCAATGTTTTTCAAAGTTATTTGAACTAGAGAGAGAGAGAGAGAGAGAGAGAGAGAGAGAGAGAGAGAGAGAGAGAGATTTAATTTATAAATTCACACAGCAACAACAACAACACGCTTACTATATAACAATCACAGTCATTTGGAAGAAGAGTTTCCCGGCCACATACAAGGCATCTCTGAGGCCCTTATGGAGTCAGACTGAAGCGGAAAGAACACAGTGTGACTGAATCCGCTCTGGTTTTGGCAGAGAGCTCTGTCCATTTGTAATAGGTCAGTGCAGGGAAGTAACCATTCTCTGATGGAAGACTTTGGCTAGAAGAAGCAGCCAAAACTCTTGCATTTTGGTGACATTATCTTAAGCCTTTTGCCAGATATTTATCATGAAAACATACAATTCAGGAAAACTCCATTCAAAACTCTTTCTATAAAGAACACATAGTCAATTAAATGCCTCAGTGTGACATTTCTCTAAAATGCAATCGCTGCAATTCAGCAACCAGCAGAAGTTGGCAGCCACACCTTGCCTCCTCCAATCAAGCGCAGCACAGGCTTCAAAGCCATGTGAGAAAGAGCAAAAGCACAGGAACAAAGGGATGCTTGCACCGAACCCCTGGTGTGAGAGAAATCTAGTTTGCTGATTTGCAGAGTGTATGTGTGTGCTGGCAGTGGAAGAGGCTCGAGCTGTAGATCCCTGGAGTGAGACGATGGCCTTGCTCTTCTCAACACTTTAAACTGCATAAAACACACCATTCAGCCTCGCGCCCTGAGGTCCTTCAGATGTTTACGGTGAAGTGAAGGACCACTGACACCCCTTTTAGAGCTGGATCTTGACTGGAGATCTGTGAATGTCTCTCAAAACCTGCCCAATTCCCTAAAGACGCAAGAACCAAACAATGACGCACATGACTGTTACTAGATAAACTGGCAGAGTTAATAGCCAACTGATGTGGGATTTTTCAACGACAGATACTAATATCTAGAGGTCAGAATAATATACACAATTTATATTAAAATTATTTTAAAAATGATTCAAAATATTGTAGCATCAATACAACCTTTGAAATTCAAAATAGATTTAAAAAGAGACAATAAGATACTTTAAAACAATATATAAATCCCCAGTTCACCACCAAACATTTAATAAATTAATAAATCTTAATACAAACACTAAAATAAATAAATAAATAAAATTTTGAATTACTAACCTGTTTATTAAGACTAATTCACAAATGAGTAAGCAATAAAAAAAAAATCCTCACACCTGAAAACAGCTGCAACAGACAACTTAAACACATTAATCATATTCTGTGGACCAAATGGCCATGACAAAAAGTCATGGAAATAAGAATGGTGCATCTTAAGAGAAATATCAATTTAATGACTCAAATTTAAATTATATATGTATACACACACACACACACACATATATATATATAAACATTTTTATCATTATTGCAGGTGTGATAACTTAGCAATTCAAAATGCAACTAACAGTGATTAAATGTGTGTAAAATTCGCATAGTTAATTGCGATTGGACAGCTTTTTTGCATTTATTAGCATACTGAACTCTGATTGGTCGTTTCTCACACAGCCGCCACTAGACAAGATGCTTGCTGAGTGTCATGACAACGGCTGCGGCATTTCATTTACACAGAAGCCGAGTCACCTCGCAGCCGCTTCACATACACATTTTCTATCTATTGGTGCCTCGCAAGCACAGCTATTTCCTTCAGCAAATGCAAATATAGTGACTTGTGATGGGTTACAAACTCACCCGATGGTGCTGAGCGCCTGTTCCAGGAGCTCCGTCTGCAGAATATTCTGCGGCGGCGTGAAAGCCCCATTAAAATGAGATAAAACCGAGCTACAGAACTGACGCAATGTCTCAAACTGCATTTTCCCTCTTCCTCTCCGTTATCCTGCGTATATTCCCGCTCTCTCTCAGACGAAACTCCTCCAGCGCTCCTCGCTCCGGACGCGCCGCATCTCCAGCGCAACATAAACACGATTCAACTTCTCGATGTATTCTGATCCCGGTGAAAAGTGCGTTTGGATGAGGAGAGCGGACCGACACCGACTCTCCCGGTCATTATTATCCGAACTTACAGAGAAAGCGAACGCGCAGCGTTTTCCTTAACCCACCGGGAGATCCCTCCCGCCTTCATTTATCCTCGGTAATGCAAACGCCGTATTCTAGAGCGCCCAGGCTCAGGATTCTGTCTCCCATCTAGCAGCCACTCGCTCTCAGGAGCACCAGAGCAGCACTACACATCCTCTAGCAGCATTACAGCGCATGTGGCGAGCGTGGGGAGGAGGGGAGCTTTCTTTCTCCCACATCATTAAGGGTTTTCTGTGGAGAGAGCTGCTCTGCACTAAAAGACAACTATTGTGTGTGGATACTTGATGACCTGAAGGAATAAGAGCGCTAGAAGAACAGAAAACGCTTTCTTGTGAAGTGCACTGCCCTGAGGACACAAGGAAAAAGAGGGCTTTCTAACATGCATTCTGACCTTAAAAAAAAAAAAAGTTCTATATGAATTTAAAAGTGAAGCAGGGCCCTTAAAATTACATTCTGTTGTGAGAGACATGTTAAAGCCATTAGCAGGATGATGCAACCTACAGTATAAAATCAAGACCGTGCAGTTCTATTAATGTGTGTTTACTGTACATTGCATTTGTTTCTAAAAAACTATACAATGTAGTACAAAGTTAGATGGATCAATTGACTGCAAAAAGTGAATAGTACATAGAGATATACAGATAGAATGACGGATAGATAGAACGAGAACGACAGAACGATAGATAGATAGATAGATAGATAGATAGATAGATAGATAGATAGATAGATAGATAGATAGATAGATAGATAGATAGATAGATAGATAGATAGATAGATAGATAGATAGATAGTAAATTGTAATACATTTTTCAGAATTAATTGGTGGATAGAAAGTTAAAATAGCAATTATTTGAAATAGAAACGATAATCTTTTGTAAACGACTTGCAATGAGACTGTTACAGCGCTGTGGAGGAATTTTGTCTCATCTCATCTTGGCAGAATTGTTGTAATTCAGCCACATTGGAGGGTTTTCGAGCATGAACCGCCTTTTTAAGGTCATGCCACAGCATCGCAATAGGATTCAGGTCAGGACTTTGACTAGGCCACTCCAAAGTCTTCATTTTGTTTTTTTTTCAGCCATTCAGAGGTGGATTTACTGGTGTGTTTTGGATCATTGTCCTGCTGCAGAACCCAAGTTCGCTTCAGCTTGAGGTCACGAACAGATGGCAGGACATTGTCCTTCAGGATTTTTTGGTAGACAGCTGAATTCATGGTTCCATTTATCACAGCAAGTCTTCCAGGTCCTGAAGCAGCAAAACAGCCCCAGACCATCACACTACCACCACCATATTTTACTGTTGGTATGATGTTCTTTTTCTGAAATGCTGTTACTTTTACGCCAGATGTAATGGGACACACACCTTCCAAAAAGTTCAACTTTTGTCTTGTCAGTCCACAGAGTATTTTCCCAAAAGTCTTGGGGGTCATCAAGATGTTTTCTGGCAAAACTGAGATGAGCCTTTATGTTCTTTTTGCTCCGCAGCAGTTTCAGCTTTCAAAAACGTTTTCACACAGGGCCATGTGGGTTTGGATTTTTCACTTCATAAAAAAAACCCTTCATTTAAAAACTGCATGTTGTGTTTACTTGTGTTATAGACAGACAGACAGACAGACAGACAGATAGATAGATAGATGCCCTTGCTAAAGCTCAAATGCACCAATTGTTTAGAGATCCACGTTTAAATCATTAGTGTTGAATGGTCTAGAGAGCAGACCAGGCAGGTGTGAGATCAGAATGCTGATACTGAATTCCTGCAGGTGCATCTTTCATTTTCTTAATAACTCTCTCAGGACAAAACCTCCATATCACAACATCAGCTGCTCCCACAGCGCTAATCCAAGAGCATGAAACCTGATTACATCATACTTAAAGTGAAACTTGTGCTGACCTCTTGAACAAACGACATAATATGCATGTCTGTCTATATTGCAGTACCTGCTGTGACGATAGATCAGCTCCCAACCCTAAAAATGACTCATGCAACTTCAGCTCTAAAGCAACCACTGTTGTCTGTAGTTCAACTTAGGTGTCACATTGCATCTAGCGCCAATAAAAACACTAATGGATTTTATAGATGGAGGGGGAGGAGATACAAACGCACGAAAACCGGTGAAACCCAGAGAAACACAACGGCTGTAATTAAATCCGAATCCCAGTGTAATTATTATTGTTTCATCTAGCAGTTTCACCCACACTCGCACCGTGTCTGAGCGTTCGCGCCAATGACACCTCCGAGACCAAGACAAATTAGGCTCTTCCCACATTATTTCAGGATATAAATAGGCTGTCAGCACTTTTTCAGGAGAGGAGAATCAGAGTTAATTTAAACATTCTTTAAGATTAATGGAAGTGCTTTTCAGTGATTTCCTGCGCTCTATTCCTGGGCATCAAAATATTTAACACATTCTCCTGTTGAATGGTCAGGCCGTTCTTATCCACTTTAGCAGCATGTAACCCCAAAACAACCCTGCCACTTTTCATAAACAGAACTAGGGCCTGAAATCATTAAAAAAAATTATACAAGGTGCTTAAAGTCCATGTACAGTGATATTAAAATATGTGTTCTGAGTTTGTGACACAACAGAAAACTGTGTTATTAACCACCCAGCCAAATTTGAATGATAAAAAAAAATTTGCCAAGTAACTAAAATAAGTTATCAAAATCTTAAAAAAATAAGCAGGACTCTCTGCTCTCAAATGCTGGGGGCGTGTCCGCTGTCGGCGCTGAAACCACGCCCACTCGCGGGAAAGCAGCCGTCTCTCTCAACTGTCAAAAAAAGAAGAAAGAAGAGAAAGCGGTACAGCTCGCATTTCTAGATGCAAATTGTGAATGCTCAATGTTTTTAAATTGTATGTATTCTGACACATATTGATGTCTCTGAGCTAGAACCGTCCCTGCCTAGAATCTGTATATCTAATATCACAGACATTCAAAATGACAAACTAAGAACTTGACCTCTCAACGTAGTTATTATAGTGTTGGGGCGGGGCCACGCTCGGTGGCTCCATTGCGTCATGGAGCCACCACTTTAGCCCCGCCCAAAGAATCCTGAACACAGAATTGGTGAAAAACTGTTTAACTCCACAATTAAGTACTACATAGTTCCGAGTCTTTGTAATGTGTCTCAGCAATACATTTCTAACATTTGTAATGTGTTTAGAAACAATTCTCAGAATTCTCTTTACACGGACTTTAACCTTCATGAAATGTTAATTGTCAACCTTGGGATGTCAAACTAAATATTACATGAGCCGTTTTATTTTCTATTCATTTTATATGAGCTTTGCAACCCTTTATGAGTTTGCAACTGTTTACAATTTAACCCCTAGATTTTTGTGATTACTCCAGCAATAATGAAAAAAAAGAAATTAAGAAGAAAAAAAAATAACTAAAATTTCTTCAGTGGAAGATTTTCTATGGAAGATTTCATTTCTATGGAAGCTTGTTTCCACCACTGAAATACAATTTAAAAAATGTATAAAAAAGTAATCGAAATCTCAATTTTTATCTCACAATTCTGACAGAGCACATTTTTTTTATATTTTAAAATAAAATAAAAAAATATTTTATGAGTTGGAATTTTATAATGTGACCTTTTCTTATTTTAACTCACAATCGCATTTATCTTACAATTACCTTTCCTTAATTTTTACTATGCACTTTCACACAGTAAGAAAAAGATTACTATTTTCCAAACAACAAAAGCATACAGTCATCATGTCTGTCAACTCTCATAAAACTAGTCAATATACTCTATGTGCTATTTTCTGGTCCTAGCCATATTTAAAGGAACAACATTTCACCCAAAAATGAAAACAAAATTCCTCATATGGCATAAACTTTGAAAGCAGCTGCTTACTTTCAAAAATACAGTACTTGTGAAAGTCAGAACCAATATAGAACTATAACACTCTCTGTTACACAACACTGAACAAATCAGACACTGCCTCGCTACCATATGGCAGGCACATTTTTAACATCTAACCTTTTGGGGATAACACGTTATACCAGACAGAAAGTGCAAATGAGCATTTACAGTTTTCGTGACAGAAGACGGCATACAAACCGATCTGATTGAAAAGAACAGCTCTGCTGTTAGTAGCTTTTTATACATTTCACAGCAGAGAGGTGCACAATTTGTTCTGCTGAAAATGTCAGACTGCATCCATGAAAGGAGCTTAAAGCTCACCTGCTGTCCTGAGCTGTTCACGGACATCTGCCAGGTAAAGAAGCCAAGGATGGGTAAAAAAAACAAATGAAATGCATTTCTAAAATTTTTTATATTTTTGGTTTTAAGCAAGTTTTGCAAATGTTAATGGTTTGATTCTCAGTTAAAACACAAACTGCTTGCACAAATTGTTCAAAAGTTAGGCTTAAATAAATGAATAAGTAAATAAAGGTTTCCACAAAAATATTAAGAACAGCACGACTGTTTTCAATATTGATAATAGATCATGGACATGCATGTGACACTGGATCATGACACTGAAAATGCAGCTTTTCCATCACAGAAATAAGTTGGATTTGAAAATATATTAAAACTGAAAACATTTATTTTAAATGGTAACATTATTTCACAGTATTACTTTTTTTTACTGTATTTTTTGGTCAAATAAATGAACACAAGATACTTTTTTGAAACAGAAACAAACAAGTAAATTAATTAATTAAAAAATAAAATGAAACCGAAGAGAATTAAGGTACATTTGTAAATTGACACACTGTCTTAAAAACAAACATCCTACATATGTGCACAGACCAACAATTAAGCGATGACAGAACTCGCTCCAGTATATCCATACACTAAAAGACTAAGTCTAAACACGCAGTTTTCGCATTTCCAGGGTTTGTCATTCAAATGTGCTCGCATCAACACAACACACACACACACACGCTAACGACAGGTGAGATCAGCCCCAGCCCTGTGGCACACGGCCCAACATTCCTCTCCTCCGCAGGTATTCAGGAACGGAAAATCAAACCAACACACAGCGGTCGCCTCGGATTCAAGGAAGCAGGCATCTGTTTCTACAGAGACGTCTCTCTAGGACTGGCCCCTGACCCCCTGATACAGCCATCCCAGCAAAAGGCGGAGAGAATTTGATACAAGGGCTCAGAGAGACACTGCCACAGTGTGGAAAACGATAGAATCGCACTCACTGCTCACACTGCATTAGCATCTCCCTTTAGATTAGGGGTGTAATGTTTGATAAATGTGTTATGACACCCTGCATTTGTTCAAGAGGAGGTTTCACCATAAATTACTGATTGTTATTTACCTGTCTAGTGTGTTTAGCACCAAATTAGCAATGGTAAACGGAGGAAAAACAGATGGAACAGATGAACGAATGCATTGTGGGCTCCAGCTGTTGTTATCCCAGTTTCAGTTTCACATGGTCTATGTATGCATGTGTGGTTAAAACCAGATACCTTTCATACATGTACTGTAAAAGCCAAAGGGTTCACTAAAAGACTATATCCTAAATTATAATTAAACTTCACAAAATTATTTAATTTTACTGAAACGTAAAGGTTTATTTCAACTCCAGAATGAAAATATCCTTATAATTGACTCACCTCCATGTCATGTCAGCGGAAATTAGAGAAAACTGTTTCTAACGTTTTAAATAGATATTGTTCTTACAAAAATGCATAGTTTCGCAACAGGAGGCCTTTATTCAGCCCCCGGAGCCATGCGAGGCACTGTTTATTATGGATGGATTCACTTTACCGGACTTCTTTTGGACTGTTGAATGAAAATATCCGCACACTGCCATTATAAAGCAAGAGAAGAGAGTCATAAAGAAGAAAATTATAAAGAATAAAGAGATATACACCTAGGATGTCTTAAGGCTGAGTAAATCATGGGCTAATTTTCATTTTTGGGTGAACTAACCCTTTAATATAATTAGCTACTGAATTCACATAACTTTTTCTATTAAGTGGAATTAACTTTTAGTTTAAGTTAATATTAATGTACAATGAACTAGTTTCATTTTCTGTTCAATTTGAATTTTATCTACTAATAAATATACTCTGAAATTATATATTAAACATCCCATAGTAACATTCTAGAAACTAGCCAAACAATCAAACCCACCATCTATCAATGTCCTAACAACCACCCAGAACACCTTAGCAACAACCTAGTAACCACCCAGAAAACCCAAGCAACTGCCTAGCAGCACCAAAGCAATCACTTAGCCCAGCAACCACAAGAATACCCTAGCAACCATTTAGAAAACATCCAGAACATTCTAGAAAACACTTAGTAACAACCTACTGTAGCAACAACACAGTAACTGCAAACTATCTCAGCAAAAATCAGTTTTCTTAATGTAGCATGAATAACTTGAAGAGTGCTGCCGTTTAAACAGAATAAGGATTTCTAAACACAAGGTTATTGCTAGAGCAACTGTTTCAACACTAAAAACACATTCACCGATATCATCTGCACTCACCTGTTGCTCAGAGGGTTGTTGGGCTTCAGAGTGGAGTTGTTGTTGAGGGACGCCTGGCGCGGGAGTCCTGGAGCTCGGCTGCGGTCCCCTGGAGGCCCCTGGTACAGCAGTGGGGCTTCCTGAAGTTTGGCCTTCTTTTCCTGCGGAGCCTCTTCGTGGCGGCGGTGAGGGTCACTCGCACCCGAGGGCAGGGCGCCCCCTGGGCCACTGTAGAACCAGGCCCCTGACTTGGTGAGGATTTCTTGTTGTTTTCGGCACAGATTGCATACCCACATCACCTGACGGTGAGAGAACAGGAAGTTAGAATCACAGGAGAACACAAGACCCCAAATGAAATGAATGAAAACTTGCTGTTGTGGGAGAAGCGATTTGTAGTCTTAAATGAGTCATTTGTGTCTCAACTGTGAAGCCAAACACAGAGTGAATAGTGGGATATTTGTCCGGAACCTCATACGCAGGTCCCACAACAAGCAGGTTCGGCAAACGGTTATGCTGGTGCAGCTGACAAACAAAACTGTCAAAATTCATGTGAGAGGAAATGAAGAATGCAAAGTTCTGGCTCAACCAATGGCATGAGTTTGGGGGCGGAGCCACCTGGTTTGTCTGACTTTTAGAGTGCTGCAGGGATGGCGTATTTTTGTAGGCCAAATCCTGTAAACGAATTAGCATTTAAGTACTTCTGGTTTCATTTTCCTGAAGTCAGTGGGTTTTTGAATGGGTTAAATGCTTGAAATAATGTCTGTGGTTAACACAAGCTCAAGATATTTACATGTTTTGTTCTATGACACAAAAAAATCATCAGTAATAATACCCTTGCAGTGTTGCCAAGTCCATGGTTTTCCTGCAGAATTGGGCTGCTTTTATACTGTTTCTGCCGGTTGTTTATTCAGTCTGTGGGTTGAAGCGAATCTGTGTTTAGCTTTTTACTATTGGCGACTGTATTTAGACATCAGAAAGTTGTATTAAATGATAGCAAAACTTGTAAGAATCAAACTGTTGTTAGTCACAGAGCTTATTTTCTGTATTATTTCAAAAGCCAATGGAAAAATCCTATTGGGTTTTGGCGAGGGAACCAGGGTGATGCTAACTTATGGGTTGGCTTGCAAAAATGCGTCATCCCTGCAGATGTGGAACGGGGTGGAAAAGGCAGTAGGTGTTTAGAAACCTGTTTGGAAAGAACCATTTTTTTAGCTATTATTACTGATCTCAGGTCTTTACAACCTCTCAAATCTTCTGCTTTCAACACTCCTGAAAAACTCTTGAAGTCCCACCAACACTGAGGGCACAGCAGGCTGACCTTGTTATCTACCCAGCAGAAATGCACTTAGCAGGCGTTTGGCATCAAAGCTGCCATCCAGTTTGCTGGTGGTAATTAAACATGCTCCGAGTCTCATCCGCACACACAGGCTTTCATCCATTCAGCCTGAATACATAATGCCACAACAGCTCCCAGAAATGATGCGTCTCACAGAAGAAATGAACTGGGAAATTCTAATTATTCTACAATATTCCAAAACAAAGAGAAACTCTGTTCCTTGCATACATAAAGATGGTAATATAACATAAATATAACAAATTGCACTATATGAACTACTACAATGCTTTTTTGGAAGCTGACAGCCCCTGGTCAGCATTCATTCACTTTGACTCTATGGAAAGAGCAGCTCTTCAGAAAAAAGTGAGCCTCGCAATAAATAATGATGACAGAATTTTTCCTGTAATATCCAAACAAAAGAGCCCACAATATATTCAAAACCAATAACTGTTATGAAACTTGAAAAGTTGTGTATGGGCTGCCCTATCAAGTGAAAAGGTCACATCTTTCAAGTGGTTTTTGATAAGATCACAGTGAACAATTGCACTCCGAACGGCTCTGAGACGTACCACAGATGGATGTGAGTGTTATTGTGATGAATGTTTGGTCAGTCAGCGATAGACCAACGAAAAGATGTGTGCGGTGAAAAATTGATAAAGTGCTGAGTGAGCTGTCATTGGTGTCAAATGGCAGGGGACCTTTCTGGGTAAATCTCATGAAGCCTGTCAAGAACATGCCCAGGTCATGTTTCACCCCAAAATCAAAAGAGCAAACAAACAAAAAAAAAAAAAAAAAAAAGCAAAATTAAGTCTATTTTTAAAACCTTTAAATATTTATTTATTTATTTGTTTATGACAGACATAGGAAGTACATTTTAATTAAAATATAAAGTATTTATACAGCTAATGCTAATGTACGTAAAAAAGTCATTGTATTAATTATAAATAATATAAGAAAAAAATAATGAAAACCAAAATTAAGATTAATAAATTGTAAATTAATAATAACGTAATTTCTAAGGACCTAAACCTAATTTAAGTGAGCTTTAGACAGAACAAAGCCAATAATGCTCACAATGCTTTTATTTTGAATGAATGAAATATTAAATATTAAATATTAAAATATGAAATAATATGAAATATTAAATATTAAAATAAAAAATATATATATTTTTTTAATCAATGCAAGTTTTGCAATTAGTAAAGCATGAGATTTGATAAAGCATCTGACTACCTCTGTGAGGTACTGTAAGTAAAACATAAACATCAATATGAAACTTGTATATTACTGTATCAGACAGCATAACCGGAGAGGCCGTCCTGGGCCGCTGAATATTTTATAGATGTTTGATAAAAGTGAGGAAGTTCTTGATGAAGACAGCTTTATCATTCACCAGCTAAAACATCGCCTGCAGGTGGAACATGAATATTTAATGCGCTTCTATATTTAGAGCCCAGCAGCTCGTAATAGACTAGATGCATATTCATAGGTTTTATTTTCTCTCAACTTAAAAAGGACCTGTTAAACAAAGTGTTAATTATGCAGCAACAGAATCCAAAATAGACAGATCTCTAAGAGGGAAAGAACATATGCAGCTCAGTCCTCTACAGGTATGTCACATTGTCGAAAAGTACCTCTATTATTAGCTGAAATATTGTGCAAATTAAGGTCCAATAAGATTTTAGAATTCAAGCTGCTGTTTACATTAAGAGACCCATAAATGATGATAGTGGGTGATAGTGAATCATGTTCTTATTTTCTAGATTAGGTCTTTTAATGACAAACAGTTTTCCAAATAACAATATGCAGCTTTTTTCCATTGCCTGAATCTCAATAACACAATAAAAGCTTAATGCTAATCATTGTAGCTATGCTTACCCATGTTAGCTGTGTATTGTTTGGTCCAAATGGATGAAACTGATGTTCAATAACTGAATTCAAAACTCACAGACAGCTCCACACGGTTTCATATGCCAAAGTCCTGCGTAAAAGGTGACCTTTCAGAGTTGGGGATCAAATGCTCCTTCTGCTGTCAAGATTGTGCTTCAGTTAAGATTTTGCAGGAAAAAAGCAAAGAAGATTAATCCTGAGATCGATCCAAGTTGTCAAAAATAATATGCCGCAAAATAAAAGCAATTGCTCATGCAGGAAGATGATATAGAGCGATCGGAGCGGCACGTAATCATGTTTTCGCCACCGAGCATCACTAACACGGGTCTCATTACCGATGCATGTGAGTGCACAGCTCCACCGGGGCTGAGTCTGACTCATTACCCATGCACAACGCTCACTAACTCTCTTCAAAGGATGCTGATGAAGACAGAAACACTAACTTCAACATCAGCATGTGTTAAGTCACTGATGTGCATCAGATATTATGTTTGCTAAATCAATCACATTACATGAGTCAAAATCTGCTAAGGGGTAATAATGAAACAAATTATTTAAAAAGTGATTTTTCACTATTATTAGCAATAGGATCTGTACTTTCTTGGGTTAAAATAAAAGATTTTTGTTGTTAGAGACAATAGACAAACTTTGTGCATCAAAACCACTCCTTTTCTGGTAAAAAAAAAAAAATCAATGAATTTGCAACAGCTGAATGTAACGTTTTTGACAAGCAAAGCATGTCAGTTTCTGTCATTTTTAATTAATTTAAGCCAAAAAATAAACATTCTGTAAAATAAGTACAATGAACTACGCAAAAAGCATTTCGAACATCTCAAGCACATTTTATAATACCCAAAAATCAAACATGTTATCACCATGTCCGTCAAAAACTTAGGCTGGCTGCCGTTTGGAATATTAGAACTAAAAACATTTACATAACACTCATAAGCATAAATCACTTCACTGAATGTTGGCTAAGAAATAAATAATTATTACCTTACGATCTATCTGTTTTCAAATCCACATCATTTGTCTATATATCTTGCGCATTGATGTCTGTCAAAAAATAACATGCACAATACATGGCAGTATTCATGAGACGCCTGCAGAGGTCCAGGGAGTACATGCATTTTGTGAAAAAACCCAAACTACTGGATGTTTTGACTACGCCATCACTTTCTGAGGAGGAGAAAATGGCAGCCTGAGCAGCTTAAATATGCTGTCTCTCAGAGACCGTAACACACCTAATACATAACGCATGCCAGTATGAAATCGCTGAAATTGACAAGTGAATTTTATAAAATTAAGTTTTATCCCTGTCTTCAGTTATTTAAAAGATTAAGGCAATTATCAAGGTTTGATAAAATGTTTAATTTTCCAATAAAATACAGGGTGGGCCATTTATATGGATACACCGTAATAACATGGGAATGGTTGGTGATATTAAAGTCCTGTTTGTGGCACATTAGTATATGTGAGGGGGCAAACTCCTCAAG
The DNA here is from genome assembly GCF_936440315.1 of Barbus barbus. Taxonomy (NCBI): domain Eukaryota; kingdom Metazoa; phylum Chordata; class Actinopteri; order Cypriniformes; family Cyprinidae; genus Barbus; species Barbus barbus. Next base: position 27,347,406 of record NC_136740.1, read on the forward strand.
ATGGGTGGTGACCATGGTGGCCATTTAGAAGTCGGCCATCTTGGATACAACTTTTGTTTTTTCAATAGGAAGAGGGCCATGTGACACATCAAACTTATTGGTAATGTCACAAGAAAAACAATGGTGTGCTTGGTTTCAACGTAACTTTATTCGTTCATGAGTTATTTACAAGTTTCTGACCACTTATAAAATGTGTTCAATGTGCTGCCCATTGTGTTGGATTGTCAATGCAACCCTCTTCTCCCACTCTTCACACACTGATAGCAACACCGCAGGAGAAATGCCAGCACAGGCATCCAGTATCCGTAGTTTCAGGTGCTGCACATCTCGTATCTTCACACCATAGACAATTGCCTTCAGATGACCCCAAAGATAAAAGTCTAAGGGGGTCAGATCGGGAGACCTTGGGGGCCATTCAACTGGCCCACGACGACCAATCCACTTTCCAGGAAACTGTTCATCTAGGAATGCTCGGACCTGGCACCCATAATGTGGTGGTGCACCATCTTGCTGGAAAAACTCAGGGAACGTGCCAGCTTCAGTGCATAAAGAGGGAAACACATCATCATGTAGCAATTTCAAATATCCAGTGGCCTTGAGATTTCCATTGATGGTGCACCACCACATTATGGGTGCCAGGTCCGAGCATTCCTAGATGAACAGTTTCCTGGAAAGTGGATTGGTCGTCGTGGGCCAGTTGAATGGCCCCCAAGGTCTCCCGATCTGACCCCCTTGGGAGAAGAGTGGGAGAAGAGGGTTGCATTGACAATCCAACACAATGGGCAGTACATTGAACACATTTTATAAGTGGTCAGAAACGTGTAAATAACTCATGAACGAATAAAGTTACGTTGAAACCAAGCACACCATTGTTTTTCTTGTGACATTACCAATAAGTTTGATGTGTCACATGGCCCTCTTCCTATTGAAAAAACAAAAGTTGTATCCAAGATGGCCGACTTCTAAATGGCCACCATGGTCACCACCCATCTTGAGGAGTTTGCCCCCTCACATATACTAATGTGCCACAAACAGGACTTTAATATCACCAACCATTCCCATGTTATTACGGTGTATCCATATAAATGGCCCACCCTGTATATATTTTAAATGATTTGTTACATTTAATTACCCATTTGCAGATTTTGTGCCATATAAACTAAATCTTTGGCACTGTATTCACTTAAGATTTCTCTTATTTTTAAACTTAAAACCTATGCTGTGGGTGTGGCTTGGTTGGTGAAGCATATGCTTAGGTTATTTCCTGATAAAATCCCACCCGTTCTCCCAACCATTTCCTGTAACCTTTCTACTTTAAATGAAGTAAAGTAAAACCTAATCGTATATGGGACACCTGGGGTCGGATTCACGAAACATTCTTAAAGGGGTCCAATTATGCTCTTTTACAAAGTCTTGATTTTGTTTTGGGGGTGTACTAGTAGAACATGCTCTCATGCTTAGTGGTTCGAAAATCGCATTATTTTTCACATAATTTACATTATTACAATAACTTTCTCCCCAGCCTGACACAACCGACTCGATTAGTTCCAGGTTTGATGAAGGCCCGCCTTCCGAAAAACTAAATGTGTTGTGGTTGGTTAGCTGTCCCAGTGCGTTGTGATTGGTAAACAGCTTAGACGGCGTTTCAGTATTGCCCCGCCCCCTTGCCAAAACAGCAAGTTCATCAATATTGCCATATCTATTCAGACCTCGAGAATATTGAACAAGAGGATCGGGCAGAACATTTGCACGCACAGATATTGTAACACATATTAAAGTGGTAATGTTATTGTTGTTGTTGTTTTTGGCTAAATCACGTTTTAGATGGGATGTCAACAACAGCTTAAAAATAACTGCATTGACTATGTACAGATAAGTGCAACGGTAATATTTATTATGTTTAATGTTCTTTAATTCTAACATTATAACATGAATTGCACTGAAACTGTTATACAGTTGAATTTATTTATACCATAGTCCCCAGACTTGTCTTAAATCCCAAACAGTAAGGATTATTTAATACATTTATTGGGTTATGTCAAATTAATTGTTATATTTAAGCATTACAACAACATTAGCTACATATAATACATAGTAGGACTATTAATAAGGATGTGCATGAGTTTTGACAGCGATGACTGATTTATTACATCAAGATAGACATGTAGACTACAATTCTATAGTGTTTTATGGTGTTTGTTTGTTTGCTGGATGGCTTTGTTTTGACCTTTGAGAGCCTGATAATCATGGTGACAATAACTGTCACGGTGCAGAAAAGAAATGTGGGATGGAAAAGATTTCCTGTTTGTGTTCCACTGAAAAAGGAGAATGAGTAAATCATACAATAATTACAATTTTGGGTTAAATATTCTTTTAAATCTTGCACAAATCATTAAAGAAACTAAACATAGATCCAGACAGCAGTTAGTAGCTACCACTAACTTCAGTGTCAGTGAAAAGCGTAAAAGGCTCTTTTTCCATCAGCATTTTCTTCTCTTCCCCAAACACTGACAGTTGTGGTGAAAGAGATCCTGTTTGAGACAGCATCAATATTTACAGCTCCCGGTGTCTCGTGCGGCGATGGGAGCTGTTGGACATCACACACTGGAACATGATAGTCCAGTTCTGGCGACAAACATGAGGCAATGTCTGCATGTTCACTGCACGTTTGTATATCCATCCAAAATCATCATCATGATAAGGGGAAACAATAGCAGAGGTATCTACCTTCACTGCCACTTACAACAAAATTTTACTTTGTTTTTGTATTGAAACTTAATTTAAATTTTATTAAATTCATTGTCATTTTTTAATATTTCTATTTAGCTTTAATTTATTTTTATGTCTATGTTTATAATGTTAGTACTTCAAATTAAACTCATTTTATTTCAGATAGTTGCCAAGTCAACATTTCTAATTTTTATTTTTATTTTTTTCATCTAATATTTATATTTGTTTTATTTCAGCAGTCTTTAAATGAATGAAAACCGTTTCAGTTTTGTGACAAGGACATCAATAAATAAATGTTTCAAATATAAATGAAATCTCCAACATTTTGGAAATGAATGATATTTTGTATATCAAAAACGGTCAAATCGACCAGCAAAACAATACTAAATTTGCACCAGCTGATAAGAATGAAACAAGCATAAACACCCTTCAGTTTTTCTTTGATCTTCAACAGCAACTTCTAGCTTTATATTTGAAGATATTTCTATGTAAAACCATCTCTGGGGTTTAGAAAGGTTAGAATCACAAGTACTGTCTCCATTCAAACCCTTAATGGAGTAAACCACAGAGGGGAGAAACAAAATCCAGTCATCAAGAACTAACCAGCAATTCAATCCTCTGCTGGGCAACCGGATAAAAGCTCGGCACGGCCTTGCTACTGTGGAGATACCGGAATACGTAAGTAAACAGAACTGCAGACTATCCCAAAAATCAGACAGACATCTAACACTCAGACAACAGAGGTAAAAGAAAGAAACGTGAAAACAACACACTCCAGGGCTGCAAACTATAACCAGTGAGACTTGAGCTGGCCAGGAGACATCGTAATGCTCAATTATGGGCAACTATAGGAGTGAAAATAGATTTTTGTGTGTTTTAATTTTATATTTCATACTGTATATAGACATCTGGACATGTTATGGTAATGAACAGCCTATAATTTTGTGTTTTAATTTGAAGTTTATACACATGCTAATAAATAATTTCCTTTTGGAATTTTTTTAAATAATTTTTCTTAGATATACATCAGGACACGTTATAGCAATGAATAGCCTTCATATAGAAAACGGAATTGAATATTTATACATTTGAATATGTTAAAGTAATGTATAGCCTTCATTTTCTTTATAATTTCATATATATTTTTTTACTTTAAATTTAATGTTTATGTATCTGGACAAAACTTGGCAATGAATAGCTTTTATTTTCTTCATTCAAAATATTGTTTAAGATCCCCCCCCCCCCCTCCCCAAGTTGATTTTGGTGCAAAATGTGACCTATGTTTTCCTGAGATTCTCCCATATACTGCCATATTATTGGGCTTTATTAAGACTAGTTAGACTCACAGGTTTGTGTGAGTGAGGTCTGTGGGGATCACCATAACTCAGAAGCGGGGTCGGTGTGTAACAGGGAACACTCCAGATGAACCTGCTGCATCACCATCTGTGCTCAAGGGAACACGAGAGCGTTTCTATTGTCCTTCTGCACAAAGAGCCCGCCGCCTGCCAGCCTGGAGCCGGACGCAACACTTACTACGCTGTACTCATGCAGCCAAAACAGCATGCACAATAAAGAGGCTGCTGTTTAATTGCTCAGGGAGTTCTCATTTAACGATCAACTTTGTCCTTAATAAAAAACGAAATTCTGAACCTATAAAGGTGGCATATACTGGAGAAACATCTGAGAAGTAGAAGATTTAAGCCAAATCTCAATTTGATGCAGTTGGAATGGAATATATGTGACCCTGGACCACAAAGTCTTAAGTGTCAATTTTTCAAAATTGAGATTTATGCATAATCTGAAAGTGAATAAATACGCTTTCCATTAATGTATGGTTTGTTAGGATCTGACAATATTTGGCCGAGATACAACTATTTGAAAATCTGGAATCTGAGGGTGCAAAAAAAAAAAAAAATCAAAATACTGAGAAAATCGCTTTTAAAGTTGTCCAAATGAAGTCCTTAGCAATGCATATTACTAATCAAAAATGAAGTTTTGACATTTATGGTAAGAAATGTACAAAATATCTTCATGGAACATGATCTTTACTTAATATCCTAAAGATTTTTGGCATAAAAGAAAAATCAATAATTTTGACCCACACAATGTATTTTTGGCTATTGCTACAAATATACCCCAGCAACTTAAGACTGGTTTTGTGCTCCAGGGTCACATATATATTAAAAAATAATAATAATAATAAAAATAAGATCTTTTAGAACTCTAAATTGTCTAATCAAATTGCAATAATATAGTGTTCTTTTTGTCGCTATTGTTCCATCGGTCACTATTCAATCACAACCACAACAAAAATGAAAATTCCCAAAGCCAATTCTTGTTTATTTTAAAGCTATTATTGTGGTTTTCCCACTTTAAAATAATATGAAAAGGTGCTGATGTTGAAATGAAGGGTGATGCAATGTCATCAAGTTTGGTTATAGCGACATCACAACCATTTCTCATTTAGTGTAGGTTCTGTAAGCGATTTCCATTTTGATAACTCCAACCATTTTGCCATCATTGTAGAAACTGTTAATAAAATGTATAGCCCTATTTAAAAAAAAAACATGCAAGTAGCAATAATATAACAAATATATAATCTAATGATATAGATAAATGTTACATTTATTAATATTAATATAATATTTAAAAAATACATGCATATTTTCACATTTAAAAAATATTTTTTATTGATTTTTAATGAATAAGAAGTGCATGAATTACCTTTTAATTTGTTTAAAAACGCATATATACAATAATATATATATATATATATATATATATATATATATATACACACACACACACACACACACACACACACACACACACACACAGTTGAGGTCAAATGTTTGCATCTCCCTTCCAGAATGTGCAAAATGTTAATTATTTCACCAAAATATCATACAATATGCATGTTATTGTTTATTTAGTACTGACCTGAATAAGATATTTCACATAATAGATGTTTACATATAGTCCACAAGAGAAAATAATAGTTGAATTTATAAAAATTGACTTAAAAAGGAGTCTTAGATGTCCTCCCTACCTGTGAGACATTTCTGAGGCTCATTTTATGTGTTTCTCCAAAAAAAATAATAATAATAATAATCGCTTACAGCACCTTTAATGGAGGTATGCAATCATCTAAGCTAAATATCAAAGCATAGACAAGAAAAAAAGGGTGCTGACCACTTTATCCTCCTGTTGCAATTCCACAGTGGAGGAAAAGCAAGAGAGAAAGACAAGGGAAAAAAGAAGAGGGGAGAACAAGTGTGAGTGACATTCAGACACACATAAAGAGATGTTCATGTACTACTGCAGCCAATCACATCGCCGCTTATTACTCTGAGCAAAGTCCTTTAAAAGCACTAAGACTGTACTGGGAGAGAGACAGCAAAAGGTTAGATAAGCAGTTTCTGGTCTGATACATCCATCGCCCTGGGCCAACAGACGAGGTGGTAAAAACAGAGGGAGTATCACCCTCTTGTGGTCGTTGCATTACCTGCTCAACCCTCAGCGACCAGCAGCAGGAAATAACAAATAAGACCAAACGTGTTACAATGAGTTGAATGACTTCTGTATGAAAATTAATACTGTATTAATACTGTGAGTTCAACTACTTAAATATTAAAATATTTTAGCATCTATTAACATCTCACTATCACATTTTAAATGTCAAATATGCTCAGAATGGCATACTATGCACCCTATTTTGCAGTATGCTATATGCAAACTAAGCACAGCATATGTACATTTTGCGTGCAGTATACAACCAAAGCACAGTACACGAATACTGTATCCAACAATGCACTTGATGTTAGAAATTGCATTTGGTGTCACTTTAGAAAAATCATTTTAGCCTATTGCTTGATTGGATTGCCGAGTAAACCCTATACTGTATCATATTTGATACGCAATGCTTTAAAAACTTTGCTGAGAATTGTAATTAAAAGCATTTAAGTATAATTCTGAAAATATTCACCTTCAGCTGGCTCACGTCAATTTTATCAAGATTTTATCAAATAAATCTAAGAATGACTTTTTAGTATTATTTCAAGATAAACACTAGACTGAAGCAAGGTTGACATGATTATCAATATTTTATAAACCCAAAAAATATGATACTTCAGGCTTTTGAGAAACATTAATCTTTTAATCGTCATTGTATTGCACTGTATTATATGTTTTACCCCACTACAACTACAAAGCTTTGATCATAAAACTAAGCATTTATGTATATCTTACAATCTATAAAGTCGAAATGTTCCATTTCAAAAGATTTCTCTGATTATTATTTCAAATGTAAGGCTTAACCATATTTATTTCAAAGATGCTAAACAGACAGTTATGCGACAACAGTGTGGTTTATTACCGTTTGCAACATTTCTCACTTTGTAAGTTATTTAAAAAATTAGTGGGCAGCATGCAATGCATACTGTATCGTATGTTATTTTTTCATTCTGAACACAGCCATCAATACAGGAATGACAAGTGTTGATGTCCAGCTGAAGTCAGTGCTTGTATATAAACGTCCGTGTGATCTGAGGAGCGTTACGGCTGTACCTTGTTAGAGCGCAGTGAAACTCTTCCTCCACAGCGAGCGCAGAACTTGGTTTGGCAATAAGAACAGAGGTGGCCACAGCCGTCGGCAAACTTGGTTTTATGGCAGATTCCGCAGGTGGGGGCATCACTCTTCTGCTCCTGGGTGCTCGGTGCCTCATCCCCCATCTTCTTCACCTGGTCCTTATACATTTCAAATTGCTGGTGCAATTTCCTGCAGGGAACAGAACACAGCCATTCAGAACACAGCAAGAAAACATGTTATAAGTTTAAACATTGCGAGACAATAATACACTTGAGAAAGGGGATTCTGGGGTTTAGTCATGGTTTACAACCAAAAGGACAATTTTACTGCACAGTGGCTGCTCATTAGACTTGATTGACTTGTGTTTCATTCAAATATTAACTTTTTCTCAGTTCATTATGCTAAAAACCTTTTAAAAAATAAAATACAAAACAATTGCTTACAGGTACATCTAAAAAAGTTCAAATATTGTGAAAAAGGTCAATATTTTTGTCACTCATTTCAGAAAGTGAAACCCATATATTATATAGATTCATTACACATAGAGTGAAATATTTCAAGCCTTTATTTCTTGAAATTTTGATGATTATGGCTTACAGATAATGAAAACCCAAAATTCAGTGTCTCAGAAAATTTGAATATTACATAAGATAAAAAAAGGATATTTTAAACAGAAATGTCAGGCGTCTGAAAAGTATGTTCATTTCTATGCACTCAATATTTGGTTGGGCCTCCTTTTGCATGAATTACTGCATCAATGCAGCGTGGCATGGAGGTGATCAGTTTGTGGCACTGCTGAGGTGTAATGGAAACTCAGGTTGCTTTGATAGCAACCTTCAGGTCATCTGCATTGTTGGGTCTGGTGTCTCTCATCTTCCTCTTGACAATACCCCATGGATTCTCTATGGGGTTCAGGTCAGGCGAGTTTGCTAGCCAATCAAGCACAGTAACACCATGGTCATTGAACCAGCTATTGGTACCTTTGGCAGTGTGGGCAGGTGCCAAGTCCTGCTGGAAAATGAAATCAGCATCTCCATAAAGCTTGTCAGCAGAAGGAAGCATGAAGTGCTCTAAAATTTCCTGGTAGATGGCTGCGTTGACTGTGGACTTCAGAAAACACAGTGGACCAACACCAGCAGATGACATGGCAGCCCAAATCATCACTGACTGTGGAAACTTCACACTGGACTTCAAGCAGCATGGATTCTGTGCCTCTCCACTCTTCCTCCAGACTCTGGGACCTTGATTTCCAAATTAAATGCAAATTTACTTTCATCTGAAAAGAGGACTTTGGACCACTGAGCAACAGTCCAGTTGTTTTTCTCCACAGCCCAGGTAAGACGCTTCTGACGTTGTCTCTGGTTCAGAAGTGGCTTGGTAGCCCTTTTCCTGAAGACATCTGAGCGTGGTGACTCTTGATGCACTGACTCCAGCTTCAGTCCACTCCTTGTGAAGCTCTCCCAAGTGTTTGAATCAGATTTGCTTGACAGTATTCTCAAGCTTGCAGTCATCCCTGTTGCTTGTGCACCTTTTCCTACCCAAATTCTTCCTTCCAGTCAACTTTGCATTTAATATGCTTTGATACAGCACTCTGTAAACAGCCACACCTTTCAGTAATGACCCTCTTTGACTTACCCTCTTTGTGGAGGGCATCAATGTCGTCTTTTGGATCATTGCTAAGTCAGCAGCCTTCCCCATTATTGTGGTTTCAAAGAACAAGAGATACCAGGAATTTATACTGTAGGGATGGTCATTAATTGAATCTCAAATGTAAATATTCTAATATTTTGAGATACTGATTTTTGACTTTCATGAGCTGTAAGCTCTAATTATCAAAATTAAAACAAATAAACTTTTTAAATGTTTACTTTACATGTAATGAATCTAAAATATATGAATGTTTCACTTTTTGAAATGTTACAAGAAAAAATGAACTTTTTCTCAATATTCAAAGTTTTTTAGATGTACCTGTATATAGTAAAAGTATACAGCTTTAAAATGAATATGAAGACTAACAGTCCCTATTTGCTTTCCATGTCATTGTCTTGTAATCTCAAACATTTTTTGAAAGACATTAACTTTTAATCAGTAAGAATGCATTAAATTGATCAGCAAAGAGACAGCTGCTTAAAATGTAAAAAAATATTTATTTAAAATAAATGCTACTATTTTGAGCTTTCTAATCAAATAATTCTGAAAAAGTGTCTTCAACACTGATAATAAATGTTTCTTAAACACCAAATTAGCATATTAGAATGATTTCTAAATGCGACACTGAAGACTGGATTAATGACACTGAAAATTCTGCAAAATAAACTACATTTTAAAATATCTTAAACTAGAAAACGGTTATTTTAAATTGTAATAAAATTTTACAACATTAATGTTTTTACTATATGTTTGAAAAAAATTATTTATGCAAATAATAATTTTATTTTATGATTATTAACTTCAAAAACATAAAAAAAGATAAATAATAATAATAAAAAAAACCTACCGACCCCAAACTTTTGAACTGTGTATATTACAATAAATTAAATTGCTGAAAATGGTATAAAAGTTTTAAAAAATGTGAATTGCTATATATGTATATATATATATATATTTTTTTTTTTTTATTCTGATTTTTTTTTTTTTTTACTCGTACACAATTAAAAAAAGAAAAAACCTATATACAATATCATAAAATGTTTTTGAATAAATCCTCAAAACACATTGTTCTCACAGCAAATTTCCTGGTGTTAAATCAACACTGCTCGGTGTACACTGGGGAATTTACTGTGCTGAAAGAAAACCCACATTCACATGTGAAATATGCACAGAATCACAATAATGACTAGGTTTTGCTGGTTGTCAATAAGCACTAGCTCTGATTAAACTCTGTTACGACTGCAGGAGGTGTCAGACGGACACTAAACAGTGATAAGAACTTTCTGTTCTTCAGCCCACTTTGTCAGCAATTAAAGCATCACGTGCAGCCTTGAGACTATTTGTGGCTGAACTCATGCAATGATAACACGTCAAGCTCACGTGCATCTCCTCATATAGACTGTAAAACTGACACAGATGTAGACGTGACAGAGCTGCCCAAAGTTCCAACTATAAAACCTGATAATTATCAATACATTCAAATAAATATCAACTTGATCTTGAGCAGGCAGATCACCTTGAGCGTGTTTATATAAGGATGTTGTTTAATCATGCACCCTCTCATTACCGTAAGAGAGCAGAGGGGGTCAAAGGCTTGAGACAGACCCTGAAACGCTACCTGAAGGCACGCATGATGCACATGCATTTTGTATGTCCCCTGTCAATCAACCGTAGCCGTGGAAACCGAATACTGGGGGCTAACACCATAAGCTGTCGATTAGAGGAGGTTTGGTCCCACATCTGCCCCTGCAACATTCATTAGCAGGCTGAATTATTGAACACGCTGATCTATTTACTACAGCAGAACGCCTGGGTGTTACCCAGATTTCACCTGGCCACCTCCCACCAAACTCAAACTCGAGCACATTCTCACGCTAATCACTAACTCTGACAGGAGAGTTTGAATGCTTAATGCAAAGGAGTTTGTTTCATGTAAATTTAATGAACACATATGTAATTGAACTTGTATTAGTCTTCTTTGACTCCAGCATAAACCAGTTGATAAAAAAAAAAAAAAAAAATGGCAAAGCATGTTTGATTCACATATATAGTCTGTAATACCTGGAGAAAGCTATACATTAGCATTCCCATTCATTGCAATAGCATATTTAGTTTATTTCACATTTGTAAAAGTCCTACTGGTGATATACATGATACATGTTGCTGAAATAATGGAAATAAGTTGAGGCACTTCAATTACTAACTGTAAATAAATATGGAGTAAAAACTGAAATACAAATACATTTTTATATTAGGGTAAAAAAATGGGTTGAATGCTACAAATGCGAAATCCGAAAACCAGTCTGGTGTGACCACCATTTGCCTCACGCAGTGCAACACATCTCCTTTGCATAGAGTTGATCGGGTTGTTGATTGTGGCCTGTGGAATGTTGGTCTACTCCTCTTCAATGGCTGTGCGAAGTTGCTGGATATTGGCAGGAACTGGAACATGCTGTCGTATACGCCGATCCAGAGCATCCCAAACATGCTCAATGGGTGACATGTCCGATGAGTATGCTGGCCATGCAAGAACTGGGATGTTTTCAGCTTCCAGGAATTGTGTACAGATCCTTGCAACATGGGGCCGTGCATTATCATGCTGCAACATGAGGTGATAGTCATGGATGAATGCCACAACAATGGGCCTCAGGATCTCGTCACGGTATCTCTGTGCATTCAAAATGTCATCAATGAAATGCACCTGTGTTTGTTGTCCATAACATACACCTGCCCATAGCATAACCTCACGGCCACCATGGGCCACTCGATCCACAACGCTGACATCAGCAAACCGCTTACCCACACGATGCCATACACGCTGTCTGCCATCTGCCCTGTACAGTGAAAACTGGGATTCATCCGTGAAGAGAACACCTCTCCAAAGTGCCAGACGCCATCGAATGTGAGCATTTGCCCACTCAAGTCGGTTACGATGACGAACTGCAGTCAGATCGAGACCCCGATGAGGACGACGAGCATGCAGATGAGTTTCCCTGAGATGGTTTCTGATAGTTTGTGCAGAAATTCTTTGGTTATGCAAACCGATTGTTGCAGCAGCTGTCCGGGTGGCTGGTCTCAGACGATCTTGGAGGTGAAGATGCTGGATGTGGAAGTCCTGGGCTGGTGTGGTTACACATGGTCTGCGGTTGTGAGGCTGGTTGGATGTACTGCCAAATTCTCTGAAATGCCTCTGGAGACGACTTATGGTAGAGAAATGAACATTCAATTCACGGGCAACAGCTCTGGTGGACATTCCTGCAGTCTGCATGCCAGTTGCACGCTCCCTCAAAGTGAGTTCCACATCTGTGGCATTGTGCTGTGTGATAAAACTGCACATTTTAGAATGGCTTTTTATTGTGGCCAGCCAAAGGCACGCCTGTGCAATAATCATGCTGTCTAATCAGCATGTTGATATGCCACACCTGTGAGGTGAATGGATTATCTCGGCAAAGGAGAAGTGGTCACTAACACAGATTTAAGTTCAAGTTCAAGTTTATTTGTATAGCGCTTTTTACGATACAAATCATTGCAAAGCAGCTCTACAGGAAATTAAGTTTCCACAATATAAACAAAAGTGTTGCGTTCATAATTTTGTTCAGTATACATATATATATATATTTTTATTTTATTTTTTTTGGAAAGAAATGATAGAAATTAATACTTTTATTAAGCAAAGATTATTTAAATTGATCAAAAGATGATAAAGACATTTATAACGTTACAAAATTTATAAAATTTCTATTTCAGATAAATGCCGTTCTTCTGAACTTTCTATTCATCAAAGAAACCTGAAAATTTTTACTGTATTCTAAATATTTTATTCTAATGTTTTCAACATAATAATAGTAATAATATTTATTTATTTATTGAGCAGCAAATCAGAATATTACAAATGTTTCCTGAAGGATCATGTGACTGGAGTAATGATGCTAAAAATTCAGCTTTGAAATCACAGGAATAAATTATATTTTAAAATATATTCAAATAGAAAATAGTTATTTTAAATGGTAAAAATATTTCTGAATTTGACTGTTGTTGCTGTATTTTGGAGCAAATAAATGCAGCCTTGGTTAGCAGAAGAGACTTCTTTAAAAAACATTAAAAATATTCCTGTTCAAAAACTTTTGACTGGTATTGTGTGTATATATATTTTCATTGGCCATCAATAGAAAAGCAGGCGTCTCACCAGCAGGTACTAACTTTCTGAAGCTAACAGGCTAAACCTGTCAACCTGGACGCCACCAGACAAGTGAGTGACCTTTCACCCCTCTAGGATCAAATCACACCAATGAGCAGGTCTGCTTTCCCCAACCCCTAGACCTCTGCCCTCTTACCCTCCGAACATGTGGATATACAGTACTACTCACTGTCTGACCCCTCGCTCCCCTCTCAGATACACGGCAGATATCCTTCAGCTAATGCAATATTAGATTTTAGTCTGTGTCACAAAAAATATAAGATCATATGTGTTTGGAACTGAGTAAACAATGACAGACTTTACATTAAACCCAGCATTTCTCCTCCCATATTCACCCGGTCTCCAGACAGCAGTCAGGTGGTTGATGGGAAGGCTGGAGGAGCTCCAGAGGTCTGGCAGGTGCGCTGGCTCAGGTAGCATTACAGACAGCTGGAGACCACAGCACCGCTCACCTCCAGAGACGCATAACCCATAATATAATCATACGCCATTCTTCACGTCTCGTCTGACACACAGCAGATAGAGAAGTCAAAGAAACACGAGCCAGTACACCGATACGCACTCCCTTTATGAGTGACACCGCGGCCACCTGAAGACCTGCGCTTTACCCGTTTAAGATACTTACACATTTGTAGTCGACTTCTCGTGTAACACAAAACCCATGCTTAATGCTGCTCTCTAATGCAGATCTCGTAATCAAATCGAACTGATGGGTCATAACGAGCGAAACATGCCTGTAGTAGCTCATATTTATAATAATAAATAGGGCCTGTCAATTTATCACATTAATTATATTTCACATAATAAAAATAACAAAATATATCATAAAAATAACAACTCAATTTCTCATGCCCACTGACCCATATTGAAACTCATTTTTCTACAAACTATCCAATATTTTTATTTTCCACTATAACGTAATGCCTTTAATTCATCTTCATTTAAGGACTTTAGGCAAACTGGTAAGTTTTCAAAAAGATTACATTTGATAACATGAATTAATGCATAACATATAACGAATGAATCAAACAAATAATATGTTATTGATTTCTACATATAATAATATTTGCATTATTTTTTATAAATAAACATGATGAATGAACATGAATGCGTACATTTTTTATGTTATTAATAATTTTATAATTTATTATTAAAATAAGGGGCAGTTTCTAAAAATATAAAATAAGGCATTAAAAATATTTACATACACAATTTTTACATTTAATATAAAATAGTGAATGAGCATGAATTATCAATTAACGATAAACTTTAACACATTTTATATCTATCTATCAATGTGTCTAAAAATGAAATTCAAATTAATGATTAACAAATGCTGTAAAAAGACACTGTTAATTCATAATGTCTCAATGCTCATTAATGCTAACAAATTCAATCTTAGTGTAAAGTGTTACCAGAAAATGTATGTGTAATTTATCAAAATACCATTCATTTTATTAAACATCTGTGAACTGATAGCCTTTTTTGACCATGTATGAAAGGGGAGTCATATCCTTAGAAATGACATTTAATTCAAGGTTTGTCTGAGCGATACAGCGTTTTGAGTGTTGAGGACAAAGATGAACCCATTCAGTCTTACTTACGTCTCTGGCTCCTTTGGAGGCTCTGTTTGCAGTTGGTTTTGGGACTTTGTCTGGGGCTGGAGAACATTATTAACCAGATCAGTGATTCCGCTAAAGGGAAACCACCTGTATGAACAAGCAGACAGCGCAACTCAAAAACCGGTCAACAAGCCTGCTTCCATTCAACACACGCACCAATATCATCATGACAACTGCAGTGCAGCTACATACATAAGAAACACACATGTACAGCTACAAAAACTACTGGGATAGAGAGAAAGAAAGACAGAGAGAGAGGGACAGTCTAGTCTCAACCCACTGACAACCTCATGCATATTGCACACAAAACTGGTCACTTTCTCAATCTGGCAAGCTCAAATCTTATTGGTCGGCTTTATGCCCAGAAGTCAGAATACAGTTTGTATCCCACCCATAATGTACACGGATGCTATAAAGATTTTTTGGTAAAAACAAAAATCACTAGATGTGTCAAAGTTTTCCATTTTTTTCTTGGCTTTGAGTAAAACTAAATGGACTTGCTGAAAATTCTGGCCATATGAGACTAGAGTAAGAAGAAAAAGAGAAGATAGAAAACTAAGAGATGGAAAAACAGAAGAGGAGGCACAGTCAGCCGGAGAAGGAAGCAAAGAAGCCGGAGCGAGTGAAATGAATTTTGCATCCATCAGCCCAGGATACAGTCGTGTATCCACAGATACATAGAAAGAGATCAAAGTGTCCATGTGCAACTCACAGAGTCAACGAACAGGCAAAACAAAGCAGGACTGATGCATCCAGCCTATATGTGGATGAAGCTGCCAAAAGCTTTTCAGACAGAGCCATGACAGACTGCAGGTAGCCAATCACTAGAGAGAGGAGGGGAAAAGAGCCGCCAATCACAGAGGAAGCCACAGCAAACGTACACGCCACTAACCAGCCAGGCGGGAATGTCAAAGCCTTGAGGTCTCTAGCTAAGATCAGGCCCACACTGAATCTGTGCATGAACAAAAACTGCAGAATTCGAGCGGCCAACAAAGTTCTGCCCCTTTATTGTTTGTTTACTAAATGATTTGGCTGACCTGATTATGATTTGACTTGCCAATAAAAGTATTCTGCAGCTTTTGTGGGAAAATGTGGAAAATGCAGGAAAGGTCCACAGATTCCGTCTAGGCCTGACTGAGTGTTACTTACTGGACTGGCTGAGACTTTGCATCTTCTTTGACCCTAAAAATAAAAAAATAAATAAGTGAACATAAGAGCAGGATGACAACAGAAATAAAAGACAACAAAAGTGTCATTCTAAAAATGACAAACAAACAAAAAATGATCATAAAAACATAGAAACACATTCAAACAAAGACAAATACATGTAATATACTGGCCATATCCGTTTTATCATGTGGGGTTAACAAGGGGAGTTATCCAATATCAATCATTTGATATTTTTAAATTAATATAATATCTCATATTTATATTATTCATATTGAATAATGATTACTAATGAATAATAATTAATTCTTATTTATTATTGAATTATATACATATGCATGCATTTTATTGATATATAGCTATTATTAATACGATCTTAGTCATATGAACCATCTGCCAATACATGCAAAACAAACCAAACAAAACATGCAAACAGATATGAACATGAACATTTTAAACATACAGAAACAGAAAACATGTAAAGACATGGAACACTTAAATGAAAAAACTTTAAATGAAATTGATAACAGAAAAAAAGGGGGAAATTATCGTTCTGCCCTCCACAAATACACTGCATGAGTCGACCTTATAAATAACTAACACCGTCCACAAAACACAGTCCATCAGACGCACTGTGTTGAGCTTGAAACTCAAACACATAAATACAATAAAATCTACAATAAGGAGGGTTAATAAACACCCTAACATAAGAAATCCTGAAAAAAACAGTACATCATGCCATCAGCCCTAGCAGATTCCTAGCAGCTTCAGGTTTTGTTTTGCTAAATGTGGACTACCTTTTTTTTTTTTTACCTGTAACCTGTGTGCATTCACCTGAAGTTAAAAATTGTAGCAATTATCTACTGAAACATTCTGTGCAAAATGGTAAAACAGTGTGGCACTGCCCCCTAATGGTCAAATATTAAGGAACAGATGTCAACCTCTGCATCTGTCACATAAAAGAGTGCAGCAATCTTAAACATGAAGTGAAATTTGAAATATACAATACATAGTTTGACTATGTGGCAAGATGGCTTCCTTCGGTCTCAGTCACACACTGGCACTGTGGTGTTGTGTTAAATTGCAGAAAAACTGCACAAGTTAAGCCTTGACTCATCTTGAGTGTGATGTTCTAACCAAATTATCCCTCTTTCTTAGCTGTTCTCAGACTGTTAATTTAACCTCAAATGACTGTCCTCGCTCCTCCTCGTCCCTCTTTGTTCTCTGGATCTCTGTGGTGCTCGAGTGGAGGTGGAGACAGAGGCCTCATTGATGTGACAGCTATAGAATGAGAGCTGACTCATCACTTTAAATAACACACCCCACATCTCACCATCAGTCTCGCAGCACGCTCCTCTTAAAGGAGCATTCCTGTTTATTTTCAACTTAACGTTCATCAGTTCCATCTGTGGACGTACTTTTGAACAGGCCCGTCGCCAGCTATGAGGTCACCGAGGTCCGGACATCGGTAAATTTTTCACGTTCAAAAATAAAATTGGTTCTCTGAATGACTAATTTGTTTAAATTGATTAAACTGAATGACTAGACTGTTTAACCTTAACTGTCACCTGCCCGTATACGGGCAACCTAAATTTACTTCACTATTTTACAATTAAATCCTAATCTAATCAAACTATACAAACGATATATCATTGGAAAGGTCTAAGACTCCTAAATAGATATTTTTCCACCTTTTTTGTAAAAAAAATATGTAGGCAAATGAATAGATTAATGTATGACAAGAGTGCACCTGAAAAATCTACATCAACAGGAGTTCTGACATTTTTCCTAGTTGCCTTTTTCCCTATCACGCTTTAGAAATCATAAGAAATTATATAGTTGAAAACTTAAAATCTCAAAATTCATCCTTTGAAACCCATTTTAAAATCAGACATTGCATTACCATGGAAATGGTACATAAAAATCATGTTACAAAATGTTTTCGTTCATGAATTATAAACATTTAAGTTTGAATAGTGCTCTATAATCTCTATGTTCAAAACTGTGAGTGACAGTTAAGGGGTTAAAACTCCTCATGTGAGTGTTGGCATGACATGTAGAATACGGTTTGCAAGAATGTTTAGCGTCCGTGGAATGAAAACGATCGCTGCGAGACGCTGGCGGAGTGAACGAGTTTTGAGAGAGTTGAGGGTACGGGATCCAGCTATTATAAGCATTTTTGAACTCGACTTTTCCACTTAATTTGACACTTTAGAACGTTAATAAAGTGCAAAGTTGCAGTTAAGGGTCAGCAATATCCTTATCATATTTGCAAAAAAAAAAATGTACTTTGATTTATTTTTTATATCTTTTTCAGTGTTTATTTGTTTTTATAGCAATATCTGGCAACACTGCATGATCGCCGGCACTTAAACTGACAGTAATCAAAAAAGCCCATGGACAGGTTATTGCTGACAGGAGGATAGCACATTGGGTAAGGGAAACGCAAAAAATTGCATGATATTATCTGTCAGAAACATTATCAACCCTGTCAAAAACATTAACACTAGTACACGGACCTGTAGAACAAGTAGGTTACAGAATGAAATGAAATAGCCAACGCAAACACTACCCACTGTCGTTCAGTATAGTACTTAAATTTTCACAAATCACGCTAAAAACATTCATAAATGCATTAGACAAAGTTATATCATCTATATAGCAATGATTATTATTAATGAAAACTATTACAGTAATATGTATTATTGCATGGTTAATAAACAATTGATCAATTATCCACCCCTATCCTATAGTAAAAAATTGTCAAATTTTGATGCAATAAATATGGAATAATTAACAGTATTCATCCCTCCAAAACAGAGAAAACATCTTTCACAAACATGCACATCTTTGTCTCTTTTAAAGTGTTAGTGTATATAATGAGTTGTATTTGTAGGGGTTATAATAGCACAATTCTTAACCCCACCCCAGACTGCACTCATTTTCAAACCTTGTCTATGGCCATGATTTTGAACCAGTTTTGTGAAAACAAAACAGGATCAGTAATGTACTTACACAACCCCTTTTAATAGTAGTGTTTTTCTCACTTCCTCTTTCTCAAAGCATTATAAACAATATGTAAACAGGACTCTTAATTTATATAAGGTCATTTAGAAATGAACATGCTCGCTGGTACTGACAGTTGCTATGTTATTAGGACAGCGTGGCGTTGTGTGAGGTTGTCATGTTAACCTTTACGCCGTGGAAACACTAGATTACACATTCATACACCTTTATGGACCATTACCAAAAAGTATGTTTAATTAAAAGGGTCAGAGAGCACGTGCCGAGAAATAAGCAGACCACAGAGAAAAAAAAAAGAAATGCATAATTTTTCAGCTGGCGCTAAAACGCTGTTCTGTCTGAAGTATGTGTGTGTGTGTGTATAAGCGTGGACACACTGGCCTCCCGCTATCAGCGATGCAAAGAAGAGGAAAGTCCTGTTACATAACACAGAGCTGAATCTCTGCATGGGGCATAATTACTCCACAATTCCAGCTGCCAGTGTGCCAGTCTGTGCTGGTCAGTGGGGCTGGCAGCGCCCGCGCTCTCCTGTCTGCCATCCCCACCACAACCTCCAGACTGAGCTTAAAGAAAAAATATTGAGTTATCGCAATTAATTCTCTTTCTGTGTACAGTTGTACACTTCAGATGACCTGTAGCAGGAAAACTGAACAGAGAAATGTACAGCTTGGTAAAGCATTTAGATTAATTTTAATTTTTCAAAAATTATTCACAGACTATTTTTAAAGTCCAGAACTGCATCCTTGCATACTTTTGCCATAGGTGACATGCACAGGACATCATAGGCAAGGGGGAAAAAGGCTAAATAATTTTTATAGAGTAAAAATACTCTTTTTAATTAAAAAATGTTTCTTGTGCAGCAAATCAGCATATTAGAATGATTTCTGAAGAATCATGTGACACTGAAGACTGGAGTAATGATGCTGGAAATACAGCTTTGCCATTGTTTAACAAATTCCATTTTAAAATATTATAAAATATGAAAGAGTTATTTTAAATTCTAATACTATTTTACAGTATTAGTGTTTCATTGCATTTTTGATCAAATAAATGCAGCCTTGGTGAGAATAAGAGATTTAATTTCTTGTGCATAATCTGTGAAAATAACAGTTGAAATTACCGAGAAATATTTCTTTAAGGTTCAAAACATGGTATAAGGCAACACATTCTCACTCCCAACTCATCACGTTGACGCTTGGTCAGGACCCTTTGGCGTCGCTTTTTGATGCACATGGTACCCCTTCAGCATCATTTTTCAATGTGCAAGGTCCTCCATTACCTTAACCCCTGCCTTCTGTCAATAAAACACAATATATAACAGGAAGATACAGCTACAGTCATAATTTATTCAAAAAATATGAACATTAAGACTTAATCAATATTAAGTCTTCCGAGACCAAACGATTGATTTGTGAGAGGAATAGAGACGTGATCGCCATCTCCGTCTACCATAAAGCTCAGACCCGGAGTACAATCTGCGCAAATTCAAAAAATGCCACAAGAAGAAGTCTTACGCCAGCCTTGGTTGTGAAATGCTATTGGCTCTTGTGTGTCTCATGACCGATTGCGATGGGACGGGAGTATCTTTTTGAATGAGATGTGAGCGTGTTAACGGAGCGGCATCATTTTCAGTGATTAAAACCTTATGTTTTACTCTCTTCTTCGCATAAAGACATCGTATGGCTTCAGAAGACTTGGAATGCAACACGACTTGTTTGTAATGCTTTTATACTGCTTTTTTATAGTCAGTTTTTGCAATAATACCAGTGAATGTACTTTTATTTGCCTGCCACGTGTTTTATATTGTTCAGAAGTGGGTAGGTTTAGGGTAGGGGTGGGGTTAGGTGCTCCAATGAAAGTATATATTTATATAATATTATTTCTATTTTTTACAAATGCATGCAAACCATTAAATTAAGACAAACAACTGAAAACAATGGAGGACCCTGCACGTCGAAAGGTGACGCTAAAAGCATACCCCTGTGCATCAAAAAAGGCGCTAAAGGAGTACCTTGGACGTCAAAAAGCAACGCCAAGGGATCCTGACCAAGTGTCAAGGGAGTGAGAACGTGTTATATAAGCATAAGATTTAAGCTGGCAGAATTGTGTGAATGAGTGTGTGACAGGTGGAGGGACAGTGTGAGACCAGTTCATATTATGAATGTGGAAATCTGTGTGCATGTGTGGCAACAGGTGGCAGAATCACTGCAAGAGCAGAAATGGTGTAGTCTCGTGCCAGAAAAAGCCAGGTCAACATGACCTCCGCTGAACCATCTGAGAGACCACAGAGTGCCACTGAATAAACACACACTTGATTAAACCACAGTACACAAGTTGCATTAAGAGCCAAAGTGTGCGTGTAAGTGTGAGAACAGGCTCACTTCCAGAAACTAGTGCGTCATCTTGCAGCCTACTTCCTATAGGCAGATGCCAGAAAGGTAGCATCCTAAATTAAACTGAATCTCATAAATTAAGGGTTTTACAAGGGAAGAACTCCATGTACCACACAACTAGAGCTGATTTTACAAGAGTTTTTAGTTGGTTTTAGCAAGTTGTTATTAGCTTAAATAGCCAGTTTCCAATCAGAGTGAAATAATTGATGCGTGTCAGCATTTAATAATGTATTTAATAAAATCTTGTTTCTTAGTCATTTTGGGGTGTGGATTCTAAAACGAGTACCTGTTTTGCTCAAGCACTTTCTCACAAAATGATGCATTTTGTAGCATTTTGGCTTTAAACAATCCCTTAAACACCAGACAAACTGGCACAAAAAGTCATGATTCATATCTTCCTCTGAGCCAAGTTACTACTATTTGTTTAAATCTCATCCGATCCGATGTATGAATGATTCTGAAGACATTATTTTATGCCTAAAATGCAAACATGATATTTTCTGCTACATCTGTGGGTGTTTTCCAACATCCAAACATTGACAGAAAGTTACAGAATTAGTGAAAAAAAGATATTAATTTATAAACTTGTGTTCATGGAAATTCTTTGACATTAAAGGTGTAATCAAACATATTTCTCTACTCCATTGCAGACAGTAAAGTAAATACTTTGCCATTAAAACTTGATATTTGACTACTGTTTTTACTTTGAATAGCGCATTAAAGTTGATACATGTATAAAAATTATACTTCATTCTTATTTTGTGAAAAAAAGTTTTTATTGATATTTTTGAACTGAAAATCATCAAATTTGGTAATATTAGGCCAGGTTTTTTCACTGCGCTTATCGCATTATAGATTTACCTTCTTTGCAAATGCCCTTTAAAAACTGGCCAAAAGGCAGCAGCATATTTAAGTTGCCTCAAAACGCTCCCTACCTAGGGTTTTGGAACACAGCCTCAATTTGGCATAACCGCATGCTAGAATGAAGACTGTTCTCGAGCCAAAAGCAAGCTAAATTTACAGCTCGCCTCACACAGCGATGCCTGAAATAGCAGCTGAGTTCAAGGCAGCCCATCATAGAGGCAGACACCTGTTCATTAGGACCATTCAGCAGGGTGGCAGGGGAAGTGCCTCCCTTGAACACATTTCCCTTTAAAAGAGGATTAGCGCTGGGGAGCTCTTGATTCCAGCTGTCATCGCTTCCGCTGTGGCATCTGGATCAAAAGGCAATCTCATTTGAGCTCGAATCGCTGTGATTGGTCATGGCAGACCCCGGTTAACCTTTGAGTGACAGCTTTAAATCCCTCCTCACATTTAGCGCCACCCCATATGTCCAGATTTCAGAAACGCACATTCACTTTGCTGATCCGTAAGCAGATGCTGCGGCATAACCCTAAACACAAACAATCAATATGATGATCATGTAAATACCAAAAGAAAATAGAGAATAGGGAAACAAATAAAACAGTTATGGGAAAAAGTTCAGTGAGTAACTTGTAACAGGTATGAATGAAACATCAAATCATCTGGCTTGTTAAAGTGTGCTATTACTTTTCAAAGAGATCGGATTGGCCTGAGAAAAATATCTTAAACAAGCTTGTCTAAGCTGGTTTGCTAGTTTTGGGCAATTTTTAGCTAAGAAACTGGCAAGTCACCCTGATAAACACCAGCTTGGCCAGTCTGGGAGACCATCCTAGGAGACCATCCTAAATCAGCAAAGACCAGTGAACCAGCTTAAGCAGTTTTAAGCAGGTTTTTCAGCAGGATGTGGATAATAACACAGAAGGCCAGAAACAATGTAAGCACACAAATGCAACCCTGAGTTTTCAGCAAGCGTACATTCTTGCATTAAGCATGTTTCTAGCCTTAAGTCGTACTTTAAAATGTCATTGCATTAGATAACAAAACGTCAAATCAGCCAATGTTCACTTTAAAAAAAAGAAAGCACTAACACTAACATGTCTCTCGACATGCCAAGACTTCATTTAGTCTATCAAAAAAACTGTAAAATTGTGAAATATATTAAAAAGCTATTTTTATATATTTTTTAAATGTAATATACTCCTCTGATGCAAAGCTGATTTTTTTCAGCATCATTACTCCAGTCTTCAGTGTCACATGATCATTCAGAAATCATTTTAATATGCTGATTTGATGTTCAAGAAACAGTTCTGTTGCTTATTATTTTTGTGGAAACTGTGATATATATTTTTCAAGTTATCGCTGATGAACAGAAAGTTCAAAAGAACTGATTACTCCACTAAAACACATGTGAAGGAGAACTGACTTCATACAACTACTAAAAAATCATCTGGAGAGGAGAATAACAAAAATGGGGATTTCTGAGAAAAATATCATTTGTTTAGAAGTATGATTTGTTGTGTGCCACTTGGTTTGATATTCTGTTATCTAATGCAATGACATTCAGACATTTGTAAGCATGGCTGAAGGGTTCAAACTCTTTCTTATGTTTATGTGAAGCCACAAGCATATATATAAAGACCAGAAAATGCAAGAACCATCCTTTCATCTCTAGTGGGTCTCTCTCTCTCTCTCTCTCTCTCTCTCTCTCTCTCACACACACACACAGACAGTTGTGGTGGTGTCATGCCTGTGGGAGTGGAAGAGTGCAGGAACATCTCTTAAGAGTAAGTTACAATAATAGCCTACAGGACTAACAATAGAGCAGTAATGGATACCCCCAGCATTGTTGGGGAGCGCAATTTCCTGTCCCTGTCCAGAACAAGCCACCAGTAAGTTAAACGCTGTCAGTGTGCTTAACGTGTGTTAATGTGTCCACACACACAGTAACAACTGTGCCAAAAAGTCATTAGTGTGGTTACCAAATCCGATTGGACTGGGTCAGACATAGGACACCTATCATTTCCCAAAGAAATGATATCCAAAGTAGCATTCATCCTACATAAGCAGTCGACCGTCACAGAAAAAACAGCATCATGCAGCAATAAATACAATGCATTAAAGGAACAGGATCACCCAAAAATGAAAACTGTAATGATGTACTCACCCTCATGTCATTCCAAAATTGAATAAATTTCTGTGGAACATAAAAGATACCATCAAGAATGTTGATGATAAAACAGCTCTGGATCCCTTTTGTCTTCCATAGTATTTCCATCCATACTATGAAAGTCAATGGGACCCAAAACCATTTTCTTACCAATATTCTGCAAAATATCTTTTATGTTCCACAGAACAAAGAAAATCATACAGGTTTGGAATGACATGAGGCAGAATTATGAGAGAATTTAGATTTTTGGGTGAATTATCCCTCTCAGTGCTGCTGTCCAGGGTGCTGAGTCACAGACAGTACATCTCTCAGACGGACCGCCCAATGACCGTCTGATACATAATGTACACCAATACAGCAAGAGCTGCTAAAAAATAACCTGTCACAAACTGACAGGCCAGCTTTACAAATTAGTCAGGTCGCACAGGTTTATATCAGTGAAACAGGTTACCAGACTGTTACAATGAACACATCTGTGAAAGAACTATTAACTAGACGAAGTTTGTGAGGTTCATGGAATCTGAAAGATACTACAAAGTGCCTCACCAAGGCTGCATTTATTTGATCTAAAATTCAGTAAAACAGCAATATTGTTTAATATTTTAACATTTTAAAACTTTTTTGGACAAATATAAATTCAGATCACTCATTTCTGATCATTTATTCTGTGTTTTTGGCTTCCATTTCAGATTAACAACAGCACAACAAAACAAAACAAACATTCAGACAGACTTATACAGATAGTTTAAAGTCTGGCTATGTGAAACTAAGCCCTGCACACTGAAAAAACCCATATATACAAGTGGAGTTCTGCTGATTACATTAGAGATTTTCATTATAGACTGTGGGTTGCACAAGAACAATAGCGTGCCTTTGATTCACAATCCATTCAATACTCCCATCAATCAAGCAGATGAGATCCACTCAAAAATAAGAATCACTGGAGCAAAACAAACTAACCACAGGAATGAGCCAACAGACCAGAAACCATGGAAACAATGCACCAACACAACTTTTAAATGGACAGACCGGTATAATCCAGCCTGTACAAGCACATGAGAAACAGCACTGTGCTCCTTCGCCACCTGACATCTCAAATGCTCCAATAAGCATCAATACACCACGATTCCCCAGTGAGACCGACCGCACTACCTAATGGCTCACACAGTAAATGGTTCTTCTTATCGCTGACTGATCTGGTTGATCCTACAGTCTCAGAGGTTTGTAGTGACTCAGATAAGACAGACTATTAAGACTAAAATCAAGAAACAACACAGAAATGCACCAGCTAATTAAATCAATACTGGATCCAACCAAAATACACAACTGTTTTGGGTCAGAAAGATTTTGTAAAGATTTTAAAAGAAGTCTCCTGTGCTCACCAAGGCTGCTTTTATTTGATAGAAAAACACAGTAAAATCTGTTATATTTAAAAAAAAAATTACAATTAAAAATAAATAAATAATACATTTGAAAATGTAATTTATTTAGCAGATTTTTCAGCATCATTACTCCAGTTTAGTGTCACATGATCCTTCAGAAATAACTCTGATATGCTGATTTGATGCTTAGGAAGCATTTATTATTCATGCTAAAAACTGTTGCGTTATGTAATATTTTTGTGGTAACCATAATACATTTTTTTCAGGATTCTTTGAATATAAAGTTTAAAAGAACGGCATTCATTTGAATCAGAAATCATCATAATTATCTTTACTGTCACTTTTGATCAATTTATTGTGTTCTTGGTAAATAAAGTAATCTTTTTCTTTATTTTTGTCAAAAAAAAAAAACTTGCTGACCCCACATTTTTGAACTGGACAGTATGTTTTTAGATTTTTTAAAAGACTTTAGGTTATGGCCAATTTTAAAGAATAGTTCATCCAAAAAACGATCTCCCTATTTTTACACTGACAAAGTTATATGATCTTTATGATGCTTTTTTGAGGTTACAGATCAGGGTTGCGTCTCTCAAAAGCAACTGGTCACATGTTCCGTCATTACCAATAGAGTTCAATTAAAATTGCCACCATAGTTAGCTAAAAACGCTTTTGGAAAACGCACCCCTGATCCGTAACATCATCCCGCTCCTTTTGTGTTAAAAGGAAGAAAAAGACTCCTACGGCTTTGGAACATCAGGGTGAGTAAACGACAGAAATCTGGAGTGAACTATTCCTTTAAATACTTCCCAGATGGAGCAGAGAGATTAGATTGAGAAAATGGGCCAGACACAACAAACCTGCTGCTTCACAAACAAACTAAAAAAAAATGTAAAAAATCCTTCATGTCTTTTGAACATTGACAGACTATTATTATTTCTCTTTTACTCATCTATGCGAAAATTCAAACAGACTCAACTACTGAATTAGAGTGTGCCACAGATAAAGCACATTTTCAAACTATTATTTTATAGAGATGATAATCCACTGCATGAGCAGCGCAGGAGCATGCAATAAGAGTGAGAAAACTAAAGGCAGGTCAAATCTGAGTGCTGCGTGGAGCTGGAGATGTGTGTATGATTATGTATATGATCTGATTAGATATTGCATGAACACTGACGGGGTTTCCCAAGCAAACACAAACAACATTCATTACATAGCATTTTCTGCTCCTGAGGTCCACAACCGCCGATGGAAATTATGCATCAGATAAAGGTGTAGTTTATTATATTCTTGGGGGGATGAAAGAGAGGAAGATGGAATTGGAAAGGGAGCTAAACGCCGTTACACTATTGTTAAAAAAATATTTTTTATTTATTTTATTCAGCAAATTTCAATTTTAAATAAATGATAACTTTATATTCATTAAAGAATACTGTAGAAAGGTACATAAAGCAGCATGATTGTTACATTGAAATGCTTCTTGAGCAGTAAATCAGTATATTAAAATGATTTCTGAAGGATCATGTGACAATGAAACCTGGAGTAATAATGCTGAACATTCAGCTTTGCTCACATGAATAAATTCTACATTAAAGTATAATAAAATAATTAGAGCAGTTATTTTTACATTTTTAAATAATTTTCCAGAATCTTGCTGTTTTTGTTGTATTTTTAAAAAATCATACCGACACCAAACTTTTGAATGGTAGTGTAATTCAGTGTTTTCTAACTTCGACACTTACTTCGTGCAACTCAGTGCAAGTCAGTTTCCACTGAAAATGCATGCTCACTCCATGCTAGTGGACACTTAACCCTTGTGCATCAATAATAAATAAAAAAATGTACACATAGGTCCATAGTGGACAAAAATGGCAACAAACGGTCATAAAATTAGAAGCTTGGGAGCACAGACTTAAGTTTGGTCTCATTTTAAAGAAGACCCATGGCAGATTATTGTTGAAGTAAAAGTTTAAAAAGTGAAACCAAAAAAAAGTTATACAGTTTTAAGTTCATTAAAATGATTTATGAACAATATTTTATATAAAATATATATTTTATGAAATATGTTGAACTATAAATCTAAACAAGTTGTGATCCAAATTTGAGGTTGATATCTCAAAAAATGAGCTTTCAGTAAGATTTTGTTTGGGCGCAGTACAACATTTTCCCCATTAGATGCCAGCAAAACTCCGCTGATGCACACAGTGGTTGGATTTGTGATTTGCAGTAGTTTTTCTCTCAAATATTACAAGAACACACATGTACAAACACACTTTTTTTTTATGACACACATACAAACCACACTCATCCATACCAACACACACAATTACAGATGTATTATTTATCCAATTGGTTCTATAATATGCAGAAGCAGAAAACAGGAATAAAGCGTGTATTTGCTTTATAGGCCAAACCTGAAAAAATGGCACCATCTGGTAAAAAATTTAATTTTGAAGCCTTGCCAACAGAATGAAAGCCTATTAACAAAATTTATAATTTTAAAGTTAAACGGCACTGCGATTAAAAATCAATGTGTTTCAATGGGGACATTTTTGTCCAAAAGGCGCTGAGAGGAACTATTTTTTGTAGCTAGTGCAAAATAAATGTATTAAAGGAAATGAGAGATGCATAAGATGCATTACATTTACTTGAAGTTAATATTTCAATAAGTTAATATTTCAATAATTTAACATTTGCATCTTATTGGTTCTCTGATGACGGTTAATGATCTTATGACATGCAGGTAAACAAATAAAATATTGTATCCTTTTTAGCATGTTTATTATTGTTTTTTATTGCAGTTAGCATTAACACAGAAAAAAAAAAAAAAAAAAGCTAAAATAGACAAAAATGTCCATTAGATTGCACAAGGGTTAAGAAAGCATCATAAGGACCAAAATACAACTGACTTGCAACCATGCAAACCATGATGTGCAAAGTATCAACCAAGTGTGTTTGGTATCTCTTCATTAAACAGTCATTCCATGGCATCATGGGAGGTGATTGTTGCCCAGTGCAACGTGATCTGACTGTCAATTCTTCTACTAACCTACCAGAGCAAAGAAAGTGACTTCAGTCCAAACCTATTTATAGTCGCCCATGAATAACGTGAGGCTCTTCAGGATTTGCATTCAATCAGCTTCAGATGAACCAGTGCCACGTCGCACGCTCTCACACATCTGCGCTGATTTTGACTGGCCAGTACACACAAGACCCACATCCCTCCATTGCTTCACTATCCTTCTCTTGATAAATACTGAAATGATGCAGGAAATAAAATAAAAAATAAAAACATTTAAAGTGCACAAAATAATTTTACTTCAGTAATCAGTTTTATATTCCAGACATCGACTGCATCATGAAAAGTGGGCACTATTATGCTAAGGAGCATGTGACATCACCAGAAAATGAAAGTTATTTCAGAGATGGAGCAAATTATGAAATTTTGCCAAAAAATTAAGAAGATTGAAATAAGTTTTAATCGCATGCTGTAAAAATGTAATCAAATATGTGGCCTGAAAACTACCAACAATATTAGCTCAGGAAAACAATACAAAAATGGGAGTTTAAAAGAATAAATCAAATAAAGTAAAAAAAAAAAGAAAAAAGTGAAAAATTCAAGAACTTAAAAATAGAAATTAAAATGGTGAGACATAAGCATATCTCATAATTGAGATAGAAGTTGCAATTACCTTTTTAATTTTTAATTTTGTGATTAAACAAACATGAAACGTGAAATGTAAACTTTGGGGCAATTGAATTACAATAGAATTGCAAAAAAAAATAATGTGAAAGGTAAACTCGCACTGAATTGAAAAAGGGTGCAATATAAACCCACAGTTATAATTTTTCGATTTTTACTCTGTAGCGGAAATAAGATTCCTATAAGATAATCACTATGAGGTTTTACCCAAACACATAAATGTAAAACAAACTGAGAAACATCAAGGCATATTGCATTGTGGTGGAACGTTTCTAAACGCTGCAAAGCGATCAGCGTGTTCTCTCTCAGTGTTTCTCAGAGCGCTGGGTCAGTCTTATGCAATAGCAGCAGCACTATACGGCAGCAGTGTTGGGTCTCTCAGCGCTGTGACGTACTGCTCTGTGTACTACACTCACGCTGGGCGCTTACGCTGCACAGGAACTGATTCACTCATACACTGCGTCTCACAGCATGCTAGTTTGAGGTCATTTATTCGGTTTTAGTGATGAGTCAACAAATGTAACTTGGATTTAGAGCATACATACGTTCACAGCGAGCACCTTACATTCAAAACGAATTTCTGGAATTAATTTGAATTTTAGTTTGTGTTTAATTTTATGATGTGCTTTTGTCATTTTTATTAGTTATAAAAATGGTAAAAATCCCATGATGACAAATTAAATGTGTGGCCAGCAAGAGAGGAGGGGGGATTAGAGATAAACTGAGAGAAAGACATGAGAGAATAGGTAATGCTAGGTGACAGAACATGAACGAGTCATGAATAGGAAGGCGAGTCGAAACAAAAGGAGAGCAGAGGTAATGCTCCGCTCAGCCGTCATATGGCTCGTTTCAAATGCAAAGGATTATTTAACTTAATTAAGCAACCTTCTAAGACATGCAATCCCAGAATGCATTGCAAGAAGCTTATTAAAAAAGAAAATAAAAAATGGAGGACTACACAAGAGAAATATTAATTATAAATCCACATGCAATTCATTCCATACTGACAAGCATTGAACATTTGAATGTAATTACGTGCTATTTTATTGACTATTTTCGGACTGTTTTTTTTTTTTTTAAGTAATTCAAGTATTTTTTTTATGTGAGCAACATTATTTGTATGATAAATTACTGCAGGAGTTCCCAAACGCACTTAAAATTAAAAATGGATGTAAAACATAAGATGCATTACATTTACTTGAAGTTCCCCCAGAGATTTTAAGTGAATATTTCAATAATTTAACATTTGCATCTTCATGGTTCTCTGATGACGGTTAATGATCTTATGACATGCAGGTAAACAAATAAAATATTGTATCCTTTTTAGTATATTTATTATTGTTTTTATTGTAATGTTTTAATTCTATTATTAAAAATGATATTTTAAAAATTCTAAAACTTCTTATAAAACATGAAGAAATATTACTGCTGTAAACTTAATATTGGATAATTATAACTTTTTTATGTTCAAACCTTCGAGGTTATAACATTTCAAATTCTCAAGATTTTATTTTGGTAGAAAACTGGTGAAATGCCAAACTTCTTTCCACAAAATTTTGAAATTGAACAATCCCGCACTTCACTCTGAAACATGAAAACTTATTATTTATATAGTAGTCTTTCATCTTATAACAGCACTAAGCTATATCACAATTTAATTTTGCAGCCCTATTTATACATTTAAATTTTACAGTTGGTTTTTATTAATTATTAGCTTTTCATCAGCTTACTAACCCCCTGCAGTTCCTTCCTGAAACCTTGCACTACTGCATATGTAGAATGTTTCAAATCAGTTACATCCTAGGTTCCACTTTAGAATGCTGTCTTAAAAAGCAGATACCTACTGTGGGCAGATCACTAGGTTTTTGAGACACGCTCCACCTTTGGTTAACCAACACCCAGTGCTTTTACAAACCAGTCCATTAACATCCTGTATGCCAGCTAGTGTGCTGATGGAAGATGCTAATGAGCAGGACGGAGCCAGTTGGTGTGTGTTCTGCGGTGTGGATTGAGCCTCGCTGTGGTCCCGTCCCCCCGCAGGCCACCAATGTGTGTGGGGGGGAGGGGGGTCTCACAGAGGCTCTTTACATGCCATGTGTATGAGTGAGTCTACAATTCGGGTCACAACTTTCCTCACCTCCTCAGTGTCTACAGACGGATTTGAGGAGGGATTCCTGTGAAGCGTATGAGCAAATTACAGTCTGAGTCTCAGACAGCACACCCACAGTCCCATCACTAACCGGCTGATGCATAAACACTAGCAGCAAACCAGCGGTTCCAATTGGGTTGACTTCCGGGAGTCGGAGGTCCAGGATTTGAAACATGTATATGCAATGTTAATACAATGTGCAACTTTAAAGAAGAACCAGTCATTAGATTTGCCAAAGTTTGCCAGTTTAGTGGCGTCCAATCTTTATAAGATACTCAGGTATTTGTTTAGCAAATAAGCTAGATTTCCATGAGCAGAACTGTATTCTGGACATAAATATGACCAGCTTTTGATTACCATAAATATTGTTGACACATTCTCTTCCTGTCTAAATTGACAGTACTTAAACCAGAATAAGCCGTGGCTGACTAGTGAGACTAGCATAAAACAAACCATCAACAAGCAGTAAATGAGGCCATATCTGGTCATGGTTTGGTCAAATTTTAATCCGTAAAGTAAGACTGATTACCACTTGATTAACCGCTAGTTAGTCAAACTAGTTCTTCAGAGACAGTCTTAACATGGTGACTATGTTCATGCAACTGGACCCTGAAGCAGACAAGCTAAATAAAAATGTCCTCAAAAGGGCTGTATAATCTTACTGTTGTTATATATTGCCATTTATTTATTTATTTACAATTTAATGTTTTTTCTTAATCCTTGGATGAGCATGAAATAAATTCAATAATTATAAAGAAAATATTTATAAAATAGGAAATAAAAAACAAATGTTTCAGTCTCTTTCATACGCTATAAACACCTCCCCTGGCACACTCTCACTTTCAGCTACTTAATCTCTCCCTCACTCTCTCTCTCTCTTGCTGGATTTGTTTCAATTTCTTTGTGGCTCTTCCAGTGAGATGACAGGAAGTTGGCAAACACTTCTACAGAGGGCTTCTTCGTCTCTTCATTCTCCCAGGATTCCCCGAGTTGGCTTACAGCCACTGTTGTGTGTGTGTTTGTGCATGTTTGTGTGTATGACTATTAAAGAAAAAACATTCTTTTTTTCTAAAGGAACATCCTGTGGCTTGGCCACGGACACTGAGATTTATGGGGAAACAACCACAGCTAAAAGTTTCATTAGTGACCAGTCGACCAGTTATCCTGCTTGTTCTCCATCACCACCTTGAATAGACAAAATCCGAGCCTAAGCAGTACAGGACAAGTCCAGAACCACATGCTAATGAGCAAATGTCATGCAGAGTTGGGGAAAGTTACTTTAAAAGTAATGCATTACAATATTGCATTACTCCCTAAAAAAGTAACTAATTATGTTACTTAGTTACTTTTTATGGAAAGTAATGCGTTACGTTACTTTTTAAATATGAGCAGGGCTTGATTGTTTTTAATATAAGAAGTTCTATTTATAGCAAAAGTAAAAGCCCTTTCACACCAAAAAGTGTAATGAATAAACCTCAGGCTGAAGGAAGAGTAAATTCACGTCTGTACAGTAGAACGCAGGAGAAGGAGGTTCAACACTCTTCAGCAATAAAAAAAACAATGAAGCACAATTGTTATCAACGATCATCAAAGGTCAGCAGTAAAGACATTGGTTAATAAAATGGGAGTAGATACATTTGTGTTGTTTAACATATTTAATGTTGCAGGTTTGCGTCATATTCTGAGTTTGCATTACATTGTTTTAATTCATTTTGATGAATACTAAATCAGTTTTTTTTGCGAGTGAGATGAATTAATGCAGATTCACATTAGAACTAAGATCATGTTCACACAGCGCACACAACATCTCTGTACTTCCGATTTCTCCCAACATGGGGACAGGAGACTTGTCAGTCAATAAATGGGAAAACAAAGTACTTTTTGACAAAGTAACTCGGATATTTTCTTGTAAATTAAAAAGTAATGCGTTACTTTACTAGTTTCTTGAAAAAAAGTAATCTGATTACGTAACTTACGTTACTTGTAATGCGTTACCCCCAACACTGATGTCATGTGATGCATAAAATCATGAAACGCAAAAAGCAAAAAGAGCATTTATATAAACTAAGCTGCAAAAACTGCTCATTCTGAACGCCCTCAACATCAGAAAGTTGCACTGATTAACAAAATTATGATTACCCACATTTACACATCAACAACACCAAAAACTCATCATGGCAAGGAAATATAAAGGAAGTTTGAGCGTTACTATCATTGTCTATTGTCATGGCGTATCTACTCATGATGTGGAGGATAGAGCGCTCCGTGCACATGACGGACATTAGCCGAGCCGAGCGACAACAGAAAGATAGAGATGACGGATAAAAAAACAAAAGAGGAAAACGTCTGCGGAACAAAGTTGTCATGTCACACCGTGTCGCAACAGCTAAAGTCTGTCTACACTGGAACAACACGACTGCTGAAAATCATTTGAAATTTGTGCCAATAAAACGCAGCAGCAGTTTACTGTCAGGGATTTGCCGTGCCGCTCGCGTCTGGTGTAGACACGGTGTTACGATAAGGCAAGAAGTAGGACCCGTGTAAATATCGGATCAGCTTTCCAGCGCTGGTGAGAACTCAAGGAAGGCCTGCGATCAGACACCGAGGTTGCTTTGTTTCTTCTCGATAGGTGAGTAACATTGGTTTTGCTTTGTTTCACAGAAATAATCGTTGCCTGGGTTGCGTACGTATGTGTGGGGCGGAGCTATCAAAATAGGGGCGAGACCTTTTTGGGGTAGGGGCGTGTTTGTTTTGGTGATTTGAAATATCAACATTGACTACCAGAAATCACTTACCCCACTTTTCAGTTTTGTTCAGAAGCAACAGTCTAAAGGATTACTGTGATGTTTTTATCAGCTGTTTGGACTCTTTGAACGGGCCTTTTTTTTGGAAGAGATATGCTGTAAAGTGCAAACTGTAAACTACATTTGGACCCAACATTTTAAATACAGTACAAGAAGTGTTTACATAGAAGTCTTAAAGGCGCAGTAACAAAAAAGGCCTGTTTAGTTCAAAGGAAGTGAGACATCATTACAAAGGTCATCTGTAAATATAAGCTTTAAATGTACAGTCGCGAAAGCAGTCTATTGAACTGAAAATAGATAGAAAAACTAAACTAAGACTGTTTTTGACCCATAAAACCTGGACTAACCTGAGCAAATTTAGAAGAAAAAATAAATAATGCAAATTATGATATGACCTCTTTAAATAACCCAAATGAAGGCATAGCCTTGTGGACCAGCGATGAGAATGTGATCAGGCCGTGAGTCACATGACACGGGCAGTAGCTCTGCACATTCACTGTTCAGTATAAGTAACAGTTAGAGACAAACAAGCCGCCGTGTTGTTGTGTAACTCTACACTGGCCGTTTGCACACTACTCTAGAAAAGATCAGAGGCCTCGTGACAGCGTCCTCACTGATGCTAACCAACCACCACCCTCCCTTACATGACATCAGCACTCGAGTGGCTAACATTATCTCTCTCGCTCTCTCTAAACTATGAATGGTGGATGTGTGTGTTTAAGAGGGAGGGATCAAGTGACTCACCTAACACACACACACCAGCAGTGAGGTGGCAGTCAGCTTTACGTCTGTGACTCATGTTTACTTCACTTATTGCACGGAATCGGCTCTATTTCCATGCTGCAGTGTTAATATTTACCTAATGATAGAAGCACGTCTACACACCCTCGCAAAAAATCCATGAGCTAAAGATGCTGTACTGACGCTGCTCATAGAACTGCAAATACTAGATTTTGCTCAGTAATTTGTTGCAGTTACAAAATCAATAACTGGGGGAAATCAGAAAAGCCATAAATTACCTTAAAAGAGCTTAGAAAAAGCAAACAGAAAGAAACATTTTCAACAACCTGGAATCAACTTAAAAGCTGACCAACTATATATTTATTTATTATACACAAAAGGGCTGAAAAAAAAGAAAATACTACTAATAATACACAATTCATATCTTTAGATTAAAGAAACAAATGTCTGATATGCGTATTGAACTACACTTTGGTTTGTTTTAGCATGTGTGAGCATCACTACAAGTCAAAACCTCTCAAAATGTTTGACTCCTCTATTTTGTTTTCTAATTGATACGAACTACACAAGTCATTTTACAAGAATATACTATTTCAGTCTCTACTTTGAAATAGTAAATTATACAAATAATTACAAAGAAACGGCATGTTTCAACACATTGAATTAAACATTACATTGTGGAGTGAAATCTTTTCCACACAATTTTTTTGTGTTTTTATTTGATATCTATCCATAATAATAATTTTATTTTTTAAAAAAGCATCTGGCTTTGCCTACAAAAAACAGACCTCTATCAACATGAAACCAGAACTTTCTAAACATGAAACAAGTGACAAAAGTCTTTTTGGTTGTATATAGCAGGGGTTTCAAATCTGGGTTCCTAAGGGGGCCGCAAAAGGGTGCTAGGGAACATTTCCGATAAAAATAATTGTGATTGGTTGTAAATCATGGGATTAATTATGATTATTTTATTCTATTGCCGTGCCTAGATACAATATTCATTAGATTTACGCATCTAACATTACTATAACAGAAGGTAGGAAAAAGATACACTGTTAACTTGATACTCGACGAATAATATTTTGATCACCTCTTTTGGCTTTAATACAGTGACAATACAAAAAGCAATGTTGTTTTTATAATGATATTTTTCATGAACCATTATACATGATTCAAATATACAGTTGTCTTTACATGTTAAAAGTGACAGAGTCCCCCACAAGGCCTTTATAATATTTAAAGATCAATGTCATAAAAAGTTTGAAAGACCCTGCCATACTAAACTATTTCCTCTATTGTTGTAAATTAAGCAATTGTTAGACCTCCACAAATGAGCCCAATAACATATTTCTCACAAAATCCAACCACTTAAGACCTATAATAGCATTTCACTTAAATTAATTTGCAATTATACTGAAAACAAAGATAAATCCTCCATATTTCTCAACTGAGAACAATCTTTCAATGGGTTTGTAAGTCAGTGGACAGCGCCGTGGTGCTGAAATCTCTGGCGCCGCAGCCTCAATGCTCAGGTCAAAACAATATTAGATATTCACATCGATTAAACTGGAATAGCGTGCTATTGTACTATGAGCTGTCATTATGAAGTGTGCACTAGTAAAGGCGAAAATGGCACATAACACGATCCCAAAGCCCAGTGAATGAAGCAGAGGCCTGATGTCCATGACTAATAAATACAAATGTGTTTCTCACCATTAGACATCACCACTAAACCTCTAACACTCAGGCTCTCTGACTCAGTTCAAACGAACCGGGGATCATTCACACCATCCCTCAGCCAACAGCTCGAGATATACTTTCATACATTAAGGATCCACAAAGCTCTTACTTCAACATGGACTGCTCCTTCTCCTCCTCTTTCTTCTGCCTGTCCATGACACCGAGGATGATCTTCCTCTCCTCCTCGGTGAGGTGGCTCAGGTCCGGCATCTCTGGCAGGACAGGCCCGCTGCGGGGCCCGGCTGGAGCAGACATCTTTACACGCCGGTGCTGAAGAAGATCAATAACCAGACTTAATCCATGATGAAAGCAAGGTCTATTTGATCAATCATCAGTGGGTTTTGGTTGCTCAGGAATCAAAGCATCATAACCCACATCAGCATCTCTGATGACAGTTATGATGCTTTAAAACACTAAAGGAGGTTAAGTTATTATACTACTATTGAAATGATAACAGTGTAAGCTCTTAGACTATATAAGGTGGATTTTACAGCATTAGATCAATCATTCTCTGAGCGACAGAACAGAAGAATGGATACAGCTGGTCCTTTTGAAGGCAATGGCTATTGAAATGAACGCAATCCTGTTTAAAATTCTCCTCTTCCTCAAAAGAAAAAGAAAATGAATAAAGCAACGATGCATTATGAATAAAATAGCAGATCTCAGATGTTATTCCAGATTTCAGTGAGGATGTGAAATCGCCTCTTGCCTTTTATTTGGCCATCATCCTGTTCAATCCTGTCTAACCCATCGCTGTCATCGTCCTGGAAAAGTTCTTTTGCATCTCATAATAAATGTTTGTTTCCCTTTTGAGTCCCTCTGCGCCGGTGCCTCGCTTTTCTCCAGGTTTGGTAATCCTTGAACATATCTTAAATACACAAAAATGGATGCAGCGACACAGAATCCCAATTGGAAGAGTGGGCGGAGCTAAGCCGCACGGCCGGGAGGCGAGCTAACCAATCGCACTACGGCGAAGGCTTAGCTATTAATATTCATGAGGTAGCGTTTGCTTTCGGAAGGAAACGACTCGACGTCAGCATTACCCAATTAATATTCAAGAAATAAACCTTATTTTTATTCACTGGCAGGAAAAAAAGCTATTTGTACATTAAGAACGTTCGTAAATTTACCAGAGAAAATTAAATAATTACAATCTCCAGTGCTCTTTTATATATATTTTTTTTCCTAAAAGTCTAATGTATGTTTTCATAAATGAGAGAAATTAGTTTGGCAAAATAGTCGTATAAGGCGTATATTTAACTTAAATGAGACCCTGGAGCACAAAACCAGTCACGGGTATATTTGTAGCAAAGGGTATTGTTTTGGTTTGAACATTGGGGGGTGTTGAAGTGGACCCTGCGGGTCATGCTCCCTCTTAAGGTTTATTTATTTGTTTGTTTGCTTAAATATTTAAATATTTTGGTTGATTGCATAACTGCAATAAAGTAATAGGCTAGTTAACAATAACTTGTTTACATAGGATATATAAAAGTATTTTTTTATTATTTAGACACTTAGTTTGACAGAATGTTCTAATTCAACATGCCATGGGAAGTCAATCTAACTTAACATTTTCTTATAATGATTTATTTCTTACTTAACAGTTCATCAGGCTCTTAATGATTTAATCTATGCCATCATGGGGATATCTGAAGGCCAGGTTTTTCCATCACTCATCATTAGAACCCATCGGCTCTCGATTCTGACTTAAACTTGCTCTTATGAAAAAGTACGGTTACCTCCCCTCCATTCCCCCCCCCCCAAACTACGCCCGTTTGTATCAAAATTATTGATTTTTCTTTTTATGCCAAAAATCATTAGGATTTTGCGGACAGCGCCGTGTATCATGAAGATATTGTGTACATTTCCTACAGTAAACATATCAAAACTTAATTTTTGATTAGTAAAACGCATTGCTAAGAACTTCATTTTGGACATTTTCTCAATATTTCGATGTTTTGTTTTTTTTGCACCCTCAGATTCCAGATTTTCAAATTGTTGCATCTCGTCCATATATTGTATATATCCTAACAAACCATACATCAATGGAAAGCATATCTATTCAGCTTTCAGATGATTTACCCTTATGACTGGATTTATGGTGTAGGGTCACAAATATGTAAGTCCATTTCACAAAAATTATAAAACTGACCAATTTGATGAGAAATCTTTTATTCAGGAACCAAGCCAGCACCATTGGAAGATAAGAACTCATCGTCAGCATAACCCAATGAATACCGAAGAATCAAGACTTCACCATTGGAAGGTCAGGATGCAACGTCAGTATGACCTAATGAATATTCATCTAAACCTTTGCCATAGTAGGACTCGCAATTTCATTGACAGCCAGTCGAAAATCATAGTGAAAAAACGGACTGGAATCTACATTGTAGCTGGATCAGCCATATATTCTAAAAATAACCTGAGCAGGGTCCATTGCCAATAGGAAGTGTAGACCAATAATGCGTCAAATTATAGAAATCTTTATGGAATACTACTACATCCTTTTAAAAAGATGACAAGGCTCAATTACATTTTAAACGGCTAAATAAAACATCATCTTACAGCTAAATACAACTTAGGCTATTCCTTTCAGCTGAATTTCAGGGCCATTAATGAATTAAACATTAATGAGGCGATTCTTGATTCCATACAAGATTATGATACAAGTGATTTTAACCACGGCAAAATGTAGCATGACCTTTATTAATATCTTATCAAACTTACTAATACAGTGCTTAATTTCATTAGTTGATGCACTATGAGGTACTGACCTGTTTAACATTCTAAAATTTAAATAACTTAATAAAATTTAACATGTTCAAGGGAAGT
The DNA here is from genome assembly GCF_936440315.1 of Barbus barbus. Lineage (NCBI taxonomy): Eukaryota > Metazoa > Chordata > Actinopteri > Cypriniformes > Cyprinidae > Barbus > Barbus barbus. The sequence goes on from NC_136740.1 coordinate 27,387,160, forward strand.
CGTGGCCTAATGGTTAGAGAGTCGGACTCGTAATCGAAAGGTTGCGAGTTTGAGCCCCCGGCCGGCAGGAATTGTAGGTGGGGGGAGGGAATGTCCAGCGCTCTCTCCACCCTCAATACCACGACTGAGGTGCCCTTGAGCAAGGCACCGAACCCCCAATTGCTCCCCGGGTGTGTGTTCACGGTGTGTGTGTGTGTGTGGATTTGTTCACTACTCACTGCTGTGTGTGTGCACTTGGATGGGTTAAACGCAGAGCACCAATTTCGAGTATGGGTCACCATACTTGACAATACGTCACGACTTTTCTTTTTTAAAATTGTAGTGTTACCATAGTATTGTTCATTCCTTACCCTTGATTTCTCACACCTTTGGGTTGTGCTGACTGTTGATGAGCTTTAAACGAGAACAGATTGAGATGATAGGATTATGGGCTCAAAATGTGAAGTGTATTTTCTATCTTATTAAAGCATCAAGTCGTTTACAGGATGAGAAAACAGTGCTGGTTTACCTTAGCAAAGAATTGCATAACACAAACACTGTAAAACATCAGGCTTGCATCAAAGGCTGTATATGAGAACAACTGATTCTTAACAATACTCACCAACCTTACCTTGCATTTACTGCGGTTCATCATCAGACAATATATGGCCCACATAACATCAGTAAGAACACCTACAAGGTAACCTTGCTCCAAGGTAAAACAGTGATAAAGGTGCAGGTAACACATTCACTAGTACCTATACGTTATAGAAACATTTGGAACAGTCCTGTTTACTTACATCAATGTGTCACTGTTTAACCAAGTGGATTTTGAATGAAGGCTAAACTGGAAACAGGAATATTCACAAATAAAGATGTTTTTATTGTTCATATACAACCAATTATAAGGAGAGCTCAGTGTGTCCATGTAAAATTCTTTAGAAACATGTGTAGCATTGTGCAGTATGCCAACAGCTCTTGTATACACTCAAAAACCTTAGTATGGAAGTACAAGAGAGGCCAAAGGGTGGAATATTTTGCAGCATGTCCGTGTGTGGAGAAACAGAAACCCATCCATCGAAAGCAACCTCTTTAAATCAGCTCTTACTCCACAACAGCCACCACATGCTTCTCCTTTTCTGTCAACAGAGGAACAGATCCCGGCTTGCTGTGTTTGCGGACGTTTTGTTCCCTAAAAAACACACACACAGAGGCACAGACAATCAGAATGCCAATCAAACTTGAGCATGGACTCATTTCATTTTGCTGCCAGTACAAAAGTGTCAAAAGGCACAAGATACAATGAGATTTAAAGTTGAAATGTGTCATTTTTCCCCCAAGTTTTTTTTTCAAAGTCTGATGTTGTTATGGAATGTAACGCAAAGTTTACGATTGCTACAAAATAATGAATTTTAGGACTTTAATTGATGGACTAGAGTGGTGTGGATTACATGTGCATCACTGTGATGTTTTTATCAGCTGTTTGGACTCCCCATTCATTTCAGAGGAGCCATTAGTGAGCAAGTGATGTAATGCTAAATTTCTACAAATCTCTTCAGCAAATTGTCGTTTTTAGGTCAACTATTACTTTAACATTGATGAAGGGAACTTACTTCCTGCGCCGGGCTTCCCTCATTTCCTGCAGCTCTCTCTTCTGCTTCAGGACGTCTCTGGGCAGGTGGCGGTGACGGGCGATGCGTTTCACCTGTGGATGGTGCTGAAATTTCTCTATCAGCTTCTTGTTGTAGTTTGCAGCAGCTTTTTCTCGGGCAGAGAGCTGTGAACAATGAGATTTGTGTCTTTGGTCAAGATAGCATATATACAGTACATGCATCATGCAACAGCAGAAAAGATTTTGCTTTGGGTACAACCTGCTTTCAAACTGTATTAATGTATACATTTCTTATGAATGCACTTCATAAACACAACAGTGGCAGCATAGATATGCAACATCCTGAGAAGTCTTTTTAATTTGGCAATCAACATAAAACCACATTTATCAGTAAAAGAAACACAGCAACGTGCTCCTCATCTCTCTCTCTATCATAACATTTCTTCAGCTCCCGGGCTTCAGCACGTCTCACTCCACACCCCTCCGAGGGCTTTTATTCTAATTAAAAGCAATGATTTTCTCAAATTCAATTTGTTTAGGGCAATCTAATAGCTGCTGATGCCATCAGAGCGCTCAGGAGGAAAATCGGAAGGCCTGTTAACTCCTATTTACAAATTTCTTGACATCGTTGGGTTTGTAGTCCTGCCCAGAGGCAAATTCAAATATAATTTTAGAACAACCTTTTACTGATTTATTAGTAAAATTATACGCATTCTAACCTCAGATGTGAATTTTACATCTGTTATGTTTCTAAAATTTCTATCAAGTTGCAACATAAGAATTAGAAGTACCATACTTATGCAGCAACTTATTTTTCTTTTACTGTACTTACTGTTATTGCAAACTGTGTTACTTTTGTTAACTGAAATAAAGCTGAAATAGAATAAAATAAATATCAGATGGAAAAACGACAAAAAAATTAAAACTTAAATAAGCGGAGGTACTGAAATTACTAACTGAAAATTACAAATATTAAAAAAAACTAATAAAAATGACAAAAGCACATTAAATGTAAAAATATAAAAGCTCAAAGTATTAAAAACTATAATATTACTAAAAATAAAAATATTAAATGACATGCTTTTCACATTACAGCAAGAATTTAGGGGAGAAATGTGTTTTATTGTCATGTAAACAACGTCACAATGCAATAATCCTAATGGTCCTAAAAACAGGCTTTACTTTCTTATATAAATTATAACAAATGTAATTACACTTATGCATTTGGCAAACGTTTTTATCCTAAGTGCATTTAAGGTATACATTTCATCAGTTAATGACCTGCTAGCACTCTCGTTTAAGCTACAGAAATGCTTAATGAAAAATATAATTAGAGTTATATTAACATACACAGACTGCAAGCAGCAATTATATTTAATTTTCTACATAAAGTATAACATTATAAGAGGACTTTAGGGATAAATTAAAGGGCTATAAGTGTGTAAAGCATGCCTTTTTATTTTAAATAACAGAATCAATGCAAAAATCCGATAAAGTCACTCATTGTTCAACCTCATAAACAATGAATTTTCATAATAATCTAGTAAAATGGGCAAAGAAAAACTAAACCAAACCAAAGCCAGTCTCGTTAAGGTCCAAAGAGCTTCTCCAGACGCAGACTCTTGATTCAGCATCTGCTTCTTTAATTAAATACTCTCATGTGCCTGATAGTTTAATGTCTTCATTATTTTTCTGCTTTAAGTGATTGCCCGATTCAAACTGCTGATAGCTGCAGTGAGTGTCTGATCTCTTTAAGTGAAAAGCATCAGAATAAATCTCTCTCTTAAAGTCCAGCAGGAGCCAAAAACTGGGCCGCATGAGGGAATCAGATGCACTAGAGCTGATACAAATTAATGGGCAGAAGAAACTACCATCTACCTGGAGCGGAACCAACGTCTGCCTCAGCAGAACAAAAAGCTTTCTTTTCATGTGTATATATACATGAAGTTTAGTTAAAGGAGACATATTTACTGTTTTGTAACAATTACTCTCCCCCTGACTAAAATGGACACTCCTTAATATATACGTTGCTGTTTTTTAACAACTTTCAAGATAAGATATCATTATAAAACTGAAAAATATTTTAGCCAAACTGTCCAGTCCTACTCTATACTATTTTTTGAGTGAGAGCAAAATTATCGGAGCCGTTCTTATCCCTATATAAACTATAAAAGTGCTTCAATCTTTAAAAACATCTATAGACATGTGCACGGATTTCCTTGTAAGCGAACTTCACTTCATGAAATAGGTGTAGGCACTTTGGGGCACTCTATTACAAGAGTTGCTTTGACAAGAGACATAAAACTCTAGAGCTTTTTCCTGGCCAGGTTTCAGACCGTGGCAACACTGCCATAAAAGTGCTTAATGAAAGTGATTTGTGAGTGTAATTCATTTTAAGTGCTTTGTGGGGTGGCCAGAGGGCCAAATACGGCCCTTATTAACCACCTGAGTGCATCTGCAACAAGTGAACACCCTTAAAAAGCTCTGCAATCAGGTATGAAACCTGGAATCACTGAGTTAAAACGCTTTCTGGTTGACTTAGACATGAAATGGGATCATACACTCACCAGTCCAAGCTTCTCCGACGCGTTGGCCTTCCACAGCCGAATATTCATCTCGTCAGAGCCGCTCAGGACATATTTGTTGTCAGCAGACCATCTCACACTGATGACATGCTGCATACGTTTGGTGTGGTACACCTCCCTGAGGATTGTGGGAAATCACATTGAAAGCCAGAAAAGAAAAATGTTTGTGAACTTGTAGCAATAAAAATAAAAAAAAATCATCAGATCCATTAGTTACGGTTCGTTAGCTCTAGCATTTTGCCCACTTCAAATCAGACATATGAAATGTGCGGTAAGATCACATTTATTTGAATTAATTAATTATAACATTTACTTTAGAGAGAGAGAGAAAGAGAGAGAGAGAGAGTGGTGACAGTTGTGTGTGTGTGTGTGTGTGTGTGTGTGTGTGTGTGTGTGTGTGTGAACTACCTGCATCTCTCTCAAACAATGAAGCTGTGAGTTTAGTTACATCAAAAACAGCGATTTTATCCCTTAGTTGCTGAGGAATATCAAGTATCAATCCAGTATCTAAGCTATTTTATTAATAAAATAAAATATTCTGTGTGTGTGTTTGTGTGCATCAGTGAAAGCAGCGCATTAATATAGAATGTGATTAAACTGACTTGACTACCTGTGCATTAAACTGTTTTAATGCATAGTGGTTTTAATGCATTGAGTGGATACCAATGGAAAACATACCCTAATTATTAAACAAAATTATTAATTTATTATTATTATTATTATATTTTAATTATATTTAACATTTCAAAAAAAAAAAAAAAAAATCAAATAGTGTATTTTTGTATATATATTTTTTTAAATCTTTTTTTGAGCACCAAATCAGAACATTAGAATTATTTCTGAAAGATCATGTGATAATGAAGACTAGAGTAATCATGATGATACAAGCTTTGGGTCACAGGAATAAATTACACTTTAACTTACATTCAAACAGAAAACACAATATTACTGTTTTTACTGTATTTTTTGATCAAATGAATGCAGCCTTGGTGAGCATAAGGGACTTCTTTATAACAAATGGGTGCACTTTATTTTAAGGTGTCTTTGTTACAGTGTAATTATACATTTAAGTACTGAGTAATATTAACATGTACATAGTATTAGGGTTTGGCTTAGGGTTACTTGCATGTAATTATGCATAATTCATTGTTATTATAATAGTAAGTATTAGGGTTGTGACGGTGAGGAAATTTTCCCACCGGTTAATCGACGTGTGAACACCGGTAATACCGGTATTACCGTGGTGGTGGTGGGGTCGTTTGAGTTTTCCCTCTTTTCCTCGAATTTGCAGCAATTCGGCATCAAGCAGTTGTTTGTTTTTAGTTTGTTTGAGTTTTCCCACTTTCCTTTGCTTGTAAAAGCACCGTGCGCATTTTACTTTCACTTGGGGGGGAAAAATCACACAGTTTAAATAAAATAAAAACTAGCAAATACTGTGGAACCAAATAAATGAAAAATGAATGTAAAAAAAAACCTTCCAATATCACTTTAGATAAATGGCAGGTCAACAGGCTTTTCAAAATCCAAAATAATTTTTTAAACAGGCGCTTTTACATTTTACATTTACGTTTTGAAATTCTTCTGCCATCGTCTTGTCGGTCTCACCTCACTCTTCTGTCAGTCACCTCGGCTCACTCGCCTCACGTGTTCAATGAAATCTGATCTGTGATGCGCGACTGTCGTTCGCTCGATGTGTTGCATTGAGCAGCCGTGTTCAGTTTTAATTGTAGTGTCTGTTCTCTAACTGAACTAAATGATTTTTATTATTATTAAAAAAAAAAATCTAAATTACGGTGAGGGACGGTGCCGCGGTGGGCAAGTGAAATAACCGGTGTTGCGGCTTAACACCGGTATCACCGCCAACACCGTCTATCGCAGCAAGCCTAGTAAGTATATGTAACGTGAGACCAGTGTATATATGTATATATGTGCGTGTGTATATATACGCACACACAGAGAGAGAGAGAGAGAGAGAGAGAGAGAGAGAGAGAGAGAGAGAGAGAGAATGCTCCTTGGCCTTTCCACACCACACTCACCTGCTATGGCCTTTGTTTTTTGGAAAGATTCGGACTGTTTTGTCAAAGCTGGCGGATACAAACTCCCTTCCTGTAGGTGAATAATCCACATCCAGTACAGCGGATACATGATCCATATGCACAGTTACAGGAACATCCAGATTCCTTATATCGTAAGTATAAAGGCTGTAGAAGAAACAGATGATATGATTTGATATGATTTATTTACTCTCATTTAATTTTTCATGTAAAGGTTTAGTCTAAAATGAACTCACTTATAGTCTTCGTTGGCGCAGGTAAAATAATATGCTTCCATTGGGTTCCAGCAAAGCGCATTGCTTCTCAATTGCATGATAACCTGAAACACAGTGTAATTTTACTATAGTCATAAATGGCACTATTCATCCATGGTGGGGGTTTGTGGGTGAAAAATAAAAATACTGCAGACCTTTCTAAGTGGTGCAGATTCTCTGGTGTCATACAACACGATACTTCTGTCTGATGCGCAGCTGGCGAGAAGTTCAGTCTGTAAAGGGCAACAGGGCAATCAGTGGTTGATAAAGTGGTAATATATTACTCCCATGAACCACTTGGATGGTAAAAACCTCCAAATTTTGCCTCAGAAGAAAATGCTAGAAAACAGTGCTGTATTATGGCCATACCCAAAAACCCCATGGTGGTCACTGCTGGCTTTGACATATTTTAATCACTGTAAAGCTGCTTTAAAGCTATGCATATTATGAAAAGATCAGCGGAATTAATTGAAATCAAATGAAACTGAATTTGATCACCTCCACAGGGTTGTAGCGGACGCAGCTGAAGCTGTCCACACCCCAGCTGAAGGAGCGGATGGGACTGCTTCTCTGTTCATCCCAGATATCCACCGTCTGCCCGCAGGTTACGAACGTGCCCTCCCTCTGGTGGTGGTCAATGCCAGTGAACACCGCCTGCAAGACACATCAGGCCCTCTTACAAACTGAAAACCTTACAGAACCCTAAAAGTGTGTGCGTATAATTTAGCAGCAATAATTGATCATAACCGAGCTGCAAATCAGCATATTAGAATGATTTCTGAAGGATCATGTGACAAAGAAGACTTATATTAAATTATAATAACATTCCATGATATTATTGAATTGCAATATTAATTTATTTTTGTTCAAATAAATGCAGCCATTTCTGCATTTTATAATAATATATATATAATGTAAGATAAAACTGTACCTTCCCCAGAATTGTGTTAATTGGCTCCTCCCGAACTCCATATCCTGGGGCCTCCATGTTCCACTGTTTGATGGTCTTGTCATCTCCCACCTGTTACACGACATAAGGATTTCACAGAACAGGAAGATTTCAGAGAATCACATAACTGCACAAGCACTTACTAACTAGATTGTCTTTATCTATATTAAGGAACAATATGGAATATGCAGGATTATAATACCGTGAAAAAGGAAGTGCCACAAAAGCGGGAACAGATTCCTCGTACAAATCCTTCATGAGCCTGAACGGTCCTCAAACACTCCCGCTTAGTAAGGTTCCACACCTTCACCTGTAAGAATCCATGCATTCATCCATACTAAATCTAGACGGTCATTTGCACACTATTTTGACATATTGGGAAAAATAACAGTAAAACTGAAACTCATTAGCTGTGTCCTTTGTCTTATTGTTTATTGTATGTTGGGTGTGCATGTTGTTCTTATATGTAGACATAATAGTGACTGAGCATTCTCAATACAAAAGAGCCATAATACTCAAATAGCATGGTAAAGGCTTTAAAGTGTTACCTCCCCATCGCAGGCACCAGATATGATTGTTGACAGGCTTTTGGTGTGTTTGGTGATGCAGCTGATGCCATCTCTGTGTCCATCTAGTGAACCTACAAAGGGTTTGGCAAATACCCTCTCCAGTTTAGTGGCATTTAGGGCCCTGGTGTACTCCCTAGGCACCTCAAAAGGATGCAGGGTCGGGTCGTAATTCCTGGGCACTAGATAGGGAACACACTACAGTTAGGCTACCATACTTCCTATTAACTTACACCAACCCTCATATAATCACGTTATGTTTACATACCTCGCTGTATATCTCTGGTCGTCTCTCGAACATAATCGTCCGGGTTTCTGCAAAGCACTTTAACTTTCATTCCAGCGGATTATAAAATTAAACACTCAAAATCCTGATCAAATCTGCAGCGTTCAGAGAAATGTTGGACCATGCGTTTGTATGACGTAGCGCGCACTAATGTGACGTAACACATCCGGGTACTGGAGAAAAAAAGAGTATTATTATTATTATTATTTAGTCATTTAGCAGACGCTTTTATCCAAAGCGACTTACAAATGAGGACAACAGAAGCAATCAATTGTAGTATTAAAACAACTAAAAACAGATCCAAAGCTAAAACTTTATAAATACTACCTATACACATTTTAAAAATAAAGAAATTAAATAAAAATGACAAATGCATACAAGAGAATTTCAAAACATTTGAAAAACAAAAAATAAAGCTAAAACAATTCAAAATATTAAAGAACAAAAGGTATAAGTGTATTATAATTAATTATTAATATTAAGAGTAGAGATTATCATTTGTGTACTGTTACTTCCCACTTTTCATTTTCAATGAAGCTAATGTATTTGTTTATATAATATTTTATGCAATATATTTAAATGTTTAACAGAAGTATATATTTATTGTTTTTGAAAGCGAAATCAAGCTTTGTAAAAATTTCTAAAAAAATAAAATAAAAATACCACTTGGAGTTATTTCTGAAGTCTTAGAATAAAATTAAAGTATTATACATTTATCAGTTAATTGTCAATTTAATTAATTAAAATACAATTGTGCTCGTTCACGCGAACGGAGTTGTCACGTGGTACCCGATACTTTTCTCAGCGTTGAGACGGGATGGACCAATCACAGTCGTTGCTGGAGAAATAACCGGTGGTTATGAAACGTGGTTCTTACAAGACAATTTTAATTTTTGTGTAGCAGATTTAAATCGCTATAAACATCTCTAATAAGGCAAAAATCGGATGCTGCTTAAAGAAAGACAGACTGGGCATTGTAATCGCACGAGTGTATGAGAGGAGCAGTAGTGAGTTTTTAACATGGAGATTCTGGGCAGCACTTTTGATGATTCTGTGTTCGAGGAATCAAGGAACAGAGTCTCCGCTGCTCTTCCCGAATACGAGCCCAAACTCTGCGAACCTCTGGTGGGTATCACGCTCAACACTAACCGCAAACTACCCATACCATGGTACGGAAATAGCACGTATATATACTCAGTATTTACATAACTCAAAGAAAAGCATATGGCAGTATTATTACTGCGATAGTGATGGCAGCAGATGCTAATACCATAATACTTCTTAGATATGTATAGTATTTACGTGAGAATACCGTGGTATGTTTTAGTCCGTGATATTTGACCACTTTGTAATCATAAATTATGTCGTTAACATACTGTATACTTAATTTATAATTATATATATATAATCCATGATAATTATATGTCTTACAACGTATAATTATGTGTTTCTGCCCGGTTCACACGGTGAGAAAATGACATTTATATTTATAATAACTGAAAAACTAAATATATAAACCTTCACCAAGTGCCTTTTCAAGAATTAAATAATCAAGAATTACAGTGGTGGCCAAAATTATTAACACTAGTATTTTCAGCAGCTAAAAATGGTTTTAAATCAGGTATTTCTATCTTTTGCTGTAGTGTGTCAGTAGGAAATATCAGTTTATATTTCCAAGCATTAATTTTGCGCCTTCTTCAAGAGAGCTATCTGCAAAGCTACTTGGAAAAACTATATGCAACTATAAGCTGTTTAAATGTAAAGGATGGGTTGATTTAATTTAGTTAATATAAGTTAATTGATAAAGAAAATCTATTTATGACATTATTTCTGACAGCATCCTCATTTTACAGCATTTTTACACAAGTTTGTAGCTTTGCAGGTAGGTTTCTTGAAGCATCTTGGAGATGTTGCCACAGTTCTTCTGGATTGAGTCTGTCTCAGTTTGTTCTGTATCTTCAGACTGGATGATGATCAGATCTCTGTGTGGAGCACAGACAAAAATCTCACTGGATTATTACAGTTAATGGCAAAATGAATTTCCTACAGACACACTACAGCATAACTGACTTAAAACCATTTTTTAGCTGCTGAAAATACTAGTGTTAAGTATTTTGGCCTCCACTGTAAATGAATAACATCTTCTGGCATGTCATATTTTTCCTTTTGTTTTATTTTATTATCTAGTGGTTTTGTGGAGATGGAAATATTGAGGACCCATTAGAAGAACAAAAAACCCTGAAGTTTCGAGGAGATCTGGCCTACAGGAGGAAACGGTATCAGGTATAAAGAGCTGAATTCACCATTATCTCTCACTACTGTTATCATAAGCTGATCTGTGAGTTATGTCAATGACAGGCTGCTCTGGAGGAGTATGAATCCTGTCTCTCTCTCATACCTGCTGGAAACACTTCAGTGAAGAGAGATGTGCTGGAAGGGATCGCACGATGCTGCTGTCACCTGGGCAAAAAAGAAGAGGCTCTAAATGCCTGTGAGAAACTGGTAAATATAGTAAATTACTAACTGCAACAAATTGTATTTTAAGCTTTTGCTGATTTACTGTGTTTTATTGACAGAGGGCAGAAGTATCCAACACCTGCCACCTCACCTGCGTCCTTCAGCTGGAGCTGAGTGTTTATGAACACTACAGAGATCTGACAAACAGCGTCTCCAGCCTTCAGCAGCTGTGCTGTCTTCATCCCTACCATCCGTGGCACTGGCTGAACCTGGCCATGAGCTTTCAGAGGCTGCTGGAGTCTGATGGCTGTCCAGACAGATCCAGCACCGAGGAAGAACACGACCAGCAGCAGGGGACAAGTAACATTTTACGATTAAAGACTATCATGTGCTTGATAAGAACAAGGTATGTCAGCCACAAGAGAACTAGCTGTTTATTAATCGACTTTGACATTAACAAATGAATTCAGCACTGGGTTTGTTCATTTTTTCAGGTTGCTAATTGAAATCCTGCGGATTCAGCAGTTATCTTTCATTCTGGAGAACAGCCAGAGGGCCTTACAAGACATCGAGGAAGCTCTACATGTTCTACGGCCAACAGAAAAAATGCTTCAGACAGTCTCTGAGGTCAGACAATATTATATATGGAAGAAAGTGTCACTCAAAAGTGGGTCATCAGCACGAAAAAGCTTTAAAAACCCCTCACAATTCCACTTGTATCAATGTTTTTCAATTAAGAACTGTTTGTGTCATCAGTACAATTAAAAATTCTGTAATCATTTACTCTGATATCATTGCAAACTCAGAAGACTTGTACAATAGTGTATACACATAATTTTTTGTTATTTTTGAAGTTTGCGGAAAATTAAGACAACATTTTAATTTTTGGATTGAGTATTCCTTTGCCATGTGAATTCAACTCATTGTTCTGCATCAAAGAAAGCTAGTTTATTCTCCAAATTTATACATAACAGAATTGCACATCTCTCCCAAACATTTGTAATGAACATTCATGGTTTCACATTTCTTTATTCTGATCTAGGTGATGGCAGAAGACCTCAATTCAGAGAAGATGAGAGAGGAAAACCAAGATGGAGAGAGTTTATCAGCATTTTATATTAAAGACTTCGATGACAGGTGGTGGAACAAACTCTACACTAAAATGCAGGAGGAGACTCCAGCTTTATCCATGCATCGACCTCTGGAGGAGACATATGAATAATTTGAATATTGATTGTACTTTTATAAATGAATGTGTATCTTTTATTGGTGCTTTTACTGTTACAGAGCAGAATAAAGTTGAATGTTTTAAAATAAATAAAGTTTCTACATCTACTAATACAATCTACCAACTAAAGCATTAAAATAACCTGCTCTAGCACCAGTGGGAAGTTGCAGGATCACCTCTGTTGATGTGATTGCCCTGTATTGGACGCCAAGGTTGGCTCCTCGTATTATAATCTTTGAAAAGTGGCGGCTGATAAGCAATGGGGTGATGGATCGTGTTCCTCCGTGGAAGCCATTGAGATCTTTGCGGTCCAGTGGTGACGTTTGGATAGCTGGTTTGTCTGACCAGGACTGGAGCTGTCGGGAAACTCGGGTGCCTGGGCTTACGAGGTTTCCGTTGTAGATGGTTGGGAGTGTTTCCAGCAATTCCTGCCGGGCGCATTGGGATCTGGAGTTTCTCAAAGGGCAGGCAGAGATCACCGAGATCTGATGTGTGGCAGATAAATCCTGGGACAGGTTTAGAAATGGCATAGAGTCTGCGAAACTCCAGGTCGAAAGGTTTAACCCCACTGCCTTTGAAGAGTATGGCCAAGCTTCTGTGAACCTGCCAGGACAGCCAGGTGAGACTGGACACAGTGTGAAAGAGTAATCATGGAAAAAGTCACAACCAGGTGAAGTTTCTGCATCGCTAGCAGCAACAAATGAAAGCATGTGCTTTAGCGGCCCAGATGGACCAGCTAATGGTGAAGAAATTTAACATATCACCTTTAAAATTGTAAAGCGATAATACTGAAAGGTATTGATTTCTATTAGTCAAAACCAGGATTTTAGGCTACATCTGATAACTTGTATCTTTAATCTTAAATTTATCAACAAAAAAAGTGAATGAATATCCTCAAAGATTAATTTTCAAATGGTACCTGTACGAGCCGACCAGCACTTTTGTGCAGTCCACAATGATGAATTTCTCTTTCATCTGTCCAGTGAACTTTCTGCCTGATTTGGCACAGTATGTTTCACCTTGAACACTACGAATGGACATCCTCTGTGTGAAGAGAAAGAAATAAACAAGCACATTGGCAATAAGTATAAAGGATTCATCCACGTTTTTCATTTCACAATATAATTGAAGTAAAAAAAAAAAGCATGTTACCTATATTAAAATGACATTTATCATATAAACCAACTATTAAATGTAAATATGTCTGCGATCCCTAAATATATTTTGCCAGCAGCAACAAATTTCATGTATTGTCAGTGAAGTCAGTTAAAAGAATAGTATAACTTACAGTTAGATGAGACTTGTTGATTTTTAAATTTTCACACATGTCCTGAAACAGCTGTAAATTGGTGTGGTCCAGAAGGAGATAGACGGACACATTGCGCTTTCTTGTCGCCTCCAGTATGTCACAGAAAATCTCCACATCACTGAATGTGTCCATAACTATCGCCAAAACCTTTGATGAGTGTAATTTAGGCAAAAGTTACATTGAAAATTGTTTTAGACCACTGCACTTTCAAAAATGTCAGGCACTCTCCATAAACAGAGTACAAAATATGACCTGAAAATGTCCTGATTTTTTTTTTCTTCACAAAATGTGAAAGGAGGTACTTAAGCTTTACAAAATATCAGCTTCAGAATTTCAGGGGTTTAACTGAACAAACTATTTTTTTTCAACCATGTTATCAAAACTTTGGACAAATACATTTTAAAAGTCTTATAGTTGTGTTTGTAGTGCAACCAATTTCTAAAAACGAAACAGACATTGTTAAATTATAATTAATAGATTAATATTATTATTATTGAACTGAACTGAATTGAACTGGATAATGACACTACTGCGCACAGCATTGGGGGGGAAAAATGAAAATTTTCACAAATTTCACAAATAATTACAAAGCAACATCATGTAAGACACTGAACACATTATATGTTAAATTTGACTTAATGTTAATAAAAATAAATTATGCCAGAAAATAGTTTGCTAACAAACATGTTTAATTTGTGCCGCTAATACTTAAAAAGCTCTAAAAAAAAAAAAGCTGTGGGACACCGTATTGTACCGTATTCATGGAAAGTGCTGTGTATTGCGCCACGCATCTTTCTTGCATCACAAAAGTGATATTTGAAAAAATAATGGCAGTACATCATCCAAAAATGTTACTAACAAATGACAGGTTCTTACTTGAGTTGCTTGCCTGATGAGTTCCCGCAGCAGGTCTTTTATGGAAAACGATTTCATTGAGTGGAAGAACACTTCCACGCTAGGAATCCCTTGCAGATGGTAACTCCAGTCAGCCACCGGCCAGCCGTAGTCAAGAACTGGAGGCTCACTCTCTGTGACCGCAGGAAAGTATGTCTCGGAAGAAACTGATGGAGAACCGAACCTGATCTCTTCATCCCTGTCTGTCTCTTCATTGTCAGTGAGAGGCTTTTTCATGTTGTTTAAGATGTATGTTTTCTCCTCTGCTGACAGAAAGTTTGCTTCATTCTCTTTGTTCAGCACTTCCTGGTATCCATCAATCCCTCTATCCAAGAGAGCATCCATAGCCAGTCGTGTGCTCTCGTTGTAACTCAGATGTACTGAAGACACCATAGCGTTTGGGTTTCTCATCTCCTGAACTCTTCTTCTCATTTTCCCCATCAGCTTTGGCATCAAGTAACACTGCACTGACAATCCATTACTTACAAGGTTCATGTTGTTTGCATACAGGTCCTCAGCTGACAGATGACTGGTTGACTCTTACTCATTCAGCTTTCATATTTAGTTGTCTTTCACGCTTAAGGCCAAATGATTATCCATACAAACATGGTGTGGTGCTACAGTTTATGTCCCCAAGGTGATCATCAAATGCTCACAAATAATGCTGCAAGATATTCATGCACCGTGCATCTTTTCATCAGCAGTGCAACGGCACACTGAGCATTTCTGAACCAATTTGTCATGTGTCATGATGGGTGAGTTTAAAATTGAATGTTAGTGCTGCCCTATGCCTCTGGGGAAAGTAGTTTGTTGCTCCTCCTCACACTAAGAGGAGTAACTATCGTTCATTGACGGCTTCACCTCCAGGCATCGGTGGGTGGGGTCCTGTGGTTAACAGGTGAAGTGTTGAGTGAATAATGAGACTGAAGCGCCCATGTTTTCCATCACAGAAATGAAATGGCGTGAGTGGCAGGGATGAAGATGTGGACGTCAGATTCATTTCACTCATGCATCACTAGGAACCAATAGACCTGTTCCTGTGTCCTGACACACCTGCTTAATATAAGCCGTTAATGGCTTTGTAAGTACTTGTGGTAGTGAAAGGTTTTGTTATTTGGTAATTTAATAAGTCATAATAAACCTCAAATCCCAAGTATAAATCTAAACATACATTTTCCCCACACCATTTGTGCTACATACATGTGCAACCACCTGTAACACCCTAACATTGTAGTGGCAGGTTTTGCATGGGCAAACACCACTTATTGCATCAGAAAATGTAAATATCAAGTTAAAATTATTGGCTTAAGCAGCACATGAAAATATGGATATATTCAACCAGTATCATAAACAGAGAAGACAAAATACTACACACTATCATAGCTTGCAGTGAGTTACAATATTTAGACTTTCATCTAATTGCATTAAATGTTGCATGTTTTGCAAATATGGTAGCATGCAGGATTTTGTTCAAAAGTAAATGTCATTAAATTATAGGTCTAAACAAAATAATTCAGGAAGATATAGTTAGACTGAAAATTTAAAAAGTGAAAAATAATAATAAATGCACATGCAAGGGTGGTTCTTATATCTAGGGATGAAATATGTTTGGAGAGTGATGAGTAGTTAAACAAACAGAAATCCTTCCCTAATAAAACATGATTAAGTGTGAGAAAATACCTTTTTAAATTCCTGAAATACTTAAATATTTACATAAATTTGCAAGAATCTGATCTTTTCCAGAAAACATCTCCATCCAGTTGCTTTGATGCATATCTGGCAAGAGCGACTTTCTTATGACTTGGAAAGGCTGCATTCAACATCTCCTTTAGCTTGGGTAAGTCCAAGGTTTCTGGATGGTGAGCAGACACCAGAAATAAGCTCTGCTGGAGACCCAGTTTACTCAAGACTTCCTCAGCCCATTGCCTCACCTCCACAATGGACTTTTCCTCAATTAAGTCTGCCATGGAAAGCACCAGGTAACATTCTTTCCCTAAGGATGATGCTTTCTGCAACAACTGTATGGCTCCGAATCTAAGCCTCAAAGGAGACACCAGTATGTATACATCACATAAAGAGAGTGTAGATGTTATGCGTTGAGCTTCAGAAGAGCTGGACACAGAGGACAGGCTGCCAAGATCACCTATTTTTCCAAGCCCAGGAAGGTCCCAAAGACGGACGTTGGGGGAAGGGTGGGGATACTTTACAGCCTCTTTTGTTGTTTCAATGACACCGGTTGAGGAAGCTTGTTCATCACCTTTCTCCAGGCCCAAGAGGGCATTGACCAAGCTGGAGCTGCCACAGCCCGTCTCACCCAACACACCGATATCCAGCCAGAAGTGATCGAGAGCTGCAAGGATGGCCTGAAGCTTGGAAGGATTGTCTGTGAGATCTCTCGGCTGCGAGAGCTTGGTGATCTGATCAAGATCATCCTGGTTTATCTTCCTGGACCGCAAAGCAGTAGAGACCACAAACCTGAGAGGCAAATGTAGCAAATTTTTTAGATAAATGTAGATGCTGTAAGAAATTATAGTCTGCCCCAACCCATATTCAAAGCCATAAAGCTTCATGAACAAATAATTTTTTAATGCTAGTTCAGACTGTTTTTATGCCAGATAGTGCTTGTTAACAACAAATCTATAAGCTAATGGACCAACATAGATTTCCTAATGAGCAAAATAACTAGTTAAATAACTAGCAATCAGCCAAGTAGGGACACAAGCAGACTGACATCCCATGTTGGGGACCAATGTCCAAAACACAACATGCTGCTCAAAAATTGAACCCTGATTTTGCAGAGTTATGCATGCTTCTGGCTTAACGTCCTTGTTGGTCTTAGAACATCATTACTATCTAATCAGATTTTAGGGTTAAGGGATTCTTATCAACCTATCTTTCCCCACTAGAATAAGGGTTGTCCAATCCTGCGTTTGACAGGCCATTGTTCTGCAGAATTTAGTCTACATTTTAACTAAACACAGTTAAACCAGCTAACCAAGGTCTTCAGGGTTTCTTCTAGAAATGTTCAGGCAGGTTTATTGGAGCAGGTTGCAGTTAATCTCTGCAGGACACTGGCCAGGAGCAGGACAGGACACCCCTGGGCTAGGTTATGGTTAGGTTTGAATTAATGGTAGGGATTGGATTACAATATATATTTTTGACAGTACAGTTGTTGCAGGATCTTGAACACCATTATTATCAGCCCAACTTTTACCTCTAGTTTAAGGGTTAGGTTAGGTTAGTTTAGGTTTAAAACTAAAACTAAACTACTGAACGTCTGACGCATATGACACACAAAATTGGAAATGCTTCAGGAGTTTCGAAGTCGTTATCGGATTGGTTGAATTAATTAATTAATTAGGTAACATAATTATTATAAAAGTAGCCTGCTTATATAATTTAATAAAAAATGCACAAAATAAATTTGAAATAATCGTGATGCATCGTGATATCGAATTGAATCGTTGACATGATAATTGTAATCGAATTGAATCGTGAAACCAGTGCTGTTTACTTTGCATTTAGCTGCATTTAGTCGCGAAACCTACTAACTAGCACATTATTAGAAAAGGCGAGTTGCCAAGATTCATAAAAAACCCTTATAATCACTTCATCTGGTGAAGCTGGATCACGAATGATTTGCGCGAACATAGATGCATTTAGGTAGATAGGAGGACGCAATCCCTTCAAAAACTAAAGTAATCCTCTGCGTCTTCAGCTATGTTCATTATTACATCCAACAACAAAACACCTCTATCGCTTAGGGGCCATTCTTGTCTACGTCCCTGCTCTGGCATCGAAACAATGGCGGTCGGACTGTTCACAGCTCACTCAGGGCGGGTCTAAGGTAAGACTGCAGTGTCAATCAACTATCGTGGGAGTGGCTTGGTCTGTGTGACGTCACACAGCCATGAAGCTGAGAATGGCTTGATTTGAAAAAGGGGATATTATTTATAGAGATTTAAAAAATACCACAGGGTGGATTTTTATCATTATAGGGTGGTTGTGTACACACACTGCCAACACCCATTTATGTTCAAACAACACGTTAAAGTGAGTTTTGCATCCGATGTCCCATTTAAGGGTTATGTTATGGTTGGGTTTGGATTAGGTGTAGGGATTGGGTTAGAATTTGACCAACAAACAAGTTGACCCCAAGAACTCCGGACATGTGTAACCAGCCATATTGTTATTTCAGTGAGGTTCAAATGGAAATCAAGTCTGTGTCACAAGGTAATATCAAGCATTTCAAAACACAATGAAGTTGACTTACTGTGTGTCATCAATCAGTAATTTAGGAATCCTAAGTTCCTTTGTAATCGCTACCAGAAACTGACTAAAAGCCTTGTTCCGAAGCTCAGGCAGGGCTTCAGCAAGCACCTTGGCGATATCCTTCATCTTCACTAACTCTGGATCTTGGGAAGCGTTTGAAGGATTCTGACTGTCTGCTTCTGAATCAGCCATCTCTCCAAATACTTCTTTACTTCTCTTTTGCAACTCCAGTTTGCGAACTCTCATTCGTTCCCAGGCGCAGGTCATGCACGGCCCTGTAGGCTTCTCCTCGACCACGTCCCAGTCCTGCTCAGCTTGAACCAGAAAAAAAGGCTGATCTCGGCCATGCAATTCCATTTTGAGCCACATGTGGTCCTCCTTGTGCTGTTCTGTAGTGAGAACCACCAGAACATCATAGCATGTGGAGGCATACTGCTGGTTGGTCTGCTTAATGATGGAATTTGAAGTTGGATGACCCTGAATTGTCCACACGCGAATATTTGGGATTTGATGGTGTAAAATCACAGAGTCAAAATCAGGAACGCCACCCCCTATATATTCTGCATGCTCTGCTATCCTAACACGTTTCCTCCTACTACTACGCTGATCATTAGTATTAAACTTAGACTTTATACTGCGTTCCTCATCTGCACTTCCATCTTCTTCAGAGTCTTCAGAGTCCTCATCTGTTTCTTCCTCCTCATCACCTTCATCATCAGTTTCCCATTCCTCCTCTTCGATTTCCTCACCAGGCCCACAGATTGCAGAAGCCAGCTGAGCATTAACCTCCGGTGTTCCTCCGGTCACAGCTATATCTAAAGGGAAACGTTCAAACAGTTGTAGAGCAGTCACCAGCCTGTTTTCAAATCCAGGTGCCCTGATGGAAAACCTCCAAGGGGCGAGCATACATTTAACTTTTTCATCCAAAAGTTTTTCTTCCATCTTCAGTTGTACCCTGAAACGAATAAAAAAACATTTAATAATATAGCTTACACTAGCTACCTACTGCTAACACCAGTGGTATACAGGCCTAATGACTGAAGTTGACACAGATAAAAATATGGTCAACAGAACATCAACTCTCACCGTTTTTGAACAACAAATAAGCTGCAAAAGTGCGTCCTCCGTCCTGAAGTTCTCCTGGATGAGTGTGTTTGCGGGACAGTCAGCTGTGCTAAAGTCAACACTTTGTTTGACAAGGCGTTTAAGTTTGTTACAGCATCACGGTGTACTTAATTCCGTTTAACCCATTTATCTCCACATTTCTTTTTTAAAATAAATTACTCCATTTGTGAAATTCTAATGGAATTTTGTTTGAAAACTAGAATACAGAAGAGTTTCAGGAGAAACACACCACAAGTTTTTATAACTCCACATATTATATTTCCCCACCAAATCTAAATATTAACTGTATTTTTACACTATTGTAGATTTTTTTAAATTGTGAGCGATGCTTGTCCATGCAAAGATTCCCACCATAATTAAGTTTTATAATTAAGTGTTTTCAAGCATATTGCTATGTGGTTGCCAAAGTGTTTAGAGCATTTTAGCACATTGTTAAATAGATACTTAGGTGTTTTTAGTATGATGCTATGTGCATTTCTTACTGGCCCAAGTTAAATGAGATCATTATAAAGTCTTAATCGTGCTTTGGTTCATTAGATGACTCGGATTTGTTCAACGCTATTTGAAGTATGATAAACAGTTTCAGTGATGCTTACCATAGTCATTACTACAAATAATAAGGGAAATAATGTGGTATTTATGAATGCACATTATATGGAGCTGTATGTGGTGTGAGTGTCCAGCAGAGGTCAGGATTTCTACTGTAAGTTTATTTTTAACTAAACTAATTTTTATATTAAATTAAATTTCCTTTATTAAAAGAGAACCAGTAGGTATCACTTTATACCAAGTAGCAGTATTTACTTTGTTCACATGCAAATTTAAATGTTCTGGAAATAGCAATGGCATCTGTCACAGCTTTAGACACTCCTAGATTCATTTCAATAAAATGTGATATGGATTAAGAGAAATTACTGGGTGGTGAAAACACAGGGAGTGAAGTTGTCCATCCCAATAACCCAAAAAAAAAAAAAAAATGATGACAAACAAGTTTGACGTCATAAAAGTTTCCACAAAAGTAGATGAACTGAATAGAAGCAGGTAGAGGACAAGCAGGTGCAATCTCAGACTGGAACAGGTGGGTCCCTGAGCAGCTACTGATTTCTATTTGTTTATTTTTTGAATGGGATTTTAGTCAAATTTGCTTTGTTTGTTTTCGGATTTATTATTGTAATCTATATATATATTTTCCGATTATATTGTCTACAATCAGTTTAAGAACTGTCC
Organism: Barbus barbus; assembly: GCF_936440315.1. Taxonomy (NCBI): domain Eukaryota; kingdom Metazoa; phylum Chordata; class Actinopteri; order Cypriniformes; family Cyprinidae; genus Barbus; species Barbus barbus. The sequence continues at coordinate 27,407,957 of NC_136740.1, forward strand.
TACCATTTAGATTTATTTTTAGCATTGTGATTTTTTTGTTTACAGTTTTTATTAGTGTAGGCTCTGAAAAAAATGTATGTAAAGGCTTTGTAGACATCATGGTAATACCAGTGTATTCTCTGAAGTAAATAGCACGGTATAGGAATATGGAATTGCCATGGTATACCATCACTGTACCATCATACATCGAAAATACTTTATTTAATAATTCTAGTTATGGAGGAGTCACGTGATGTGCTCATGAACCTAGTAAGAGCTCCGTACGTTTGGCCCCTTTTTGCTGATTTTTTTCTGTTTTATTTAAAGTTTTATTCATTAATAATACTTTCCCTGAAATTGAAATATTGTATTTCTTTCAGTTTATGCCCCTTGTACTCCTGACCCTACTTTTTTTCTCTGTTTCGTCAACCTATCTCTTGAATCTTAATGAGGATATGCATATTTTATTTTCCGATCAGGTATGGGGTATGTTTAAATTATCTCTTAAAAACCCTAATCATCAAACGATTCATTGGAAATTGCCACATAGGGTTTCCTTGACTCCAATGAAATGTTTTTATACGAATCTGTCGTCTAATCTCTGTTCTCAAGGAGTTTTAGGCAGATTTATTTTATTTTATTATTATTGTTTTGGGGGGAGTGCCCCTCTCTCTCACGTTTTTGGACTCAGCTCTCACAGGAACTATCATATTTGTTGAGTACTGAGATATGTTTGACTCCTTGCCATTTTTTTTATGATTGACTTGTGGGACTTCACCTTGTCCGTCCAACAAAGATCTTTACTGTTATTAATATTTAATATTATAATATTTTATTTTACTTATTTATTTGTTTTATTATATTTTGGGGGTCGGCCTTGGGGGGGGTTCTGGATTTGCACAGCTGCTTTGTGTTTTGGGCTACTGTTCCCGGAATAAAAATCAATAAACAGTTGTTAACAAAAAAAGAAAAATTATAGTTATGCTCAAATACTTTCTAACTAGAAGTAGAACTAAAGTCTAACCAGGAATTGTATTCACCATAATAATTTCCTGATTTTCAATTTCCAGTTTTTGGCACGATTTGGCAGCTTTGATCAGTGGTACATTTTTAGCCCAACCTCAGTGACAACAGATCAGTGACACATAATCTTGAGTACTTTCCCTTGTGCTTGATATTCTGATCATTATTTCAGAATGATCTTTTACATATTTTTCAGGAAAAATAATAATTTCAGGAAAGTGTGACGAGGTCAAACAGAAAAACACACCACAGCCATGGGAGCAGAAGTCTTGACATGTTTGATGTTTCTAGTTGTTGGTCTGAATGCAATCGCTGCTGTAAGTCTGAAACGAAATCATGCAAAGATTATGTTTATGTTGTGAAATGTCATACACTGAAAAAAAGATACTACATTTTTTAAGGTAAGTGGTTGCAAACTATTTCTTTTAGCTACATTTAAATAAACTAATTTAGTTGAAAGTTAGTCATTTGTAGCTAAAATAAATGGATGGCAACCACATACCTTAAAAAAAATTTGTAAATTCAATGAATAATTTTCTTTCAGTGTATATTCCCCATTTTTTTTTTAAATTAATAGATACATACACAGTTAAAATGTTGTCACTTACTACTTTTTTATGCATCTTCAGGCAGCAGGACTGGCATTATTCGCAGTGGCCATTTGGGTAGCAGTGGACGGGTATAAACTCTACCCCATATCTGGTGTGTCTGGAAAAGATGACATCTTTGCTGGGGCCTGGATTGCCATTTTTACAGGCTTTGCATTCTTCCTCACATGCATCTTTGGCATCTTTGCTGCCCTGAAAAGGAGCCGTGCACTCATGCTGGTGGTAGGTTTTCACAGAGGACAATGACAAAGACAGCAATAATCTCACACAAATCACTATTATCCAATATTACCTTTAGCGAGACATTCAAATTTAAACAATCACTTTAATTTTGAACTAATCATCATCAACTGTCATCCTTCTACAGTACCTTATCATAATGTTCATCATCTTTCTGTTTGAATGCGCATCTGCCATCACAGCAGCAACCAACCGGGATTATGTGAGTACAATCACCAGCCTCTCTGTACTGTTAAAGACAAATTACACATCAGAGACGCTAGGCCCACAGGCATCTAGTCGTGGCCAATTCCTGCTCTCTCTTTCTAAATTTTTCTCTTGTTCGTATACTGTCCTATAAATTACAGTCTATAATCATATGTAATGGAACAACAGTTGGCCTTTTCTTCATTTTTTAAATCCTCTTTCCTTTATTATAGCTGGTTGGGAACAGTAACCTTGTAAAGAAACAGATGCTGCAATATTATGGGCAAAACAGCACACAAGGGATGCAGATTACACAGACATGGAACAGAGTGATGGAACAGGTAAGCTGAACACCAATGATGACCTCTTGGCTTTTATCGAACACAACTGCCTTACATCTGTCAAAGGATTGTGGCTAAAACGATAGCTGCATAATATTAGGAAAGAAAACCCTTCATTTTGACACAACATGCATCTGTTGCCTTTTTGTCCTCACATAAACCGCAGAGAATAACTGTTGCAAGAGATCTTCTTGATGGGTTGCTGGCTTAGGCCTATAACTAGTAGGGCTTGAGATATACTGAATTTCAGTGATTTTTTACCATATATGCTGAGGGAACCAGGATTGTTTTTAGCCACTATAACCACGGTTTAAACCGAACAACGTCGTCAAACAATTCTTCGAATTGCACACAACTTCATATAGAAGTCCACAAATGAAGCGCACTTCTGGTTTCCAAGCATCACAACAACTTGATAGATTAATATAGAATTCAACTGATGTACATGTGACTGGTATTTTCTCTTCACTACTGAGATCGATTGATTAATTGCACCTTTCTCCTCCATCAGGTCGAGTGCTGTGGAGCAGACGGTCCGAAAGATTGGTTAGAGTATAACTCCACCTTGAAACAGATCTATCCTACATTCAACTGGCCCCTCGGCTGCTGCAAGAGACTGAGTACCTTTGAGTTAGAAAATACAGCAAACTGTAAGCTTGGTCTGACCAGCACCCTATTCTCAAAGGTAACTTAATATTTAAGTCTCGTAACGTCACCTGACGTACAGACGACAAGAGACAAACTAATTATTTGGGAGTTAGTTTTCAACTGGTGTCACAAAACAAAGTGGTCTGTTCTGATAGGGTTCATTTGAATACAAATCATTTAATAACATAAATTTTGACAGTAAAAAAGAGAAAATCTTTCTTATTCACATGAATAATTCTTCATGGTCTAATCAGGTCATGGCAAGATTGATACATTTCCTTCTTTTTATTTTTAAGGTGCACAAATTTTAAAACTGTTTCCTGAGAACCACTGTGCAGAAGCACAACTTTGATGCTTATAAGTAATAAATATGTTACTTAATGGTGCTTCTGTGTCAATTATTGAGTTATGTTTTGTATTGTTTTGATATTTCAGGGTTGCTTCAGCTATATTGAATCTGTGTTAAGCCGTTACACATGGGCTGTGAGCTGGTACGGTTTCTCCGTTCTCATGTTGGTGGTAAGTCTAGATGTTTTCTAAATTACCTCTATACATTAATTTACAACAAAGATTTAGTGTGATGCATGTGTACATACACCAATAACCAAAAATAGCAGAGGGAATGTAAAAATGTGTCCTGATTGTTGACCTTTAAAGCTATTTTTATGTGCATTTATATTAATATGTAAGTATTGAAAGTACAGTTCTATTATAAGAAAAATTCAATTGCACTTTACTAGATATAGTCACTATTCTGATGCACTTCTGTCCTACAGTTTTTCACATTAGTGATCGCCATGATCTACTACATGTATCTTGAATAACTACGGACTCTGCATGATCCATCTACCAACTGCACAGATGTTTCCACTCTTGCCGTCACAGAACAATACAGATAACTGCAGATTGCACATGAATAACTGGTATTACAATTTCCATCCATTCCTGTATAATTATCATACATTTTTTTTAATGATGTCCTATAATTTGACCTCCATTTAGCACAAAAGGAATGTTCCAGGTTCAGTACAAGTTAATCTTGATCAAAAGCATTTATGGTATAATTTACCACGATAATGCTCAAAGTTAATTCAAAATTAAAGAGAGAACTAGTGAGCATCATCTCATTATGTTAGGTACAAATTTTAAGTAACTAATTCAAGTATAGCTTTCATATTACGTTTATAATTGATGCTTTTTTATTATTTTTTTTTGGGGTCCTTTTAAATTTTTATTAACAATATTGATGAAATAGTTTCTTCAAGTGATTGTATGTATTTTTCTTTTATGCCACAGACTACACTTGTATTTCTTCTTACATAAATATTTAATATCAAATTTGCTTTAAAATGCCTAAATACCAATGAACAGGACATTTGTTTTGTAAGATTCTTTGCTGCACGTTTGTATTTAAAACCTGCTTGACAAATGTTTCCTTTATCAAATAAATATACGTGACTGTGCTGATGACTCTTCATGTGTCATTCATTGACCGCTGATGGGAAAAAGTGACAAAACCTGTGGCCGGCTGCATGCTGATACAAGCCCTGGGAAATAAACTATCCTTAAGTGAGAACGAAAAAACAAAAGCCTGGCAGCTCTCTACTCCCTGAAACACCCAAACCGCTGCTGCTCGGGCTATTTATCTAATGCCAGTAGAGTTTGCACATGTATTAGCAGAGAACAGAGGAGGGCATGTTAGCTTGCATATGTCTGCTTTAATTTATACTCAACAGGGAGTGTCGCCTGATACTCAGAAACAGACTGGTTTTGCAGGATATCCAGCCAGGAAAGACATCAACTTCTCTCATATTACTGTCTACAAAAAATAAAGGCTCCCATCTCGGATGATGGAGACTGCAGCGCTGCATACCATGTGAATTAAAATCATCTCAAAATAACACAAACTAAAAAAGAAACACTTGCTTTAATAGCAACTTCAGAGATTCAGCCCCAGGACGTTTTGTCCAGGTTTGCCTCATCAACAGGAAGGTTATTTAGTCAAGTAAATATCATCACAATGTTAATTTTTTAAACACTGCAATTAGCATACAGATCTTTGCAAATTATTCATTTTAAAACTTCATTCCTGCATTCCAAGGAGATTTTCTGTAATACTTAGTTAAAAGTACATAATGCCCATCATTAGGCTAGCTCGTCTGACCTGTGTACAGAAATAATTATGTTCAAAAATAATCACCAAACTACAGGTTTCGTCACTGACGGCGTCCAAGGTTTTAATTCACATATTTGAAAATATTACAAAATAGGATGAACTGCCTTTCGCCAAATGCAAAAGGCTGAAGGGGAGATTGTTGAACATGTATATACCTTCAAAGCCACATGCATGACCTCTCTCACTGGAACATACACGCTCACAGGTCTGCTAACATACATAGGTAGCATTAATATTTAGTGTTTTTCAGGAACATATCCCCCTTGGTTATTCACTGCATAGATATGTATTAAAACAACAGAGATAACAGACATGCAAACACACAGTGTCATATTCTCACTCATACACACTCTTTTTTTTCCATTTTGAACTTACTAGTGTGGAACTTTGGGAAACTGTAAATAAGGGTAACTGGGCTAGGGACAGGGTTTGTATCTAGCTCTTCAATATTTGCTTTCTTAACGAAGGATTATTTAAAAGACGTTTAGTCATTTAAGAGAAGGCACGGATTACTAACCAAATTTTAGAGATTCCATCTCTGGTCAATTATGGAAGAAAATCCAGGACATTTTTAATGACCTGAAAGGTACTATAGTACGGAGTAAAAAACACTGGAACATTACTGAGCCCAGAAAGAGGTATCTGATAAAAATTACTTTTAAATTGGTAAAGTCATCCAAGACTAGTTTGTTGGGCATTGAAGGAATTTTCAGTGTTTTGTGGTGAATAGTACCAGGTATTCATTGTTGCTAGGTTGGGAGTCCTCCTTCACAGAAACCCAGGGATGTCTGGGAGTGACACATTGTGACATGACCTACCTGAAATACTTGCTTTGGATTAGAACGCCAATATTGATACACAAAATCATCTGACATTTGAGAATGAGCAGAAAACAATACCTCACAGAAGTATGCCAAAAAATCCTGCAATTACCGTTCCTTTTTATGTGCTTAACGTCAGACACTCTGCGCATGACACATTCATTCACACACAAATTCACACAGACTAAAAAAAAAAAAAAAAAAAAAAAAGTCCTAATCTTCACATTCTTTGAAACAAATTTAAGAAAGGCAAAATAAAACTATTTCACAATAACTTGTTTCAATGAAAACGTACAATAACTTAGGAAAAATAAGCATTTAAAATGGAAATAATATCACATTTTTGCCAAAAAATGAAGATAACAAAAACTAGCCATACTCATAAATTTTCATATAACCACCAGCATCTCTTGAGGTTATTTTTATCGTACTTTGTGGAGGAAGAAAGACATATCAAGCATGTGCCCCTGTACAGCATGACTTGGTGTCAAAAAGAACCTAAAACCAAACAAAACCCAAAGCAGAAAAACTAAAATTAGCCACTGAGCAACGTCCTGTCAGAGTAATAGCAGCTATGTACCCTCTCTGACTCCCTCTGCTGGACAGCACAGTGTGTTCTGGAATGTTTTCATATCTAAGCCACTTTATGGTTCACTTCTTTGATCCTTTCTGCTTCACGTCTTATTCTCGTACACTTTTTCCACTCCAATACACACATTAATCGCAGGACAGCAATGGGGTCTTTCTGAGACAGAAACACTAGTAAGGACATACCCCACTTAACTTTGTTTCTGTACATTCAGTCTCCCCTTGGGGAGGTTAACACAATTAGTTTCACAACGTGTTAACTTGTACAGGAAACATAAAAGTCTAGTGCTTATAACCGATCTACATCATATTCTCTAAACACACAGGATTTTTGTGGCAGTTGTGCTCTTTAGCAATAACTACGGGTCTGGCCCTCAGTTCGGATGGTCCAGTTGGGGCCCGGCAGGCTTCCCTGCCGGTTTAAGCCTCTCTGGTTCCGCAACCCTGGAGGTCGAAGAGAAGGATCCAGGACAACATCTCGTCGTGGTGTGTTGGGATACTGAGGAAGCATTGGCCCTGACTGGTGTGGGTACTGGTTAAACTGGTTGACCACGGTCTGAGGCCCATATCCTCTTGTCGATCCAAGCGCTAAGTTTGAGAAGGCCACTGTAGGTGGAGTGCTTGTGTGGGAAGAGTCTGGGAGGCCTTGAGGGCCCCAATTGGGGTATGGGGGGTCCTGAAAATATGGTCTTGGGAGATAAGGATTAGGGGTTGTGCTTTCTCCCTGGGCGCTTGGGATAAAGTCTTGGCTTCTGTAAAACTTAAGGACTTGGTTGCCAGATGGCATGACGTCAAAAGCTTGTCTATACTGGCCTCCGGAAGATCTCCGCAAGGGGTCTTGACGTTGGAAAGGTCCTGATCCCTCTCTAGGTGGCACCTGACCTTCAAAGCGCCCTCGAGAGGGTCCTGGAGTGTAGATATTATACGCAGGTGGAGGTTGTTGTTGCTGCTGGCTAGGGTAGGGATTTGGAGGGTGCTCAATGTGTGGAGAAGAGGATGAAGAGGAAGGCACAGAAGGACCCTCCCTTTCATCCTCTGCAAGCTTTTCAATTAGCAAGGAGGCAATTTCCTTCCCAGTCAGGACATGAGCAGGCTCCGAGCTGGTACTTTGGGGATCTGAGCGACTCCGGAAATGCATGGCATTGGATGCTGCTATATTGGTCACTGTGGAATCTGAGGACACATCATTCTGGGCAGGGCTGTCGAAACCAGCCGTGTGACTTTCTTGCTCTGAATGCTTCTGTTTGTCATCCGGTGGTGACTTGGAAGGTGGTTCCAGTGTCTCAGATGTTTGGTGATCATTTTCGTCGAGGTCTGTGGTGGCCCAGCCCTTTGAATTACCCCCAGATCCTGGAGGGTTTGTGAAAGGGTAATTGACGTAAATGTGTTCAAGCTGATCTTTTGAGATTCCTTGCACCGGTGAGGCCTGAGACAGCTTTAATACAGCATGCTGATGCTGATTCAGTGGCAAGTCTTCTGGTCTGGAAGCCTCAAAGTACCGGTAACACACCTTCCCGTTTTCAAAGTAGGGGTGAAGCTGGGAGGCTGTGTGGTCTGCAGAAGGGGAACGCTGGGAGCGATGCAAGCTACGTTGGTGCACAGACAGAGGCACCATGCCAGCAGCAGAGCCCACTCCAATGGATACGGTTACGGGATGCATTTCACTTCGAGGCAACCTGACGGATGACGATGTCTGACGCTGGGGACGGGGATTGGGAGGATGTCCTGATGATCCATCCTGAGAGCGATGGTGAGAATGAGAATGGGAAAAGGAGAAAGAGTGAGAGTGTGCTGCTCCCCAAGCTCGTGTGGCCTCAGATGACCAAAGCTGGGGAGCCCTTCCGCCCCCAGGTCCTTGGTGGTTGTAGGGAGGAGGGTAACCCCTGGAAATAGGCCTTTGATTGGCTGGATCAGTGAGACGGAGGTTTCCCTCCAGATCCAACTTCATATTTTGATAGCTGTGGCGTGCATAGCTGGGTGGCACTTGTGGATGCTCAGGTGCACCAATTTCGTAGTAGAAGTTCTCCATCTTGGAAGGGTCTTCAGAGGAGGGGACAACTGGTCTGATTGGTGTAGACTGGGCCAGTTGCTGTTGTTGGGAAAGGTGTGCAACCTGAGCAGCTTGGCTGGCCATCCTGGCTGCATGATAGCGAGACAGCATGTCAGAGGTATTGCTGATACGCTCAGAAAAAGCTCTGGAAAGTGGTGTGTTCCCTTGCGGTGGCCCTACCAAGCGTCGAATGCGACCGGCATCCAAGGAGCGACGCATGTAATCATGCCGGTCAGTCTGAGAGAGTGGAGCCCTCAAGGGAGCAAGATCAGGGGGCTTGGGTGGCACTTTAGGGCGAGTGGGCTGGAAGGCTCGTACCTGGGCCAGTGGAGAGCTCTCTGATTTAGAATGCAGAAGCTGAGTGTGTGGTTGGGCTGCAGGCTTGGACTGGCTGCTGGATTTCTCCTGCTGAAGCTGCGGAGCAGAAAACTGTCGCCCATAAGCTGGGGGTTTTCTTTGAGAAGAGATGGCTTCACTGGAAGAGGGTGGGCTGGATTTTAAAGGCTGTGCTGGAGAGGTTAGTTCTTCGTTCTTGTAAATGGGGCTTGGTGTTCGCTCATTGTCTTCAGAGGAACTGGCTGCTGACAACTCAGAATTGGATGTCCCAGAGTCAGAGACTGAGCTGTCAGAAGAGAGAGTCCCAGTGTCTCGCCCAGGTGGTGACCTTGACTCTGTACCATGCGATTTGTCTGCAGGCTTTTCAGCAACAGTTCCACCCTCATCATCATCATTATCGTCATTACCCTCAGTCTTCCACACAGACAAGGGGCGTACCGTGGAGTAAATCTGATTAGGATCAGAAGATAGCAGAGCACCTGCATCTGCAGAAAGGGACCTCTGGAAGCAGATGTCTGTTTCAGGGGAGGTTCCACTTTGACGGGGGTGGTATGGGGGTGAGGCACCTTGCCGCAGTGCCTTGTTGGCACTTTCAGCAAGAGCCAGAGCCATAAGGCGTGCAGGGTTCTTGGGGGGAGGAGGAGGGGGCTGCTGTGATGGAAGGGGAACACCAGTGGGACCCAAGATACCTGAAAAAAGGTTTGAGAGTAAGGAATTAGGAAAAAAGTAGGCACTTGAAAAAATTAACTATTTTTAACATTAAACCAGAGGTTCCCAAACTTGTGGTGCATGGAAAAATGTATTTATGGTAGAAAGTTCTCTCATTGCAAATGTATAGCAATCGAACAAAACCTGCATATGTTGGAAAATTACCCAAAATTATCAGGTTTTCTGACAGGGCAATGGTGGTACTTGACAACAGTCATAGATAAGGGTGTCCAGTCTGAAAAGTTTGGGAACCAATGCATTAGGCCATAATCAGAGTGTGTACTCACTAGGACCCTTGATTTTGGCGACGGGGCCCAACTTACTGTTGAGCTCTTGCTGGCAGCTCTCCGTGAGCTGAAAATCACATGACCTCAGGAGCATAGATATCATCTGGGGTGGCTGAGGTGGTCCACTACTTGCAAGTCCAGGTTGCAATTCGCCAGCTCGTCCACCAATCATTTCCAGAACCTTAAAATAGTTCAAATGGTTTACTCGCAGTTCTCTGCACATTAAATGAGGATAGACTTTATTTTAAAGTTATTAGTCCAAATAATACCACTACATTATGTTTGTGCCCCTACAAAAATACCAAATATGTTACGCTCAAATTCACCTTGGCAGGTACACTGATGGCGATCGGATCAGAGATGTCCAGAGGCGGGGATTTAGGCGCTTTAGGTGAAAGTGCATGAACCACTTTGCGTGTAAAAGAACGCTTCTCTTGGGGGGGCTGAGACGGGGGTGCAGAGGTCACTGGAGCTGGCGTCTGGCTATGGGATGGGCTTAAGTTTGATTCACCCTGCTGAGCTGTGCTTGCGGGAGCATTAGTGACAGCAGACGGCCTGTGCTGACAGAACACTTGCTGAGGTGGAGCTGCTGCAGCCAGGATCAAACTACGACGGGCTGCGACCTCTGATTGATTGAGAACGGAGTCTGGATCTTCTGTGATTGAGCGCTGACTAGTAGTCCGGCTGTGGGCTTGATGGCTCAGGCAGCGGTATGGAGGGGGTGCGGCCGCAGGAGGGGACTCCCTGCCGCTAGGATCGACAGCTGTGCTCCCCAACCCTATTGGCCCATCTTCCAGGAAGGTGGGGCTAAAGTCAATGACATCTTCTGCCATCCATGAGGCAGATGGTTCCTGGGAGAAATCAGGCAACATGTACACACCCTCCTCATCCTCTTCATCTTCATTTTCCTCCACATCACGGGTTTCCTCAGGCAGCAGGCTGTCGTAAGAGTGGCTTGGATGGATTCTAGATGGGGAGCGCTGGGGAAGGAGCTGCGGATCAACAGAGGCAGCCAGCGAGAGACCATCACTACTGGAGCGAGGTCTTCGTAAGCGTTGTATCTTTTCCTGACCTGAGAAGAAAACAAAGCATCACACATGACTCTTATTTTTAAATGATATAATTTCTAAAATTTCTATATTGAATTTTATTATATACAGGTGCATCTAAAAAAAAAAATAGAATATCGTGAAAAAGTTTTTTTATTGTAACATTTCAAAAAGTGAAACTTTCATATATTCAAGATTCATTACATGTAAAGTAAAACATTTCAAACTTTTTTTGTTTTAATTTAGATGATTAGAGCTTACAGCTGATGAAAGTCAAAAATCCAGTCTCTCAAAATGGAATAGTACTGCAAGTATATATAGTATACTTGCAGTATAGTACTGCAAGTATAGTCAGTAAGATTCTTTTTTTTTTATATTTTAAAAAAAGTCTATCACTTGACAAGGCTACATTTATTTGACCATTAACAGTACAAAAAATTATTATTGCAATTTAAAATAACTATTTTCTATTTTAATATACTTTAAAATGTAATTTATTCCTGTGATGGCAAAGCTGAATTTTCAGAAGCAATTACTCCTGTTTTCAGTGTCATATGATCCTTCCGAAATCATTCTCATATGCTGATTTGATGCTAAAAGAAACATTTATTTTTATTAGTAATGTTGAAAACAGACTCAAAAATCATTTTTGAGGTGACACTTTTTTCAGGACTCTTCAACTGAACAGCATTTGTGAAACAGAAATCACTTTTAATCAATTTAATGCATCCTTGCTGAATAGAAATATGTGACCCTGGACCACAAAACCAGTCTTAAGTTGCTGGGGTATATTTGTAGCAATAGCAAAAATACATTGTATGGGTCAAAATTATAAATTTTTCTTTTATGCCAAAAATCATTAGGATATTAAGTAAAGATCATGTTCCATGAAGATATTTTATAAATTTCCTACCGTAAATGTAATATGCATAGCTAAGAACTTCATTTGAAAGTGACGTGACATACGGCCAAGTATGGTGACCCATACTCGGAATTCGTGCTCTGCATTTAACTCATCCAAAGGGCACACAGCAGTGAACACACACACTATGAACAGTGGGCAGCCGTTGGGGGCGCCCGGGGAGCAGTTGGGGGTTCAGTGCCTTGCTCAAGGGCAGTCGTGGTATTGAGGGTGGAGAGAGCGCTGTACATACACTCCCCCACCTACAATCCTTGCCGGACCTGAGACTCGAACCCGCGACCTTTGGGTTACGAGTCTGACTCTCTAACCATTAGGCCACGACTTCCCCTTTTGGACATCTTTAAAGGCGATTTTCTCAGTATTTAGATTTTTTTGCACCCTCAGATTCCAGATTTTCAAATAGTTGTATCTCGGCCAAATATTATCCCATCATAACAAACCATACATCAATGGAAAGCTTATTTATTCAGCTTTCATGTGATGTAGAAATCTCAATTTCGAAAAATTGACACTTATGACTGGTTTTGTGGTCCAGGGTCACATAAATATTTCTTTAAAAAGAAGTCTTACTGACACCAAATCTTTGAACAGTATACATACACATTGTAAGAATCTATTAGACTGCCTCGTCCCAGCTTCCACTAGACAATATGTTTGATCATGCTCATTTCCCAAAATGGCTTAATTATTACAGAGAAGAAAAAAGTCAACAGTTATTGTTGTTTGTAGACCATTTGGGATGATCACATCCTGAGCAAATGGTGACCAATTGTAGAATGGGAGCAGGTGTGGGACACTGAGAACCACCTCAGGGTGTCAGAACTTAATTAACATACAGACTACAGCTGTTACAAAAGGAGCAACTTCATTTATATGAAGGGTAGTAAACTGTTGAACCCAAGGTACTACATGTACTTTGTCACTGCTATGCTGCGATAAACAAATTCATCAAGATCTTCAACGTCCTCATCACTTTTTCTTACAACATTTTAAAAGTACCAATCTTTTAGGTCTTTAATCTTATTTCATTGGTCCCTGTTGTTACCAAATGTCATTCATACCTGCTCCACTGTGCTGAGACGATAGGGACTCTTCACTCTTTGCTGACCTGAGTGTCACACTGTCCACCCTGCAACCTAAAGCACACATACAGCACTAAAAACTGCGCCAATTTCACATCAGCATGCAAATCTATTTAGAATGAAGTACGGTCTAAAGAAATGAGATATCTCTTATACCTGCATGAGAGGTAGCAGGCTGGAACAAAGAGGTGATCCTCGTGGGTTTGCGTCGCCCTGCCGCTGTAGGTTTCCCGAGGGCAAAAAAGGTCTTCCAGCTCCCACCCGCCGACTTCCGGACTTTCATCCCTCTTTTCCTCCTAAAAGAATAAAAATTTAGCACAAATGCTTGTATTTATATTTATAGTAATAGCTCATGAATCAAAAGAATTTAATCTGTTGGTTAACTATTCCTTTAAAAGTCATTAATTTGTTCAAAGAAACCCACTTGTCAGCAGGCAGGTCCAGTACAGTGTGAAACTGGCTGATAGCATGGTGAGGAGATCCCTGAAGGAGAAGTGGAGCTTGTGTGCGAGCCTGTGCCTCCTCCAAAGACAGAAGCCTGGTGGACACAAACGACTTGGGTCTGGTCAGAGACTGTCGTGCTGTGGAGCCAGAAAACCAAAAAAAAACTAAATCAGATTCAGATCCATTAATCCAAATCTCAAAAGCGAGTAAATACAATACTGCAGCGAAGAACACAGCGATTGACAACAAACAGGATTCAACATGATACACTGCAAAAAGAAGGACACCTAAGCATCAACAAAAAACATTAGCTCCTCCAAAATTTCCGTATTCCGTACAGCTCTACTGCAACAAGCTTTGTAGAAGAAATGCATGGGTTGGCCAACAGACTGGAAGTTCACAAAAACATAAGTGGTTGAGGCCAGAAACAAACTCTACGCAAGTACACAAATGCACATGCTTTGCTGGTGCTTACTCAGATTTAACATGCACAATTTGCAATATTGAGTCTAGTAAGGTAATGCGCCTTTTAGTGCCTCATTTAGCAATGTTGAGAATTCAGTACATAATAATACATGCATTAAGATTTGCAATTGAGCTAACATATCTAGGAAAGCTTGTACTTTGTACTTGCGTAGAACTTTTTTTGGGCCTCGGCAAGCCTGTAAAGTCTGGGACATCAGACAAGTAGAGAAATAAATCGAATACAAAGCCTGCAAAAGTATAACGTTTTTCACCTTGAGAAAGATTGTAACGCTTGTGCATAACATTTAAAAGCTGTTTGCTTAAAAGCAATATTTGGGGTTAATTTGTTGAAGAAACCTATGATTAACACAAAAACATAAGCTGACATACAGAAAAAAACTAAAAGACACTTTACCTGCTGTCAATATCTCAGAGTAGAGTCCACAAACACACTCTATAGTTCAGATTTTTACTTTAACGTCCATCCCATTTACCCATGTTACCTAATGATTTCCTCAATGTCCTACTTGAAATCAAATCGATCAATTAATAGGAACCATAAACATTTTGCCCAATATTAATACTTTCTCATACAAAAAATAATAAAAAGATTAAAAGAGATTAATAAATGTCAACAAAAGGATTTATTGCCTTATATGCTGTACAGTTTTGACATGTCATTTACATTTACACAGGCAAAATAGAAAGTAAAAAAAACAGCATTTATATGTATGAAATGGAAATCATATGTAATGTAAATTATAAACGTCTTTGCTGTCACTTTTGGTCACTTTAGTGTGTCCTTGCATAAAAGTATTAATTTCTTCCACAAAAAAAAATCTTATTGAGCCCAAACTCTTGTGTAAACATCCATCCATCCATTAATGAACATGTGAACATTGATAGTATCTTTTTGATTCCTGCTAAAAAAAAATAAAAAAAGATTTGCATGGTCTTTCATGGTCATTAGCTGGTTTAAATGGTTGATCAGCTGGTCAACCAACCGATGAACCTGATTTTGACCTGGTAGACCTTGGAATAGCAACAAACCAGATACCATATTCCAAGCTGAGCCATTCACACAGGACACACCTGAGTTTTTTTAATGGATGTCTATGCACAAATCTTACAGATTTTTCTAAAACAATACATGGGAGTTTTTAACTCTGCAGTATGTACTGTCTGTATGGCCCCTTAAGCTGACTTGACCAGGTTATTCCTGGTAGAGCAGACTGTGATTTGAGAGTCCACTGTAGAGGGTCAGTCTGGACCTCATAACACGGAGAAGCGTCGTAGCTCTGGGTCCAGATAGGAGGGGTCAGTCAAACAGGACTCCCCCCTCGCCTCATGAAGACTAACCAGGCGTGTTCGGGGCTGGCGTGAGATCTTGTGCTCCGCCCGTCTTGTCACTATGGAAACACACAGCTCGCTCTCAGTAAACCTCACTTACACATGGGTGAGGCTATTGTAAACATGTTCCACTGTGCTGTGTTAGCCAAGCTCATCACAAGAGGCTAACTTCTGAAAATAACTGGGCTGGGAGACATATTAAATATTTATAATTTATTTCCAATTATTTTAAAGGAAATTAATTTAACTTCACCTCCACCGTATTGCAATTTTCAATATTAAAGGGGTCATAGTTGATTTGATTCTTTAGGGTCTTAATGAAAAGTCTATAACATACTTTGGTTAAAAATTCTCAATGGGTGTGTAAAAAAAAAAAAACACCCTTTTTACCCTGTCAAAATCAACTCTATTTTTATCAAGTCATTCTAGTCAATGTTGCTTTAAATGTTAATGAGCTCTGCTGACCCCGCCCCTCTCTTCCGTGGGGTGACGACCAGACTGTAAAACTTGCAAACTAGCACATATTAGGAAAGGCGATTTGCAAAGATTCATAAAAAACCCTTATACTCACTTGCTGGATCACAAATGATTCGCGCGAACATAAACGCATTTAGGCGGATCGAGGATCGGCGCATTCCCTTCAAAAATGAAAGTAACGTTAATCCTCTGCATCTTCAGCGGCTCAGATGTCGGGAGTAAACGACGACTGCTATGTTCATTATTACATCCAACAACAAAACACCTCAATCTCTTAATCAGAGACATTCTTGTTTTCCCCTGCACCGGAGTCCACACAATGGCAGACAGCTCTAAGGTGAGACGGCCTTGTCAATCAACTATCGTAGGAGCGGCCTGTACAGAACTACGTCATTCTGACAGGAATCTCAGAACGACCTGATTTGAGAAAGGGGATTTCAAAATAGGGATTTAAAAAAAAAAAACACGGTGGATTTTTATCATTATAGGATGGATGTGTACAGACATTTCCAACACACATTTATGTTCAAACAACATGTAAAGTGAATTTTGCATCCGATAACCCCTTTAAAAAGATTTTAATAGGGTTTCTAAATTTAAAACTCACTAAATTGCAATAGAGTTTGGAAGTGTTTTGATCATTCATTTATAAAAAAAACGAAGAAAAAAAAACAAAAAAACGGATTTGGAGTTAAAAATATTCGCAGAAGTCCCCATGTGACATTTTACATAATTTAAAATGCTTTAATAAAACATATTCAAGTAAATATTACTGTAAGTATGCATACTCCATATTGGTGGATACAAATAAAAATTATTAACTGTTCATTTTTTTTTGTGCAAAACTGTGGGAAACATGCCTTGATAATTTTAACATAATCAACACTATGAATTTACATGTCAGCAGTGGCAGCTTGGTTGAAATGATTGTTCATTGTGCATAAAACATGACTATTTTAAAAACTTTTTCCGAGCAAATTCATTTACTGTTGCTCAAAAGTTTGAAGTCAGAAAGATTTTGAGTTTTTCCACCAAAATATAAATGTTCAAGAAACATTTCATATTATTATCAATGTTGAAAACAATTGTGCTGCTTAAATAGTTTTGTGGAAACTATTTAACTTTTTCAAGAGTCTTTGATAAATATACGTTAGGAAGAACAGAATTTATTTGAAATAGAAATCTTTTGTAACATTATAAATGTCTTTAGTGTCACTTTTGATCAATTTAATGCATCCTTGCTAAATAACAGTATTAATTTCTTAAAAAAAAAAAAAAAAATCATACGGGTCCAAAACTTCTGAACAGTAGTGTAAATATTAAGATAAATATAATTAAAATGCAAAAATATTACAAGAATATTGCAAAATAATTTAACTACATCGCCCAGCCCTAATATATTAAATTTATGTTGATTATGATAGGTATTTCATGTTGTGTCAAGGAATGGAAAAGAAAAGAGACGAGTGCACAGGCCTTGTTGTAAGAGTCACGTATCACTGTTAAATATGAAAACAAGCTGCAATTCAGAAGGGAAGAAAACACTGGAGAAATTAAGGCCCGAAGGTTGCATTAGATATCATTTTAAACCAAAGACTGGCAAAGGAAGTTATTAAATACATTCTCTATTCTACTATATATCGGTTTACCAGACAGCTCTGTTCCAAAACATTGTGTATTGTCTACATAAGCAGCATCCTTACTAAAGTTTGTCACTGAGATTGTCACATTACGGAATTGGTTTCTTCTTGAAGCATACAACATTGTTGCCAAAAGAAAGTACTGTATCTTTGAAGGCAGTATAATTAAAATGGCTACTTTTTTGGCTATGCATTACAATACTACCAAAGTAGGCAGCTCACTAGGTTTTGGAACAAAACCAACATCACTGACTGTTTAATGAAAGTGCTGTTTGAAGACACCGGACTGAATGAGTGGTTTACTGATGAATTTGAACATCTATAGAGAGACAGATGTGTTGGTTCAACATACCTGCACTGAAACGGCCAACAGAAGTGAAGGAGTCACTGAACAAAACTTCCACACTGCTGAGCAGAAACTCCACGACCACGGACTGGATGCGCACTTCTTTAAATGGATCAGCACCGCTTAAGCCCACTGCTTCAATTTCTTTGGATCTGAAACAAAACAACAGCAGATTCTGCTTCATAATCATGTACTTTAATTTGAACCCTGAGCCTGTACTAGTAAAACCCACAACAAAAATGCTTAAACTGCAGTGACAACGTCAATGATGACAATACAAATCTCAAACAAGTGTTTTCAGCAGTAAAAAATACAGATATTTTGGCTTAAAATATTATTTTAAAAGTAGGGATGCACAATATTATCGGACTGATATCGGAATCGGCCGATAATGGATTTAAATGTAAATATCGGCATCAGCCCGATTATGAAAAATTATGCCGATATGTCATGCCGATAAGAGGAATACATTAACTCACATGTGCTCAGGGTGTGTTAGCGATTAGATCATATCAGCAGTGTGGCTCATTCTTGAAGCAAAGATTTGTCTGAATGATGATTAGATTCACTGTTTTGGATCGCTGTATTTAATCTGTGAAAGCATGTACAGAATGATGCGATCGGTGTGTGATAGAGTAAACAGTAATAGCACATGCAGCGGCAGCCTCCTCTAGGTCCTAACGCCCGCTCTGTAAAGAGTTTTAATCTGTAGGGGGTGCTGTTGGCCTACTTCAAAAATAAATTAAAAGTAAAATAGCCTACACAGTAACATTTAGAGTGTGTTTCTGATTAAATAAAGCAGTAACTGATGTCATATAATAATGAGTATGTTTTGGTCAGAAGCTATAGCTTGCTTGAAAAAAACAAACAAAACAAAAAACAAATCACAAACATGACACTTGTAAATTAAATAATTTTATATATAGTAATTTATTAATTAATGTGTAATATGTTTTATTTTTTAAACAAATCATAAGCTCTAAAAGATTTTCAGAATTTTTACAACTCTTTTGCTTTAGACCATCTACAAATGTTAAATCTTATAAATAAAATAAAATATTACGGTTAACACTGCCTCTTTCTGGGGGGAAGAAATGCAGCGATTGATAAATAAAGTTTATTTATAGTTATTTTCAAAGCTTCAATGTGCTGTCAAAAAACCTTCATTGTGGTTTATTTAATTCTAACAAATAAGTTCTTGTTCAAACTAACCAAAATGATAAATATATTTTGCTTATAATTTCTGCACAGGAGAGACTTGGTGTTGTTTCCAAACAAAAAGAAAATATATCGGTATCGGACAAAATGAGTTGAAAATTATCGGCATATCGGCAAAATCCAATATCGAGCATCCCTATTTTAAAGTCTTGATAATCAATGAACATTCATATCACTTTTTCTGATATGACCAAAAACACTGCAAAAAATGCTTTTCTTAGATTTTTTTTGTCTTGTTTCCAGCCAAAATATCTAAAAATTCTTAAAATCAAGAAGGATTTTCTAGACAAGTAAAAATTGTCTTGTTTTCAGAAAAACATGTCAAAATGAAGTGAGCTTTTGCTTTGTTCTAAGCAAAAACTCTTCAAAAACTTTCTGAAAACAAGACAAAAAAAATCTAAAAAGAAAAGCAATTTTTCCAGTGAAGTGAAAATTCTGTCTTCATTTACTCACCCTTTAGTTGTTCCAAACCTGTATGAGTTTCCTCCTCCTGTTGAGCACAAAATAATATATTTTAAAGAATCTTGGTAACCAAAAAGTTAACTGTAGTCATTGACTTCCATAATATGGAAAACAACTCAATGGCTACGGTCAACTGATTGGTTACCAACATTCTTCAAAATATCTTCTTTTGGAACAACTTGAGGGTGAGTAAATGATGACAATTTTCATCTTTGGGTGAACTATCCCTTTAACTGTCTCCAATATCAACCTAAGCAGGCTGATGGTGATATATATAAAAAAATAAAATGTACAAAATAAAAATAAAATAAATGAAAATATACATCATAATATTGTTAACATTGGCTGAAATGGACACCACACTGTGTGTCACTGTGTGTTTATGTAGTTAAAATCCCAAGTTAGGGGTTACCTGAGCAGGTTGGGGGCCCAGACAATGGCCAGATTCTTAATGTGCATGTTTGTCTCTCCACTGCAGGTGGCCAAACGGGCCAGGTGTCTGATGAGGTACTCCAAAGTGCTGAGACAAACACAAAGATATCACAGCTCTTTCTGTCACACTTTCAATGACAGATCACGCTACTTGTGATCCATGTGTAGTGAGTATTGGGGTTACCGGTAGTGAGGAGGAGGAAGTTGCTGGATAACATCATGTACTTTCACCATTCTTTCTTCCTCCGTCATCTCTCCCATACATTCCTGGACAGACAGGAAATACAGCTTGCTTAGTAACTTTAGAAATTTGATCAAAAGTACAGTAAAAACAATCATTTCGAGAAATATTATAAATTTAAAATAAATGTTTTCTATTTGAATATTTTTTTTAAATGTAATTTATTCCTATGATGCAAAGCTGAATTTTAAGCATCATTTCACCAGTCTTCAGTGTCACATGATCCTTCAAAAATCATTCTAATATTCTAACATTTCTTATGATTATCAATGGTTGATGGCCTTCCATTTTTAACCAGAAATGTGCGCGCTGCTTTTCTGATGTACATTTAAGTTTTCCGTGTCACTTGAAATGTGTCCGTTTTGAATCATTGTGGTGAGACACGTGAGGAAAAAATAAACCATCGTTTGTGGGACTATTCTGTCATAAAATGCATACCATTCATATCTGAACTTTCTACTGTCCGTGACTGGAAATGAAATGACTGGTTGATATGTCCCAATCTCAATAAAGTTGGATCTCGCTCAGGACGTGCGCTGTCTGTGGAAGTTTGGCCAGGACTGGTTCCAGAATTAAATCCTTTTTGTCCCGTCCATTGCTTATCACTGCTATTTCGAGAATGAATCCAGCATCATCCCCAAAACTTTGCAGCATGTATGTGTCCGAAAAACGAAAGTTAATCTGAATGGATTATAGCCTAGAAAACAAAGCGCGCTCCCTTTATTATCACTAAAAGCATCACTCATCAAAGTTCATCGCGATCTCACAAAGTTCCATTACAATCAAGCTCTCTATACTAATGAATCTCTTATTTATCTTGCGTCTGCACTTAGTTAGTCATGAGATGATTCACGAGCGTGCAAAACTCTGGCGCTTTCAGCGGTGAGTGAATTCTAAAATACTACAACATTTCTGATTGGCCATTGCATTGAAGAAATCAACAGATGTCTTTGATTGGTTACATTGCTCAATGCCGCAAAAACACATTGGATAGTTTGCCAGATCTTTAATTTCTTGTGCTTTTGTTTGAGGGTATTTAGCAACGTCTAGTATCTCCGTACAACCGGGCTGGGGCTGACATCGGAATTCCATGACTGACGATATATGAGGGGGCAACTGGTTAAAAAGTTGCTTTAAAACCCTAATTTTCCAGAAGCTTTGAACAGAATTTATGCTAGAGCTAGAATTACTTACAGCAAACTTGTCGTAGAGTTGGTACGTGAGCAGAGGATTGGGCAGCTCTCTGAAGTAGAGTTTGCACAGCGAGCCAACGCAGTGAATATCCTGCATGTACATGTCTTTCGTCAGGTCTGGAACATTTTCACTGTCAAACTCATGCCTGATCAGGATGAGATGCAACAGCAGAACAGAACTCATGGTCATGCATATAAAGAGCATAAATGTACATAAATGATCGTTTTTAGTGTGCACAAAATAAAGGAGTGATCCATGACAACCTTTATATAAACTTCTAGAATGAAGTACATTGTTCAAAATCCTGAAAAGTAAATCAGGCCAGGATCTGGGACATTTTCGGACAGACCTGAGTTTCTGTATGTTGGAGGACACACCAGAGTGTCTGTAGATGCCATCCACCACACCATGCTTCTCTATGAACTCTGAGCAGCTCTTTAAGACCTGCGGCACTGAAGTTTGATCACACAAATATCACAAAATTAGACCTTCTGCAATGCTCCCATCTTAAAGCACATTAAAGAAATACTCTGTTTCTTTACCGTCTTGGCCTGAGTTGAGGAGATGCTCGCCAAGGTCACAGCCGAACACCCGTTCTTTCAGGATTCCCCTCTGCTTTAGCTTTTGTTTGGTGGGTCTGGACTTCATAAAGGTGCGCAGGAAGCCAATCAGCTTGCCGTGTTTCTTAGACACTGCCAAAAGGGGGCGACAGAGCTAATCAGGCAAATTAAAATATGGACTGCACACTTTCACACACCACATGTTGTTTACTGCTCCCTCCACACTCAGCAGGGAATATATGAAAAATACACTTCACTTGACAAAATGTGTTCATTCAACACCTGACGTACACAGAGGGGGGTTTAAGTATATAATAATAAATATATATATCCATCAAATTGAATTTATGTAAAATATATATTAGTACATTTTAAATTAATATAAAACATACACAATATACTTAAAACCCCAACAATTTATGATGTTTTCGACATTTAATATGTAAATAAATGGGATTGTAAATCTCTAAACTGCTTACTGGTTTACAACTCCTGAGGTATATTAGGCTGAATAAATGCTTCACAAATGCTACAAATTTCATATTTCAAAGCTGCTCATTTTCAAACTTTTTTAAAATTATTATTTAGAGAAACTAGGAGCGGTAATATTAAAATAAAT
Source organism: Barbus barbus (assembly GCF_936440315.1). Lineage (NCBI taxonomy): Eukaryota > Metazoa > Chordata > Actinopteri > Cypriniformes > Cyprinidae > Barbus > Barbus barbus. Next base: position 27,430,449 of record NC_136740.1, read on the forward strand.
AATTATAAATAACTAAAATAATTAAATTCTGTCATTTTAATAACAATTATCTTTAAATTAGGACTATACTTTTTGTTGCCAATGAATTTAAATGACTTTTCTAGTTTGTGATTACAGGGTTTTGACAATTATTTTAGCAATTTACACTCATTAAATTTTTTAATTGACAAAATAATTTAGGAAAAAAAAACTATGAATTCCAGGTCTAGAAATCATGCTTATATTCAGGTTTTAAAACCCAGTTTCTTAAACAAAAACGTAAGTAACTTCTTAAAGAAATAGGATTTTGCTGACATTTTTATTTTTAGTTTTAATCTATGTTTTGTCTTATTTGAAATCATTTTAATCTGCCTCGTGTCCCCTTGGAAGTGTGCTGAAGGCACCACTGCTATAGATACTTCACAAACCCCAGGGTCAATGACCTGGATGAAACAAATGTACAGTAGGTTAACAGTTAAACAGGTTAAATGAGGGCCCTTCAAAGCCTGTAGTGTAGACATCAACATGTCAGTTGTGCAAGTCATTAATGCAGTCTAATAAGCAGCACTTTTAGAAATTTAGCATCACTGTGGCTTAACCAGACGTGATCAAGACATCTCCGGAGAGTTTCTATTCTGTGATAAGCGAAACTACATTTAGACATTCCTTTCCACTGCCTTTGTCTAGTCATTTCCAGTGTTTGTTGTTGGAATCTTGTCGCATCGTGTCTGGTTAGGACACGGTGTTAAAGCGTTCAATATAACATGGATCAGGCACGACCAAAATCAATCCCCACAGCCTAACTAACAGATTCTCATTCATACAACAAGAGGCCTGTAATTCTTCAGCAGATGCTACAGAATTATGCCCAAATGAGCACTTGAATGAATTATACAACATTTTTGCTGCGTCTCCAACCTCCAACACCCAAGCTCATCCTCTCCGAACCTCCCACACTCTCTCTGCCTGCTGTATAAACAACCACAATCCGTGTTACAAATGCTTGTCTCAAAGGATAGAAGGCGTTAGAAAAAGGCGGATACAGAAATGTTAGTTTAGGTAAATCCTTTGAAGTTGTTACCAGCCAGGCTTAAGAACCAAGGATGAAGAACTGAGAGAAAAAGATAGAGAACACAATTGCCAGAAACATCAAATGCATCTAATACATTTACCATTAAAGCACTTCATTAGAAGATGCTGCTGTCATGTTTAGTAGACTAAACAACAACCTTAAAATCTTAAATCCAAATTTGTTTTGACTACAGTGCCTTTCAAGGCCATAAAAATGACCTTGAAAACAGCAGCCATGCTAATATCATCTGCACTAGAACGTCAAGTAACCAAAGCATGTGTTTTTGAGGAAAAAGACAACTAGGGCTGGGCGGGGATACATCTATGATATATCTAGCTATTCATGATTAATGGATGACCGATGTAAGGTTTTCAAGAACTGGTGCAAATAGTTTGGGGTCAGCAATATATAAAATTTTTAAAGAAACGTTTCTTCAGCAGGAAATTAGCATATTAGCATGATTTTTGAAGGATCTTGTGAGACTGAAGACTAGAGTAGATATTGAATTACACTTGAATATATTCAAATAAAAACTGCTCTTTTAAATGGTAATATTTCATTACTATTTTATGCTTGATTCTGATTGATTGACAATATTTTTCAGTAAATGCACAGCTAAAGTAGTTTTAGTAGTTTCTTGACCACAGTACAGTTCAATATGTATACTTAAACCAAATTATTTTAGTTATTTCAAAGACACTTGCAGCGAAAGAACTAAAAACCACAAAGGCATTGAAATAAATATGACAATTTCCTTTATTATCTATGGAATGCATGCTCTATCTCTGCTCTCACTCTCGTTTATGCACACACTTACAGACACTCGTGCACAAAACTTGTAACTTGATAAAAGAGTTTCACTATTAAGAGCTGTGGACATTTCTCAGTTGCGGTGGTAGTGTCATTATTTTTGAAGTAGTTAAATGTTCAGCTTCACTATTAGTAGAGGCGTTGCTGCTGAATGCAGCAGACAGCCACACAGACATTCAAAAGTGCCTTGAAATAAAACACCTGAAATGTCTTGTGGTGCATTAACAGTGTTATATTGTTATATAAGTAAAGTAACAGACTCCAGACTGTGAATTATACAAAAATATAGCATATCCAAGGTGGTAATGCAGCCACAACGTGGTACATATTGCCATTTAAACAGCCTGAAATTAAATCTATTTTCTAAATGCATTTTATAGATCTTACTGTGAACAATTCTTATATGACTAAGAAACCTAAAAAAAAATTTTTTTTTGAAATTGCACTGTTTAATTAAAATGCCTTAATCTTGCAGGCAAATGACAGGATTTCTCTTATGATGCATGCAGGACTTCAATCAGTTAATCTGCTTAAACCTGCTCCTGCAAGTTTGCCCTTATCTGGTTCCACATTTGAGTACAATCTAATCAACAACTGATGCACAGAATCACGTCCCTGTCGTATATTTTTTTATTTTTCGATAAACTGCACTGTAAAAATAAAAAAAGTTGAGCCAACTTAAGAGAACTCAAAAATCAGCTGAAGCTGGTTGCCTTAAAATTTTAAGTTGGCCCAATTTTATTTAATTTTTTTTACAGTGTGCTACACTCGGCTGTCACAATAGAGAAGAAAAGATCTGACTGTGGTTTTATTGTGACTTTAATACCATGCCCAGCCCTAATTGCAACTACTGAAAAGGAAAAAAAACATTATTTAGTGATACCTGACGTTGGAGAGGAAGGCCCAGTCGTGTTGTTAACGCCAGGTTTGGAGCCTGACGCATCCACCTCTGAAAAAGCCAATAAAGATGACCAACCCAATGATGTGTACCGAAGCATTGATAAACCAGCAAGAAGAGTTAAAAAAAATAAAAAAATGACAGCACACTTTTTCAGCAATACTGGTTCTGGTAGTACATTTCTCAATCAATTTTGCTATAGAGATTTTAAAAGGTATTTCTACTTCCAGAACCATCCTGATCTGTGGAAACTGAAGACGACCGTGTGCATGGTACCTTGTTTACTGACAGGAGCGCTGACCGACTGTGGCAACTTCTCATTGATTAATTCCACACACTCACTGGGAAAGAAGCCAACCTGAAGAAAAGAGAGGTGAAAGCTGGGCTCAAAGTTTACAGTGTTACTGAAGATGGCCCAGATCAGATCCTAAGGTTTAGATCGGTACCTGGAATCCATGCTTTCCTCTCCACCACGTGGTGTCCTCTTTGGGTGGCATGTCAATCACTGACAAAATATCACCAACCTTTAGAAAGAGGAACAAAGACACATGCAAGCGATTAGCATGCAAACACACACACACATCTAGTAACAAACATGCAAATTAATTGTGCATTAAAACCATCAAAAACTCTTCATAAAAGTATATTAGCATAGCATCGTTGATGATTGAGTTCATATTTTTCAACCACAAGCACGTCAACAGCTGCAATTACTGTTGTGTGTGCACTGCAGACTAAACATTTCATATCTTCTCAACAACATCCAGTCATAATCAGATTAACATCTCTATTCAAAAGCACTGTTGCGTGCCGAAATATACTTTGACCCAAATTGAAAAAAAGGAAAAGAAAAAATATCAGTTCCTATCTCTCAGTGGAGAGCAGAAAGAGAAAGCATTAAGCCTGAGATGAGAGAAAAGAGAAAAAGAACAAGAGAGAAACCAAAAAGGAAAAGTTGAATAAGGAAATAAATGTTGACGTTGGCTTAAAAAGCCTCGTCTAAATATAAAAATTCAACAAACACATCGATAAATACAGTGGTTGCTAAAGTGCTTGGCAAAGTCGTTAAGGCATTTCTAGGTGGTTGCAAAGGGTTTCGGAGCGGTTTTTATGGTCTCGCCATGTGGCTAGTTAGATAGATCAGTTTAAAAAATGATGTCATATGTATGCAAAGGAAGTGAAGTGTGATAGACAGACAGAAAGAAAGAGAGAGACAAAAAGAAATAGAGAGAGAAAGGGGGCCTCAATGTGTTCTAAGTTTGGGTCACCTCATTCTCTGGCCCAAAAAGTGTCGCTGTATATGGAGCAGCGTATAGGGAGGGGGGACAGGAATAGACATGACGGAGGAGGAAGAGCAGAGAGAACGAAACAGTGTCCCAGGACCAGGCAGGCTGTGCATGCATGTGCAGAATAAGGACAAGACGTGAAAAAGAGAGAACTCAAACTGGGTACAAGGTCTTCTGGAAGAGTTTGAAGTTTAATGTGCAACACTGAAAGGAGCTTTGAAAAAACTAGAAGCTTTCATATGTCTAATCTCAAAGTCCTGTTTTAAAAACAAATATCTCAACAGAGGGGAAAAAGTAAGTGGTCTGAGTACCTCAATAGAGATCTCATCGCTAGCCTGAGCAGTGTAGCGCTTGATGACGTGAGCAGCAGCGATGGCAGGGACGTTTAAAGATGCTTCTTCTTTCAGCAGGAACCTGTTGCCATGGTTGTCAATCTGTAGAGAGCATGCAAATCCATTAACTGTAATATTGCATGACTTCAGGTAGCCGAAATCTCAAAGCAAAAATCATGAAATGTATCTTAGCAAATCAGATTCTGCCATTTTTTTTTTTTTTTACAAAAAAGTGTGTGAGGGGGGAAATTGCCTGTACAATGTATAATTTCACATAATTTCATGCCAAAAAGAAGATATTTTGAGAAATATCGTTTTTTTTGGCCATACAACAGAAGTCAATGGGCTCCAATGTTTGGGTTCCAGCATTCTTCAAAATATCTTTTGTATTCCACAGAAGAAAGAACACAGGTTTGGAAAGTCATGAGGGTGAACTTTAAATAAGTTTAATTTGGACATACTTCCAAATTGCAGTTCTTATCTACTCTAATGTATGTTTGCATTCCCATCTTTGCTCTGTTTGCCTCTCACCTCCATCCAGGAGAGAACCGGCCCACAGTTCAGCTTATTGTCCACGATCATGGAGAGACGGTTGAGATACTCCGACAACAGTGGTGTGAAGATCTGCGTGAACAACATGCATGCTAAGCTCAATTGAAAGTCTCACTTATTTATCAAATGAAAATATTTTATGTAAGATTCAGGTCAGTTTGATTTTTTAGTAATGCAATAAATTTATTAAAAGTGTTAGTACATTAAAGACATTTATGTTTAAAAAGATTTAGAATGCTGTTCTTTTGAACTTTTGTATTTAAAGTAAAAGAATTCTGAGAAAACTATTAAGGACCGTTTTCAACATTCAAAAAATGTATCTTGAGCAGCAAATCGATATTAAAATGATTTCTGAAGGATCATATGACACTGAACACTGGAGTAATGGCTGCTGAAAATTCAGCTTTGTCATCACAGGAAAAATATGACATGAACATTTTAAAATAGAAAAGAGTTATTTTAAATTGTAATAGTATTTCTCAATACTATATTTCACTGTATTTTTGATCAAATAAACACAGACCTGCTCAGCAGACTTCTTTCAAAAACATTACAAAATCTTATTGAACCCAAACTTTTGTATCTAATAGTAATTAGAATCTACCAGATTGATGATAAATGAAAATACAAATAATAGTGACATGTGAAAGATTAAGTGTGGTAGCACTGTCCCTAAGGGTCCCGACAACAACCTACATAACTGGCCGACGACCTCAGTACAGAGCAGCTAACTCTGTTAGCGGTACGGCATGAGCTACGATGAAGCTAAATAAGAAAAAAACATTAGTGTCCAGCGGAGTTGAGCTCACCTCCAACCGGTCTCCGATCTCACATAGGGCAGGAAGGGCCAAGAGATGGGAGTAACGGCGGTCATAAATGCACTGATGCAGGTGGGCGTCCAGCGTCCGGAACTCTTCGTATGAACGCCGCACCATCCACATCTTACCCTAGATTTCAGCGAGAGAGAGAGATAGGGAAAGAGGGGCAGAGAGAGGAGGGGGAAGTCAACAAATGACATGCCAACAGAAGAGAGGAAGATGCACGATGCAAAACGATGTGTAGTGCACTGAATTCTTTCACGTTTGATACGGTCAGATGTGTTTTTATTTGAGGCAGGAGGGGGAGTTTATTATTAGCGCTGACAGGGGCGTGTGCACCCACTCACCTGACAGGCCACCTGCACAAGGAAAACCAGATCTTTGGCACTGCCCGAGGTCCAGCTGGCATCGCTCTGCTCGTCGGCATACTGAAGCTGAAGGTGTAAAGAGCAGACATTAATTCATGAAGGTGCGAAGAAGTTCAAGCACAGATAAACAAACGTTCAAGACTCATCATTTAAGACTGTATATTTTCACTATAACCACAAGGTATGTTGCAAGCCAAGAACAACTGGTTGGTTGATTGGTTGCATACATTAGCTGGTTGTGTGTTCACTGATCCTAATCTGACAAGTTTATCATTGGATAAGTGCATCTCAATGTGTGTGTACATTTATCGTGCATCTGCATCCCAACATAATTGTGCATTTATGTATGAGTTTACAGGGTGTAAATCCAATTTCAAGAGGCATTCGGTTGCACTTTCCATGTTTCATTTCTCTAACATTTTGAAATGAGTAGAACGGAACAACATAAAAATCAAAACATGTCCTGAATTGCGCTAACTGTAATAATCGCTTTCAGTCTGGACAGATGAATTACTAGAAAATTGCCCGTTACTCACATTTGATGAGATACAGCTACTTTCAAACACATGATTTTTTATGAGAAGCTGGGAACATCCCTTCACAATAATTCAGTCACCAAAATGCTGTTTCATATCCATGTAGCATGCAAACTTCCTCATTGCTTTGACAATGACTGTAATCAGTGAGACACTCACTTTTATCCAAAGCTGTTTTATACAAAACTCCTAAGTCTGGGAACAGTAAGTCATAATAATAATAATATAATAATAGTCTCTTCAGTAGCAAATCAATCTTAGAATGATTTCTGAAGGATTATGAGACATTGAAGAATGACTAAGATATATATATTTAAACAGAAAACATTTATTTTAAATTGTAAACAATCAACCAATCAAACAAATGTAGCCCTGGAGAGCATTTAAATAAATACAACCATAGTCATGTAGTGTACCATGGCATTTCAAAGCACCATGGTACTGGTATGGTACATGGCCAGAAATACTGTATTGCATTAGCAATTGCACAAAGAACAGAAGAACTGCAGAGACCTTTTCTGCTTCATAGGGTCAGAGTAAAAAAAAACATGTAAAGGTCTTTTATTTTTGTCTTCAGGGGGTTTAATCACTAATCAGACGGACTCACACTCCAGTCATGTTGTGCGGTCAGTGCGCTCCAGGTGCTCTCAAGTGTGTGTGTGTGTATACACAGAGTATAAACACAAAATGCAGCACAAACACACAAAACAATGCCACAGGGACACTGAATTACATTTTGAGAATGAATGTCTATCCTTATGGCTGGAAACGTTCTTAAATGGAACACAGATTTTAGACAAGCTTAAACAAAGCACTTTGTGGCTGGCGGTTTAAATGAGAAGAGCTCTGACATACTGCAGTGTATCTGCGAATCAAGTATAAGTAATTCTTTACTCTTCCCTATCAGACCACACAAATAGAATCGGAATGTGTGTGTGTGTGTGTGTTACTGAAGGTCACAAAGCAAGGGTCTGTATCAGCCCTGGAGATGATCTGGCTGTTTGCTGATATCTGCTTGTTTTTTTACTAGTACTAATTCCAGAAGTCGAACTCTAACTGTGGTGCACCTTGACAACTGATCTATTGCGCACACCTGATCAGTGACTGTTATCTTTCATCAAAATGTAAAAATGAAACCACATTTCTAAAGGTTATTTGGGTAGGGCAACATAATATTAATATTATAGCTTTAAATCTTGTTCTACTTCATTCTTGGTAAATAGTCTTTTTCCTAAACTCCTAAATACGGTATAAATATGTATTAATGCCTACATAGGCAATATTTTAAGGTATCATAATTGTGCTTCTGATGTAAAACACCTTCTTTTGGGCAAAACAATAATATGAATAATAATCAAAATTATAACAAGCGGAATAAATAAATGAAATAAATATAAAAATAAAAAAAATATATAATTATTACATATTTAATTATTATAAATCTACAGCAAATAACTAATTTTGCATACAAATGTGACCTATAGGGCTGGGTGATATAAAAAGTTTCCATTTTTATAATATTTTAGTGGAGAACTAACAAACGTCTGCTTAATTTGACAAGATCTTACCTCGATAGAACCGAAGTCCACATTTTCATAGTGAAAGTGGGCACAGTCAACAAGCTTGGGGAAGTGACCTTTCACAACAGAAAGCCTGGAACCACAATCAGTAGATGAAATGAGTTAACACATCTCATACTGTAGGTTTATCAGTGACAAGTAGAGAAAACTTTAAAACGATTGTTTAACTTATCTGGTTAATCAAATTAGTCATTATAATAAGTAGCACTATGACTATTTCTCAGCCTTAGAATTTTCATCTGGAAAACAATGAAATGAAACAAAAATCCTACAGACTTTTCAGTGCTCTGGCAAACACCAACACGTTAACACTGAGTTTTGCCCAGGACAGTAATGTACATTTTCTTTCAGCTTTAGTTTGTATTTTCAAGTTCCACAGAATGTAGAAGCTCTCTAGGGCAGCTTTCAGCTACTCATCGGCACCGCAGGGAAACTTTGCATCCCATTATCAGTTATTTCAGGGGGAAGTGAAACTCAGTTCTTCCTGTTTTACAGTGTGTTCAGAGCTTGACAAACCTGAAGCTGAACTCAGTTTCTGAGCTACAATACTGACAGTATCACGGCTCTTCACTTCATTAACTATTAAACCAAAATATAGTTCATCTCTTTTGTGTCTAAAACCTTTAAGGCTGTTTTACTCTTCATTTCAATTGCTTGGTCTACACCTGAGTTTGAGGGTCTTGGTTACAATTCAAGTGGGTGTGGTTGCTAGGTGGGAGAAATGTGCTTTATGATGTCCAATGCGAAAAAAAGAATCGTGGAATCCAGTCATAAATATGGAATTTACTGTGGAAAGTGGAATGTCAAGGAATTTGGCAAAGTTTGGATGAATAAATCAAAATGCTATACACTTAAACTGCTAAAAGACTGCTATTGAAATATAACGTATACATGTCGACTACGCAAGCTCAAGCATATGTGACGCTTGTGGTGTTTTCAGTGTCTGCCATCTTATATGACTTGAACTTCATCCCCAGAGCTGCTCTAGCTCACTCATTGAAACATTATTTTAAAATAAGATTATACACATTTTCATAATAAACATCTGTTGTGCAGCACATTATTTGTCAAAAAATTAAAGAAACTAATTAATTTCATTTGATTGCAATTTAAAAGATTTGCATTAAATCATAAAACAGAAACCAGAAAAATTAAAAGATAACAATTTCTTAAAAAATAAAACATCATAGGGCACTATTATTGTTACATTTTTTATATATTCTTAAATTAAATTAAGTTAAAAAAAAATCTAAATTAAAATAAAACACAGAGAATTAGGTAAAGAAATATATATATATATATTTCACAGGGCCTGATGGGGAGACATGCAGCTTCTCACCTTTTGCTCATCTTCCCCTTCAAGTTGGCAGTGGTTCCCACCGATCGGGTCCCAGGCTCCCCAGAACTGTCCAGATTATCAGTGCTTCGAGCCTGAAGGAGGGGGAATGAGAATACAGAAGAAACAGTTTTTATGATGGGTTCTGTTCATTCAATAACACAAAGATCAAAGCCATCCCTGTTTCAAGAGCAAAAGTATGCATCATCTGAATTCAATGAAAATCAACATACTTTGGAGAAAATCGATTAGAAATCCTAAATCAGCAGTGATATTACAGACATGATTCTCTATAAGGTCTCAAGCAGATCACTTTGATTTTAATGTTCAAATCAAATGTAGAAAATTACTAAGGGAGCAGCAAGCAGCTTGTGAAGTGACCGGGACAGTCGTCTGCTGACCTCTAGTCTCATTTAGAATATAAGCCAAGCTTTTATATCAAACGTCACACTTTGACCACTGGCGTGTGATCCAAGCGGCCATTTTCAACTCTATGCAAAATGAGTATCAGATATGAGATTTGTGACTGACCGTGCACAGCAAGCGATAAGAGCATCAAAATATGAATCTTCTAATAATACATTTCGGTAACACTTTATTTTGATAGTCCACTTTAGACATTCTACTAACAGTAAGTAACTTTGCAACTACATGTCAACTAGCAGTCATTAGAGTATTAGTAGACTCTCTGCTTAACACTATCTTCTCACGCTTTATTTTGATAGGTCCACGACATACAACATTTGAGAAAATCTGCAAGTATATGTCAACTTATTTTCTAACCCTAAACCTAGCCTAACAGTCTACTCAAGAGTTAGATGACACGCAGTTGCAAATTAACGAGAATTAGTTACAAAGTTACTTATAGTAGAATGGACTATCAAAATACAGTGTAACTTAAATTTTAATTATTAATGCTGTGTATAGACTTTAGGCTTTTAGAAATAGCATTTCTATATTTATAAATATCTAAAATAAATCAAAATATATGTATTCAGATATGTAAAATAGAGAGAGAGATCATTTTTTAATTATATTTACTGAGATGTATAGAGATAATTTACATTATTAGTAGTAGTATTTTACCTACAGAAACAAACAAATAATAAAAGGTACTTTAGATTATAAAAAGAACAAAATAAAAATACAAAAAGTCTTAATTTGTATCAAAAATTATCTCATAAAATATCTCATGGAAAATAAAATTTTATGCCAACTGATTTTCCGTTAAACGGCAAAACAGCTGATGTTGTTAAAAAATATGTGACGTGCAGCTCTAAAACGTTGAGAGCAGTCACTCAGTTTTAGAGAAAAACAGCGCTGCGTACACACCGGATGTTTCTTATTACATCTTTTTATTCTTGTCCTTGATGAATAAAAGCCCCTGTGAATTATGGCTCAGTCATGCAGATTAGTTCTGATAACAGCGGACCATGTCATAATGACTGTTTGAGTTTCATCCACCTGACAGCCAGTTTCGATGGAAACAATGCCACGGGAGCATTTGGTTGGGAGACAGCACTTCCCCGAAGCCTTCAGGGGAAGAACAGATCTCTGCAGTCCTCCTTTAGTTTTGCACAATACCAAACAGTCACGGATGAATTTAAACATTGGAATGAGGGATGACAAGAGTGGATCTGCCTGCTGCTTTATCCAAAGCAATGCTAGTTTTTCTTCCGCAAAGGGATGGCAAATTCGGAAAGGCCAGCGTATTGATAAGCCAATCATTTTAGAGGCGATGATCAGATTGATTGAAGCACTGTGCGTGTGGCAGTATGGGAGAAAAGAGATGTTGGACACTTCTGTCAAACTTACCTTTATTGCTAGCTGCTCTCCCCTGGGCAAGAAACCTTTAGAGATGGTCAGTAGTGCATAAGCATATTTAACAAGGATTAAACCTATACTGTACTGTTAAGCAAGCAGATGTGTGTGAACTTTGTGTGTTCCTATATAATCCTAATGATAACCTCAGTATGTGTGCTTACTTCAATAACTAAGCAGAATGCAAAGCAAAAGCACTGGTGTCATGTAAACAAATATTCTGTTTGGATTTGCATGCTGCACCTCTTAGAGGAGACAAGGAAGCAAAGCTGAAAACACTGACAGACTGATCTCAAAAGATAAAATCACTTCCGTCAACCTCTACCTGACCACAAGCCCCACAGCTCCCGATCAGAGTTATCATTGATAATGAAAACTATTACAAAAACTAGAAAGAAGAACACTAGCATTAAAAATAATAAGTAAAAATTAAATCATCTAAAGCTATAAATATGCACTAAAATATAAACAAAAACTACTGAGAAAATGAGCTTGTATAATAAAATATGCATAGTATTTTATTATACTATTTTAAATACTGACTTGCAATAAAAACCAAACCAAAACTAGGTGTTTTCCAAAAATACAAACAAAATAAAAACTATTAAATGAACAGAAAAAATTCAAACTAACATTTAAAAATACAATCCAAAAATAAAAGCTTTTAACTGGCCATTCACTATTAACAAAAACAAAATAACTTTTAAAAAAATAATTAAATGTTTTAATTTAAATATATATAAAATACAAAAATAGAGAAACTAAATCTAGAAACACTACTAAATGACAAAAAAAATAAGATTAGCAATTAAACACAAAAAAAAAAGAAAAAAAAGGCCATTTTATAATTATAATACTATTTAGGAATAATTGAAACTACATGAAACTGAAATTAATATAAAAAAGAAACATTTTCAAAAATATAATAGCCCTGCCCGTTTCGTTTAAAAATAAAACATTCCTCTGACCCAACCTGCTCCCAGAACCCCACCTTCTCCATTCGGCTTTGGATTGAGCACACATTCCTCAATCTGATGATATCTCGGCCCTCACAGCACACGGCTTGAAGATCAGCTGAGATCTCAGAGGAGAGATGTCGGCCAAATCAGTGACCGTGAGAAGAGCTGCCTGCCAATGTCTCGCCTATAAATCAGTGGAAATATATTGCACACTTACACCGCGGTGCATAGCCCTGTCTGAAGATATTAACTGGAGTTACACTGATTATGCGTCAGTCATTATTAAGCAGCGTTCCCTCTCTGTCCCTGACTGACACAAGCGTTATGTAGTCAACATTCCTGCAGCGAAAGCAACATTTTTAGACATTATCATGTATCTTTCTTAAAAACTGACAGCATTTACTGTCAAAACTATTTTTGTTCCATTACCACAATATAAATAAAAACAGACCCAGTTTACATTCTTAATGTCCCCTTGTCTTATTGAATATGATTCTGCAAGCTTTCTTAAAAATATAAATGTATTTCTCCAACTGATATTACTTTCTGCTGATATCAAGGATTGGGAAATATGATTATAACCAACATCATTTAGAACATATATACAGAAGGAAAATACGAATAATGCTTGCTGCAAATGAAGTTGTTAAGCGGTTGCTAGGGTGTTCTGGATGGTTGCTTACAGACCCAAGACTCTAAGATATTTTGGTCTCTAGATATGTCTCAGGGTTTGTCAAATCCCTAACCATGAGGAAAAGCAACAGTAATAGTCATGCTTGCGTAAGTATTCCCTTCTGAATATTGTGTTTCACTCAGAAATACACCACATCACAGAAGCTAAATATGCTGTGACTGCCATTTTAAGTTCTCTTGAAATGTCTGGTCTGACATTCAAAGAAATATAGAAGTACTCTACCGTTGAAACGTTTGGAGTCAGTAAGATTTGAAATAATATTTTCATTCAGCTAGGACATGTTAAATTGACCAAAAGGGACAGTGAAAACATTTATAATGTTACAAAAGTTTTGTATTTTAAGAAAATCTGCTCTTTAGAACGTTCGATTCAAAGAATTCTGAAAAAAAAAAAAAATATCATAGTTTCCACAAAAATATCAAGCAGCACAACTGTTTTCAACATTGATAATAATATAAATGTTTCTTAAGCGCCAAATCAGCCTATCAGAATGGATTCTAAAGGATCATGTGACACTGAAGACTGGAGTAATGATGCTGAAAATTCATTTGTGTCACAGGAATAAATTACATTTTTAACTATATAAAAAATTGAAAACTGCTATTTTAAATTGCAATAATATTATTTGTTTTACTGTATTTTTGATCAAATTAATGGAGCCTTGGTGAGCATGACACTTGCTTTATGAATATTTGTTCAAATCTTGCTGACCCCAGACTTTTGAACGATAGTTTATTTTGCATAATACAGTATAATATGCTTAAAAAACCCTGAAACAAATTAAAAGAACATCAAAATATTGTTTCCTCGACAAAGACAAACTGATAAATATCTATGTTGAATGCTACAGATCATTAAACTAATTCAAATCAATACACTGCTCCACTGCACATTGTGTGCTGAAACCACGGGACTTGCCTGTCCAGCTCTGAAACGGGCGAGTTTCAGCTGTAAAACAGTGCCGAACAAAACACCCCTGGAACTCCAAAGAGGCAGCAAGCTTTTATTCAACCCACAATAAAGACTAAATTTCAACCTTCAAGTGTTCCTCATACAATGCTGCGGGTATTACTGCGTGTAGTGACGGTAAACGCAGCTGGTTTTAACCGAGGCCGCAGTGATGTTATGCAAACACACACCTGACGGACCCGCTGTAGGATTTACAGCAAACAACGCACCTGGCAGCTGGCATACTGGTTCACCTGAGATAAACCTGCGATGGAAACATGCTAATCAACCACGTCCACCTAGAGCATCTCTTCTCTGCTGTACGATAAAGTAGGCATAACTTGCACTAGTCTACTTTTCTACCACACCAAACCTCTTAACCAGTCAGTAAAGCCGGCCAATCCATGGTAACCTCATACATGTTCTCCATGACTGGTTTATGTTTCTCTGAAAGATGCTGTTGAACACAACACACAAGTAAGCTGCTCTTGACAGCTGATTCAAATCTTGTTAACATAAATGCACTCAAATTTAAAATGCATTACCCAACTAACCAATTAAACCCTAAGCCAACTAGGCAAATATTTCCACATTCAAATAGTGAATCTTCCTTGCTCTCAGATTGATTCATACCTTAAACATTCTCTTCCTCTTGAACATTTCTTCTGTTGTTGATACCGTGAGGCAGAACTACGGAGGTCAACAAGGTCGAGTACTAGGCGCACTTCAGCTGTCATCACCTCTCTACGTCAGCTTCACAGATGCATCCGAGTTAGTTCTCCTGCGGTTGGACCCTCCACAAAAACGTGCAGGGATGGGTGGGCTTTCCTTGGAGATTCCCATAAGCACACTCTTTCTTCACATACTCGTCTATCTCGCCTTTCTAATCGTCTCAGACACACGAAAAGCTCACTTTCAGAGGCACCTGTTGAATATTTGATGTGAACGCTGGGTTAACGCCAGGCCTCTGTAACTCCTCAGCTGTTTGCAGGAAGAGAAGGGCTGCTCGTATGACAGAGCATTTGTGCCGTTCTCTCCACTCGTTTTTGGACGTTACGGATGTTCAGGCTCTCTTATTTAGGTGTGTCCTGATAGTTCAATAAAGAAATATAAATATGCACCAGTTTAAACTAGGGCTGCACAATTAATCAAAATATAACCAAAATTGCAATATGACGTAGTTTGCTAATCTAAACGGCTATAATTCAATATAAAAGTTTAACATTCAATAATGAAGATATTAAGAAAGCCATAAATATTAGTATTGTAATTTCTACAGTTGTAATGAAAAATAAAGTATTACTATATTATGTCTTAAATACTTTTTTATTTTACAGTGAAAATTCTCGTATTGTTTTTATTTAGTAATAATAATAGCAACAATTATTATTGCTGTTGTTGTTTTTATAACCATATTGAGGACTAAGCACAAGATTTTGGCCATATTGTGCAGCCGTATAAATAAACACAGCAAACCTGGATTTTTTGCAATGGCATTTTAGGGTGTTTTCACACCTGTAGATCGATTGCTTTGTTCCGAAACAGGGATTGAAATTATTACAATGTTGCTTTTTATTCTTGGTGTGGTTCGCTCTCACATGGCAAAGTTTCTAAATGGACCCAAATTGTTACTACAAGTCACATGTGAGTAAAGTGTCCTCTCATTGGTCAAAGTTCCACAGAGCTGGAATGACAATTAATGATTCATTTGGAAAGAGAGACAAACTCTCTCTCTCTCTCACAAAAACTAATCTGTCTCAGTCTCAGTTCGTTCAACAGAGAGCAGTCTCTCTCTCTCACACGTCAGGATTGAACGAACAGTTTTTATGGCTTATTTTATTTTTTGTAGCTGTCAATCTATTTATTAATTTATCATTTTGAGCAGGAGTCCAGGATTCGTCGGCAAAACATAGTTAAAATGCACCTACTACGAAGAGCAATAAGACGGCATTATAAAATGAAAAGGCGTGCTTTGATTTTGAATGGCGAAGACGTGCACACCCACTGCTTTTCACAGAACTTACATAATTACCCATTATACAGTGTGATATAGCCTGGTTCGTTGGTCCGTTGGATAGGATTGTTCTCTCGCTACAACCGAACCGCTCCAGAGTTCGTTTTCAATCGAGCTGAGACCACCTCGTTCAGGCGATCTCGGACTGATTGTTTTGGCATGGATCCAAGCGCTATAGCCGTGTTCACATATGCCCTAACGAACCGAGCTAAGGGGGGAGAAACATGCCAGGTTCCGAAACAACGGGCCAGGTGTGAAAACTAAATTTTTATCAGAAAAAAATTTCCTCCCCAAATCGTGCATCCTTCATTTAAACTGTTGGCTGAATGACTTAAAATGAGAAGCATCGATCAAGCATTGATCATTTCTCTGTAATCTGTCATATTTCTGAGCGAAACAGGATTAAAAAAAAATGGTGCTATATATATATATATATATATATATATATATATATATATATATATATATATATATATATATATATATATATATATATATATATATGGAACCAATAGGTTGAAGGAGTAAAATCAATAAGACACAATATGCATTAAGAAAGTAAATCGGGTTTTTGATTTCATTAGGACTTTAAAAATTAGATCACTATATCCTTATTTCTCCATATAAAATAAATGGCTTAGGCAACAACTTCTGAGCATCCAATCTGACCCTGGATTTTCATACATAGTCCTGACCACTCAAAGCCCATTCTGGTCATCCAATAATCAATGTCCAGTTGAAGCTATGCAGAGTTTACCTGTCTTTTCACCTGCTTTCCAGAAGATATGCACAGACAACTCGGGAACAAGGGCTCTTTCAACTAAGTCAGACATTCAAAGTAAGATACAGAAGGAAAGGCAAAAAAGGGACACAGATCAGGAACATGCACACAAACAAAAGACACGAGTCTCATTCACAAACATGTTTTTCATATAACCAGTGTTTAAGCCGGTTTAATGTGGAAATTATAATTAATAAAAGTTACATTTATTACTAACATTTATTTGAAATTCACAATAAAACTCATTACATTACAGAACTTTTGTAGCTTTGAAAATAAACTTATTGTAGGGTCACTTTATTTATTTTTTTAAGGTTTATATTTGGCATTTTCAAGAAAGGTCCTCCAGTGGGGATTCAAACTCGGGAAGCCGATATGTCGGCGCTGTCCACAAGGCTTATTGGCACTGATGTAGGATCACTTTTACTCAATTTCTTAGAATATATTAAACTAAATTCAATTAGACTTATTGTAGAGTCACTTTTATTACATTATAAACTGAATAACTAAATGACCCTACTAAGTCTAATTTCAAAGCAACAAAAGTTAGAACAGTTCAAGTCAGAATGGGTTCTGCATAAAAATGCAGTCGATAATGTCGTCTAGGACTATATGAAAAAAGTATTTTGCATTTCAACCATTTTTGAAATTGTATATGAAACTTGTGACAAATGGTTATATAGGAGAGGTTGTACAAAAGACCAATAACTAGCTAAAGCTAATAACTTTATGAAGACGTGCCCTCCCTCAATTAGAATAATTTGGATTGATCAACAAATGACGGTAAAAATCCATATGTGAATGAGACCCAATAATGCGAAAGCGACATGCACAGTTAAAAGGATGGGTTCAAACCCTGCAATTCGCCAAATGCATCTGAATCATCTTAATGCAGCATTTTATCAGTTTACTGCTCCTATCGCTCAGTTCATAACTATATAAATGGAGTCAGAGTTGATCCCATCCTGTGCGTGAAGTGCGTTTGGCTGCAGAGCGGCACTTACCGGACATGTCTGCCAGGCTCATCGCTCTCACAAACATGGTGCATTTCCGAACCCACTGGGGTCCTGACACTTGACACAGAAAAGGAGAATAAAGACCATGTCAGCCATGAGTCTTGCACTATAATCTCAAACACACAAGAAGCTGCCATAACCCAAACACTGTGGATTATGAAAATGCATGAATGAGCCAGCATGATAACAGCAAGAACAGTGAGGATGGCTTATATGGGAAGACATACTGCATCAGCTCAAATGTGCAACTAGTGGACACGTTTAATTCATATTTAGTTTTTTCAATACAGTTTTATTCACCTCAAGCTGAGGTTTTACCCTTTGTTGTTTAAAACTGGCTTTTAGTACCACAATATTTTAACTATACTCACATTTATGTTTTGTCAGGCCAGCGAGAGAAATAAAAGCAGTGCATGAAAGATTTTAAGAGTATGTCTTTAATTAACATGTAAATTAACTCCTGTAATGATGTGAAATGCCTTGTGCATTACGAGGTCAGTCTCATGCAGAGCTGAACTGCAGACTGCAGTAAACAAACGCAAAGAATCCATGAGACCTCCGGGCAGGAATTCTCTGGTATGGGGAGTATTCTGCAACCATGGCAACGAGTGATGTAGAAAAGAACTGTTTTTGTAAGAAGCACTTTTCGGCCCGTGTGAGAGTTGCGCCAAGTTCAGCCAGCTAACAAAGCCTACTTAAACACACAAAACAAGAACACTTGGCCAAGGCACTGCAAGCATGCTGATCCGTTCTACATAATACACATGCTTTATTGAGTTACAACAAACCTCTGTATATCATTTAACTAACTTTCTCAGCAAGAATATCTTTAAACTGGAGCTCCGTTATGACATTAGCTCGCCTGAAAGAGAAAACTAACCACAGATGGCATTCGTTTATCCTAATGGGTGGCATAGTGCTTCTTGCAGTAATGCTGATAGTGCAACATGTACCATTACTTGTGTTCATGTAGTTGTTTGGAGCACATTCAGGTCTTACTCTCCAAACAGCCAAAAAAAAAAAACCGATTTTAAGCTAGTTAAACTAGCACTTATTTTATGCATTAATAAAATAAAATAAACTTTCATCATCCATCCAAGCCAGTAATATATATATATATATATATATATATATATATATATATATATATATATATATATATATATATATATATATATATATATATATATATATATATATACATTAATAAACAAAATAAAACAATAATGTAAATAAATAAAAAATAAAATCTTTAGTCATCCATGTATGCTACTATAAAATGCCTAATAAAAAATATACAAGGAACAAAAAATATCCTACTAGATAAACTAAATCTGCACAGCAATCTTACTTGACTGTTACAACATTCTTATAAGACTGTAACAGAAACTAAATTGGCAACCCTTTATGTGCAAAGTGTTTTATAATCCAAAAACAGGCTTTACCTCATGCTGTTCAAATACAAATGTAGTACCAGTATAGTATATTACAAGTCCATTTTTACTAAGCGGATGGTTGTGGGTCACCATAGTAACACTGTCAGTTGTCGTTTGAACGCGGCTGAATTGAGCTGATATGGAGAAGAGCGAGAGAGGCTTATTATAGAGAAGTCGTGCTGTCAAAGTCCGTACCATCATGTGGGCAGCATCTCTATAGTAACAGCGCTGGCTTTGGCCATGAAGAAACGCTCAGCGTGTGTGTGTGTGTGTGTGTGAGAAGGGTGAAACCAAATGGCTGTTAAATAAAGAAACCAGGATGGATGTAGAGAGAGAAATATTCAAACAAACAGTGGGCTGTGTTTGTGTAAGTGTCACACAGTGTTTGAGGTGTACACTAGAAACGCACGGCCCGAGCCGCGTCCAGCAAAGCACACGCTGTGAAGTCTGCCTGTAGGTGCGCTGGATAAAATGGGTCACACACACACACTATTATTGTTACTTCCTCCCACCGTCTCTTTGTGCTGTCAGATCATGAGTAGTTCTGCTGTACACACACACACACACACACACGTACACAAAACACTACTGTGCCATTTGACCTTGAGAGCAGGGATGTAAATATTTGCTCTGATAATGATTCATTTGATTCAGCTATTTTTCGAGATATACTATCATTCAAAAGTCTGAGGTCAGTAAGTTTTTTTTTTCATTTAGCAAGGATTCATTTAATTGATCAAAATGGAAAGTAAAGACATTTTTACAAAAGCTATTTATTCCAAATCAATTTTCAACATTGATCAAATTAAAAGTTTTTTGAGCAGCAAATCAACATAATAAAGTGATCATGTAATATAGAATTTAGCTTGACAAAAAAAACATTTAAAAATATATTAAAATAAAAAATAATTCGTTAAAATTGTAATAATATTTAACAATATTGCTGTATTTTTTTTCTCAGCCTCAGTGAGCATAAGAGACTTTTTTCAAAAACATAAAAAAAATGTGACCGACCTCAACCTGCTGAATGGTTAGTATAAAATTAAGCAACATCATGAATCTGTTGTGATTTTAATGCACTTTATTTCACCATTATGTTTCCTAAAGAATGTTTTATTTTGTCCTATAGAGGTTTGAATTATTGCCATTAATCTGTCTGTTTAAATTTTCTGTCTGTTTACTCATTCTTAAATTCAAATTAAATTAGAAAATATAGTTAATTAGTTACTAATTTTAAAAATGCATTCCACTTTCATCAGATCATTGTCAGGTTGCTACATTTTTCCACCCCTACCTGCGATCCACATAGACTCTCTCCCTACAAGCTCTGCTTAAAGACACGCTGCAGGTAAAAAAACATGGGGTTGGAGAAGCTGACAGTGCTAACAGAACTAATGACTGGAAAACACAACCAGTTGTCATGGTTGAAACTGGAACTGGCCATTACGATCATTGTTTTTCAGTTGCTGTTGCTCACAGCAGGTGTCCTGGATCTGACCTCGAAACAATACAATAGGACAGCAGCCATTAAGTCACTCAAGCAGAAGAGGCTATACAGGCTATTGTCAATTGTCTTGGAGAGTCGCCACCCCAAAACCCCACCTCCAAATCTCCAAGACTAAGCAGCTTTTTCCCAAGACCATTATAAGCACAGTTTGTGAATGCCATTTCAGAAAAAGCCCAAGCGAGCATATTCCAGTAAGATGTAATGGTCTGATGAGAACACTACTCTTGCAAAGAAGTACCGTGTGCTACTATAGTAAAGTGATGGTATCAGGTGACATGATACTGAAAGACTACCATATTTACATATGATAATATTTACATGGAATTTTAAAGAACATCATGGGATTGCGATGGCGCCATAGGAACACTACTTTTAGTGGAAAGGTGAACCAGGTAAATTTAGAAATGGATGCACAAATATGTCTTGCAAGGTATAAGTATAGGCAGAGGGTGAACCAGCTCCAGGGTAAATCTATTAACTACAAACATCATAAACCCGTCATTTTAGGCAAGAACCAGATATGGTTGTCATGTAGGCTAATCAAATATTTTTAATGGGACTTGTATTTAACGTGAATACAATTTAATAAAAGCATTACAAATTGAGAATTATAACGTTTATTTTCCATGGTTATTCAAACAGCGAATAAATGATATAGCCTACAGAAAGCGAGTGAAGAACAAGATCACTAACTTTGATCTACGAGAGTTCAAGCGCTCACACACACAAAAAACCCAGAACTATCGTTATAATCTGAAGCTGCCTACACGGTGAAATTAATCTCTGATTTACATTGTACGTATATCTGTGCTTTGTTGTTTATGATGAGAGAATTCACGAGGGTCCGAATTCAGAACAGTGAGCGCGCGCACTCAACAAAACTCAGCGATGACTAGGGGTGTGCGATATTGAAAAAAAATGATATCTCGATATTTTTTAGGATTTTTTTAGTAACGATAATTAGACGATATGAACTGTTGTATAAAATCAATATCACAATCATGCATGAAATGAATGCGTGCACTCTGTAGGGGTGTTTTGACTGGTTTTTGCAAAATACTCGATAATGCCAAATTGCACATCGCTAAAACAACAATTACGATAATCGCAGACGATAATATTGTATATCTCGTATATAATATCATCACCTCTAGCGATGACTCATCTGAACGCCTCTGATTGGCCATTGCATTCCTAAGCTCAACAGAATCATGTGATTGGTTATAATGTGCAACACTGTAAGAAAAAACGGTGCAACATGAGCAGATCTTAATTTAATGCCACAATTGACACTTTCCATTTATTTCCCATTTGTTAGCAACAGACGTAATAGATTTGATTTATTTGTGCTGGGGCATTTTTGTCCCCGTGGCCCTCCCCAGCCTTACACATGCTCTGCCTGTGGGTATAAGCAGTATCTTAACCAGAAAAAGATAACAAGATAACAGAAGAACACTACTGATGAGAAAATTTCTTGAAATCAAAAGATTTGTTCAGTATTTTTCAGACATTCCTGCAAAGCATTTTGCATTGCATTTTTGTCATTTAATATTTTTTAGTTAAATACTACAGTTTATTATTGTTTCTGATTTCAGGTTATATAGACAAATGTAGTGTTGTGTATGCCACTCAAAATTTATCAACTGATTGTCAAATCTCTGAATAATGAATCGTTACAAATCGTTACAAATGAATCATTAAAAAGAATAGTCTCAAAAGAGCTATTTGTTTGTGAATCACTAATTAACTATACTACTGTTTATCATTATGTTTTTGATTTCTTGTTATACAGGTTATGCAAATGTTATGTTGTTTACATATCACTCGCCTCAGATTTCCAGTTCTTGGAATAATCAGTTCAATTGAATCATTAAAAATAATACTATCAAAAGAACTTTTTCCTCGCTAATTTACAACCATTGATTCAAACATACTGAAGAATGTTAGATCCGAGTATCAAAAGTGTCATAATTGGCCTAAAAATCTAAAATTCTAATAATAAAAACCATTTGTCATTAGCAAAGCTTACTTTCAATCAATGTTTCTCAACTGGTTTTGCTTCAGCACCCGGACTGTACATTAGAAATCAAGTAGTGACTCAATAACAGAATAATAACAGAATAAATCCTTAAAATCGAACATTTAAATGTTTAATATTCCTATAAACTGTATAGATGCAAAAATATGCAAAATTATAAACTTGACAAAAAATGCACAGTTTTAGTTTATAAATATTTTCACAACTATCCCAGCCAATTGAGCACAGACCAATGTCTCATTTTTGGGTCGTGACCCACCAGTTGAGAGCACTTCATAAGGTTTCATTTCTGCCATGCTGTAAGGAACTTCCTCTCCATCCCTCACCTCATATGGTCCTGTAAATTTCTGTTGTGTTCAACTCTCCCCCACGGCCCTTCGACCTCAGTACAAAGCAGCCTTGGCCTTCCCATTCACCCATGGCTTCTCAGGGCCACTGGCCCCCCCTACTCCTTCCTCGGCCCCTTCTTAAAGATCCCACCCAACCCCCAGAACGCTAAAGGACCTCATTCATAGATCTACTGCTATCCACATCTGACCCCGCAAGTGCTGAATGCTCACTCGGGGAAGCAACTGCTCCGAAACCTCCATCTACACACCCCTCAGATTCTAGCATGGGGCAGAACTCATGTGTCCGGGATGACAAGGGACAACTGGGGATTGGGTATAAGCAAGGTCAAATGAATCATGGACATTCCTGGAGCGGATCTTAGAAACTCTGCTCCCACAGTCCACTGTGGCGCTGTAACCCCCCTTCTCACGTTCTGTCATGCTTTCTATGGAGAATCAGGAAGGCTCAGAAGCGCTACCGGCATACTAAACACTCTCTCTGCATCCCAGCTGGGGCCACGTGAGAGTCGGAGGAAGAAAAGACGACAAAAAAAATGAGGAAATGATGGAGAGAGCCTGGGAGAGAAGAAGTCTCTGCAGTTAGACAAAGCGTTTGTCTGTTTGCATGAGCATATTTGAGTGAATAAGTGGCAGTGATGAAATGAAACGCTGTGAAACTCCGACAAAGCAGATCGTAATAGAATGATTAAAATAAATGCAATTAAATCACATTTTTGTCTTAAAGTTTAAAGTTTTATTTTAAACCGAATCAAAACTATAATCTAAAGGAGGGGGGAGGGGGCAAATTATATATATGTTTTAACATTTTAATATTATTTTTCTTTTATTAATAATAAATTTAAATGATTATAATTTAAATGAGTAATTTATTTTAAACAGGCAAAAAATAAGCATGTTATTAATATTATTATTATCGTCGCCATCATTAACAATATTATTATTAATTAATTATTCTAGATTATGAAGGTCTTTCTTTACTATTTATTGAAAAACCAGAGACATAACTATTATTCCAATTAAATACTACAAATGTCAAACTAAGGGAATAGTTCATCCAAAACATATCGTCATCTCATTTTGACCCCATATTCATTTTCTTTCTGTTGTGAAACAAAATGTGCTGTTAAGCATCAAAAAAAAAGTTTTTATAAAGCTATCAGCAGTACATATCAACATTCACTTTCATTTTATGGAAACAAGAAGCTCATAAGCTCACTTATTCAGCCTTGCTTCTGCTTTTGTGTTCCAAGAAAAGAAAATAATACAGGGTTGGAATGGTTAGATTTCTTTTGGGGGGGGTGAATTATTATTAACTGTGTGAAATGAATGTAAGGTTGTTAAACATCATTACACTCACAAGTTAGCACGTTAGCATCCACAGAAAGCTACATACTGATGTATGGCATGCATGTAGTAGCGGTGGGGTGTGCAATGGCCATTTGTGTTGGCACAAAGTTCCTCTGGGCACGAGTTCAAAGCAGCTGCTTTTACAGGACCTGCGACTGCTTTAGAGCTTTTACTTCATTCATTCAGAATAAAACACAGATAAATGAAGTGTAAAACCGCTCCATGCTGAACGCAGAAGCGAATGCGCGGCTATGACGTGATGGGAAACTTGGATGCTGAAACTTAAGATTGTGTTGAAACAGACTCTAAAATCCATAGGCTGTATGAAAAGACAAAAAACTCACCGTTTCCTCCATGTGTTAAACACGCAGACCTCACAGACATTAAATCCAGCTCTGAGCAGTGTGACGAAAGGCTGAGCCACAACATAAACCCACCGAAGGAAATGCAACACACCACCACAGAGAAGAGAGTTTACATGAGCTGAGAAAGACAAGATACTTCCACATACAGGCTAAACAATAAGGATTTTCTTTGCTGGACCAGTACTTCAGATTTGTACTAGTCCTGTCAACATTTTAAAATTGTTTTCTTGACCAAAATGTTTAAACAAATAATTTTTTAGTTTTCTACTAGTCTGCAATTACAGCTACTAATGAATGAACTTATTCTTCCTGAATAGTAAAAACATGATTTCAACACACAACTGATGAAGGACTATCACAAGTCAATCTTGCCATTTAGACAGCTAGATTTATTACTTATTTATTTTTATTGCCAGATCAGCAATGGCTATATTAATGGCAAGATCAAAGTAAAAAACAAATGGGCCTTTTTACGATTAAAAACTATATAAGATCATTCAGTTTGACATTTGCTAAAGAACATAATGTTTTCCTAGTGAAGTCTTCTAGGGAAACTCCCATTAAGGAACTTTCTGAATAAAACAATTGTCTTTTAGTATTTAAAAAAAATTGAATAGTTGAATAGCCTTACAGAAATCCCACACTGGGGATTCTTCAAACTCTTTAAATTAAAACGCGTTTAAGTCTTAAGTGTGGCCAACTACACATTCAAAGTTTGAGATCAGCTTTTAGGTTTAAAAAAAAAGTATACTTTCATTTAGTACGGATGCATTAAATTGATTAAAAGTGACAAAAACATCAATATATTACAGGATTACTTTTTCAAATAAATGCTGTCCATTTGAACTTTCTATTCAAAGTATCACGGTTTCCACACAAATATTATGCAGTGCTACTTTATTTTGAATTGTAATAATATTTAGCAATATTAACATTTCTACTGCATGTTTGATCCAATAAATGCCACCTTGGCAAGCATAAGAGACTTTAAAATCATTTTAATAAACTACCGACCCCAAACTTTTGAAAAGTGAATAAATGTTAATTCTGGGCCTACTTACACTTTTTAATATTCAATATTTTAAAACATCACAGAAAACCAAATAATTAAGCAAGGCATTAAAACACACATTGTCAACAAACCTGGGAAGTAGGGCTGTGCAACTGATCGGACTTTGACTTTTGCAAAATGGGACGTGCTTGATTTATTGAAGTATATTAGATTTATTCATGTTTTTAAAAGCGTGAAAGAGAACTTGTGCTTCCACAGGAGAATTTCTGTATAATTTATGTGCTCAGAGACATGTAAAGCCATCTTTTAGCTCAAGGTGCGTGCCTAAATGGTCAAATACACGCAAAAGTGTGTTAAAATGCAGCGCTTCGTGATTATTCACGTAAACCTTCGTCGGTCATGTAATAATGTACATAACGAGTTGAGAATGAAAATACATGTGCAACAGTAAATTGGATCTGTGCGGCTCTTAAAGTGACAGCGGGCTAATATTCCTGTTGCGACTGTGTGCTTAATATTAATCAAACAACAACAACAAAAAACAAAACATCACACACTGCTCAAGTGAAGGACTTTTGTAGCTTTAATAAGAAACAAGGAAAGTTTAATTTTTAAAGTGAAGACTATGTTGTTTTATCTCACATTTGATAATTCATTAGGCTGTTAACTGCGTGAGGCTTGCATAAAAAAACTTTTTATTCTATTGTATTTGTCCTATTGTATTTGTTGCTTTTTTTTCAATAATTGAGGACTTTTTGTTTGTTTGTTACCTAGTACTCTGCTGTGGTATTGAGAATTGTGAAATTTCATATAAAGTTTTGGTCATATGGCCCACTCATAATCGTGTCAAATAGTCGTGATTACAATATTGAACAAAATAATTGTGATTATGATTTTTGCCATAATCGAGCAGCCCTATACTAGGAAGCAGGAACAATGCAGCACAGGCCCGATAACCACCAGCTACAAAATTCTCTCTCACAACTTCATTATCTATCTTCATTATCATTATCTCACAAAATTATCTATGAGATAGTGAGAAAATCTAAAGATGTGCAAGAATGAGACGCGCACACAGTCTATGAGAAATGTGGACTGACAGGGCAGAACGACTCTAGTGGTTGAACTGTGACTCGGTGTCATTTGCCCCAAGGGCATCAGTGCCAAGGGCCACTGGAGCTCATATCGAAGCCTGGGAAAGAGGTCACTGGCACAGCTGCGTCTGCTCAGGAACAGGTCATGAAATGCGTAATACCACAGAATATTTACCACAAAACCAGTTAAAAGTTATTTCTTACCAACAACCTGTATTTGAAAACCTGTATTGTACCACTTAATTTGTTAATGTCCAACGGCAAAAATGTATAAATGGATTTCATCTTGATAGTTCTTGATCATTATTACTGATACTATCTGTAAACAGTTAATAATAAACAAAGACTTTAACTGTAATTGAACCTGCCAACAAGAACACTGTTTGTAGCTTAAAAAGCAGCCATACAAATTCTCTAGATTGCCTATATTGTCAAAAGGCTTTATGCACTTTTTAGTTGAGTGCATCAACAACATTGTCAGAAACTATGAAAATATTTTGTTTTTTCCGCAAAACATCTTTAACTAAACGTTTAACATATTTAGATCATTGGTCAATAATTGTGTCCGCTTGGCCAGTCATTATTAGTACTTGGTAGTTCCCCATCATGTCATTTCCACAATCTACTGAAAACCTCAGATTATGCATGGTTTCGGTTTTCAAATGTGAACGTTTAAGTAAAAAGTGCATAATATTTTTGGCAAAAATTCAGGTAATTTTATGCAAGTCTTCTCTCTAGTCCTCAGCCGTTCACAACTTTACCACATCTTTGTCATTTATAGTCATGGTGCATAGTGTTTGCTCTTAAAACTGCAGTAGGTTTTAGTAGAAAGTAGGGGTGTGCGATATGACGATTTTTGATCGTGGACGATAAAAATGTCTCCACGATCTGCTTTTGAAGAAATATCGTAGTATTGCGCTACAGCGCACATTCCATCACATCAATTACAGTTCTGGCACCGCCGTCTCTATACTGTACAACGCGACATACATTCACATCAGTGTTAACTCAGCGGTAGAGTAACTCTCACAGGACACTGCACTTATTCGCAATCACAAAAGTACATTATTTGCGTGTATTATTAGCCTTGCCGGTTAAACTTTTCATTCACGTGCTGGTCTGACGCAAGCATTTTCTGAGCTTGCACACCCGAAGCGCGCGAACTAAAAAGCCTGTCCAACAGCGCCTGATTACTCAACTAAGTTATCTTTTGAGCTAATACTGTGAAAACACACAAGGTTTACATATAGACATATAGTTGGTTATGTCTAAAGTGAAAGTAAACAGTTGAGAGAAAAACGGATGCGTGCCTGTGTTTTAGATGCGTGCAGGTCTTAAAGGGACAGAACTAAACATGCAGCAGACTGTCATTAAAGGGATAGTTCACCCTAAAACTTTATTTCTGTCATTTACTCACTCACATGTTGTCCCAGACCTGTATTAATTTCATGTGCTGAACACAAAAGAAGATTTTGAAGAATGTGGGTAAGCGAATGGAATAAATATAAAACACTATGACAGAATCGACAGAATTTTTATTCTTTAATGTTAAAACAACAAAACGCAAAGAGAAAAAAAAACTCACTACTCTTGACTGAAAAAAAGTTACTTTAATAGGAATCAATCTATATAGTGTTTTATTTTTATATTTGTTCATTCAATTTCTTGAATGCTACTGCTAAATACACCTACTGCACCTGAAAATTAAAGCACTCTTTGTTTTATTAGTATATTATGTGCATTGGTAATGTGTATCTTTGTTCTTATTTTTTAATAACAAAGATAAAATAATGACAAAGATTTTTCTCTTCGCCCACTTTGGCCTAGATGTTCTTTTTTTATTTTATATTTTGTTATCTTGTAAGTTTTTTTTTTTTTTGTTAAATAGGGAAATTAGTTTGGCTGTACTGCTTAGACCAACATGATAAAGAATCATGATAAAGTGAATAATGAATCGTGATATTCCTGAAAAAAAACTTTTTGCCATATCGCCCACCCTTACACAAAGCTACTGTGTAACTTCAAGACTTGGTATACAGAGTTGTATGGACTTTTTTGTACTCCTTTAACTTTTAAGAGCTGGGACCAAAGGCTACCATCAGTAACACACTACGCCGCCAGGGACTCAAATCCTGAAGTGCCAGACGTGTCCCCCTGCTTAAGCCAGTACATGTCCGGGCCCGTCTGAAGTTTGCTAGAGAGCATTTGGATGATCCAGAAGAGGATTGGGAGAATGCCATATGGTCAAATGAAACCAAAATAGAACTTTTTGGTAAAAACTCAACTCGTCGTGTTTGGAGGAGAAAGAATGCTGAGTTGCATCCAAAGAACACCATACCTACTGTGAAGCATGGGGGTGGAAACATCATGCTTTGGGGCTGTTTTTCTGCAAAGGACCAGGACGACTGATCCGTGTAAAGGAAAGAATGAATGGGGCCATGTATCGTGAGATTTTGAGTGAAAACCTCCATCAGCAAGGGCATTGAAGATGAAACGTGGCTGGGTCTTTCAGCATGACAATGATCCCAAACACACCGCCCGGGCAACGAAGGAGTGGCTTCGTAAGAAGCATTTCAAGGTCCTGGAGTGGCCTAGCCAGTCTCCAGATCTCGACCCCATAGAAAATCTTTGGAGGGAGTTGAAAGTCCGTGTTGCCCAGCGACAGCCCCAAAACATCACTGCTCTAGAGGAGATCTGCATGGAGGAATGGGCCAAAATACCAGCAACAGTGTGTGAAAACCTTGTGAAGACTTACAGAAAACGCTTGACCTCTGTCATTGCCAACAAAGGGTATATAACAAAGTATTGAGATGAACTTTTGTTATTGACCAAATTTTCCACCATAATTTGCAAATAAATTCTTTAAAAATCAGACAATGTGATTCTTTCCCCCCATTCTGTCTCTCATAGTTGAAGTGTACCTATGATGAAAATCACAGGCCTCTCTCATCTTTTTAAGTGGCAGAACTTGCACAATTGGTGGCTGACTAAATACTTTTTTGCCCAACTGTATCTGATTTAAGCACACCGAAGCACTGTTCTAGATGTTCAAGGGTGCGTTAAATCTATTCAGACTGCACAGTGAAATGGCCTACCAAAACTTACACAAAGTGATAACAAAATGAAATGGCAATCAGATGACTTTACACAAAACATTTTACCATTAAAAAGTCAATTGGAAGGAAATAGGTTAAATACTGCAAATTTGATACATTTTCACTATATTAATAACAGAACAGCGTAAAAAGTGAATCGAATCTTAGCTAGCACTTTTGTTGCATGGACAAAAAAACATGCATAAACATTCTGTGTAACCTGTTGTGTTTCACAGAAGAATAATTGGGTTCGGAGCAACAATAGGGCGAGTAAATTTAGGACTTCAACATCTGAAACGTAAAGGAATCTCCAACAGAGTCTGAATGAACTACAAACATAATTTTTTTTCTCTGAGGATTAAACCACACAATACCATCTCTTTAGTATCAGCTCTACACCTGTGTACAATATCCACCACTAATACAACAGCACATTGTATGTGGATCACTAAATTAACAGAATGCACTAGAATAGATGGATGTCCAACCTTTTCATGCAAGGAGAAAAAGAGCAGTCGGGGGGAAGTGTCTGAGAGACACACGACTCGAGCGGTAAACAGGAAATGGATGAGATAGATGAAAATGAAGATTGGCAGGCATTATACAGGCCTACCCTCTCTCTAGTCTTTAACAGACAGGAGATCTCTGTGTAATTGCAGCAGCCCTAGTGGCAGTGAAGGATGGAGGCGCAGGTTGCGTAACACAGCTGTCTCTGATGCAAACAGCATGTTCTCTGAGGTTATGAGCATGTGATGCTCTATTCATGTCTCCGTGTGGGGCTGTATTTGCATATTGATAGGCTCCTTTTAATTTCCATCCTCGCTTTATGGTTCCAAGCGGGCTGTTGCTTTTTGAAAGCAGTTTCAGATCCGTGCAGACGGCATTTATAGTTAGTTAGACGTGTAACCAACATGGAAACCAGAGAGGTGTCTATGGGTGATAAACGAGCAATTATGAAGCTGAGAGAAGATGGAAAAATCAATCAAACCATTGCACAAACACTGGCAATAGCAAATACTACTTTTTCAGACATACAAACATCACATAACAGCGCTGACAGATCCTCAATGAGATTAAAACAACAGTTAAAGGGACAGTTCACCCAAAAAAGAAAATTCCTTTCAAACCTGCATGTCTTTCTTCTGTGGAAAAAAACTAGGAGATATTAAATATCTTGTTCTGATAAATGTGGGCAACCAAATAGACTTTGACTATTTACATCCATTGTATGGAGAAAAAAACAAAACTACTGTGACAAATAGACACAAATATTCTCAAAATATTTGACCAGTCATAAGGGTCAATTTTTTGAAACTGAGATTTATGCATATATATATATATATATATATATATATATATATATATAAAATTATCTGCATTAGTCCGGCCCACTACCAGAAAACCCAGCAGTTCTTAAAAGCTGAAGAATTCCAAAGGAACTCCGTTATTTTGACAAGAAAATACAACAAAGGATATAATTTACATGTAGCGCGTCAATTCTGCATGATATGTAAGACCGCAAACTGCAGACTTGGCAACATAGCGTGCCAACTTGATGCTTCCTCTGAAGACTGCTTAGATGTGTTCGACTTGAAGCAGCGCAGCTAGACCGATCGCTGTGTGTCATCAAATACTGCGAGAGCGAGCGTCTCCTTATGCTTTCTCTCACCGTACTTTGATGTCATACACCGATCGATCTTCAAGTCGAACACACCTCTTTACTCTCGCGTGTCACGTGACCAAGTGTAATCACAGCCTCTGCGGATGAAAAATCACGTTTTTTCATATCGCGATATTATCACAAATGCAATTAATCGCTCAGCCCTACTTTTCACAGGCATTTTGTTTTCATAGTTAGACAGATATCGTGATTGTCTAGCAATATATCGATTATCGGTGTATCGTGATATTGTCGTTATCGTGAGCCATGTATCGTGATTATATTGTGTTGTAAGGTACCCTGCGATTCCCACCCCTACTAGATAGTATTCTTACACAAACAATTCACTTCATAAAGCCTTTAATAACCCTTCGGAACCTTGTGGAGCACTTTTTATGATGAATGGATACACTTTATTTTGCGACAAAATCTAGATCGCCATTCATTTGCATTATAAAGCTTGGAAGAGCCAAGACATTTTTTAATATAACTCCAATTATATTCGTCTGAAAGAAGAAAGTCATATAGACCTAGGATGGCTTGAGTGAGTAAATCATGGGGTAATTTTCATTTTTGGGTGCGCCATCCCTTTAAGCTTGAACTGGTAACCTTAATTTAATATCCAAGCTTTAGCTTTAGTCTATTATATAAGTAAATGCATTCTGGAACACAGCCTATGCTCTTTATATTCATTATTAATGAGAAAACTGTACCAGTCTTTAAGAACCGGTCATATGCGGGCTATACCAAGCTCTACCTAGACATTTTTCATCAAGGAGGAACTTTAGACCTCATTAGAGTCAAACTGTATTGATTTCTACTGCACATGCTGCCAAATGATTGCCAGTGTCAAGAAAATCCAATCAACGTAGTCACAAGAATGAAAAAGAACAGCCTTCTGACTCCCAAATATCCATCGTAAATCTTCCAGACAGGAGCGTCCACAGACACACTGCCAAGTTCCTACACATGATCTCCGCTAAACCAGGATGCTGTGGCGGTAATTAAACACCTTGATCGCCTAGAGCTTCATCACACCCAGCATCTCTCTCGCTCTAGTCATGAGTTTTCACCGTAAACTGTTCTTAAGTCTGACCAAGCCCACACTAATCCCAGTCTTAACAAAGCACTGATCTCCAATCAACATAAAGGAGAATTAACGTCTACGGACTTAAAACTAAGCCAGCTACTTAAATGAACAGTGCACCTAAAACAAATTGTCATAATTTGCTCATCCTTTCAAAGTCAGGCTTTCCTTCTTTGAAACACACAGCTGTCAAACAAGGAATCGTTCAAACAAAAATGAAAATCTGCTGAACATTTACTCTCCCTCAAGCTTTCCAAGATGTAGATGAGTTTGTTTCTCTATCAGAACAGATTTAGAGAAGTTTAACATTACATCACTCGGATCCTCTGCAGTGAATGGGTGCCGTCAGAATGAGAGTCCAAACAGCAGATTAAAAACATCACAATATTTTTAGAACAGTTTTGGACTGTTTTCACTAATAAACACTGATTGGTCTGTGTATAGTTCTCTCTTTACACCAGCGGTTCTCAATTCCAGTCCTCGCGCCCCCCCGCTCTGCATATTTTGCATGTCTCTCTTAGTTAACACACCTGATTCAGATAATCTGCTCGTTAGAAGTGAGCTCCGTGCATGAACTGTGTTTTCCGATTGACATGGTCCCTATACAGTGTTTATTGCTCCCTACTCCCTGAGCAGGGGAAATCCATTGAAGTTTACGTCACTTCGGAATATTCATTCATGGATTTGCACTTTGAATGGAACATATACGTTCACTTCGAACTGGAATCATGGTGCAATATCCTGTGATGTCCACTTCGCAGGGCACTTACGTTCGAATAGAACAAATGTATGAAGCGATAAGAGAAGCATACAAAATGTGCGTCTATATTATATATTGTGTTTTTGCTGCTTTGTACATTGCCTATTTGGTTAGTTGTTGTTATTATTCTATTATCTGTGTCCTGTCCTGTTGCTGTCTTTCTGTTGCACTGTGGAGCTTCTGTCACTAGAACAAATTCCTTGTATGTGTAAACATACCTGGCCAATAAAGCTCACATTACTTGTGGATCATTGTGATGTTTTTATCAGCTGTTTGGACTTTCATTCTGACGGCACCCATTCACTGCAGAGGATCCATTGATGAGCAAGTGATGCAACGATATTCATCCAAATCTGTTCAGATGAAGAAACAAACTCATCTACATCTTGTATGGCCTGAGAGGGCAAATAAATTCTCAGCAAATTTTTATTTTTTGGCTGATCTATTTAAATTTGAGCCTGAATTAAATTTTGAGTTACATTTGAATATTTACTGCAACATTAGTCAGTCCTACATATAAACCTGTCATTTGAATTTATAAAGCTTGGAAAAAGAGCACACAAATTATATGCATTGCTTTTAGGGACTTTTTTGTCTCTGTCTCTGGTCCCATCCACTTCTATTGTTTTCCGTAAATATTCTTCTCCTTTGGTGTTCCACAGAAAGAAAGCCATACTGGTTTGCAAAAACATGAAAGAGAGAGTAAACAATGACAACATTTTCATTTTTGGATGAACTATCCGTTTAAGCAACAGACGAAACTCTACAGCTAAAAGACACCACAAACAAATTTGGTTGGTTGGTGGTTTAATGAATGTAATCATCCCATTTCTTAACATGTCGATGTCATAGTTTCCCTTGTTGCAACTCTTTGTGGTGATTTACAAAGAACTTTAACTACACGCCATTGCATTTCAACCGATGACTGGTCTTAGTCAATGTTGACTGAGTAAGCATTAACACAGACAAGTGCTTTCCCAAGAAATCAAGCATACGCTTAAACAAAGTGAGCATGTTTGTCAGTTAGTTAGTCTCTAGAAGAACCGGCAGGTCCACTGCTTTTAAACAAACCACTGAGCAAACAGTAATTTGATCAACAACATTAGTATAGACGACTCACAGACCTTCTGTAGACTGTCTAAACGCATGTATCCTGCCGCCTGAAATATTCACGATGGGACAAGGAGTTTCAGGACATGTCTTTGTTAGATCAGAATGAGAAATAATGATGCAAGCGCAACAAAAGATGATGCATATGCCTGTCAACTGAAACGGATATTGATGATGAGCGCATCACAATGGCAGATAAATGAAATTATACCCTGAAAAGGAGCTGTACTCCCAAAGGAATAGTGCTGGGTGGGTGGGAATGGTTAGCGGGGAGGGGCTCAAAAACAAAAACAGTGAACCCCTTTCTAGCAACACGAGATGTGGGACAATAGCAGTTTGTCAGATGCAGTGTGTTGCTGATGCTGATCTTGTAACTAATGGCAACAACAGCATCAATACAACCAACTCGATCAGTAGGAGGAAAGTGGAGGCAGTTGAAATGGTCTGCTGTGGAAAACCAATAAACACTGAGACTGATTGTGAAGGGTTTAATACAGAAATACAACTTACCACCATCCCTATCTCCAGCTTAGGCGGGAGGGACCAGCAGGGCTCCGTGTTTGGATCAGGATGCGTTTCCAAAGTTCATTCCCACATTAACGCTTTTCCTTACATCCTGGTTTTATTTCGCAATAGTGTAGTAATAATCTGGACCGCGCAGAAGCACCAACAGACGCCAAAGACTGAGCGCCGTTTGAACGGAGAACCCCAATAAAAAGCAAAAAGAGGAAGAGGAGGAGGAAGAAAGGTCCAGTGCTCCCTCAAGCAGCTCCAAAAATCCCGCTCAGATACATAATGTCACCACTGTGACATCCAAAAAAACATTTACTCAGACCGTAGACTCAAATCAAGCAGATTCCCAGGAAGAGCGGCATCGTCCCCGCGTGTTCTCCCGCCCATCTCCTCTCTCTGCTCGCTGGGAGAACTGAGGGGCTCTTCGCCGCTCCCAAAACAACTTGTGGGCGGCCTCGCTTTACCCAAACGCGGTCGAGACCGTTTTTATGAGCTGTATCGACGCTTTGCAAAATATGTAGAACCTAACTGCGTCGTCTACTTCCGCTGAATGCGACAACAGCGCTGTTTGCTGTATAAAGTAATACTTTCTAAAACATAACCAAGCTGTTTTCCCCTCTTTTTCAGCATGGAATGTTCCACTGAGGTGGCCCGTTGGACAAAAGGAAGCCTGGATCAATGGGCGGAGGCTCGCAATCGTCATCCAGTAGAATTAACAAAATAATAAAGTCAAGAAATTAACCTGAATATGAGTTTTAAAACTATGAGACCCTAATTTTTAACCATTATTTTTGTGATTTATGTTGTTTATACAAACACTGGGTTTATGGACTTTTGTGGCATGTAAAATGATAGTACAATGGAATTCTTAGGATAGTACATAAATATGGTAATCAGTCACTACTATGGTATTAATAAAATAAATAAATAAATACGTTGGTATTATTTAAGTACCTTGGAGTACAATAGTGCATGAGTGGTAATCAAACATGGTATATATGGAAACAAAGTTCCCATACTTTTTTCATAATCGGTGTATCTCAAAGTACTATTCCATGGTATAAATATATCATGGTATTTTGAGGTATTTTCAACAAGACATGATGTAACATATTACAGGATTCCTAGGAAATACTGTAGTTTGTACATGAATATGGTAACTACACGAACAAATATGAAATGTTAACAGATGGACAACAAAAAACAGATTAATAAATGTGAAAGCATGAACAGAAATGGTACACACAGAGCAAGTATATTACAGTTTCCTGAAAACAACCAGATAACATTAAACTTAAAATATAGAGTTACCCTAATTTTGATTAATAATTAAAAACTCACATGTGGCTCTACGGTGCATTTTCTCGTGGTGTTGTGATGTGCGTATATTCTCAGTTGTTTGTGAGACAGGCTGATGCATGAGCCATTTCTGCTTTTTCACCCCAGCTTGGGGAAATGAGTCTTTCAGAAATACATGCAAGTGGGCGTGTGTGGTTTAGCTGGCTACCACCAGTAAACATGAGAGCTTTTCCCAAATAATTCATGAATGGTATTTTTATAATTATGAAAATTTACATTTAAAATTATATGCAATATAAACATTTCCAAGAGGTTTTAAAAATTATTTACCGTACAAAACGAAATAATTAAGTGACGCCCGCTGGTGGTTGTTTTCAGAATAATCAACTGAAGCATTCGATGTTTTGAATTGAAATGAGTCAAACAAAACAGGTTAGAATTTAAACTAAAGAAACTCCTCAGTTTATTGAAAAGATTTGCCTTTTTACACACATTACTTAAAACGTCCCACTTATATAGCAAAAGATGTAACTGCTTTGGTGAACTTCTGCTTCTGAGAGATTCGAATAAAAAAAAAATTGATAAAAACAAAACTGATATTATCAATAACCAAACCAGCTTCATTACCACACTGTTTAAAAATCTCTCGATAAGTGAAAGAATGTGCATGCTAAGAGAGGGTGTAATACTACACATGGAAATAAATGTAAGATTTATTAGTAATAAGGGCCATACGAGAAACTGGCACTTGTTTATTTGCAACTATTGATTCCTACTCCATTATACAGGTCCTGGGTGACACACAAATCGAGTCCACAGTTTCAGTACAGATGGATTATCTCAGTCCCAACTTCTTTTTCTCCTTCTGTTTCTTGCGCACGACCTCCATATTACGATCCTTCCATGAACTCTTCCTCAGTTTGATGGGCCTGCTGCCCACATACCTCCCTAAAGACATAGGCAAGTGAATGTGTTTAGAGCATGATGATCATATTCATTTTGATACAGTATCATATCAAAATGAAGCTAATTTTCCCAATTTAAGCCAATACGGATCTGACAAGTTTGAGTCAGGCTTTAGGCATTTTCACTCTCAATAAAAAGTCTAAATAAATAATGTGCAGGATCATTTAACATATATTTAGCAAAGCTACTGCAGTGTTTGCTTAGTTATTTTTGCACTGTATAGTTGTAAAATGTTAAAAACATACACTGACATTCAAAAGTTTTTGAACAGCAAGGCTGCATTAAAACTGTAATACTGTGAAATTATTTGTGAAAACTACTTTCTATTTGAATTTGAATTCAAATGTATTTTATTCCTGTAATGCAAAGCTGATATTTTAGCAGTCATTACTCTTTAGTGTCACATGATCCTGCAAAAATCATTCTAATATTCTGATTTGGTGCTCAAGAAACCCTTTTATTATCATCAATGTTGAAA
This sequence comes from Barbus barbus, assembly GCF_936440315.1. NCBI lineage: Eukaryota > Metazoa > Chordata > Actinopteri > Cypriniformes > Cyprinidae > Barbus > Barbus barbus. The sequence goes on from NC_136740.1 coordinate 27,468,366, forward strand.
ATGTTGCTAAATATTTTCGTGATACATAGTTCAAAAGAACAGCATTTATTTGGAATAGAAATCATTTGAAACATTGTTAATGTCTTTACTGAAACTTTTGGTTAATTTACTGTATATTTGCAAAATAAAAGTATTTAAAAAAACTTATTTTAATTTAAAAAAAAAAAAAATCACCTTGGAACAGTATGTATATAATGATATAATCAACTGAATTTTTCTGTATTGATCTAAGCACACACTCATTGTTATCCTCATTAACTCACCGTTCATTTCTCTCATGGCGCGCACATAATCATTGGGATCTTTAAAGCTCACAAAGCCATAACCCTTCGTTTTCCCAGTACGTTTGTCTCGAACAACCTTTGCCTTCAGGAAGGATGGATAACGGCTAAACGCTCTCGCCAGAATGTCATCATTCACCTCATTCCCCAGATCGCCACAAAATATCCGGAAATCATCTGAGAAACCAAGAACGGCATCGCAATTTATGTTCTAGGCTTCTTTACTAAGAAAATATAAAGTGAAGACTGTATTTACAAAATGTCCACAAACCTGAATCCCACTCTGTCAGGCTGGTGTCCTCCCATGAGACACCAGCTGCTACCCGGATGCATTTCTTCATCTTTTCCTGTTTTCCTTTCTTCTTATCTTCTGTGCTAGTTTCAGCAGGCTGTGCACATGTTAATAAGAAATAATTAGAACAATATTCATACCAAGAATTCCTATAGAGTAGACTATTTTTATTTTTAAATTAACTTTCTTTATAACTGTAACAAACTGTTTTCATTAATAAAGCTGAAACAACAATAGTAATTTGAGATGAAATAATTAAAATATGAAATATTATTATAGTATTAATTATTAGTAAAACCCAATTTTTCCTTTTCATCCAATAGCCGTTTTATACTCTTTCATTATGCAATTTTTAAAGGTAAAAATGTGTCATTTCTGCACCCTTAATGGCATACAATGGAATAGAGATGGATTATCCAATGGAATGAATTCAGGGCTGCACTCTCTCTGTCTAAACAGGGGACAGTGTAACATGTAGGGCTGGGCGATATATCGAACGCGATGATCATGCACATCTCGTCAGTAAAGCCGGTTCTGTGATTAGGGTTAAATCTCCATCACCTGCTTTCAAATGGAGCGGCATTAACTACACAGAGCCGTAGATCACTGACAAGCTACATAATATCACGTTCATTATCGCCTTCAATAATGAACTTGATATCGTGCAGCTTGTCAGTGAACTACAGCTCTGTGTAGTTAATGCCGCTCCATTTGAAAGCAGGTGATGGAGATTTAACCCTAATCACAGAAGCGGCTTTACTGACGAGATGTGCATGATCATCGCGTTCGATATATCGCCCAGCCCTAGTAACATGTCATTCTGAATCTTATTAAACCTCCACATGTGTAGGCTCTGGCTCTGGCATGCTGGGCCCGATCACGCTGTCATCGGTGACCGACTCCTTCTTTGAGTCCAGAAGGCCAGCTGCAATGACTGCGGCCTGCTGCTCCGCCACCAACGCTGACAACTCCTCCTGAAAAAAAGATGGAGAGAAAAGATCTTAGACGATTACAACAGAAGCAAAAGGGGCTTGAAATTTATCACAGACACACAAACTAGTTTTTATTATGAGCCATGTCAAAATGGATGTCGTGGAATTGGTGAACAGGTCATATAGGCGATGTGTAAGTGGTGTGTTGATACTTTACCATGCGTGCTTGTTTCTGGCTCTTGAGGTCAGCTCTCTTAGGCGCAGGAGGTGCTGTGTAAACAGTGGGGGCCGCCTGTATAACACTGGGACTGATCTTCGGAGGATCTTGAGGCATGGGTCGAGGTGGTGCCGAAGTCATAGGGTTCATGCTTCCAACCTGCCAATAATTGAGAAAAACATTTGAGATACTGACATGACCATTTATACAGAACAAGGCAACCTTGAAATGAATATAACACCCAGACAGCTGATTAAAATTCAGAAAATACCCACTAGCGGCATGGGTCTCATGGGCGGTCCGACTGGAGTCATGGGGGGTTGAGGGGGTCCTGACATAGGAGGAGCCATCATCATGGGTGGGGGAGGTGGAGGTCTGGGAAGAGGAGGTGCTATCATGCCCTGAGGAGGTGGACCACGCATCATTGGCATTCTCTGACCCACTGTGGGGGGAAAAAAATAATAATTATGCAATATTAATATTTAAGGCTGTATAATAATACATAAAATGTATTTGAAAAATACTGAATAAATATCTAAAACACTTACACCAACTATTAATAATAACTATTTAATAACAGAAATATGTTATGTATGTACATATACACTCACTGGCCACTTTATTAGGTACACCTTGCTAGTACCGGGTTGGACCCCCTTTTGCCTTCAGAACTGCCTTAAATTCTTTGTGGCATAGATTCAACAAGGTGTTGGAAACATTCCTCTGAGAGTTTGGTCCATATTAACATGATAGCATCACGCAGTTGCTGCTGATTTGTCGGCTGCACATCCATGATGCGAATCTCCCGTTCCACCACATCCTAAAGGTTCTCTATTGGATTGAGATCTGGTGACTGTGGAGGCCATTTGAGTAAAGTGAACTCATTGCCATGTTCAAGAAACCAGTCTGAGATGATTTGAGCTTTGTGACATGGTGCATCATCCTGCTGGAAGTAGCCATCAGAAGATGGGTACACTGTAGTCATAAAGGGATGGACATGGTCAGCAACAATACTCAGGTAGGCTGTGGCGTTTAAACGATGCTCAGTTGGTACTAAGGGGTCCAAAGTGTGCCAAGAAAATATCCCCCACACCATTACACCACCACCACCAGCCTGAACCGTTGAGACAAGGCAGGATGGATCCATGCTTTCATGTTCTTTATGCCAAATTCTGACCCTACCATCTGAATGTCGCAGCAGAAATCGAGACTCATCAGACCAGGCAACGTTTTTCCAATCTTCTATTGTCCAATTTTGGTGAGCCTGTGCGAATTGTAGCCTCCGTTTCCTGTTCTTAGCTGACAGGAGCGGCACCCGGTGTGGTCTTCTGCTGCTGTAGCCCATCTGCTTCAGGGTTCGACGTGTTGTGCGTTCAGAGATGGTTTTCTGCATTCCTTGGTTGTAACTAGTGGTTATTTGAGTTACTGTTGCCTTTCTATCATCTCTAACCAGTCTGCCAATTCTCCTCTGACCTCTGACATCAACAAGGCATTATCATCCACACAACTGCAGCTCACTGGATATTTTCTCTTTTTCGGACCATTATCTGTAAACCCTAGAGATGGTTGTGCGTGAAAATACCAGTAGATCAGCAGTTTTTGAAATACTCAGACCAGCCCATCTGGCACCAACAACCATTCCACGTTCAAAGTCTCTTAAATCCCCTTTCATCCCCATTCTGATGCTCGGTTTGAACTTCAGCAAGTCGTCTTCACCACATCTAGATGCCTAAATGCATTGAGTTGCTGCCATGTGATTGGCTGATTAGCAATTTGTGTTACCAAGCAATTGAACAGGTGTACCTAATAAAGTGGCTAGTGTGTGTGTGTATACAGTGCCCTCCAAAAGTATTGGAACAGCAAAGACAAAATTGCTCTGTTGGCTGTGGAGTCAAGACATTTACCAATATGATTAAAAGATGAATATGAGACAAAACTACAGAATGTCACATTTTATTATTGGGTGATTCAACACATAGATGTTTTACCAGCTAAGAAGTTCAGCACTTTTAGAGTTTCATCCCTCTATCTGATGTGAGCATAAATATTGGAACAGTTGCCTCACACGTCTTTCTAAATGATCAGCTGTGTCCTGTTGCATTAATTCTTCAGATATTAAAAGCAGGGATTGTGTCGTATCAGTTATAGCCATTACTTCTGTATTCTGAATCTTGCATTCGATGATGACACACACAAACCAGGATGAAGATGAGGGAGCTGACTTTGAGAGAAAAGCAAGCAATTTGGATGCTAAAAGAATAGAGGAAGTTAGTTAGAGCTCTAGCAAAAACAAAGGGCATGGAGAAATCAAGAGTTTGGAAACCACCAGCGACACCAGCAACCAACAACTACCTGATCGGCTGAGAAAACAACAGTACTTGACAGACAAATCATAAAAGCTGTGAAAATGAATCCTAAAAGACGTAACTGTAAAATCACCAACAACTTCCAGAAAGCTGGGATGATGCTCTGACACTCCTGTACTCCCTGTACACACACGACTGTACAGCAACACACAGCTCCAACGTCATCGTCAAATTTGCTGACGACACAACGGTGATAGGCCTGATCACTGACAACGATGAGACGGCCTACAGAGAGGAGGTGAGAACCCTGACTAAATGGTGTCAAGAGAACCACCTCTCACTCAACATCGACAAGACCAAGGAGCTGGTGGTGGATTTCAGGAGACAGAGCAGAGAACACACACCCATCACCATCGACATGACACCTGTGGAGCGAGTAAACAGCTTCAAATTCCTCGGTGTTCACATCACTGAGGATCTCACATGGTCCGCTCATACAGATGCAGTGCTGAAGAAGACACACCAACGCCTCTTCTTCCTGAGACGGCTGAGGAAGTTTGGAATGAGCCCCAGCATCCTCAGATCATTCTACACCTGCACTGTGGAGAGCATCCTGACAGGCTGCATCACCACCTGGTTTGGAAACAGCACTGCTGGCAACCGCAAAGCTCTGCAAAGGGTCGTGCGAACTGCCCGTCACATTGTTGGAGGTGAGCTTGCCTCCCTCCAGGACATCTACACCAGGCGGTGTATAAAGAAAGCCCGGAGGATCATCAACGACTCCAGCCACCCGTCCCACAGACTGCTCTCTCTGCTGCCCTCAGGAAGACGTCTCCGCAGCATCCGATCCCGCACTAGCCGACTGAGGGATAGCTTTTTTCCTCAGGCTATCAGGCTAATGAACAGTAAAAACTAATACACCCTACAGCACACTCCCACTTTACAATATACCACGCACTGCACTTTAATTCCACACAGTTCAAACTGGACTACCAGTACACTACTGCACAAATACAACAATCTTTTTGCCAGCACCGGATACCGTCCAATGCACATCCATGACATTTGCACATCCGGTTTATATATAATCTGCTGCATCTTCGCATATTACTGTGTGTATATAACGTAGAATGTGTTCTACATACTGTGTATAATGTGTATCGGTAACTGTATGTCTGTCAAATAGTACACTGTGTGTACTGAGTATATGTATGTGTATATTACACATTGTCATCTGTATAAGTCTGTACGTATGTATGGTAATGTCTATATGTAAATAGTTTCTGCAGTGTCTGGAGCACGCTCTCAAGAATTTCACTCACGAAGGCACACGTGCTGTGGTGATGTGACAATAAAAGTGATTTGATTTGATTTGACAATTTACTGTCCTCAGGAGACTTTGACACAGAATTACAGATGCTACACAGCAAGATGCAAACCTCTGACCAGCACCAAAAATAGAAAGGCAAGATTAGAGTTTGCAAAAAAAGCACAAAAGTTTTGGAACTGTGTTTATGGATCGATGAGACAAAGATGAACCTTTATCTAAGTGATGGGAAAGCAAAAATGTGGAGAAAAAAAGGGAACTGCAATGATCCCAAGCATACAGCCTCATCTGTAAAGCATGGTGGAGGTGGTTTCATGGCATGGGCATGCATGGCTGTCTCTGGAACAGGCCCTCTCAACTTTACTGATGATTTAATGTGTGATGACCGTAGCAGAATTAATTTGGAAGGGTACAAAACCACCTTGCCTACCAATATTCAAGAAAATGCCACCAGATTCATTGGGAAGTGCTTCATATTGCATCAGAACAATGACCCAAAACACCCTGTCAGTTCAGTCAAGGAAGTTATAAGGGCAAAGAAATGGAAAGTCTTAGATTGCCCAAGTCAATCTCCAGATTTAAATCCGATTGAACATGAATTTCACCAGCTGAAGAGGAGAGTACAGGTAGAAACTCCCCAAAACAAGCAACAATTGGAATTGGCTGCATTAAAGGCTGAGAAAAGCATTTCAAAGGATGAGACCAAGAGTCTGGTGATGTCTATGGGTCACAGACTCACTGCTGTGATTGTGCGCAAGGGATCTGCAACTAAATAATAGCTTTTAATCTTTTATATCTGCCTTATGTTCAACTGTCCCTATATGCTCACATCAATGAGTGGGATGAACTCTAAAAGTGCTGTTCTTTTTATTTCGTAAAACATGTATGTGTTGAAACAGCTAATAATAAAATGTGACATTCTGTAGTTTTGTCTCATATTCATCTTTTAATCATATTTGCAAATGTCTTGACTCTACAGCCAACAGAGCAATTTTGTCTTTACTGTTCCAATACTTATGGAGGGCACTGTATATATACAGTGAGGTCAATAAGTATTTGATCACCCTGTGATTTTGCAAGTTCTCTTACTTAGAAATCATGGAGGGGTCTACAATTTTCAGCACAGGTGCATTTCCACTGTGAGAGACAGAATCTAAAAATAAAAATCCGGAAATCACGTTGTATGATTTTTTAACAATTTATTTGTGAATTACTGTGTCAAATAAGTATTTGATCACTTGAGTCAAAAATTTTTAATATTTGGTACAGAAGCCTTTGTTAACAATTACAGAGGTCAAACGGTTCCTGTAGTTCTTCACCAGGTTTGCACACACTGCAGGAGGGATTTTGGCCCACTCCTCCATACAGATCTTCTCTAGATCTGTCAGGTTTCGGGGCTGTCGCTGAGCAACACGGAGTTTCAGCTCCCTCCAAAAATTTTCTATTGGATTTAGGTCTGGAGACTGTCTAGGCCACTCCAGAACCTTGATATGCTTCTTATGGAGCCACTCCTTGGTTTTCTTGGCTGTGTGCTTTGGGTCATTGTCATGTTGGAAGACCCAGCCATGACCCATCTTTAATGATCTGACTGAGGGAAGGAGGTTTTTGCCCAATATGTCACAATACATGGCCCCGTTTATCCTCTCCTTAGAACAGTGCAGTCGTCCTGTCCCCTGTGCAGAAAAACACCCCCAGAGCATGATGCTTCCAGCCCCATGCTTCACTGTAGGTATGGTATTATTGGGATGATACTCATCATTCTTCTTCCTCCAAACACGGCGAATGGAGTTAAGACCAAAAAGTTCTACTTTGGTCTCATCTGACCACAGGACTGTCTCCCATGACTCCTCTGGATCATCCAGATGGTCCCTGGCAAACCTCAGACGGGCCTGGACATGGGCTGACTTAAGCAGGGGAACCTTCCGTGCGATGCAAAATTTTAAACCATGACGTCTTGGTGTATTACTGATAGTAGCCTTGGAAACGATGGTCGCAGCTCTCTTCACGGCATTGACCAGCTCCTCCCGTGTAGTTCTGGGCTGATTCTTCACCATTCTTAGCATCATTGATACCCCACGAGGAGAGATCTTCCGTGGGGCCCCAGTCCGAGGGACATTGACAGTCATCATTAGACTCTTCCATTTTCTGACAATTGCTCCAACAGTTGTTCTTTTTTCACCAAGCTGCTTGGCAATTGCCCCGTAGCCCTTTCCAGCTTTGTGAAGGTCTACAATTTTGTCTCTTGTGTCTTTTGACAGCTCTTTGGTTTTGCCCATGTTGCTACTTAGACTTTGGCTGATTTTTGGGGTGCACAGTTGCTACTAATTTAGAATCATGAGCAGAGTGTAGCTGGACTATTTAAAAGCAAAATAACAGGTCTTTGAGGGTCAGAAATCTGGCGGATAAGCAAGTGATCAAATACTTATTTGACACAGTAATTCACAAATAAATTGTTAAAAAAATCATACAGTGTGATTTCCGGATTTTTATTTTTAGATTCTGTCTCTCACAGTGGAAATGCACCTATGCTGAAAATTGTAGACTCCTCCATGATTGCTAAGTAAGAGAACTTGCAAAATCACAGGGTGATCAAATACTTATTGACCTCACTGTATATAAAAACACACAGACATACATGTGTTTATATTCATGCATATGCTTTTTTTTTTTTTTTAATCCTCAATTTATTTGTTTCCATGTTAATACATCATGCAATTACAGATACCATTGATTGATATTCTATATATTCACGTATAACCATTAATACGTAAATTAACAAAAGTGTGAAAGCAAATATAGGACTGAATCTGATTACCTGGTCTCTGTAAGACATGCGGGACAAATGCTGGACGCATCATTGGAGGCGGCGCTACTGCTGGCATAGCTGCAGATAAATAACAGATGATTGTCAGCGTATTTATATATATATAACTTTGTCTTTAAGTGTGTAATGAGAAAATGTGGGTTTATATAGTTGTACCAGGACCAACAAATGTAGGTGGAGGACCGACAAAAGTGGCAGCTCTTGCCTCCAAACTCTGCTGGACCTACGAAAAATAAAAAATAAAAACAATAACTAGCTTGTAGAGTAAGAAATTGATGAATGCTTTAAGCAATATATATTTATTTTTCATATAAAATATATATATTTTTAAACTATATTTCCAATAGTGGTTATTTCTTAAATTAAAGTTCACACTTAAGTTATTGTAATGATGTGTAAAAGTTTGTAATTAAATATTAATATTTTTGGATCTCAGCTTATAAAAATATACAACGTAAAATATTAGGGATATTATTTGAGTTAGAAAGAATTAATACCTGTCTGTAGGTGTTTGTACCAATGATGGGCCTGATGATGGGTACGGCCGGCATCGCCAGAGCGACTGGCACAGCTTCAACTACTGTAGGTGCCACAGGTCCTCCCAACACCTCCTGCTCAAACCTACGGGAGAAGCATGCATGCTGTCAGAAACGTCCTATTCTACTCACTCCAACACTGCCCTGAGAGCAACAATATGCTGCAAATAAACAGCTGCAACTGAACATGAGAGAAATCAAATGTGAAGAACTCACAAAGCCATCTCTGCCTCCATCTCCTTCAGGCGCTCCTCTCCAGATTTTAACGCCATACTGAGGGTTATCTGCAATAAATAAATACAAAATTAAGTCAATAAATATATAAATAAACAAACATCATTAAACAAATCACTGGCTGTGCCTCAAATCAAATCGCAGCAAGCTGCTTGTCTAGCATTTTGGGGATCACAAACCTGTTTCATTGCACCTTTTATGGCCAAAAATACTGCACACTCCTAGGATGGCTAAAAAGATGCAAACTCTTGCACTCAAAGCATGCTGCACACCCTTGAAATTCAGTTTTGAGAAACAACCAATGTATCTACACTACAGAAAATAAATAAAAACTCAAATCAAGAAGAATAAATAAAATGGTCTGTGTAAACTGTGCGTAACGGTCTAGTTTACAGAAAAAAACACTGTTTGAATCGATTAATTATTAGTAAAGTATCGAGAAATAATGTTCAGATGCCACATGATTCTGTTTTAAAGCTCCAGGCTGAATTAAACTTTATCTAAAGGCCCGCTACAGTATGCTAGTTTTAACTAAATACATACTCGCCGTGAAATCAGTCCTGATGAAGAAAATCAAGCAAATATGCAGGGATTAAATAAAAAGACAGATGAACAGAACCGGATCATTTGTTTTCCTCAACGTTACCGCTCCTCTAGGCGCGGGTGAATCACGTCACACGTTTGGGCCTTCTTCAGTGAAGACGCAGGAAAGTGACATCATGTTAGGTCTCAAAATTTTAAGAACAAAATATTTGAAATTTCCAGTTGCACCAAAGGCAAAGGTCAAATTCTTAATGGAGTATATCCTTCTAGAGAATGTTTGAGATGTCGATTTGGCCTTGATGTTAACAACTGTTCCTTTTGTGATGATCAAATTGAATCTTTTTTATGATTGTAAATTTGCCTGTGCTTTTTTTGGGAAGATTTGCATTACTGGTTATTTCCTCAATTTGAAGATTTACATGTTTTAACAAAGGAAAATGTATTATTTGGTTTATTTTTGAAAGATGAAACACATTATTATCCTTGGGAATTTTTTTTTGCATAAGAACCGATTCTTGAAAATTCTTCCAAATTTCTATGTATTTCACAAGGAACTGTGTCATTATTTTTTGTCGCTTGAAACGAATGAAGAAGAAGAATGCTGTAAATTTCTGTAATTTAGTCGGAAATCTTCAACTTGCTGCAAACCCCTAGTATTTATTTATTTATTTTTTCTTCTTTTTTTTTTTTCTTCTCCTTTATGTTATGATGCTTGTCTGTTGTCTCATTAAGAAATTTAGCATTTTGTACCAGGCCATTTATGGTTGTAAAGTTTACACTGTTCAATAAAGTAAAAAAAAAAAAAAAAAATCATGTTAGGTCTCTGGTATCTCTTCGTTAAAAAAAAAGAACAAAGAGTATTATTTAGACCGTACGGCAAAGTATAGTGATTACATAAACAATATTTAATATACATCAATGATATTTAATACTAACGCATTGATTATTATATTATTTAGACATATATTAGCCTACTAACAACAGGATTTCCAAAGTCATGGAAAACTTGGAAACGTAGAAAAAAATAATGAAATATTAATAACATCTTTTAAAGGATCGTAGACATTTTAATACTGAATTAAGAAATCGTTATAAAATATTTAGCTATTACACATTGTAAGAGAGATCTATATAAAATGCAAATAAAAAATGTTTTATTATTAAAAGAGATTTTTGATGTTAATAGCAAAACTTTACAATTAGGCTTAATATATTTAAGACCAAAAATAAAATTGATAGATTCGTCCTCCTCTTGGCAAAATACATGCTTTTATTGAATTTAAATAATTAGGGAATTTAGAACTGAATGAAGCTTGTTTTGCCTTGACAGCAGGGGGCGCTATAGACTAGCAATGCGACATGGCTTTGAGCCTGAAAGCCAAACTGAGAGATGTGCTGTCAAAACATTCACACTACACCCTCAAGTAGGTATCACACTAATTAATACAGTCATTTTTTGAAGATGTACAATTCATGTTATTCTTACATGGAGCGGCTTTCCCCTTTTCAAAGAGAACAAATATGCAAGGTGGGCAAAACAGACTTGATGTAGAATATGGAGAGGGAACTTTCTCTCAATGCTTCTGACAAGATGAGAATAACATTTACTGACCTCCATCACCCTTTTCTTACATCATCTCACATCGGCTGTCATCCCCTTCCTGTTTAAGATGCTGTTTAAGAGTTAAAAATCATCAGCAGAGTTGCACTAAATAAACATTATGGATGTAGACTCTGCCTGCCATGATTTAAATCATACCAAACAAACATATTTTTGTTCATATTTAAGCATAGAATAAAGATATTAAATTACAAGCAGAGATTTAGGGAAGTTTTCCACCATGGAACAAGGATATCCGTTTACTGATGAAAGCTTAAGCATATTAGGCCTGTTGTGGAGTAAGATTGAAACATACTGATGCATATAAAGAAAGTGTTTTCTTCTAAGACAAAGTTGCTAAAGGGACAAAACATGTTTTACATCAGCATATCATTGCAGCTGCTTGTATCAGGTGAGCTTTTGTATTTGAGTATTTATTTTTTTTTTTTTGTAGATTATGTTATTTACTAAATAGATTGAGTGGTTCTCAGCCTTTTTGACTCTATGATAATATTATATAAGCATAAGGCAAAGATATTTCTGCTGTATTGACAGAACTGCTAGTTTTCAAACTTGTTGTATATATATATATATATTAGATTTATATTAAAATAATTAAATATATATTAAAGTAATATATTAAAATAAATGCCAAGTGAATAGTTAAGTAATACAAACTAAATAAAACAATTATAAATAATAAAAATAAAATAATTACCATAAATTCCAGGCATTACAAGAAATTGACTTTATGTCAGGGTTCACACTGATCAAATAATTGATATTATTGTTCATGATTATGGGATAAAGTGTTAAAATATTTAAGAGCTTGATATAATTAAATAAATCTATTGCATTCTAAAAATTCCATGTCTGGATTTCACACTTTTAAAATGACCAGGTTTCCCAGCGTAGAAATTATAGTTTTTTTTTAGCTGATTAAGCTTATTTTGAAGCTTCTTTTGTTAAATTTGAAATCATTTTAAGCCATTTTGTGGCCACTTTGTAATTGTGCCTATAGGTGATTCCCCTGGTTGAGAACAACTAAACAGTTTGCTGCTGTACATTTTGGTCAGATCTGGTCACTGCATTTATTAGAATAATGGTGACCTTTTTTTGTCTGTATGTTTAGCTGCAGTGGCTTCATGGTCAGTTTCATACTATCCTGGGAGCATATGTGCTTTCGAAAGATCATCTGTGGATTTCACCTGCACGTTTGATTATCCGGATTATCACACAGTTAAAACAACAAACTGGTTCAAGCCAGATGCTCATCAGAACCAAGACGGATCACAGGTGGGGATATCTGTCTATAACTCAGAAGCAGCAAAGATTCACCAGCTGTACAAAAACAGAGCAGCTTATGCAAACAAAGACAAAAACTGCTCACTGAAGTTACACAATGTCTCCAAAAGTGACACTGGAAAATATTTTTTTCGTTTTGAAACCAATTACTATAATGGAAAATTCACTGGACCAGGTGGCATAAAACTCATCGTAGCAGGTAAATGAAAGGCTATGTTTGTTCAATGACTAATAAAATATCAGCAAATCACTATCTCCAGCATACTATTGTAGCATTTTGGTTCCTCAAATAACCTTTCTGTGAACAGTTCTTAAATGAACCATTTTTTAAGAACATTTGAATAATCTGAATAACATTTTTCCACTTTTGAGCAATGGAAAGGTAAAGGTTCTTCATGGAACCATCAGTGCCAATAAAGGATGGGATGCTGGGATGCTAATGTTGGTGTAACCTAGTCTTTTTAGTTTTTAAACAGGTTTCTGGTTACATTTCATTAATCTACATTACCTTTAACAGTTCTACCTTTTAGAGTAACAATGAAAACACAAAAGGTGAATGGACACATCCATGAAGGAGACTCTGTGACATTGACATGCAGCACAGAAAACTGCACCCCAAAACAAGAGCCTTTTTCCTGGTTTAAAAACCAACGGCTGATTCCAGAAGCCACTGACAGTGTGCTCCAAATCACCTCTGTCTCTTACGATGATTTTGGCAACTACTCCTGCGGTCTGAAGAACAGCAGCACAACTTCAGCAGATGAAATACTGCTTGACGTAAGATGTATGTTCAAAATCTGGTGAAATACCTTTTAAGGCATAAACACAGTTTCTGCAAAAATATTAATCAGCGCAACTGTTTTTAATATTGAGAATAATAAGAAATGTTTCAGCAAATCAGCATATTAGAATGATTTCTGAAGGAACGTGTGACACTTGAGACTGGAGTAATGGCTACTGCCACATTTTCAAATATATTAAAATAGAAAGCACTTATTTTAAAGTGTAATGTTTGTGCTTCATACATAGTATGTATGGTTCATATATGTATGAGATGCTGCATTTGAAATTGCTACAGACCTCTGTGTTAAATAAGCGCCTGTAAAGCCCCGAAATGAGGAAGTTGTGTGATTACACAAGATTTCGCCAAACCCCAGTCACCGTTTTTGATGCAACATCTGCACCATTGCATGCCAATAAGTTCTCTTGCAAACACAGATCCTGTTGCTTTTCCCCGCAGATAGTCCAAAGAACGTCAAAATAGCTGTTTTGCCATCTGGAAAGATACAAGAAGGAAACTCACTGACTCTGATCTGTATGAGCAATGCCAATCCTGCAGTGACAAACTATAGTTGGTTTATGACCAAAGAAGCATACGTCTCTTATATAGGATCTGATCGTGAATTCTCCATCAAATCTGCTAGTCAGAATGATGATAGACAGTACTTCTGCACTGCTAAAAATGACATGGGTTCTCAAAACTCTACAGCCATAGCACTGAAAGTCAAAGGTAACAGGGAATATTTCATTCACAAAGAAAGAATGCTTAGGTTGTGTTTGAAATGGAATAAGCTTATTGCTTACTAAATATGATGCAGTATATATAGTTGCCGCAGTGCATGAAAAATATCATGTGAGTGGCATTGTTCCCATTTTTAGTTCACAACTTCGAGTAAAAAATTATGATTTAGAACATCAGTAATGTTAAATGTGACTGGTTTATTTATCACACTGGATATAACATCATCATACTGCGCATTTTTGGAAAATATCACCTAGGTATATTGCATAAGACAAGTTTACCCAAATTTATTCATTTGTTTGTTTCGATAGTGCCTAGTCATCGAAATTTCTTGCCGACTGCAACAGCTGTGTTTTTGTTTCTAATGGCTGTTCTGTTACTCATGTTTGGTCTCAATATAAGGTAAGTGGATGCACAGGATTGTTGAAATGCTAAGAGAACATAAAGTTCATATGTGTTAAACGTGAACTGATTGCATGAGTTTGTACTGTGTGTAAATGACACTACACATTTACACAAGCCCTAGATGACTTCCCCATCACTGCGTTCAGTATTGCACTGTTCTGATTTCATTATGAATGAGCCAGTCAAACATCGGTTTACGCAAATCTTGCACTTACTACTTAATAATTGTTGTGACTAGTAGTGTAGTACTGAGCATTATTAACTATTAACACATAATAATACAGTATGATTACTTTTAATGGAATCTAGTCAGGTTAGACGGCTTATTGAATTTAAAAAGGATGAAATTAAACTTTATCTGCTTACATCTTTACAGGAGGAAACGGTTTACATCAAAGAAGCAGCCCACAGAAATGGTATTAAATGTGAACGGTTCATCTCATTTGAAATGAACATGAAGATTATGTACTTATAATTGTGCACTAAATCAACAGTGGTCATTTTTCATCTCTGATCAGACACCTGCTGTCACAGAGGAGATCTATGAGAACCTGAGAAAATCACCTGAGTCTGAGGAAAACCTTACCATTCATGTGACATATGCAGACTTAAGGCTTCCTCCATCAACCTCAGACAGGTAATGATTAAAAAATGGCAATGTTGAGTATTTGAGAAAAGCTGTTGATTTAGAAACCCCTTGAATTGGCTGATTTGACATCAAGTATTAGTTAACATAAGACATTTTTTCACCATTTTCTAAAAGCAATAACAGGCTACTGTAAAAAAATAAAAAATAAAATAAACCAGTTGCTGCCTTTTAGAAATAAAAGACTATCTAATATGTATTTATTTTGTTTTGTAGACCACGTTGCAACAGTCAAGAGGATGGCACCGTGATCTACAGCCTTCTTAGTTACAAAGACTGAATGAAACTGTGAATAAAGAGCTTTAGCAAGCTGCTGCTGTATGTATTAGTCTCTTTTTATTTAAAAGAATCAAATGTCTATTTATGAATACATTTACACAGAGTACAAAATTACTATAGGGTCACACTATACAATGAAATAATTTATACAATGTACAGTGAAGATCAAAAACTATTAATAAATCTCTATTTACATCTTTTTGCATGCATCTGTATTTACATCCACATTTAACATCACTTGACCAAATCATTCATTCATGGTTCATAAATGTAACAATATATGATGCTGAAACAAATCAAATGCGAAGTAATATCTATATCTAACAGTTATTTTTATCTTTACAAAAGGCATTTTCATTTACATTAAACTGAAAATTCATGTCTTTCTAAATCCATTGGACGTTCTTTCTTTCAACTGTTCTTTCAAGATAGTATACAAGCTACAAGCATATGTTAAACACGCAATAAATTAACACGACACTAGTGATGCTATGCTATGATATTATGCTCCCATTATGATAGTAATATTACACTTTAGCACATCAACAGCATATTTATAGAAAAAAAGTATTTTGCTGTTATCTGCTCACTACTGACATACATTCAGCTCAAGCAGCAGCATTTGTCATGTACAGTATTTACAGTGCTGGATCACACTCATAATACTCCTACATTTCCATATACGTACGTAGCACAAGCACAATTTAATGAAAGTGAAAGTGAATAAGTTAATAAGTACAATCTAAATCACACGGGACTTGAACGTTTTCCTGCGAATAACAGTCGTCCTTTATGATGTTTGTATGTTTGTTCCAGACTGCATCACTTTTTGCATGAAGTTTTATATCTTACAAATAGGTTTCTCAAACACTCCCCATCTGTCATTGGTCGGACAAACAGATGGTCCCGCCCCACAACTCATGCTATTGGTTGAGCCATGTTTCATAGCACCTATAGTTTAAACATTTTGGGATACAAATAGCTTACATGGAGTATTTTAAAAAATGACACTTCACTCATAATCTCACGAGTTAAGAGTGAAGTTCCTTCATTTTGTGAATTCAAATTGTGTCTTGTATAATATCTTCCTTTAGGCCTCTGCTGTTGGATCATCAGATTCTGGTTTCTTCCTACACAAAATAGAGAATATATCATTATTTCTACAATGAATGTGATAGAGGAAATAGAAGCTGTTTTCTGTGTTAGTGAGGCAGCTGGATTGTTTGTTTTCTGGGGCAATGGATAATAGAGAAAATAGTGAAAAATGAGTTAAAAAATGGCATAAATTGTGATTTAAAGCAATAGTTCACCAAAAATTTTAATTCTGTGATTATTTACTCATTGTTTACTAGTTGAATGTCATATGCAGTTTGAACAGCTTGAGAAGTAAATTATTTTTGGGTGAACTATTCCTTTAAACCTGGTTGCATAACATAAAGTCCACATGCCATTTTTTGTGAATGACAGCTTTGATGCCCAGCTGCATTCAGCCCTTTGAGGTTGGCACCTACTCGAATTTGGTAAGAGGCGCTTTGTCACACGTGACCTCTGAATGAACGCCATTCACTGCCCCACTAGCTGACTGAAGCTTTGGGATGCTGCCTCGTGGTAGTGTTAGTCCGCTCAGCTTCATGTCTCTGTATCAAAGGACACAAGAGAACTGAAGCTTAGGGGGGTGGAATCACACACAGGAAACAGCAAATCCGTCTAAATGCAAAGCTCTAAAATTGGTCTTTTAGATAGAAAATGTTAAGTTTAAAAATCTTAGGCACCATCTTAGACATATTATCAAAAGTTCATAAGGGCAATTGTTAAGAAACATCTTTAGGAGCTTTTTGGGAATTATTAATCATATGTATTCTAAAAAAGAATATTCAAAACATTATTTAATAGCATTTAACAATCTTGGTTTGTTAGTTAAAAATGCATTAATTAAAAATATTATTCTGATATAAAATATGTATTTTTTTAATCTAATTTATTAATTTATAGAATACATTTACCTTGGTTGTTATGCTAGTAAAAAAAATATTTCTAATTTAGTGTAGAAATTAACATTAAACATGGTTCTTAGAAAGTAGGTAAAAACCCTGTATTCTTCATAAAGCATGTCTCAACTTTTACTTTGAACATTATACAGTCTTATTGAGACGTGTTATTTCAATTATAATCAGCTTTTGATTTTTAAATTATTTTTTTAGTATTATTATTGCTTATTATTTTCAAATTCCAGTTCATAACAGTAGTGAGGAATATAATTATTTTTTTTTAACATTATTTAATTATTTACACTTCTATACCAAAGTAAATCTTTGCACTTTCTTGATGTGCATGTACCTTACATACAGGAATAGTTCACCCAAAAATGAAAATTATGTGAGGACTTTTCATCATATGAATTTAGAAGACTCATACAAGTCTTTTAGACTTCATTTATGACACCTTTAGTGTGCTTTTTGTCAATTTTGGAACGTTTTCCATCCACCCTCTTGTGTGAAAACTTTTGAAATTGAGGGAGGGGTTCAATTTTGAGGTGAACTATTCCTTTGAAGAACTATATGCAATCACCATAAACTAACATTATGTGCAAACAATGGCTCTTTGTTGGAAATCTAGGACAGAAAAGAACAGTCCTTTTGTCAATCTCTAAAGCATGTGTACTTGAGCATGAAGTTGTCTTACCCAGTGGAATTATTGGCCTCTTCATCCATCCCTTTAGACTCTGAAACTTTGTGTCCAAATACTTTGTAAGCGAGGAAATTAAGCAAGCCGCAGTGGTTGGTGTAGCAACAGAAAGCATCTACTGATACCATCAGCACCAAGAAGATGAACATTACAATTCCCACCACACCTCCTTTCCCTAACGCCGGCTGACTGACTGCAAGGAAAAGAGAAATCAAATCATATCACTAAAAGGGTGAACTATTTGTTAGGCACATAATGCACGATATTATTATGTTTGCTCTAATAAATCCTACCAGGTTGTGGGACGGTGAAGTTAACTTTGGCAGTATAGGAGGAGCCATTGTTGTTTACTGCATACACTTCCATTTGATAGTTAGCATCGTACTGGAGATTGTTCAGCTGGATTTTGCTGGCATTTCCAGGGATTTCTTTTTCAGTCCATTCCTCATTCTCCTTGTTCTATTCCAAATGAGTGACATTTAACATTTAGATATATTGTACTCCACGTACAACATGAAAAATACATAAACTACAGAGATGAAGTGAGAAGTTTTTGGCTAGACTTCAGACTGACCCATTTGTAGCGTACAACATAGTGTAGGACGGGAGAGCCTCCATCTTTCAGCTGTTTAATGGGGATGGAGACTGAGTCCTTGTCCAGCTTTTTCTCGCTCAGAGACAGAATGGGGGTGTCAGGTTCCCCTACACGAGGGAAAGAGGAAACATCAGATAAAAGGAACAAAGAAACAGTGTAACAGGTTGATCTTAGGGCTGGGTGATATTGATATTAAAAAATGTATTCTTTTATTTTATATCTATTTTATTTTGATGATATTTGTTGTACACTATCATTCAAAAGTTTGGGGTTGGTACAATTTTTCTTTTAATTTTTTTTCTTTTAAATAAGTCTCTAATGTGCATCTATTTGACCAAAAATGCAATAAAAATAAAAACAGCGAAATATTATTAAAATTTAAAATAACCGTTCTCTATTTGAATATATTTTAACATTTATTAATTTTTGACTGAATTTTCAACATTATTACGCCAGTCTTCAGTGTCACACAATCCTTCAGAAATCATTTTAATTTGCTGATTCAATGTTGAAAACAGTTTAATATTTTTGTGGAAACTGTAATACAATTTTTTCAGGATTCTTCTTCAAAAGGATTCAAGTACAAATGAACATAAACACAAAAAAATCCTACTGACCCCCAAATTTTGAACGGTAGTCTAAATATTGATATTTAATTTGTTCTTAAACAGCTCATTTCTAAAATGTTTAACGCAAAAACTAAAAAGCAGTAAAGATACAGTTAAAATGCATGTTTTCTGTACTAATTTATTTAATAAGGAAGAGATAAAAAAACAAATCACTGCATCAGTGACTGAGTGATTTTGAATCACAGAAATTAATCAAATTTACCAACCCTAAGACTGTTTGTTAAATTTAAGAAAAGTGTGTGATGTCATTGGCCAAATAAAAAGTACCTTAAAATGATTGTGAATTTTTATCACCCAACCCTAGTTAATCTAACAATGCTATATTTAATGTTTCACTGTTGGCCTCTGTATTATATCATAAAGTTATTGTCAGCATCATACTTAAGTAATTGACAATCCAGTGGATAATCTCCAAAATGATTCAATTATTACTGAGTATAGTATAGTATATTATAGTATGTTATTAGAGTATATTATAGTATATTATTCACCATGTGTGAGAGCTGCAGACCGACATTGTTTTCAAGCTGAAAGAACCCTGATGTAGCAATTTTCTCTGTTCTCGGTTTCTCCAGCATTGAAAACATGCAGATAAACTCATTTTCACACATCTATATCACAGTAAACAATTAGGCTTGTGTTTTAGCCTATCAACTGGAGATGTATGCATTTAAAATTTTGATTTACCCTCTACAAAGGAAGGTCAGAATAAGGCAATGGACGGGCCCCGGGACCAGGAACAAGTCGTCATCATCAAGCAGGTGGCAATTAGAGGAAGAATAGGCAGCGGAAGCAAATCATGAAGATATGTGATGAGCAAACAGGCATTGATGCATGACAAGAATGACAGCATGACATGGTATCAACTGCAATAAAAATTTATTATTAAAATGTATTTCATTATTGAAAAATAATAGTTGGGTCTATAAACCAATAGCCAGGCCAAAACGGAATCTGCAGACAGATACATATGTAGATACAGATACAAATATTATATAGTCCTAATGATCCAAATGGTGTGACAAATTAATGTTTTGTTTTTTAGAAAGTACAAATAATGCATGTAGCCTCTCATGCATTATTTGTTATAAGCTGCATGCTAAATTGGGTGCAGATTACATG
This sequence comes from Barbus barbus, assembly GCF_936440315.1. Lineage (NCBI taxonomy): Eukaryota > Metazoa > Chordata > Actinopteri > Cypriniformes > Cyprinidae > Barbus > Barbus barbus. The sequence continues at coordinate 27,488,646 of NC_136740.1, forward strand.
TGGCTGGCCGATGGCATAAAAAGTCATAATATTAATAATAGCTATCAACATCAAAAATGGTGGATATGAAGCAGATGAAGTGAACAGACAGAAGAGTACTCTGCTGATACTCACGTTGGGACTGTGTGAAGATCTTATGTTCGGTGGAGAAGTTCCCCTGGAAATGAGAGTTTTTGGCCGCAAAACGAATGAAGTACTCTGTGTACGGCTCAAGGCCCGTGATCACCAGGGGATCTACAAATGTAAGTGTTTTCATCACACATTTGAATTCACAAAACCATCAAAACATAAACTTCACTTCTCTGAGTGACTTGTTTACTTGCGGGCTTGACACTGCTTTGACTCCAGGTGTTGTCAGACGGTTTCTTCCACTGAAGGATGTACTGGGTAATAGAGGACCCTCCATCCTGCACTGAGGCACTCTGGATAAGGACAGAAGATGAGGGCCCCGCAGCTAAACTGAACTTAGTGGGTGTCCCAGGCCAGGCTTTTGGGAGAGGAACAAAGTTATTAATGAGAAGCAAGATTGAAAGTTTATGCAGAAATTAAAAATATCAACAAAAAAGTTTGTTAGCCATTACTGAAGCCACTACAAGAGCCTTACTTATCAGCTGGAAGTCCTCAGTGGTTGTTCCTGCCGTATTGCTGGCTATGCATGAGTACAAGCCGCCATCAGAGGGCATTACATTTTGAAGAATCAGCTCAGAACCCTCCACCGTTGTCTGCCCACACATGTTCGTGCAAACAGGAAAGACAATAAGAGACAGGAAAAAGTAATTAAGACTGAAGAGAAGAGTACGTCGGTCAAACTTCCTGTAGATATAGAATCCCTCCTAGTCGCCACCACCATCAATTATAATCCAATTATAATAATATTTCCCTTAACCCATGCATATTCATATACATATTTCCAAAATGTTTTTTGAAATTGCAAACAAACATTTTGATGTTTCTCACCATTTTTTCTTTGGTAGTCTTCCTGACCCACTGTATGGTTGGTGCTGGATGTCCTGTGGCATTGCAGATCACAAATCCAGTTTCTCCGGGAATAACCGTCAGCTTGGGTTGATCCAAAACTACAGTTGGACGCTCTGAAAAATTATCAATACGACAAATATTTAATGAAATTATGCATGACTAAAATGGCAATCATTGTAGAACATTTTAGGTGTGAATAAAGACAATTTCTCATGTCGATTCCAATAAAAAAAACCTACCTATCTTCAATAGTTAATCCATAAATATGAAATATATACATAGAGCCATAAATATATAACTACTGTGGAAAGATATTCATTTATTATCTATTTTTATGTTTTACAAATGAGTCAAAATGGGTTTTGTTTGGGTCTGGCCCATTGGAGAGTATAAATTTGATGCTTGCATGGCACCAAATTCCCCATATCTGTGTTTGTGACTGTAGTAAACGCCTGACTTCAAGAAGACAAATGTTTTCTTGGAATAAATCTTTGGCTAAACAAAATTTCCAAGAAAGGACATCCAATAAAGTAGAGGAAAAAACAAACAGTGTAGCCGTAAACACATAGTTTACAGTCAGCATAATACACCTTTCACAACCCATTTGACTTAAGAAGTGAAACGAGCTATTCAGAAAGAAACAAGCTTGTATTGATTTTGTTCTTCAAGAATTGATTGATTGGATCATGAAAAATGGGTGTTCCAATCTAAAAATGCATTATGTAACATTTTACAACTAGTACGTGCTAACTGCTAAAACTTTCTGGCCATAAAGATAATTATTAGGATAGTAAACATCAATTTTGATAATCATGTTAAACTCTGGTACTGTATATTGACACAACCCATACTATGCACACCTGCTGCCCTCATTTGATGCCTGTGCTTTCAGCAAAGTACAAACACACTACTTCGTTTTAAGCCATCTAGCAGAGCCTTGTCTCACCAGAGGCATCCAGAATAAACGTGGCGGTGTTTTCCCCGATCTTATTGGTAGCCGTGCAGACATACTCTCCAAAATCACTCTCTGTCACTGCAGAGATGGTGAGCTCACTCTTATCAGAGTTGTATTTGTAACGGGAGTCGTCAGAGGTGGAAGGGCTGAGGGGAAAGATGCAGAAACACAGTCTGTTTGCCTCTATTGTTCATTAATACAACGCAAATGGGAGGAAAGCTAACAACTAAGAGACAAAAGATACAAAACAGCAAGATGGACTCTAAGGCTAAAGATTATGTGTGAACACATGCCGTATAGGCTCTGTTCCAAACATTAGTGAGCTGCCTTGCCGTCTACAACTGATTTCAATCAAATTTGGCATATGATTCTAAGCTAACAACATAAGCACAAAAATGCTTATGGGTAAAACAGTAATTTTATTACTTGATTGAACAATTTTTGCAGTATTCATGATCAATTTATAATTTCTTTTAAATACATTTTAAATCAATTTTTCCCTTTTTTATCTCTGGTAATTTTTATTTCTCATGCATCGCTTTTATGTAAAGCATTTTGAACTGCCATTGTGTATGAAATGTGCAATGCACATAAACATGCCTTGCCTTAGAAATTGGCCTAAAGAAGGTCTCTTAAAAGGCAGCAAGCAGCTTGTCGGTAATACCTATTATGTTGTCTATGTAGATAGCGCACTAGATTTTGAAATGGAGCCATAGCAGTAGTTGGGATGGATTATTTGCATGTAACATGTAAGAACTAGAACTTTTAACTTCAAAAGCAGATTCACAAATATAAAAAGACTGAGACTAAAGATTATAGTAAGCATGAAGAAAATATTATAGCATCTACTATTGATATTCATACACTATCCATGAAATATTTGGATGGGGTACTCCTTTGACCGGGCAGGATATAGACACAGTGGTGTTGGGTCCAGCAAAAACACTTTTTCTGTGCTGATGAATCAGGACGGTCGGTGGCTCTGGAGAATGGGATGTGTAAAGCAGATATTAAGAGGATATATTCAGCCTGACCACATTAAAAACAAAAATGATTAATGTCCTCACCATTAACAACAACAGTGATCTGGAGATCCCTTTTTGTTGGGCGTTCCTTGATCTTGCCTTCACAAGTGTAAGTTCCACTGTCTTCCTGCTGAATTCCCAGAATCTGCAGAGAGTTATCTGACTTGATTCTGAGACGACCCTGTCCTATACAAAGAGAAGACGGAAGGTAGAGTGTGAGGAATGTCAAAGATGCAATAGTATTACTTTAAATTCATGAGACAAAGCCTTTAAAAGCCCACACGCACACTCTTAAAAGGTCAGTTCACCCCAAAACCAAAACTTGTATCCTTATTTAGCAAAATAGGCTCACTGGAAAAACATGCTCTCCAAAAATTCCAACGCGATCACCGACAGCTTTTATTACTTCTCACAGAAATGATGATTCCGGTTCATTTTGAGTCCCTGCACAGTACGTTTGCATCTCCATAGATCTGGCTTATCTTACATTGTAAACTTGCTCAGTAGCTCACCTGGTACCGCACTGAACTTTCGATGTGGAGTGCTTAGTAACAAGTCCCGAGAAATATAACTCAACACTCTACAGTCAAGTCACCTTTATTTATATAGAGCTTTTAACAATACAGATTGTGTCAAAGCACTTAACAGTATCAAATTGGAGGATATAGTGTCGTAATGTATAGAAATAAGATTAAACACTCAATTTTCAGTTAAGGCATTTCATTATTGAATTCAGAGATGTCATGGTCTAGCTCAGTTTAGTTTAAATAGTATCTGCGAAATCAAATTGACGATAATCACTAGAAATTAAGTGTCCCCAAATGAGCAAGCCAGAGGCGACAGCGGCAAGGAACCAAAACTCCCTCTGTGACAGAATGGAGAAAAAAAAAACCTTGGGAGAAACCAGGCTCAGTTGGGGGGCCAGTTCTCCTCTGGCCTATCAAAGACGCAAGTTAAAATGGCATGGTTGCTTCAGCAAAAAAAGCGTGTTTTTATTTCATGCTTGCTTTTGTTAATAGATAATTGAAGGTAGTAGGGGTTTTTATAGAGCATTTTCAGTGCCATTCACCAGACATTTCAGTTTGTCGATACATTCAACAACCAATGTAATAAAACATTGCCAGATTCATGTTCATCTGTTTTGGATAAAACTGAACATGCTTTTAGCTGCACTGGGCATTTCACTTTGAAAGTGTTGTGAAATTTGCAAAAAGGAACGGAATGAAACATCTTAGCGAACGCGATTCATTAGATTCATTAGCCACTCATTAGACATTTCAAGTGTTTGAGATATGTAAATACTGAATGCAATAAAACGCTGCCAGATTCATCTGTTTTTCGGTTGGAATTTAGCGCCAATCACTGGACATTTCACACTGAAAGAGCTGTGAGACATGTAAGCAACAACATAATATCACTAAGTAGAAATGTCGCCACAGGTACGTTTTTCCAAAGAGACCTCATATAATTCCAAACCTGGTGGAACACAAAAGGAGAAATGTGAGTAAATAATAATAGACTTTTCATTTTGGGGTGAACTGTCCCATTAAGGTTGTCATTGGGGGCATTTACTTGAAATGGGGCAGGGCTTGATGTTTTGGAGCTGTTTCTTTTGGCCTCACTGTCAGACAGGAAGAAAAAAACACTAAACCAGGGGTCACCAAACTTGTTCTTGGAGGGCCAGTGTCCAGCAGAGTTTAGCTCCAACCCTAATCAAACACACCTGAACCAGCTAATCAAGATCTTGCTTGGTGTACTTGAAACTTCAAGGCAGGTGTGTTGAGGCAAGCTGGAGCTAAACTCTGCAGGACACCGGCCCTCCAGGACCGAGTGTGGTGACCCCTGCACTAAACCAAACTGTTAACAGATGTTTCCCAACTTCTAGCAAGAAACATCTCTCGATTTGGTTGCAAATCGGTCAGAGATCGAATGCACAGGCCCCTCCCACCCCATCGCCGGATCGTCCACCATCGCCATCCTGCCATTCTGCCATCTACAGGCATCATTGATAGCTAGGAAGGTGAGGAGACCCCCATACCACATAAAAGAGCAGAGGAACCTGCAGCATGGCCATCCCCCCTACCGTCATCATTCACGATGCGATCGTTCCGAAACCAGTGAATCTCCACCGCAGGCTTCCCAGACACCACGCAGGGAATGGTCACTGTCTGGTTCACCAGAAATTCATGGTACGGCTGTGTGGTGCCAAAGTCCGGTGTTTCTGATTGTTGGACAAAATTTCACATGAGAATTATTCACAAATTTTGTGAATTCAAAAGTAAATGTGCTCAGGAACATATGAGTCTTCAGGAACAAGAACCAGAAGAAGGGAACCTACGGTAGACATGGATCTGGTAGCTCATATTCTTTTTGCCGTTATCATTTTCAAACACGCAGGTATATATTCCAGCATCATCAAATTCAACGTTCTTCAAGATCAGGTTACTTGAGGACTCATCAGTTTTCTCGACTACATGGCGATCTTCATCAACTTCTTCATCACCTTTCAACCAACGAATGTCTCCCTCTGTATCAGCTGAACCACGCAACAGAACATAGAAAAGAAAAAATAATTTTCACTTTTCACAGTACATATGTTTAAAAACATCTTTCCAAAAACAACTTGTTTCAATGTTACAATTGGGAAGCATTCTGTTATCAGCCAGAGATGAGCGTATGAATTTCCATATGGCATTAATTAGATATAATATAATACAAGTTGTGGTCAGTTAAAGTCATTTATTCAGTTAAGCAGACACAACAAATGTGGTAGGCAGCAATAACTTGTGCCTGTAATGATGACAATATATGGATAATATTACAATTTATAATTGTAATATTTAATATTTATTGTAATACTTTGTATTTATTTAATATGCAATATTGTAATATTTCACAGATTAACACCAAAAACAACACCTTCTTATTTTATATGTTAGTTTATAACAGTAACATTATATGAGCAATTTAAAAAATGTTTGGACTAGTACAGATTGTTGTATGACATTCAAAGGCCTCCAAAAGCATTTGGACAAAATAAAAATAAAAAAACATCAAACCAGGTGCCATTTATTTTAAAGAAGCACAAACAAGCTTTTCAAACAAACTACTTCACAAAAACATTTTTCAAAATGATACTTCAAAATGAAAGCAAAAAGTATTGCTGAGGAGAACTCATTGAGCTCTGATTTGTTCCCGAAATAGCATCATTTATTTCCACTTAGTCTGATATTTTGTAGCTAATGCAACTGCATTAAGACATGTTTAAGTGAATTAGTTGTACAGATATAATTTGGGGGCATTATTAGTGTCAATTAGTCAGTTCTTAGTGCTAAACACACCAACCTTTGCACAAGAGCAGAGTTTCGCCTCCCACCATCACATCTGGGTCACTATTGATGATGTCTAATTGAGCATCTAAAATGAAATAAAACATATAACCACAAATTATTAACAAATGAGCTCTATACTCTTAAAAAAAAAAAAAAGGGTTACAAAAATTCTGGTTTCCCCAAAGAACATTTCGGGTGATTTTTTTCGGTTGTGTAAAGAACATTTTAGGTTCCATGGATATCAAAGGTTCTTCATTGGAACCATATTTTAATAAGGAACCTATTATTTTTAAGAATTTGTGTTTTAATCAAATCAGCTTTAATCCAGATTTTTTTTTCACTCCAAAGGATCGTTTTATTGCATTACTACCACAAATAGCTTTGCTGCTAATATTGGCTTACAGATGAGGAAAAGAGTAAATGGACATTGGAAATGACCGGCTTCCCTTGCAAAGCAATATTTCTTCCTGTAGAAGCGATCAAAGACATCCAGCTACAAAGAACAGAGCAACACGGTTTTCTTTTCAAAGGGAAATATTCTCCTTCACACGAGAAAGGGATATTGTATGTAATCTGCATTTATATATATATATATATATATATATATATATATATATATATATATATATGTTGTTTTTATGCATTTTGATCATTTTGCATTTTGCACTTTGATTTTGAATTATTGAAATAATTATGTGTCAAAAATATAGTTTGAGTCATCCTCTGGTTTATGCCATGTCAATTTTCATAGCAAGAGAAAAAAAAAACATCAGTTAAAAAAATAAGTAAATAAACAATTCAATAAATACATTTATTAATAAAAAGAGAAACATAAAATTCAGATAACAACAACAAATAGGATAAATTAGAATTATATACAGATGAAATGTATTTTAATAAAATGTATATGCACACTTGAGATAAAAATTGTAGATTAACAAATCAAATGCTGAAAATGCTCATTTTGGATGTAATCCACGTTTTTCATCACAAATGATATTGTCCGTATATGAGTGAAAACCTTATATTAAAATGTAATATTAAAATTTGCTTTGTTTAAAATCTAAATTGTATAATAAATCCCATACTTCCAAACAAAAAATAATAAATAATATTGTATATGTGGCGGCTATATTTATATACACATTTCTGAAAATGTGAATATTTTTCTGATGTCATATAAAACAACCTAACAGAGAAATGAAACACAGTCAAATATTAGGGAAGTAAATTCTTGCTTACCTATTAGAGTTGAGCATATAAGAAGGAGTCCACACAGCCTGAGCATCATCATGCTTGCAGTCATCTCTTCCATAGCACCTCTCTTGAAGTCTAACAGGCAACGTGTTCCCCATGATTTTATATGCTATGACAGAGACAGACAGGAACCTGGTTATCTGCAGGATCTGACCCCAGAACTCCCGATGCTTCATTCAGACGATGAAGCGCAGGGATGTGGAGACGGGCTCCGCCGATCAGACGCCAGCGGCCCTCCCCTCCTGCGCACCGGATGAAGCTAGCCTTGCCGTCCCCTGACACTTGATGGAGGAAGATATTTTTATCTCACGATCTTACATTTGATTGAAGATGATTAAAAGCATGTGGAAGATAAAGAAACACATGCACATACATGCCACTGACTAAAATAGAAATTAAATGTCGTTATTTTTATTTTCTTTGAGTACAAAAAAGTATTTTTGTCGCTTCATAAAATTCAGATTGAACCACTGATGGCAGATGGACTATTTTTTTTTTTTTTTTTATACTTTTCTGTGCCTTGACAGTGTTATTTACTTGGCAGTCAATCGGACAGTCACAGGCCTCCCGGGTTTTCATCCAAAATATCTTATCTGCACTCACACACATTATCAACACATCTCTCCTTACAGGCATCTTCCCCACAGCATTCAAGCAGGCTCGGCTAACCCCACTGATCAAAAAACCTACATTAAACACTTCTCTTTTAGAAAACTACAGACCTGTCTCTCTCCTTCCATTTGTAGGGAAAACACTCGAACGAGTTGTCTTCAACCAGCTCTCACGGTTTCTTTCACAGTACAACAAACTGGATGCTAAACAGTCAGGTTTCAGGAGTGGCCATTCAACAGAGACTGCGCTACTCTCAGTCACCGAAGCCCTGCGAACTGCAAAGGCTGATTCCAAATCGTCAGTCCTCATTCTGCAGGATCTCTCTGCTGCTTTTGACACTGTCAATCATCAGATTCTCCTGTCTACCCTCTCATCACTGGGCATCACTGGAATTCCACTTCGCTGGTTTGAATCCTATCTCACCGATAGATCTTTCAGGGTGACCTGGGGAGGGGAGGTATCCAAACCACATCAACTGGTCACTGGAGTTCCTCAGGGATCTGTTCTTGGACCCCTCCTCTTCTCCACATACACTACATCGCTGGGTCCCATCATACATGCACATGGCTTCTCCTATCACTGCTACGCCGATGACACACAGCTCTATCTCTCTTTTCAACCAGATGACCCAACGGTAGCTGCACGGATCTCAGGCTGCCTGGCGGACATCTCGGCGTGGATGAAAGAACATCACCTACAGCTCAACCTGGCAAAGACAGAACTTCTTGTCTTCCCTGCCACTCCGACTCTACAGCATGACTTCACGATTCAGTTAAGCTCATCAATGATTACCCCATCAACTTCGGTCAGAAATCTTGGTGTAATCTTTTGATGACCAGCTGACCTTCAAAGAGCACATTGCAAAGACTGCTCGATCCTGCAGGTTTGCACTACACAACATCAGAAAGATCAGGCCCTTTCTGACAAAGCATGCTGCACAACTTCTTGTCCAGGCCCTTGTCGTTTCTAGACTGGACTACTGCAATGCTCTTCTGATTGGTCTGCCATCAAACACAATCAAACCTCTACAAATGACTCAGAATGCAGCGGCACGGCTGATCTTCAACGAGCCCAAAAGAGCGCATGTTACACCTCTCTTCATCTCCTTGTACTGGCTACCAGTGGCAGCTCGCATCAAGTTCAAGACACTGATGCTTGCATACAGAACTACCACAGGCTCAGCACCCTCCTACTTCCACTCACTATTACGAACCTACATCCCCTCCAGAAGTCTGAGATCTGCTAGTGAGCGACGCCTTGTGGTACCATCACAGAGAGGCTCAAAATCACTCTCCAGAACATTCTCGTTCACCATTCCTGGCTAGTGGAATAATCTTCCCATCCCTATCCGGAATGCCGGATCCTTGTCAATCTTCAAGTAACAACTGAAAACTCATCTCTTTCAGCAGTACTTGACTTCATCCTAAACTCAAAAAAACAAAAAACTCACTCTTTCCCTCTATCTTTCTCTCCCTCCCTTACTAGCTTGTACTTATTTGAACAATGACTGAGACTTGGTGTTACGAGCACTTCCTCTGTCTGATTGCCTCTTCAAGATTAATCGCTTTTTGTATTCCCCAATTGTAAGTCGCTTTGGATAAAAGCGTCTGCCAAATGACTAAATGTAAATGTAAATATCTTAAATTGTGTTCCGAGGACAAACAAAGCTTTTACGGGTTTGGAACGACATGGGGGTAAGTGTTTAAAGACAAAATTTTCTTTTTGGGGTGGAGTAACCCTTTAAAGAAACAAAATTACATTTATATTCAACATGAAAAGGGAATTTTGAGCGGAAATAATATAGCCTAACCAAAATATACAAGGAAGCGCTGACAAGTTTCTGTGCTCCTGAATGTTTCTTTGTGTACACCGGGCGATCTACAATCTCTGTTTCAAATCGAATCCCTGTCCAACACACAATGGACGCTTTTCTCTGAAGCAGAAGTCGTCAAAGTAAACTTCTATAGCAGTATAGAGATATTTTTGCGTTTCCATTTGATCAAACTCTACATGATTTACAATGCCGATGATCGCTGAAACACGTCATCACAGTCTGTGAAAAGGGTCCATGTGTTGTGGACAATATTAACCATTAAGAGCATGCATGGATCTGCAGTTTCAGTTTCTTCTAGAAAAAGTAAACTCTGGGATAATCACTTCAGAAGGCCTGCTACAATTTGGGATACACTAATTCTAATTTAAAATGCTATTTAGGGCTAATATTATATAAATTGGATGCCACAAGAGATCAAGTTTGCGAAAAAAAGCAAACTTGCCGACCAACCAAACCGCTTAATAGCTGCAAAATAACGCATTTCCATTCGTGAGAGAAAACCCAAATGTTTCAGCATTAAAAAAACACACCCCTTTTGCCAGGCACATCTGCATCTTGTCTGGAACTATACATTTTTTTAGATGAAATATTTATCATAAACCATTTATAAACATTATATCTCATCAATTTATTACAGCCTTGAAGATGGTGTCACGACTACTATATATCAGTAAATAGTTTTTAATTCAAATGTGTTCTCTCTATGTGTGAATTAGAATGCATTCTACCCTCTAAGCTAAAATTGTGTCATATTTTTGTTTGTTTGATTAAAAATGACATACATTTAAATCTAATCTATTAATCAATGTAATGGTATGGATTAATATAACGGAAGTGTGAAAATTCTGTAGTGACCAAAAAAAGGAGTGTTCAACAAATCAGAAATGAGATTCAATGAGTTACAATCCATTACAATGATGGAAGTCTTCATTCTAACACAAGCATGTCTTCCTAAAGGATGCAGTGATTACAGTCACGTATCGTAGTAGTGTAATCAGCAGAAGAGATGGTTAATAAACAAACAAAAGGTTATTTTTGTCTTTAGCAGAACAATGTCAGTAGTTTGACTCACCTGCTCTGATAAATTAGAGCTCAGCACGTTTGCCTGCAGAAAACAATAGCCGTTGTTTTAGACCCATGGGATGTACCCTCACGTATCAGTGATCACCAATGAATTTTAGCTGATTTTGGCTAATTTGTCTAATTCATTTAATGAATTAAAAAAACAACAACATCAAAGCACTTTACTGAAAACAGATCTAACTTACATGATGATTTTCATTTTGGTTACAATATGTACAATAGCCAACAAAACTAAACATTTATTCTAGCAAGATATTTTAGAATATGTGTACAAACAGCATTTTTTAAATAATATTTTATTGAATGTTTATTAAATATTAAGTTTTATTTACAGGAACATTTATAAAACAAAGTTCAAAATCAAACTTATGTTGGCTTGACAAAGCATTGCATACATTGCACAAGAATGTTGAAAATGACAGAGAAAGCTATATTTTTTATAAAGCTTTGTAATATAAAAGTTCAGGGCAGATTTTGTGGTTGTAAAAAATTATTTAGATAAAAATATTAAATCACTGATATTGTATATTGACAGTTTGATAATTAAAACTAACACTGACAAAATTACAGAGTGGTGTATTTCAAATGTTACATTAGCAACACAAAGGTCATGGAATCATCCAGGTAACACATGATAAAAGCTTCCCTGAAATAACAGAAGAAAGGTGATGGTCAAGGTCTACATGACTGATAAGTGGCAAGTTTACTGCCTGCTATTCTCACTCTGATATGTTTTCAAGGCAAGAACAAATGACAAATCAGTCAGAAAGACTGACATGAAATCTCCACTTTACTGATGTGAATAATTCTCTGTCTTTCTGTAAAGCATGAGCATCTTCAATTACCCCAATTGCTCTGTGACCTATATAAGAAGTTTTATATAATGCTCCGCTGTGGAGGATGTCTTCTTTTTGGCAGTGATTGAGCACAATATAAATGGGTTTATCTATTATTGTATGGCTTCAGATGATTTGGAATATAGTGCACAAGTCATAAAATGATTGTAATTTCAACAGTAAAAGACTAGAAAAAATTATACAGTAAAAATATATTTTACAGTAAAATATTTACAGATTTTACAGTACTGTTAAATTAACCTCTTTTGTTTTTAAGTTTTGAAGAACAAGTCATCTTTATCATAATTTATAGTGGGGAAAAAAAAGACATTTCAAGAATGGTGGTTTATTTACATGCATATTACAGCATATTGGCTGTTTCTTGGTACTTATAAAGCACATACAGTATTAATGCCTTATTCTGTATGACCATATTTTAGATCCCTTAATCCTACCCCTAAACTTAACAACTGCCTTACCAACTATTAATAAGCAGCAAATTAGGACTTTATTGAGACAAATGTTGTAGTTAATAGTTAGTTAATAGTGAGCATTGAACCTTAATATAAAGTGTGACCAAGGAACAATATGTTATTGAAATGTATACCATTTTAACCATAAAACCTACAATGTTGCTACCATCATTTTTATGGCCACCACATAACTGACATTGCTTCACAGATTTTTGCACTGTATTAGACTACTTCTTTGGTGCTTTATTTGCTCTTTTTTATAGATAAAAAAACATGTTTCTTTTTGTGTTTCACAAATGAAACAACACTGAAGGGTGAGTAAATGCTGACAAATTTTTATTTTTGACAGAACTCTTTGAAACCCATTCAAAATACTCTCGGTATAGCAACAAAGGCACTATACAATCTGGTTTGCCACCAACTGCGAGATCTGTGCCACTCCTGTTCTCTCGGAGAGACCTCCACACCTCTGACCTTATCAGCAATGAGGCCAACTGGCACCTCGATGCTTGATAGCAGGTCAATCAGAGGCAATGCATGGTCTCATGCAATGGTCCTTTGGGCCTCTGGGAACGAGTCCACCCATTTAAGACCTCATATCAGTGTGATAATCGGCCCCACTCATTTTCTTTCATTATGAGGGAGCATGTGCTTTCAAAGCTGGGCAGTGGGAGATGAAAAGAAGGTTATTTTTTGTCTTTTTTTCAACACTTCTCTACATTTTAGTGCATTTTAGATCTTTATTATAATGTCTTTTCAATGTTTGAATAGGATCTCAGGGAAGCTCAGATGATCTGTTGTACATGTCCCAAGCATTTGCCAAAAAATGCAGATTGAAGGAACTTCCCTTTTAAGACCCCCAAAACAATGAGCCCACACCCACCAGTTTGGGGATGCCACACGACGCCAGCTCCCAGAAGTGTAGACCAGCAGCTGTTCCCGTCTTTGTCCTTCTCTCGGCCTAGTAAACAAACAATAGTTGCACAGACAATGGGGTGTTAGTCTGGAGCCAGTAGCGTAGTGCTGACATATAATAAAAACACGCTAATAAGAAATGCACACGTAAACACGCACGCAGGCGCTCAAGTTATTGTCTGAGACAGCTGCACTGGGCGTGAACAGATGCTTCAGGAAGAGCAGGCAGACGCCAGACAAACTCCTGCGATATCTACACACACAGCCTAAAATTACATTTGCAAACATACGGATTCCATAAAGACAGTGGGTAGATGCCATAAATGGATAGACATTATTTCATTTTATTGGGTTGGCAAAATCCTTAACTTGAAACCAAATTTGTAATTTACCGAGCTGTCAGGATACATCCAGCAAGCTGTTCTATCTTAGAGTAGATATTTTTCAACTGATTGAACTTACAAATTTCTTGTAGTGGACAATCACATCCTAAAAATAAACCCATGGATTTCTATTGAAAAACATAGCTCAGAAATGTAATTTCCAGAAAAGGGGGAAAAAAATTAATTAATAAAATAAATTAACGTGTCATTATGATTAGGTGCCACGAATCCTGTCCATACACTTCCGTTTGCTCACCACCAGATGCCGTCTTCTCTTTACATTACCTCTCGCACCACACAGACTTTTACATGTGACTCCAGACTACAGTTCCCATGATCCATTGCACTGATTGCACACATACAGCTGAATGCACTGATTACACATACACAGCTGAATCCATTCAGACACGCTTTATAAGCCTTGGACTTCCTCTTTCAGATTGCTGAGTATTGTCTAGCGTATATCACTCTTCTAGCGATAGCGACACTATGGAGCCATTTCACATTTCCAGTCCTAGTTTTTAGGTCTAGTCTAAGTCTAGTCATTTCGTATTGCCTTGTTGTTTCCTGTTTCTTGATCTCCTGCCTGTGTATCTTGGATTAACCCTTTGCCTGTTGTTTCGGACTCTGTTTGCACCTCGCTTGGACTGTTGCTCGTGTACCTGGATTTTCTCATTGCCTTGCCCTGATGAATATTGTTCGTTGATCGAAGACCCACGCTTGTCCTAGGATTACTCTTTGTCTTGCCTGTGTTGTACCTGTTTGCCATTATTGAATCCATGCCTGTTTCATGATCACATCTCTTAATAAAGCTTTGCACATGGATCCGTATGTCTCATGTCTCGTCTCGTAACATTAGGTTTCTGTTGGAAACTATAGCTCAGAGATTTTTAGCTTTATTACTTTATAAAGACAAGAACGCATATTTATCAGAATGATTGTGGTTCTAAAAATCACCAATGGTTATTATTGAAAACTATAGCTCAGAAATATAATTTCCAAAAATGTTAAATAAATGTATTTTATCGGAATGATTAGGTTTCTACTTTCTAGGTTTTGAGAAAATATAGCTCAGAAAATTTTAGTGCTCAATCTTTTTGCCCCCAAGACCCCGTGTAAGGAAATATTCCAGGGTGAGACTTTTTGACCTCAGAAAAACATGAAAGTGTTCAAAACAGCTTTTGCCATTGTAGTAAATTCACATTCATAACAAACATATTAGAGTTGAAAACATATCTAAAATCTAAGGAGGTGAACGGGGTTCATGTTAAAGTTCTACATAGCACAGGTGACAGGTGCTATATAGCACTTAAAGTGTGTAATTACCATGATTATGCAAAAAAAATAAATAATTATATTCCAATTTATATTTCTTTATATTTGAGCACTTTAAACTTCAGAACCAAAGCAACTTATTTTTGTGATATAAAACTTCAAAGAATAGTAATAAAAAAATTGGCATCATTAACTGAAAAAGAGCAGCATGGACATTCTTCAAAACATCTCTTTTGCATTCTATGGGAGAGAAAAGTTTATAAAGACATGAGGGTTTGTAAATTATGCCAAAATATTCCTTTCTGAGGTGCACTAGCTTTTAAAACTATGCACTGATGAGATTAACAGTAGTCTAAACATTCAAACTTATGTATAGTGCATTACTCCACTTGTTTAAAGTTAATAGAAACTTCCACCACTTGGCACTGAAGCCCATCTAAACTTCACTACAGGATATCTATAAAGAATACACTTTGTAACTCAAAATAGAGAAGGCAGCTATATATAGTTTCCTAGTACGTGTCATTGGTGTATTAGAGGAAGGAAGGTGTCCTCTCTTACTACAGTGTATTTATGACGTACAGTGGACAGTCAAGGACAAAATATCTGGCTTGAAACTAGCGCAAAGGTCACTGTAAACTTTAACTTTCACTATGATTAGAAATAGTTTATAATATTTCCCAGTATCACTATAAATTAAACAAACACAAAAAGGAAAGGCAATTTTGAATGTTACGGCTTTTAGGTTATTGCACTTTATCAACACAGCATTTGTAAGACAAGTAAAGTTTATGTTTTTAGAATAAAGCATGTGTTCCTCTGACGTCAGTGTCACTGCAGCTGCTCGTCTCTGCCATGCTGTTGGACATTAGTGCGTAGTCAAAACAAAGGTGTGGTGTCCATCTGATTGAATGTAAAGACTCATCTTATCACACAGGTGAAGATAATCATTCAGACAATAGCAGGAAGACCAAAGCATTTCAGCACTAGTAAATAAAACCACACGAATAAATACGAACAGGATTAACGAATGCCGCAGAAGAGTAAATACTGAGCTAACAATAAGATGTAGCAGACTGGTTGTGATGTTGTTAAAAATAGTTCAGTGTCTGTATTATTAACGGAAGAAATTTGATGCAAAAGGCAGCTTGAATAACTTCTAAGGGGGCACGTCTCCTGTATTTTTATTTTTTGTTTTCACCTTAATTTTAGTAATTTAGTTGTATGTTTTTTTCTTTTTTATTCATTTTTTTGGGATGTCTATAAAAATATAAAATAATAAATACCTAAAACAGTTTTTGCCTATAGTGTCTTACCATTTTCTTAATAACGCAGTCTTGATGTCCTCATGAAATTTCACAAAGCATAAAATATCAATAAAATATATATTTTAAAACAAATACAAATCCATTTGTTTCTTATTGAACAAAAATCATATTTAAACTATCATTTGGAGACATTTATTTCAGGTTGAATTTATTATATGAGAATTTGATTAAAAATTGGACAAACATTTGCACACAAGTTGACTGTGACTTTTGGCAAATGAACTGGCAACTGTCAGGTGTTTTTGTTATTATTATTTTATTTTTATTTTTTACATAACTAAATAAAAGACCTAAAAAATGTGTGTAGGTCTGTTTAGCCTAAAAAGTTTTGATTTAACTCTGACCTTTTTATGCATGCATAGACGTAATAATTTCTCTTTCTTTTTTTTTAAACAGTCTAAAAAGCTTCTGATTAGCCAGTTAGGTTATTCTGGAGTCCACTATGTAAGCGAGTAAAAACATTTTTACAAATAATTTTGTTAAAGTCTCAAAAAACGTACAAGTATAAAAATCCATTGCAAATTTGTGGACTGCAAAAAGTGCATATGAATGATTGTTGATGAAAACTGATGATTCAATTTAAGCACTTACAAGTCAATGACAAATTTTAAGTGTATGAAAACCGAAAGTCTGTAAATAAAAGCTGAAATAAAGTTTCTGAGTGATTATGGAATTAGAGGCTTTAATTTAACACAGGAAGTCATCATGAAATGGTGTGAAAAACTGAGTTTGAATGCCTTTAACCTAAGTTTATGTAAACCTTTAGTCTCAGCTGTATACTAACAAGGCACTGGATGATGACGGAATTACACAACTTTACAAACATGACCTTTAGTGCTGTCTTTAACATAGACTGCTGTCATTGAGTGGACTGGCTATTGGTCATGGGGTCTGTGATGGTCTGCAATGTTTTAACCCTTCAGTAGCCAGCCTGAATTCAATGCATGATGTTAGTTATCAGACATAATACAAAGACTATATGCTTTGTCTGCTGAAGGTAATATTTGCTCAAAGCATGAGGCCTAAATCTTTTAGTGCCTTTGAATCAAATGAAGTTGGAGTTATTAATCTTTCACCCTACATGCAGTGGCAAATTCAAACCCATTTGCTTGTCTTTGCAAGTGGTATATCAGTAAACCTGTGACCTGTTGAAAGTCTTCTGCTACTGTGGACTTGCACTAGCCTGAATTTAAAAGAAAAACAAGGCCCAATTAAATACCCACAATGTAATGTTTCTTCAGAGGCCACCCACACGTCCAGGCAGAGATCTCAGAATAGCAAAGAAAAATATACTTAATTGGCCCGATTAGGAAACTACAGCACTAGGACACATGCTGACCCAGATAACAACACCTAAAAACAAGCCTGAAATAACCCTCTGTCAATTTCTCGGTTTTTCCGGAACATTTTTCTAAATTGGCAACTGCAGCATGTTTTTGTTGTTATTATTATTATTTTTTCTGAAAATAAAAAGCCTAAAAAAGTTTGTGTAGGTTTGTTTAGCCTAAAAAAGTTTGTTTTGAGGGGAGCCTTGTGTTAACTTGAACCCTTTCATGCAATATTACAATATCAAATTTTCTATTTGAATGCATTTTAAAATGTAATTTATTCCTGTGATGTCAAAACTGAATTTTCAGCATCATTACTCCAGTCTTCATTGTCACATGATCCTTCAGAAATCATTCTAATATGCTGGTTTGCTGCTCAAGTAACATAGTATCAATGTTGAAAACAACTGTGTTGCTTTATATGTTGGTGTTTTTTTTTTCAATATTCTTGGATGAGTAGAAAGTTCAAAAGAGCAACATTTATTTAAAATAGTAATTTTTTGTTATGTTACGAATGTCAAAACTGTCACTTTTCTGTCAATTTAATGCATCCTGCGAAATACATGTATTGACAGTATTGTATTTCACGATCACTAAATATTTGTTTATTGCAACAGGATGAAAAATATTCCTGATGTACTAGATGCATATAACTCACACTGAATTCAAAGGTCATCATCCATCTTCCGTCAGATTCACCATCCGTAGCTTGGAGCTCGAAATACTTCAGGATTTCATACCCGACCCCTTCTTCATCTGAATATCATTGGCTGCTCAAAAATTACAATATTGAAATCCGACACAAGAAGGGAGTAAATAAAGTTGCTGAAGCTCTTTCTAGAGCATAATTGGATGAGAGTAAATATTGTTCTGTGTACAAACATTATTAACATGTATAATGTTTGATTTTAAGGGGTGGGGTGTGTTACGTGTTAATTAATAATTCAAAAATAAAATAAAGAGAAGAAGAAAGAGATTAACTGGACCAGACAGAAGAACAAACATTCGTCCTGTAGACAAATATCAATTGCACTTACATATAAAATTCTTAAAAAAAAAAAAAAAAAAGCTTTATAAAATACAATAGAATAAAATAAAATAAATGGACCAGTTAGAAGAACCTTTGAAGAAACTAAAATACAGCTTTGATTGGTTTCTGTATAATGTATTTCTGGTGACTATAATCTCCACACTTTCACATTTTGATGACATAATCATAATAAAGAAAGTATAATAGATGAGAAAAGTCAAGACTGACTGGTTATGTAAATGTTCTGAAGATGACTGATGTTTTCTGCGCTTTTCAAGTAAATCTTCAGTCAGCAGATTGGGGAGGATGACAACAGAATGACAGAATAAAGGAAACAAATTTCTTTGTATGGTTGATTTAAATGAGCATTGCCAGTCTATGTCAGACGGCCCTCCCTTTCTTTATCTCTGCGTCCCTGGACACTAGTCCAAATACAAGCTGACCCTTTGTTCTTGTGAGACGCTGTCATCCACACCCATGGACACCCACCATGCCATGCTGGGTCTTCCAGGGACATCAGAGAGGAGACACTTTGATATCCGTCTATTCTAGTGTCCACCCTGTCCTGTAATGATCTAAGCTGATCTTTTATCTGTGTCCGTCTGCATGTCGATGCACATGCGCACTGCGAGCGCAAGTACGCCAGCTGTCCAGTGCAGACAATACGTGAGGATATATGGTTCCTCCATCCAATCACGAAGAAACAATGTCAGCGTGCCTGACATCACAGCCCCAGCCTATACGCATGAAAAATGGCATCAACATGCCTAGACGATGCCCACGCTCACATGTGTGTCCCGCCCAAAGTGCCCCAATTACAGGAAATCACAGGAAGTTCATTAGCGTTATCAGTAAAGAGGGAGGCGCCGAACCCCAGCACAGTCACGTACGGCAGAGGCCCTGGGATGAAATGCCCTCACAGGAGAAGACGTACGCTTTACCAGTTTAACATACACTGGTCAGTACCTACACAACAATACAAGTGCAAACGTGAGGGCTTTCATATATGTCAATGCCAGTTTACTTGAAGCCAATCTGGCAACCAATTACAGTGCAGAAAGCTTCATTGAATAATCTGGAAGTGAATGACATGGACATGTTTGTTTACAATGAAAATGAATGTATTTAGGCACAAAGCATCTCTGTCTGTGATGATGGCATGCATTTCAGTGATAACTTTGGTAAAAACACAACCTTGAGTAGACAATTGCTTTATATCAAATAAACATCTAAACAACCTATCATTCACACTAAAACATCTTTTTACAATTTTATTATTTTATATTTTCACAATAAAATCAAATAATTGTCATGAAAAACAGTTTTAGACAAAACCAGAAGTAATTGACAATTAAATAATATATTAATTATTTATATTTAGATTATATATATTTAATATAATAATTAAATAATATATGTTAAATATATACACACTTCCAAAATCCAGAAGCTTTATAGATTTTGGAAAGGGTTTTTCATGCTTGTTCGGTGAATTATAAACTAGTATTGCACATGCACCTAAGGAACAGTGCTCTAAACGTTTACAGACTGTAGGCAATAAAGTTCACAGTTACAATAACTTAAGACAGTAATGAAGCCTTTCTAGTGACCCTGAAGGGTTCCTGATCACCTGTGAGAACATGTGATGAGAACTGCCAAATCATGTGCATTCAATGAGAATGAGATTAATCGTAGTACTCAAAGCAGTTGATGCACCCAAGAGACTTTTGATATTGACCCCTCCTTAGGGACTCATTATTCCATTTATGTTTGTTAAATGTCTGTGAAACATGTTCAGCTTATCTCAAGGTAATACAAATATTAACACATGTTCAGAAATTTGCTGGAAATAAAAGCAATTGAATGTTTTGTGTGTGTGTGTGAGCACCATGTCAAGCAATGTCCACAAACAGCAGAAGCAACATAAGTGCTTTTGGACAGGCTAATGAACAGTGGTGTAATGTAACGAAGTAATAATACTCCATTACATTACTTAAGTATTTTTTGGGAGTATCTGTACTTTACTTGAGCTTTTATATTTCAGCCAACTTTTACATTTCCTAATTAAAATGTATACTTTTACTCCGTTACATTTCCCTGAAGCATATTCGTTACTTACTACAACATAGTCAGAAGTCAGAAGAACACGGACTGCAGGAAAGCAGGTTAGACTCCTAAAAAGACCTTTGCTCAGTGCAAACAAGTGTGCGCACAACCACAGATGATTCATTTTCCACTAAAGTTGACAGTGTCTTTCAGCAACTGTGTAAATACATCTAAATGCTAGATGCAGATTCCAGAAATGTTTTCTTATGTTGGAATGAAAGACACTAAGAACCGGATGAAGTGCTTCTTATTGTTACCCAAAAATACAAAATGGAAGAAAGAGTTCAAACTGAACACATTCTTGCTACTCAAGCGGTGTATGAACATATATATTTTCTTTATATAGTTGCTTCTTTTCCATTTTGCATTTACTTGTTCTTTTACTTTCAATACTTAAGATTAAAAAAATACTTTTCATACTTAAGTACAATAAATATCACATACTTACAAGAAAAATTACTTTTATTCAAGTAATATTCTAAACGGTGACTTCAACTTCTACCAAAGTCATTTTCTGGTAAGATATCTGTACTTTTAAGTATGGCTAAAGTTCCCTTTGGGGAAAGAGCACTGGTTTTCTCAGCCCATAAAAATGTTATGAATCTCCCGTACATTTTATATCCCGTATTTTATAGCTAATACATCACACCTTTTTAGCGAAATTTCTATATATATAACAGCAAATCTGTTCTGCAGAAGAAACAAACTCATCTACATTTCTTTGGCCTTAAGGTGAGTAAATGCAAATGTTCATTTTTGGGTGAACGATTTCTTTAAGGAATGACAAGCATCCTCACAGATACACTGGTAAGTCAAAAGGATGATTGCGCTGCTTGTTTTATATGCATTAAGCTTCATATAAGCATAAACAGTTCATATACTTTACATGGTTTTTGTATGTAGGTATACTGAAATATTTCTTATGCTTAATGCAAAACCACAAGATGCTGGGTTACCCTGATTAGATAAATATATTTCATTGTGAAAATCAGTCCATAAATATGACTATATATAAGTCTCATTATTTTGTGGTCACATTCCTGTGTCGAGAGTTTGCAACATCTCTCAGCAACACGAAACAGATGTTACATGTTGCACCTTAACTGTTAAGTTGCAAAAACCCAAACGTGGTCTAACTGTCTTACACTTTAACGTCTTATCATCTTGAGCAATTCCAACATAGCTTCAGGTCAACAAGAGAACATTGCTGCAATAACTCTGCAATAAACTTGAATAAACACACAGGGAATTAAACGATCACATGTTCCATCTATGACTGTTTATTTTGATGTGCACCGAGATGTCATTACAAGAGATTCGCTCATTCCTCATCCCACGGGAATTTGATGTTGCTTCCATTCATTTCCTCTTGAATTACAGCTGTGAACTTGGCATCAAGTTCAGGGCTGAAGTGATTCTTCCAGTCTCCAGCGATACCTTTAAATAATCAGAGAGGTTTCATTCAAGAACAAGTATCATCATAATGTTTAAAAAAAACTGCTCTCAGCTGATGCTTTAAAACCTGGGTACCTTTTCTGAGGAAGGGTGACTTTTTCTTGTCCATAAGAGTTTCTGGCACCAGAGAGTAGTTTGACATTTTGTTTGTTTTCATATTTTTGAAAGTGCCATGACTGACCACGTGATCCAGAGCCTCTGAGCTGAGCTCCCGGCCAAGAAATGTTAAAATCCGGCTCAAGACTTCACGGAGGTCCTACAATTACAAAAAAACTTAATTACACCCATTCTCTCTGATTTCTGAATGATCAGTATCTCTTCACTTTACCTGAAGCATTTCTTCGTAGGTGATGTACAGAATTCTGTCGCCGAGCTCAGGGTTTCGCCAGCTTTTCACATGGTCAGTCCACTTTCCGAACAAAACTGTGCAAGCAATTGTAACTTGATCATTTGAGTATTTATATTTACACTCTCCATCTACACATATCATGATGCATGTTTATTGTTAAACACAGAATTTAATCTGGGTGTTTTTGGGCATGATGCTAAGTGGCCTTAAATATGGTAGCAATATCGATATAAATAAATACACCAACATTCAAAAACAAAAGTTACATTTAGCATTTTTACTAGTCACATGTATACTGAATACTTAAAACATGGGTCATCCAAGCAGAATTGATTTTAAACACATATTTGAACGTCTCACCTTTTCCTGACAGGAATTTGTCAATGAATTCTTCAAATGTTCCAGGGTCTTCAAGGAATCTGGCCATTTGATGAAAGTGGAAAGATGAGACTAAAACATCTTTAGGATTACGAGCGACGTAGATTACCTGAAGATGAAAAACACAATATAACAATGACACTTTGTTTTGCTTTACTGAAAAAAAAGATAGTCTGGAGTGTGAGAAAATGCAAGTATATTTTAAATATACATAAACACACACACACATACACATATATATATATATATACAGTGGGGAAATAAATTATTTGATTATATTATACGTTTGCCCACTGACAAAGAAATAATCAGTCTGTTGTCACCTTCTCACCAAGCTGTCAATGTTGTCATTGTTGTCACCTTCTCACCAAGCTGCTTGGTGATAGTCTTGTAGCCAATTCCAGCCTTGTGTATGTCTACAATCTTGTCCCTGACATCCTTGGACAGCTCTTTGGTCTTGGCCATGGTGGAGAGTTTGGAATCTGATTGATTGATTGCCTCTGTGGACAGGTGTCTTTTATACAGGTAACAAACTGAGACTCCCTTTAAGAGTGTGTTCCTAATCTCAGCTCCTTACCTGTATAAAAGACACCTGTGAGCCAGAAATCTTGCTGATTGATAGGGGATCAAATACATATTTGACTCATTAAAATGCAAATCAATTTATACATTTTTTGAAATGCGTTTTTCTGGATTTTTTTGTTGTTATTCTGTCTCTCACTCTTCAAATAAACCTACCATTAAAATTATAGACTGATCATTTCTTTGTCAGTGGGGAAACTTAGAAAATTAGCAGGGGATGAAATAAATCTCCGCACTGTCGCTGTCATTCTGTCGCACTGTGGAGCTTCTGTCACTAAACAAATTCCTTGTATGTGCAAACATACCTAGCAATAAAGCTAATTTTGATTCTGTATATTAGTGCTGGGCAACGATTAATCACATCCAAAATAAAAGTTTTTGTTCATATGTGTGTGTACTGTGTATATTTATTATGTATATATAAAAACACACACTTATATTTTGAAAATATTTACATATATTTATATTCATATTATTTATATTATATATGAATATATAATATTATATTAATATATAAACAACATATTGTTCTTAAATATGAGAGAATATGAGATATGAGAATTAAATATGAGAGAGATGACAGTTGTAATGTACCTGCTTGCGCTCTCTCTACAAACAATTAACGTTACTTAATTACTTAACGCACGCACGCACGCACACACACACACACACACAAATATATGTTTCGCTTTAGAGGCTGTGTGATTAGTTGATGAATGGTGACAACTGACATTCTAATAAAACAAAGTGAAACAACAACAACAAACAAACAAACAAACTGCTGAATAAACCAGCATTTAGTAAAATAAACAAACAATTCATGTGTGCTGAAGTGCATGCTGGGAAGTGAAGTTGCAACATCACATTATTAAAGTTAATCTGCAAACATGATTCGTCATTTATTTGTAAGAGACTGTAGAACTTGTACTAATGTGTAAAAAGTGCTGTGAAAATATGGCATCAGCTGGAAATAGACTGTAAATGATATGAGACCCCCCCCCACAAAAAAAAGCTTTGTGAATTTTGAATTTTTTCATGTCATTGCATTGTTTAGAGCATAAGAAAAAAATTGAAAAATAACCTTTTTGAACATTTTTATTTTATTCATATTTTATTCTAGGTCCTCTGTAGAGGATACCAGGATTCAGTTTTTCTAAAAATAAAATGGCATGAACAGACATCAAAAAGGCAAAAACAATGGGATTTTTTTTAAAATCACCAATCAATTTTCAGGTTTCAGGATTTTTTTATACTAAACTTTGTTTAAGGATGACTCTCAACTATGTTATAAAATATATAACAAAATTATTTGTTATACCATTTTGTTTTATGCAATATGTGTGTAAAAATGTCCATAAACTGGTTTTACCATTAAACACAGTGTATCTATATACTGTATATAATTTGCATATTAATGTGTTGCTGTTGGGACAGCATGTTGAAAAAAGAATTGTCATAATGGGAGTAATAATTGGCCAGATTTTCATAATAATATCTAATATTTCATAAGAAAATTGATATATAATTTATTTTCCTATTCAATTGTTATGTCTCCCAAAATGCATCATAAACATGCTTTTATTCCTGGTGTCCTCCACAGTAGACATGAATGAAATGATGTCCTGTTTAATAACAGGAAGTCATATTTGAATTTGAAAACCAATAATATTTTCCTGAGATGTTGCTTTATGACAAACAATTTGAAAATTTGTTTCCCAGTGTAATGTCAGAAGTAAAACATTAACTATACAGTCTATATATATATATAAATATTATTGTTCTGCTGCTTTCTGTACCTTGGCCTTGGACTTGAAAAAGGAAGAAGGCATCAAATTATAAGGCATGTGGGAGACCATGGCTCGTGGTGAAGGGAGCTTATCTAAGACCACTGGAGCTCGTGTTTCCTCCAGCCATGGAACCCTGTCCCAGTTAGGGATGGTTTCCACAGACGTCATGTCTCCTCCATTCAGGAGCGGAGGAAGAATCTCCTGCATCCATGTGGTACCTGAAAAACACAGGCAGGGACCAATGGAGGATAGACTGATCACCTTCACGAATAAAATAACACAGAATCTTAATTTGCAATACGAAGAATAATGAACACATCATTATGCAAAACGCATGAGCCAGTGAAGTTCAATATTAAAATGTCATTGCATAGAGTAATTAGTTGATGGATATTCTATAAAATAGAACAGAGTGAAAATCAAAATGCAGACACTTGGACTGCATTCATGACAGAGTAATAGTCAAATATTTAACTGCTGCATGATTTGTTTTGCAAACTGTACAATTTTTATATGTGCATAAGCATATAAAACGTTGCATCTTTTTTAAAGACTATAGCAATATGAGGAAAAAGTAATGCAATAAGTCTGTGTTGTTGAGCGCATAAGGAGAAATCAACTGCATGCATTTAAAACAAAGAATGATCTTACCAGATTTTGGATAGGTAACAGTGAAGATATCATCATCTTTGAATTGGAAATTCTGGAGGTAGTTGAGACTTTCCTCTGTATGAGCTACCTTAGGTAGTAGGAGACCATGGTAATCCAGATACAAATCGCAGTCTGCCATTCTCTGCTGACCGGACTGAAAAACCAAGGAAGTTCACCGTGTTCTGTGTGAATTCACTTATGTTTGGAGAGGAGGAGAGAAGGAGAGAGAGAGAGTGAGTGAAAGAGAGTGAGAGTGACGTTTGACTGTGAGAGCATTCATTGACCCAACAGAGAGCTGTATCTCTGCTGCTGTCATTGACAGGCGAGTTTGGAGGAAAGGTTACTTGGGTCCAAGTGCACTTACAAAGTGAGATTTTATGTGCAAAAAAACTGAAAAGTGAAGGGATAGTTGCAGTCTTCTATAATGATTTTAAAGAAAGAACAAAAGACGTGTAAATTTGCAACAATGTATTGCAATGTCCAAATTAAATAAATAAATGAATAATAATAATAAAAAGATTGATTTTGAGATTTTAAAAAAAAAGTGTCAAAGTGTGGGAGGAGACTGGCCAGGAATCAGTTTCAGTTGGCTAGTCATATGATCAAGACGCATAAATGGTTGTTGCAACAGCAGATGGTGTTTTTGATGTTGTGCAGCCCTTTCACATAGGTATGTTATTAGCTGTGTGGTTTTGTTTGCGTTGAATGAAATTAATACACTTTATTGAGGCCGATTGCTTATGAGTTTGATGCAATTAGTGCATGAGAATTCATTTGATGTGGTTAATATCTATGCGGAGTGGCACTGCTGTGTGGTGTGCACTGAAATGGTCATTTATTTGCGGTGTATGCTGTGGGTTTTGTTTTTCTTTTGTCTCTTACAGGTGGTAGGAGGTTCATAAGAGCAGGCCCGACCCTCTTGCAGTCTAGAGGAGAGCCATTTCCTACTTTTGTGGATTTTATTATTGAAAATCATGTTAACATCTGATGGTCTGGGTTGGACAAAATAGTGATTTCTTACAAACTACATTGTTGCCCAGAATCAAGTATTGTGATTTGAAAGAATGAAAGAAGAAAAAATTCCCTGAGAGATGACCACACGTGACAGAGTTTGCGTGACTGTTTATCAGTATAGCATTGAGTCAGCGGTCTCTGCAGGTAATATAATACATGTGAGAGAGTGACCCTTAATCCAACAGTGAAACCCCACTGGGCTTGGCTCTATTCAGTTCTTTTCACAAATGTCATTGAAAAGGGAAAACAAAAGGTCTTTTTATTTCGAATCTGCAAAGCTTGTTTGTAACTACACAGTCGTTTACTGCAGGTAAAATAGTATGTAGTAATAGATAAGAAGGGGAAAACAAGTTCAAGCTAGTGCAGCAACCTTTCTATGAGGGCAGAATGAAGAGAGTGCACGTGTAGATCTTAACATAACTGAATAGTTATAATTATGGTAAACAAGTTTATTTTTTGAAAAGTTTATTAACAATTTATCAAAACACATATGTAACCATTCATGTCCTTTACATTCCCAGCAGATTTATGAGTTTTAATGTGCCAGGAATGTGAAGCTCGGCTGAACTGAAGTAGTTGGACAATAGTTGTGCTGTTAAGAGATTAACCGGTAACACTTTATTATAAGGGTTCATTTGTTAAAGGAATTGTTTATAAAGTTACATTAGTTCGAGGAAGTTCACCCAAAAATTAAATGAGCAAAAAAAAGTTCTCCCTCCCTCAGGCCATCCAAGAGATGAGTTTGTTTCTTCTTTGGAACAGATTTGGAGAAATTCAGCATTACATCACTTGCTCACCAATGGATCCTCTGCAGTGAATGGGTGCCGTCAGAATGTTAACAATGCTTGTTCTAGATGTATATTTCTCCCGATTCGTCACACTGGAGAAATAAATATTATGGATAGAGGATTCTTATTTTAGCCGGAAGCAATGGTTTTAAGTTAATTTGTTTGAATTTGTTTACTATAGACGCACAGCTTTTTGCTTCAAAAACTTATTTCAGCTGTCTGGACCAACATTCATTAACCTTTATGTTAGTTAAGGAAAAAACAATACAATTGCTTGTTCATGTCAGTGCACAGTGCATGAACTAATGTTAACAAATACAACTTCTCTTTTTAAAATATTAATGTTGAAATTAGCAGATTAATAAATGCTGTGGAATTTTTTTGTTTGTTCATATTTACTAATATAGCTAACTAAAGTTCACAAATCATACATCTTTACCAATAAAATTTTTGTAGTTAGTTTCTTGTCAAGGAAGCAAAGAAAAAAAAACGTACAAAAATAAAATAATGCATGCTGGGTTCGGTTTGCTCATACAATATTAAAATCTACCATCCAAAAACTGCAAATGATTTTTGTCCCATGTGGCCTTTATTAATAAATTAGTTTGTCATTAAGAAGGTTTTTCTTGGAGTAAGTTTCACCATAACCGGTTGCTCTCCCAAAACTGTCCAAGTATTCCTTCATATTGAAGTCAAATGTTTAGTTATCTGAATAAAGTATAAACACATGTTCACTAATAACAGTTATAGTCTCACAGTCTCCTTATAGCAGATGCAAAAGTCCACAGTATTCAAAGTAGGAATGTGGATTTGCTCTTGAAATGCCTCTTGAGTGGAGGCACTATACAGTATAAGCGTTTAGTTGCTGTGAACGAGTGTGACGAATAGGAAGAGTGAACACAGGGAGATGGCACCAGTGAGCACGGCCTTCACCAGGAGAGCTGTCCAGCTGCCCAGGAGGAAAACATGAACAAACAGCCTGGAGGAGACACACAAACATGGAAACAAACAGTTATGTGCAGTAAAAACTTAAAACCAAGAGCATGAGATTTCTTTAAAAGGACACTGTGATTTCATACAGAAAAGTATATCAACATATTACACTTTGTGAAACACCCGGAAGACTTAATACACAACACTAATGCTGTAAACCACAATGCAATTAATCTGAATTTTCCTGCAAAACTGAATTTAAAATGTGAAATAAATGCATAAAATGTTATTTGACAACTCGGCATAATAATGTATTAAATATTTTATGCCGTGTAATGCATTCCACATGCCATTTAAAAAAACAAAACTAAGCAGTATACAGTGCATACTGTGTGATAATTTAAATAAAATGCTAGCATTTAATTCCAAGCTACATTTGCAATGGCAATAATATCTAACTTAAGGCAACACTGCCATCTCGAGGAGAGACGAACAAGTGCATCAGCTTTACTGTTTTAAACTGTACTGTATTAAAAGCATTTTCAATGATTTGTGATAAATAAAATTAAATTAATTAATGAAAAGCCTATAATTATTATTCAAATTGAACATCTAATTGACTTCTATTTACAAGTTAAATCAAATGATATTTGTAGATTAATGTAGGTAGATACAGAATTGAACTGATATGGAAATGCTGTCCCAATACTGAAAATGTGAAAATTATTTTTATGCCACGGCCAAAAATGTATATAACAGCTGATATTGTGAATCACAACGGTTTGAAATATTCATTCATACAGGGAAAATAAGCAATCAAACGTAATAAATGTACAGAAGGTAGAATGAATAACAGTTAAGTACTTTAAAAAAAAATCTTCTGTAGTTTAGGAAAAATTAAGCACCATTATTATCCTCATCCAATATTTGTCTAAACATACTGATGCCACCTTTTTTAAAAAAAGCAAATAATGGTCAATATCAATTTGGTCAAAATATATTGTGAATCCTTCCTCAAATTTAATTTTTTTCATAAATCATAAACCCTGTTTACCAGAAATGTGCTACAAATTTGAATACATCTTAATTTTGACTAAACAATTATGTAGACAAACTAGAAGTACTGATAAAACACCAACTTAAACCTGCTTTGTTGTAATACTTTAGATGAAAATTTGTGCCAAAAGTAGTTTCTCTTGAGGCAGAATAAAGATAAACAAGTATGACTGTGATACTCACTCCATGAGAAAGCCCTTATAGATACACAATCCCAGCAGGATGGTAACAGGGAGCCGGAAGCTTTTGGGAAGGTCGTATCGAGTGAACATCCATACTACTGCTGCCATAGCAATATAATGCACCTAATGATTCAAAAATTATTTTAAGTTTAGGTACAGAAAAAAGAAACAGTAGTGAGTAAATCAGACTTAAAACATTGTGTCCCAATGACACACCACATTTAATGTTATAATATTATAAAACAATGAGTAGAAAAGCTCTGTTACAGTAAAGTAAAAAACATATGTGACCCTGGAGCACAAAACCAGTCATAAGTAGCATGGGTATATTTGTAGCAATAAGCTAAAAATACACTGTATGGGTCAAAATTATTATTTTTTCTTTTATGCCAAAAATCATTAGGATTTCAAGTAAAAATCATGTTCCATGAAGATATTGTAAATTTCCTACAGTAAATATCAAAACAGAATTTTTTATTAGTAATATGCATCGCCAATGACTTCATTTAGACAGCTTTAAAGGCAATTTTCACATTATTATGATGTTTTTTTTTTGCACCAGATTCCAGATAACAATAGTTGTATCTCGCTCAAATACTGTCCAATCCTTATTTATTCAGCTTTCAGATTATTTATAAATCTCAATTTTGAAAAATTGACCATTATGAGGGATTTTGTGGTCCAGGGTCACATATTTGCGATACTGTTCCTTTGATGCATGCAAACATAAAAACTACAGCACAAAGAAAGCACGTATCTTACCAGACTAATGTTGGAATCAAAGCTCATTTGAATGTATTTCCAGTCAAACTCAATGCCACGAGCTCCCACCCATAACGGAATACATCTGTGTAGAATGAACAGATCTTTTTTTTACAGTACTGATCATTTCTTAAACTTGGGACTTCAAAATCTTGAACAAAAGTGCATAACCAAACCATGTACGTGCATTTCTACCGATTACTGCCAGGGAAAGTCTGTCATGATTATGATTGACAGCGTATCTCTCAGGATGCTTATCAGAATACCTTGACATGATGAGCTCCGCTGTAGCCCAGCCCATAGCTGCCACCATGATCTTATATTCACCCTTCCCAGCATTCCTGGACATAACCAGATGAAGACCTAGAAGATCGGCCATGTCCACTGTGGCCTTCATGAACTCCTAGGGTAAACAGGACATGAATGAATGAAGTTTATATGATTATTTGTACGGGTGTCAGCATGGATGAAATAATAATGTGTGAACAAGTTATGAGCACAATGCCTTAAATGAATAGTTCACCCAAAAATATACATTTGCTGACAATGTACTCGCTCTGTTTCTTTATCCCAACAGATTTGGAGAAATTTAGCATTACATCACTTGTTCACTAGTGGATCCTCTGCACTGAATGGGTGCCGTGAGAACGAGAGTCCAAATAGCTGATAAAAACATCACAATAACCCACACCACTCCAGTTCATCAATTCATATTTTGTGAAGCGAAAGGAGAGGTTTTAAACTTCAAGCAGTTTGTTCCGCCTAAAACACAAGTCTTCTATCCATAATATCAATTTCTCCAGTGAAAACGTTGTCTCGTCTTAATCAGGAGAGAAATCTGCACAGATCAAGCACTGTTTACAAGCGAAAACAGCTCTAAACAAATATGTTGGTGGAGATATGTTTGAAGTGAGCGAATAACAGGGCATGGAACTTTTAACTGGAGGAAGTATTATGCATTATGGACTCATATTATGGAGAATATTTTGGTTTTAAGTTAAAAAAATCTTTATGAAATGATGTTTCTTAAGAAATTATGTTTCTTCAAACATGCAGCTTTTTGCTTCACAAGCTGTTAATTGATGGACTGGAGTCGTGTGGATTACTTGAGGATTATTGTGATGTTTTTATCAGCTGTTTGGACGCTCATTCTGACGGCACCCATTCACTGCAGAGGATCGCTTGGTGAGCAAGTGATGTAATGATGAATTTCTCCAAATCTGTTCTGATGAAGAAACAAATTTCTCTACATCTTGGATGGCCCGAGTATATTTTCAGCAATTTCTACTGTTCCTTTACTTTGCCTTGTTTATATATCAAAGTTATCTCTATAAACGCATAATGAAAAACTCAAAAATAGTGGCTCACCCCAACAAAATCATACACGCCAACTCCTCCCTCCCAGGTGGGGAAAAATGTGGCAAGAAACAGCATCTGAAAGTAATATCACACATTTATACAGGAAACCTCATAATATTCTCTCTTCGACCCACAAACATTAGAAAAATCTTTGTGAGGACTAAAGTGTTCACTCACCTTGCACAGCTGCACAAAGAGGTAGGTAGCACCTGCTTGGACACATTTCCAAAATGCATTATATTCAGATCTGGATAAACAAACAAACAATAAATAAATCAAATAAAAGGGTGAAGATTAGATTACAGAAGTTTAGAACAGTGATTTTGATCTTTGTAGCATACATCATCAACAGATGAAAACTGTTGGAGGATTATACAGTATAATAGAGTCACAATTAAAATGATAACACATGGAAGAGTAAAACTAATTGTGCATAAAATGTATTATTTCCTGACCATGCCTCACATTTAACACATTAGTTTGTAATATGGCATGTGAAGATTGACATACTACAGAATATAATGCAAATATCTTAAATAATACACACTGCAGCACCAATAATATATATATATATATACACACAATTCCATCAACATTATTGTCTAAATACTTACAATCCACTACATTTATACGCAATGAAATATGGGAAATAGGCCAAAGACAAACAGTTTCCGAAATGAAAAAGCGTCATGGTAGAGCTTTCAGTGTTTTATTCCCCCTCAGATCCTGTTAATACAGAAAAAACACCTGATATATTCATACGTTTTGATAATTCTTTAGTTTATTAAAGCGTCAACGTGTTAAAATACCACATTTACTACATCGGAATCAGACAAGCGTGCTTAAATCATGAGAAAATACTCGACATGTAATTGTTATATAACTTATTATAAAATAAATTTGTTTCTGGAACTATTTTAATACCTCTATCATCAATTATTTAAAAGATCGACTGTTTTCTTACCAACAAAATCGTGAATTTTAAACGACAGGAGCAGGTCGTATAATCCTCCGGTGCATCACCGTTAAAGGTCCGAGCAGAAGCGCGCTCTCTCTTACTGTAGTTCCGCTTCTCATTCTGAACATTAGACACTAGCTTGAAACACTGTACACAACACAGCTGTTAAAACTGCTAGGTTTCATGTGCATATTGTTCGTCCTTGCTATACATTGTGCAAAAAGCAGTATGTCAGATGAGCAGGATGCTTGGATATTCAGTATTCACGAAGACTCGTTCACAAGGAGAGAAATAGAATGGATAGGGATAATTATGAATGCATAAACATTGCTGAACACCATAAACGATTAAATGACTGAAACGTTTATTTACTTATATTATTTATTCTATAGCTTGACATCAGTCAGTGCCAAAAACGAAAAATCAGCTTTTTGTTGTCGTTTGCGCATTAAATATTGAAAACAAGTCAACGCATTTAGTGTCTGCCTATATAAATGTATATTTATATAAATTTCAGGATATACCATAAGTCGTATAGTTTGTGCATCTGTTGCATATAGGAAAACGAGCCATTTCTCTGTGGCGTCATAAAGGTACATTTGAGTTTCAAAGAAAACAGTTAAAACAGCATTTTACTTTTAAAAATAGAAAACTATTTAAGTCAAAAACAATATATATGAAATTTTTTTTTAAAAGCTTGCATATGTGTTTTGTATAATTTTTATATTTGATACTTCAGGCTTTTATGGCTGATTTAATATGATATAGTAAGAATATGAGCTCATCTTGAGGAAAAATCACCTTAATCTAATTTAGAGGACTGAGCAAAAACATCAGTTTTTGAAATTCTGAGAGCTTGCAATGTAAATCAGTACGATTTTAGATAGTATGATGCATATAAATACCAGTTGTCACTCTATACTTCCCAATAGTTTATTATTTTTATTATTATCTGTGTAATCTGTGGGGGCAAAACATAAAATGCTATGAAACACAATGATTGAACACGTAATAATTCCTTCAAAACCTTGTTTTATCATATTTGACTCTGATGGTTTATTCTTACTATTATTATAAAAAAATGTTGTATGGGTGATCAAGTAACCCTAAGTTGCTTTAGTGCAAATGCTCACCTTTAAAATGTTACTAACAATATAGTTATTCGACAGAAGATGAGTAGAGTGTGTACAACAAGTTTTCCAGCAAAGGTTTAATCATGTTCATAATGTAGAAATTAATTTATCAAATATAATACAGTAGGCTTTATAGGGTTAAACTATTACCATGATGTATGTTAGTACACCTTATAAGAGACAGAATAACTGGAACACATTTGTTTTTCCAAACACTTTAATTAGTTTCTTTTTAAACTGCAATACAGTAGCCTTTTACCTCATGTAACTTTATATCAGTTATTCTCTTTACACCAACACAACGTGATTACACCCAGAATGGCAACAACTACAGCAATGCTTGTTGAGTGACACTGACACAAATACCGTCAAAAGAAACTAACACGCACACACAGACGTCTACAGAGACGAACGCGTCTCGTAGGTGGGAACAGGAATGTTAAGGCGTGTCACTATGGCTTCAGCTATGAAATGAGTGCGTTGAAACGAAGGAATGGTAGGGCCTTTCTGCTGTGGCAAAACTTGGTGAGTTACTCTTTGGAGTGCATGTACACTAACAGGTCAGCAACGCGATGGCTGTAGCCAAATTCATTGTCATACCTGTGAGAAAGAATAAGAAAAGAAGATTAGAGCACTATTTTTTTTTTTTTGCATAGGGTGATAAAACAAAAATCTTGATATTTTTCCCGACATTTGTACATATGTACCAATATTTATGCACTGTATTTTTTTCCTGAAAATATTTATTTTGACCTAACAGTAATTACAGCCAAAAAAATATTTAAATTAAATATTTTATGCAAAAAGTAAAAAATTATCTATATTTATTTTTCACTAAAATAAAATCAGATTAATATGATATGGGGGAGTCAGTTTTGAATCAATAAACAGAAAAGGACCATTTGAACTGAGATACAGAATTAAACTGAAACGTAGAGTTTAAAGTAAAGACACTATTATACTTGTGTGTACTGTCATACTTGTAGTCTGTGAGGTTAGAAATAAATTGTGAAAATGCTGTCTTTAGAAGTTGAAATGATTGTAATATTCGCAGTGAGGCTTTATTTTATATCTCCATTGGAAATGTTTTGTGATTATTTGATCCAGTCCATCCAAAAATCTAAATTCTGTCATCATTTACCCTCATGTTGTTTCAAACCTGTACGAGTTTTGTTCTGTATGCTGAACACAAAATAAAATATTTAAAAGAATGTTGGTGACCAAACAATTTCAGGTCCCATTGACTTGCATAGCACTTTCTGTCCATACTATGGAAATCAATGGGACCCAAAACATTTCGTTACCAACATTCTTCAAAATATCTTTTGTGTTCCATGGAATACAGAAATGCACACAGGTTTGGAATGACATGAGGCTGAGTAAATGATGACAGAATTGTCATTTTTGGGTGGACCATCCCTTTAAGCCATGTTGTTTTTGAGCTTACCAGGAGATGAGTTTGACAAAGTTGTCATTGAGGGAGATGCCTGCACCAGCATCAAAGATTGAGGAGTGAGTGTCACCAATAAAGTCAGAAGAAACAACCTAAACAAAAACACAAATTAAATATGATTCCAATTTCTGTCCATTACATGAAAATATGCATGTTGTGGAATTCTAAAAGAATTTCACTGCTAGCACTTACGGAATCCTCTGTGTATCCCAAAATTCCCTTCATTGGTCCATGTGCAGCCTTCTTGACAGACTCCTTGATGTTAGCGTAGCTGGCGGGCCTTGAGAGGCGGCAGGTCAGGTCAACAACGGACACATCGGCGACTGGCACACGGAACGCCATACCGGTCAGCTTGCTACAAATCAGATAGAGATGGTAAACTTCTCCAATTGACATCACAATTGATCAGTTGTCTTTTGATCTGTCTTGCAC
Organism: Barbus barbus; assembly: GCF_936440315.1. Lineage (NCBI taxonomy): Eukaryota > Metazoa > Chordata > Actinopteri > Cypriniformes > Cyprinidae > Barbus > Barbus barbus. The sequence goes on from NC_136740.1 coordinate 27,524,668, forward strand.
TGACCCGTTAAGCTCAGGAATGACTTTGCCCACAGCCTTGGCAGCACCAGTGGAAGCAGGGATGATGTTCTGGTGGGCGCCGCGTCCATCGCGCCAGGCCTTGGCAGAGGGGCCGTCCACTGTCTTCTGTGTGGCGGTGTAGGCATGGACTGTGGTCTGTGAAGAGGTACAGAAAATAATTCTATTATAATAAGTCTATTATGCTCAACAAGGCTCAAAACATACGGTAAAAACAGTAATATTGTGAAATATTGCAATTTAAAATAAAAAAAATAACTGTTTTCTACTTGAATATATTTTAAAATGTAATTTATTCCTGTGATGCAAAGCTGTATTTTCAGCATCATTACTCCAGTCTTCAGTGTCACATGATCACTCAGAAATCATTCTAATGTACTGATTTGGTGCCCAAGAAAAATGTGTTATTCTTATCAATACTGAAAACAGTTGCACTGCTAAATATTTTTGTGGAAACTAATAAATGTTTTTTAGGATTCTGTGATGATTCTATTTATTTGAAGTAGAAATCTTTAGTAACATTATAAATATACTGTCACTTTTGATCACTTTGATAATTTTATTCAGCATCCTTACTGAATAAATGTATTATTTATTTAAAAAAATTGACTGCAAACTTTTTTTTTGTTTTAAGTCCAAATGTGACTTTCACACATCGTGTTGCCCATTAGAACTGTTGTTTCAATGATGTCATGCTTTATGGTTTCCTTTTAGCCTTTATTTTTAAGAAGGGGATGTTAAATGTTTGTGAGTTTGTAAAATAGTTGCAAAATGATTTTTTGACCCAATTGAGCATATATAAGTAGGACTCATGTCACACCAGGCATCGACTTACCATGAGGGCCTCCTCAATACCAAAGTTATCATGAATAACTTTAGCCAGGGGAGCCAAGCAATTAGTGGTGCAAGATGCATTGCTGTGATGTTTTCAACAAAAAACACACGTTAATATGGTTATCTCCTAATGTTGCACAAGTCAGTTACGTTCACATGCATGCATTAAATATTTCATTTGTATGCTGACATGTATTAGACTTGATTTGCTCACCTGACAATGGTCATACTGGAGGGGTCATACTTGTCCTGGTTGACTCCCATCACAAACATGGGAGCGTCAGGTGATGGGGCGGACACAACCACGCGCTTGGCACCGCCCTGGATGTGAGCCTATGGGGACAAATTTCACAAAATATCAGTATTATAAAAATATTTTATGCTATACATTTGCCCTCCAGATCCTGCTCAGGTGTAGACTTACTGAGGCCTTCTCAATGCTGAGGAAAACTCCGGTAGACTCGACTACATACAGGGCACCAGCATCACCCCATGGGATCTCCGCAGGCTTCATACTAAGAGCAAGAGGGAAGAAGAATTAGCACAACACTACAGGCTATGTTTGAAATTCCTTATAATATTTCTGCAGCATTTTTTTTCTATACACATAAAATAATCATATTAATTCCCACAATGTAATACACATTGAACCAGTGAAGAACCAATAAAGAATCTTGACCTTCTACTTCCAGTGTGATGAATGAACCAGAAACAATATCAACTGCAAATGTTTAACATCTATTCAGTGGTTCATTGTTTATTTGGCCAAACAATTTTTCAAAAATAGGATTAAAACTACAAAATAACCATATTTTTATGAGATGATAACTGGACGCTACTTTGAATTAAACATACAATGTTTCTATCATGTACGTGATATTGTTTACATTATTTTTTCAAAAATAGTGCCTAGTATGCAGTATATACTGTGCACTATGATGTATAAATCTTTATTAATATGACAGTGTTTACTATTCATTTAAACATACTTGCACTCTATGTGTCAAGGTTGGAGTTATATCCTGATGGGAGACTAGACCAATAAAACGTACCACTGGAACACAGAGATGGCTTGACCATCAACGATCAGCTTTCCATCCTCTTGGTGCACATCTCCCTTGTGGCGGCCATGAGTGGAGTCATACTTGAACATGTAGACCTGTTAAATGGTTTCAAGTTTGAGATTACTAGATTAGGATTAAGTTTTATAGAGATAGGACTCACAGGAAAAAAAAATCTATTTTATTTTTAAGCTTGAAATGTACATTTAAAAAATAATTAGAAAAATAAGAGATTTGTGACATAATTAGAAAGGAAAATAATTTCAGCAGCATCAATTTTATAAAAAAAAAATAAAAAAAAAAAAAAAATATATATATATATATATATATATATATATATATATATATATATATATATGCTGTGTACCAATGAATGGTGCACAATAGGACCAGGAAAATGCATTAAGAAATGAATATAGTGCTAATTTTATTTTTACTTTAAGCATGGATGCTATAATAAATGTTAAATTCACAGGGAAAGCTGCATGTTTGAAAGCGTCTAAAATCTCATACTAAAAAACTCTTTATGCAGTGCAGGCCTATAGATATGTTAGTTTAACATGGCTGCTGCTTTGCACAATGCCAAGAATCATCATTTCTGCTTCAGTGAATCTCACCATGTACTGCAGGTCGATGAAGGGGTCGTTGATGGCGGTGACTTTGATTCCCTTCTGCAGGCAGGCCCTGAGGACCAGGCGGCCAATGCGGCCAAATCTACACAAATGCACAGCAGAGTTATTTAAGATGTTTCATAATGACACAATCTGTCTTGTATCTGTTATTTTGAAAGATGCCTCTCATTCTCCCATATCTGTCTGCCTGCAGGAAACACGATGGAAAATTCCACTTAAGGACTGTGTGATTTCATTGGGCACAACAAGGGAATATCTACATGTTTTTATTAAATATGCCAGCATATGAAAGGTAAAGTGAATAATTCATGTTTGTCAGTTGATATCTGATCGGTTAGACACATTGCCTGAAAGACTATGCAGCAGGAGTGTGTGTACGTGTTTGTGTGGATGGAGGCTTAAGCTCATCCTGGGTAATCCTGTTCTTGCAATCATTCTGAATCAGGCCTTTTGCTCTCTCTCTCTCTGTTCATCTGCATTTTACAATCTCTATTTATGGATTTATTAGCTCTGTCCCAAAACCTAGTGAGCTGCCTTGCTGTTTACTGCCTCTAAAAAACCTCAAAGAAAAAGAAAATCAGACCAACTCTGAATGTTCTTCATAGTACGCAACTTAAAGTACAAAGCACTGTCAATTAGATTTAACTGTCTATAGTTAACTAGATTATCATTATCAGAGATTTTTTGTCAGCCAAACTCCTTATGCCTAAAAAATATACTTGAAAATATATACTATATACTAGGTAATATTAAATAATACTTTTAGATGTTTACAGTTAATGGTTAATGGTCACATAAAACAAAATATGTATTTTTTTTACTAATTAATTTGACTTTTTATTTTAAAATTGTTTACTTAATTTTATTCATTTTTATGATTTAATACATTATTAGCTTTTCATCAACTCAAACTTTTATGAATACATTCAGGAACTGAATAAATTCTAAGTTTAAGAATTTAGAATAGATCTTGAATTTTTTTTAATTGATCTTGATCTTTCTTTGTCCACCGTCTCTACCACTGTTTATTAGGTATAGCATCATTTTTAGGTGGTTCACTACATTTTGGAACAACAGACAGACCCTTTGTCAAAAATAGACTCAAGTTTTGCATTTAGTATTTTATATTTTATGATGTTGTTTAATCATATATTAAAGCCTTAAACATCATTACAGATCAGATGTAAACTCACCCATTGATTCCAACGCAAAGCTCAGACATTATTGCAAGAGTATAGATTGTGGTCCTGAACCTGAAACAAGGGAAGACAAAAACAAAGCAGGCTTTTAGAACAATTGCATTAGCTTTATAACATATATAAAACTTTATAATAGCATTAGTTTTACTGTTGTTTTAAACTCAATATTTAATAACGTGTAGCTGTTTTTGCACAGAATCTGCATTTGTGCTCATCAACGTCCAGAAAATAAGAGAAAATAATCTACTATCATGAAGTACATTTCATTTTATCTTGTGAAATAATATCATTAGTGTGATATAGATTGAAATGTATTTTCTGTGATTTCGATCATATCGCCCACCCTTACTAGCAGCTCAGTGGTCTGTCTAAACACGCTTGTGGGACTGAACGTCATGAACTTTCTCTGAGCCAGTGTGTTGTTTTGGATGGTGGGTGGAGGCTTGAACTGTTCTCTAGTTTTTATTGTTCTTGGGCCCATTAGCATGCTGTCTGGGAAATTTCCAAACCTCGGCCTCACTGGACCTGCATACTTTATTAGCCTGGCAAAGCAGAAGATCTATTGTGTTAAGACACGTCTTTTATTCTCCTCTCTTCATGCAGAACAGGGGCAGCAAGTCATGCACTAAACAATTTGTCCTTAAACTTCCTTGTGCACACAGGAAGTTGCTGAAATACTGGCAGTGTATGTGCATTGCCAAACAATCTTCCCAGTGGGCTTCAATATGCAACAAGTCGTCACATGCCCAACATCGTTTGCAGTTTTCTCTATTATCAGAGTGCCACGGTGTGTGAGGACGGATCTTACGTAATATGAGCCTGACAATTGGACCAGAGTCAAAAATTTGTACATTATGCCATAAATGGCTAACGCCTGAGAAGGATCAAAGGGAAGAGGAGGATGTTGAACTGCAACTGGAAACGGATATACGTGCACATGAAACAGGGGGATGTGACTCACACTTGAAATGCAAAAGTGAACAGATTCAGTTAAAAGTGTAATGGATTTCAGTTGACTTAGTTCTACCTTTTAATACAACCTGGCAGTCTAAATCAGTTTAGACTTTAGAAGTGTTTAGAATAAGATGATTTCTGCTGTCGCTCCTTTTACAGCTGTCCCTGTGACTTTACCGTAGTATTTAAAACACTACGAGACTGTGTACGAAATAATTCAAGAGAGTGTCTCTAATGCGTTATAGTTTGTTTGACATTTTAAGATATAAACACATTTTAGCTAACAGAGTTAGAATGTTTATATTTATAGTCACAACAAAATATAGCCTTCTAAAAGCCCATAGATGTGGCTAGTTGACAGAGAACGTCTCATGATCTGTTGGGTTTTAGTGAGCTATGGTTTGTTTTGAGTCCACATGTTTATACTTTCATCAAGACAAGTGGTGCACAACCGGTCATTAACGAGACAAATGAACATGTTTTCCACAGACACCATTGATTGGACCTCATCTGCCACTTCTGTCTCTGTGCACCACTGAAATGGCCAAAAATGACCTTCACGGTCTGCTTGAAAAGATGGTCTAAGCAGGGTGATTCTAGTTAACTAAAACTTAAAGAAGTGTTATTGGAATTAAACAAGTGTTATCTGTAATCAAATATTAAAGAAAAACCTTAAATATATTTTATTTCAGCTGGTTTCCATTTATCATGTTCATTTAGTGTAAATTGATGTACTAGAACAACTTTAAACAAAATTACCAAACCTAAAACCTATATAGATATATTAAATGAAAAACAATCCAAAACTGATAAAAATGACAAAATCACAACAAAAATACTAAAACCCTAACTAACCCAAACTATTAAAATTAAAATCTGAAATGAAAATGTTCAAATATGAATAAAAACTAGAACAGAATCTCAATTATACTAAAATATCACTGGGTATAGGATATGGTTAATGTGAACTCTGTTACAGTTTGCAAATGGATATGAAATAAATCCTGTTCTAAATTGCAGAATTTGGAAAATTGGCTTATTAATAGGCAGAAAATACAAATGCCGTTCTGCGCGCATTTAATTTCTAAATCCAAATTGGCAAATAGCTGAGATTATGAGGTTAAGCCCTAGAGTTGGACACAACGACAGGAGATTTTTTAGGGAAGAGCGCTTGGGAAGTTTTTCATTAGAGTTTTATTTTCCAGGCGCTGAACGATCCATTTCCCAAAGGTAATGGCAGTTTCCACGAATACAGAAAAATCACCCTCAGGCTCAGAATATAGCAACCAACCTTGACCGATCAACCTAAAATAAGTTCAAATGCTTGTCTATAACAAAGGAAACCATCTCACTCAGATGGATCAAAATCAGTTCAGTTAGTGTAAAGCATTCTTTGAAAAAACAGTCAGCTGCTTTTTAACATTTCCTTATCTGTATAATGCTGGCTGTACAAGATGAGCGCTGAAGCCCTGAACTCAAATGCAAGATAATGCACCACAACCAATGGCCCACATCGCCAGACTGGATGAAATAAGGTCGTTTTTGCTCAAGAGCAATGTGAAAAGAGATGAAGGTTGTGGTCTATGTAGACAATAAGGTGACTTATTTATTTTAAGGCCAATTTACATGCCAAGATTTCATAAAATTCAGCGTTTAAAAAATGATTTAATTTTTGTTCAGTGTGTTTAGTTCGGCCATAGGATGCCCAAGGGCAAATCTAGATGAGGTCTCAACTCCATCTAAACCAAGCAAATAGGAAAGTACTAGCAATTGCACTGTTACATAATCAAGAAACTCTTGATTTTGTCAGTGATGATGAATGAAGGAAGCTCAGACTTTCACAGCATGCATTAAGACAGACCGTCCTTGCAGCTGGCAATGTGTAACTGGAGACTGTAATCTCCTAATCAGCCCATGTGTGTGTGTGTGAACCATGTACTGCACCTGCCCTACCCGAGTAATCCTAATCCAAGTCCCCAGTCTTGTTAAGGACTACCAGAATGCACTGCATGTGAAATGACAGATCGCAAATTCAGCTTGAAGCTAAAATGCAGAAATTTGCTGCTGGTGCAGAAATTATTTCTTGTTTTGCAAACACTATCTGACAAAGTGGCTGCTGATTAATTTAGAAATGAAGTTTATAGATGCAAGGAGGTGAAGCAAAGAATTAATCAACATATGGTATTTAGCTGAAAGCCTTAAAAGCCAAACGATCTGATGAAATTGCAGAGAATGATCACATGACGTTGACAAGGTCATTCAGTGCAGGAAAACAGTGGCCGTATCGGCATCTTTGGTTTCCCTTCCTCTCCTCTGACTTCTTTTCTTTGGATTTTTGATTCTTTTGGTTTCTTCTTATTCTTCAAAGTTTTCCTAATTTTGCCACTATGCATTTTGGTTAATAGATGTGAATATCCCTCTTTGTGTTCTTGAAAATTGGGTTAACAAAAAGAACAGTGGAACAGAGTCATTGAGAACTGGTTTCCGGCCAAAAGTCTGCTGTCTCCAATTAGACCTGGATCAAGTGACACACACACAGACACACACACACCTCTGAACTGACCCTAAATTCAATTCCCCTACTGTTCTGTTTTGCGTCTCTCAGTCTTGGCAACACGGTCATGTGCATATCATGTGTAACATGACACTAAATATTAAATGCTAATTTTCAAATCATAATTTCATAATTAATTCTAGCTCCATAATCTGATTGGATAATATGCACACGCCTGTGATTACACAGCAACAGAGAACAGTCAAGTAAAAATGACATTAATTTTCTTCATAGAAAAATGTGTAAATCGAATAGACAAGACCTTCTATGGAGCTTTGAGACTGTTAAAAGTCAGCATGAAATGTATTTGACCTATTCATTTTGAATCAAAATAACTCTTCCAGTCATGACTTTAAGTGAAGGCATTTCCTTGTGTAGAAGCCACAAATATGTGACTTCAATTTAATTTAAATAAATGGTTTAATTGCTAAATTCCTGAAGAACTAAGCTACCCATAATGCTCCTGTCAACAGTATATGGCCTACAGTTTAACTAAGTTATTTGGCTGATTAATTGTTTATTATGCCTATTATTTTTTTTACATTATTATATAAATTAATCATATTATTTATGTTTTTATCATATTGTTTCAGGCTCTCTGTATTGATTTTGCTCTTATTTGGCAGGATTACTCAATCTCCTGATGCAGTAGGAAGCAAGTATTGACAAACCACAATGCCACACCTCTTCTGGAGACAAGACAGCATTTCCGCTGAACCAGCAAGACGCCATTTCCTCACACCAAAAACACCCAATGTGACAGAACAAGGGCACACAGACAGGCATAACCAGGACAGTTTTCTTGGGACACGCAAATGAATTTCAGTGGAAAATATCTAATGCTGTGTAGAATAAAATGAAACAGGAACTTCAGCAGTGTCACTTTGCAAAAAATAGCATGCAACTAAAGACCAGTTATGGCCCTGTTTTTATTAATAATATAATTAATATTGAGTAGAGAAGTGTTGTATTTCTGGAGGGTTTGCCTATAAGGCATCCTGAGGAAGTGCCGTGTCAGTCCAGCCAGACAATAGCAGCGGGAGAAAGCAAGTTTTTAGAGAACGGATAAGCACGTTAACTAGTGCAACACATAAATATCTAACATTAGGACCATTATTTGTGTGCAAACGGTCACATTTGGCTTCAGTCACAGTGCAATAGGTATGATGTAAGAAAATTTAATTACCCCACACTGCAACCCACTGTTCCCATTCTTGGCTCCGTTAAAGGACGTTTGAGAAGGGAATGGTATTTTAACTCTAAAAAATGATTCCTCCAAGGGTGCTAATAACAGCCCAGAGAATAAAACACCCTAATTTATATATCATTAAACATGCAATATGCATGCAAATTATTTTAATAATGCACAATTCAATATTTCATTCTGTGAAATCAGTGCTCATTGTACAATAGTTTAATCTGCCTGTCATTTAGACGCCTTTGATGAAGCAGATGCAAGTGTCAAACCAACGAACGTCACATGCTGTATGGTCCATCCATTCAATGGTCCATCCAACACCTGAATAAATTTATACTGGCTTCTTTTTTCGACTAACTTCATAGTAAGAAATCCAATTTTGTCATGGTGTGAGGTAACATCTACTATAAGCGACACTTAAATGGCCAGTTGAAGGCCCTTCTGGTTGCCAGTGGCAACTGCAGAGTCAGACTGCAGAAGGTCAATGAAGGAGGGATGGAGATGCGGCCTGCATGTCACTTCCTCGCATACACATATATTATATTTCATCCCACAGTCTTTGAATTACACTTAAGCATTACAGAATTTGATAATGCCATTATTTATTTCAAATGATCATAGCATAATTGTTGTTAATGATGCATACCCTGCTGAAAAACACAAATCTGACCAAACCTATTCAAGTGGGTCATTTGGTTGCATGAAAACCACCTTAAACCAGATAAAACTGGTAAACCACCTCAGGCTGGTTTCATATGTTTTATTCAACAGGGAATTTGCAGGAAATGACAATAGAAGTAAGTTCTGAAGTTCAGTATTGCTCATGATACCCAAGGTTTTCAGATCTGAGTCAGGCTCTCCACTGCAGCATGGAACATGCGGCCAGTCACGTACATGAGGGAGAAAATCTCCCATGATGCTCATCGTGTAACATGTGTCCTGTCCAGATTTATATTTAAATACAGGTATGGCATAGTCTATCCTAACCCTATTCTCGTATAACGCATTCAAAACCTAAATGTTATGAGAAAGAATAAGCACAAGGAATTATATCATTTGACCTTGACAGCTCGTTCGACCTTCATGGTGCGAGTGATTCAGGCATTATTTCTGTTTATGTGCTTTTATATGCATTAGAGCGCAAACAGCTGCGTTTTTGTTCATCAAGGGGGAGTGCGTTCCTTCTTCATTCGTTATTTGTCAATGTCAATACGTAAAATAACTATAATAACCATCTGACTAAAATACGTACTCCACAAATGCCCTGAAACGACAAACGGTCGAGTTTGGAGAAGTTATTTAAAATGTTTATTTTTTTTATTAAATCATACCCCCTCCCCTCTTTCGCAGCATCCTAGCAGATGGTACATTCTGGAACGATATGACGCAATGAGTTCATTCTTCAACATTTTCATATAATAAAATTCTAAAATGTCATAAGTGTGAAATTAATATTGTTATTCTGTAATAAAACACTTATATATTTGCATAAACCCGCATGGAAATGCATGAATGAACCACGCCTCCATATATTCGTGCATTACGCAGAAACTGACGGATTATATAACAACTTCCTTACAAACCCAAACGCAGCAAACAACATCCTGCAAAGCTAAACGTCGTCTTTAAAATGTTTAATATATGTATACCATTTTGCAGTCTATGAATTCGACACAAAAACGATGTAAAGTCAATAAGGAAGAACTCACCTCCTTCAGTGATGCTGCTGCGGTTCTGCTCGGTTTCCGCGTAATGCTGCACCATTTTATACCGGACACGTGCCACCGGTCACCCTGGCAACCTGACGTCACACCGTGTTCGTGGGATAATTTTAAAGAACTATCTATCAAGAAAAACATAAAAATAAATAATAATAATAATAAATAAAAATAAAGAGCTAACTATCAATAATAAAAAAATAAAAATAAAATAAAGAGCTATCTATCACGAATGCTATGGAAACGCTGATGGGAGACTGTGTAAGACGATACTATACAAGGACATGGAGGGGAGATTTATAACACGCATGAAACAGGTGCTGTATAGATGTGCCAGTCTTCCAAAATGCTAAATTAAACTCTAAAAAATGCATATCCTCCATGCAGAATCGTGTTACCTTGATATCTTATTATATTTTACCCTTCACAAGATAACCAGTGCCATTTAATTGAAGTTTTCGCCACTGAAAATTGTTTTCTGTGTCAAAGCTCCATGAAGGGATGCAAGTACAACGTGTCAAGTTACAGATGCAGTATTAAAGATGCTCAAAAGACACCTGATCACAACTGTTACCAGTGAATAAACACAAACCCTCGCTTTGGAGGCAATAGTTGATAAAAGCAATGCTATTAAAAGTAACTTTTGCTTTATTAATCAATTTACCCCATGGGTACTGTGAAAAAGCACTGTGGTTTTAATTGTGACTGAAAAAAAAATATCACGCACTTTGACTAAAAATGTCATGTAGTTCATTTAACAGTCCAAAAATAATTTAAACGTGCATGCATTTGGGATTAATTTGTTTAACATAAATCTTTTTTATAGCCTTCTATTGGATATTACGGTGCCCGCCCTAGTCTCTGTGAATGCATGAATGTAACGCCAGGATGAGGAAAGCGTGGATTGTGGGATTCCGGACGCTGTTGCGCGTGACTGTGGCGAGAGACGGCGCGTGCTGCAGAGTGGGTGGGGTGTGCTCAGACATACTATACAGAGCAAAATGTCTAATTAAACATGCAAACTAAACATGAATGTTGTCCATATTGACCTATTACCGATTTTGAATTTTTTCTCTCACTCTCGTTTAAACCGAAGACCAATTGCGTTATTTTTCATGTTAGAGTCAAGGAGAGGAGACGACGCCTGTCACTAAGCGCCCTCGTCTGGTGTAAATATGTTAGTTACAACAGGAGAGAAAATAAAAAACAACAACAACAACAACAACAATAAAACGTAATTCCCCGGTTTCACAGACAAGGCTTAAACCTAGTCCTAGTCTTAGCTGTTTCAACTGAAATAAACTTGCACTAACTGATCTTAAAATATATCAGTGCCTTTGTTTTGTCTCAACATGCACCACAGTAATGTTTTTTTTTTCTAAGCATGTTTATAAAAATTACTTAAATGTCCTAATTGAACTATGGCCTAATCCTGTTTTAGTCTAAACCCTGTCTGTGAAACCAGGCCAATAAACCAGTATAAGCGATTAAATACCTAAATTGGTATTTTTTTTCTTTCTTTTATTTTTTTCCCCTTCTTTTTTTACAAATTTTACCTATGTGTGCACATTGGGATCGATTGGAAATAGGCCTATACTTTGAATCAGTGGTATAGTTAACATTAATAAACATAAACTTAAATAAAAATATAACAAACTAACTTTTTTATTTAAACTTAAACTTCTCAAATTTATTTCAGCTAGTTGCCAATGCAGCATTTCTTACTTTAACTAAAATAACTAAAACTAAAATGTAAATAAGGCCTACAATAACAAATAAAATTAAAATGTTAAAATTTTTAATTAAAATGTAAACATAAGATATACAATTAAAACTACAAACTAATAAAAAGTTATATTAGCAGCTCAATTAGGCCTATAATACTAAAATAATACTGCCCTGAAGACCTTCTCAGACAAATGCATAACTGTAAATAAACTGAACTGTATCATGTTGTCAATATATACATAATTTATGAATGAGATTATTTGTTGGCCAAGACTATGGTTTGATATTTCTGTTCATTAATTTATACATTCTGCTTCTTGTGATAAACAGATAATATCAATAAATATGCTACAGATAAATACAGTTACTAGACTTTTTTTTATTAGGTCTTTAACTGTAAAGACTGCCACCCCATGAGTTTAAAAAAGAAGAAGAATAAGTTGATGATGAATTAAAATATAACTAACTAAAGTAAATTAAAAACAAGAGAAAATGAAATGTAAGCGTATCATGGAAAAAAACAGACACTTGTAAAAGATAAAATATGACATTTGTTATTGATTATGCAAGTTTTATGTAATAGAAAGACAAGCAGAAAAACAAACTGATGCAAAATTTATGATAACAATTAAAGTTTTCATTTTTTAAACATGAAATAATTAACTTTAAAAAGCATGTGTTATAATTATGTATAAACAATGATATGGTGATGAGTCGGTGACATTAAAACATGCTGAATAATTCCTCTTTGGTCCTCCAGATGGAGCTCCTCATACAGTAAAAAGTCTAAAAGCTATCACACAAAAAATAACTTGAGCAACACTAACATTTAAAAGCAGAACCACAAATGTGCTTGTATTTGATTAGGCATTCATGTTTTTCTAAAACTTTCAACTTTCATCTTCAACTTTCTGGTGTCCTACCATGAGATTGCTTACAATTATGGTCTAAAAGCTGTGAATGCGTTTAGCTCTGACAAAAGATATTATGTGTTTTATTTAAAATGATTTTCTATGGGAGGAAAACGTTTAACGTGCAATTTAACGCATTGCGTCCTTTTAATATCACTTAATGCATTTCATAATGCACGTTCATATCTGCTGGTCTGTATGTCAACAAGACTTATAGGCGAATTAATTGTCTTTATCATCTTAGTGAAAGACCCTTTAGTCCATTAGTATTATTATATTATTATTAAATTTAGTCCATTATGCCACAAGCGTTTTGCTGTATGGGAGGACAAGTGGAAGGCCGTCTGCTTGCCTTGTAGTAACTGTTACATTTAATAATAACTATACATCGAATTTAATCTTTTAATTGCACTTAATGGCCCGGTTTCATAGACAGGGCTTAGCCTAAGCCAGGATTAGGCCTTAGTTCAATTAAGACATTTAAGTACTTTTTATAAACGTGTCTTAGAAAAAACATTACTGGTGTACATCTTGAGACAAAACAAAGGCACTGATTTATTTTAAGATCAGTCAATGCAAGTTTCTTTCAGTTGAAACAGCTCAGACTTACATTTTAGTCTAGGACTAGGGTTAAGCCTTGTCTGTGAAACCGGGGGAATGTATCTTAATACATTAAGCCATATTAAGTGTTTATGGTTTTCTAGAAACTTTGCGTATTGCGTTCATTTTCTGCTGTTCTGTAGCCACAGATTTGCAGGTCTTGTCTTTTTCACCTACAGATGACTTGCAGGACCCTGTTCGTTATTGCACTAAATTAGTTTTAATCGATTAAGCACCACAGCGTCTTGGCAAAGCACACGATTCGTGACGAATGCAAGTGCCGACGCAGGTAGCGGAAAGTGCAAGTGGCAAGTGACATTGTAATTTAGTTTCTTTTTTCTTATCTTCACCACCTGGCTACTGTTGTAAAATGTTGAGCGATTCAAACTAAAAATAATCAATAAATAGAACAAAATATAAAATTAAAAAGCAAGTGACGTCACTCGCGGAAGCGCAAGTGTCTGAGCGTGCAAGTACTGAGAGTGCAAGTCTGAGAGTGCAAGTCTGAGCGTGCAAGTACTGAGAGTGCAAGTACTGAGCGTGCAAGTCTGAGCGTGCAAGTACTGAGAGTGCAAGTACTGAGAGTGCAAGTCTGAGCGTCAAAGTACTGAGAGTGCAAGTACTGAGAGTGCAAATCTGAGCGTACAAGTACTGAGAGTGCAAGTCTGAGCGTACAAGTACTGAGAGTGCAAATCTGAGCGTACAAGTACTGAGAGTGCAAGTCTGAGCGTCAAAGCACTGAGAGTGCAAGTACTGAGAGTGCAAGTCTGAGCGTGCAAGTACTGAGAGTGCAAGTACTGAGAGTGCAAGTCTGAGCGTCAAAGTACTGAGAGTGCAAGTACTGAGAGTGCAAAGTACTGAGAGTGCAAATCTGAGCGTACAAGTACTGAGAGTGCAAGTCTGAGCGTCAAAGCACTGAGAGTGCAAGTACTGAGAGTGCAAGTCTGAGCGTCAAAGTACTGAGAGTGCAAGTACTGAGAGTGCAAGTCTGAGCGTCAAAGTACTGAGAGTGCAAAGTACTGAGAGTGCAAATCTGAGCGTACAAGTACTGAGAGTGCAAGTACTGAGAGTGCAAGTCTGAGCGTCAAAGTACTGAGAGCGCAAGTACTGAGAGTGCAAAGTACTGAGAGTGCAAATCTGAGCGTACAAGTACTGAGAGTGCAAATACTGAGAGTGCAAGTCTGAGCGTCAAAGTACTGAGAGTGAAAGTACTGAGAGTGAAAGTACTGAGAGTGCAAGTCTGAGCGTCAAAGTACTGAGAGTGCAAGTCTGAACGTGCAAGTACTGAGAGTGCAAGTACTGAGAGTGCAAGTCTGAGCGTCAAAGTACTGAGAGTGAAAGTACTGAGAGTGCAAGTCTGAGCGTCAAAGTACTGAGAGTGCAAGTACTGAGAGTGCAAAGTACTGAGAGTGCAAAGTACTGAGAGTGCAAGTCTGAGCGTGCAAGTACTGAGAGTGCAAGTCTGAGCGTCAAAGTACTGAGAGTGAAGGTACTGAGAGTGCAAGTCTGCAGCCAGACCTTATTGGGGAATACTAAGAAAGATTGGTATTTTACATATCTGTGTGTTTATTTTTTTATTTCATTCAAATGCCGCGAAACAAAACACATTTCTGAACTTGAATGCTGACAGGCATCAGTAAGAAGTAATAAGAAGCCAATTCAAAAATAAGAAAATACATAACATCAGTTGTTTAAAGATGAATCTAAGAGTAAAAATGTATACCTGACTTCAGAAAAATACATAGTATGGAACATGAAATACACTCCACACTACGGGCTGATCTGGCTACAGAATCGCAATGACTGATTTGCAACTTTCCCTTAAATACTACCAAAACAAAAGGACCATAAACATTTATTCTCGGCCCCCCACAGATTAGTAGACACCTACATTTCACTGCTGGTTATACTCTGTATAATTGTGTATGTGACAAATAAAACTCTTGAATCTTGATTACATCTCTGTATGGAGAATGAGAAGCCTCTGTAGGAGCTGTTCCCGCGCCCCAAATGGTCACACCTGATGTAGAGCAATGTTTATCAGATTTTGAAAGGAGACCGCCCATAACAGAAGTACAGAATTCACTCAAGTTCTCAATATTTCTCATAATGTAAGTGACTACTGTGAAATTGAGACCAGTTTACCAATCGCACGGAGACCTTTAAAATGATACCAAACATGAAAGGAAAAAAACAACATTGAACACTTGTGGCATATGGATATTCTTGCTTTTTGGGGAAGAAGAGTGAGGGAGGAGGGGCAGAGAAGGGGGAGGAAGGGGGTTGTAAATGATCAAGGAGATAAGTTTGGTCAGGGTGGTGTTGTTTGTTCTCTATGGAGATTTCGTCTCCAGATTAGTTTTATGGTTGTATTTCATGGCATCTGTGAATTCCTGAGTTTTGGCTTCATGAGGAGTTAATTTCATAAAGGAAAAAATTTCACTCCCTACAGGGACACTTCATTTCCATCGATATCGTCGACCTGATTGCACAGACACTATTTAAACTGAACTGAGCTGGACGTTGACATCACTGAATTCAATAATGAAATGCCTTTAACTGAAAATTGAGTGTTTAATCTTGTCATTTTACATTATTGACACACAATTTTCCTTACGTTACTAACTACAATTTTTGTTATGTAATTTGGATTCAGTAATGGATCACAATTTGTAAGTAGGTAATCTACCCAGCTATGTGTATCTGCGCCCAACGATGCCTGTCTGTCACAGCGATACACATTAAGCGTCTTCGTATGGTGTAAATATGTTAGTTACAAAAGGAGAGAAAATTATGTCAAAAATAAATTGCATTATTGGTTTAAATCACTGAAAGCGACTAAAGACCTAGGTTTCCCGTCTTTTTACAAATTTTTACCTATGTTTGCACATTGGGATCAAATGGAAATATATACCTTGAATCAGTCAATGAACTTAAACTCAAAATGAAACTTTTTAATTATATTTCAGCTAGTTGCCAGTGCAGCATTTCTTATTTAAATGTATTTTATGTACTAAAATAACTAAAACTAAAATTTAAATAAGCAGAAATAAAAACCCATGGTTTAAAAAGGTAAGAAGAAGAAGAAGAAAAAGAATATGTTGATGATGAATTAGAATATAAAACTATCTAAACTAGAATAAAAACATGAGAAAATGAAATGTAAGTGTATCATGGAAAATGGCAAAAGTTAAAATATGACATCTGACATTTGTTATTGATTATTCCAAATTTTATGTAATATAAAGACAAGCAGAAAAACATATAAACTGATGATACATAAAGCTTTCATTGTTTTAAAACATAAAATAATTAAAAAGCATGTGTATTCAATGATATGGTGATGAGTCGGTGACATTAAACATGCTGAATTATTCCTCACTGGTCCTCCAGATGGAGCTCCTCAATCAGTAAAAAGTCTAAAAGCTATCACACAAAAAATAACTTGAGCAACACTAACATTTAAAAGCAGAACTGCAAATGTGCTTGTATTTGAAACAAGGTGTTCCTGTTTGCACAAGCCAACTTCAACTTTCTGGTGTCCTGCATGAAATTGCTTACAATTATGGTCTTAAGCCGTGAATGCGTACAGCTAAAATAACGGCAAAAATGATGTAGCCTACAAAAATCAAACAGAAGGTTAGGCCAACAGCAACACTGATATGGTTGATGATGCGTGCCATTCTGGAGTTTCTGCTGGCTATTTGCTGGTGTCCAAACATGTTAGCATCTCGAGTCTGTAAAAAAAAAAAAAAAAGAAAAATTAATACTAATGTTACCTATAGCACCTTTCTTAAATAGCATGCACAAAAATTAAATTCACGGGTCACATATAAAATCACTAAGAAAACATTATACAAGAAGGAACACTAACAGTGTAAAACTATAGAAAGCAAATGGAAATGAGAAAATCAAACATATCTTTAAAGACTGTTTTCTAAGAATGTTTTTTTTCTTACACACTAAACCAGAAAGCTCCACTTCCTTGTTTATACTCTGAAGGCTGTTACAGAGAGGTTTTTATTATAAACAAAAACTTTTTTTTTTTTCAGGCTGCTGACAGTATTTTCTGATTTATAGAGTGATAAAAAGAGAAACGAAATCACTTTTGCGTAAAACACAACACAACAAAAACAAAACAACAACTGTATGTCAAACAAGATTTTTCATTTATTCAATGTTCAAATTTCTGTTCTGGAAATGTATGCAAATTGTATATTTAATTAGATAATTCCTCATTTTCATATTTCAAAATTTCATAAAATATATTTCATGAAATTTCTAATACAAAACAGCTGCATTAATGTACTTTGATTAATCTGCTGGGAAGTGGGGGGATATCTATTTGGTTAAATTTAGCTCTTATATTTACACTTCATTTCGATAGTCCACTTTAGACATTCTACAAACTATAAGTAACTTCGTAACTTCATGTCAACTAATTCTCATTAATTAACAACTACATATCTACTAACTCTCAGAGTAGACTGTTAGGGTAGGTTTAGGGTAAGTAGAATAAGTTGACATATACTTGCTAAGTTTCTCATAGTCAGTATGTTATTGCGTTGTGGACCCATCAAAATAAAGTGTTAGAAGATATTAAGCAGACAGTCTACTAATACTCTAATGATTGCTAGTTGACATGTAGTTGCAAAGTTACTTACTGTTAATAGAATGTCTAAAGTGGACTATCAAAATAAAGTGTTACCAACTTTTTAAATCAGTTTCACAGTCATTCTAGTCATACAATGACTTGTAATAAAGCAAATGACTTCTGTTTCTACCCCACCTTCCCTACAAGCATCTGTTCTGTGTCATCAGTTTGAATATTAGAAATGTATTATCCAATCAGTAACAGTCAACTGAAAAGAAAATATGCTTTATGCAAACACCTTTTCATAGATGTAAGTATTTAAAGGTTAAAGGTGCCATAGAATGCATTGATACAATATTTTAAATTATGATATCTACATAGAAGGTATGTGGCTTAGGTATGGGCAAAATTTTTCCAGAAACAGTTTTACATGTCGATTTACAACCCTAAGAGTTCTCCCCAGAATGAAACGGCCTGTTATTGGCTTATTTGGAAGGGTCATGAATAATAATGTTGAGCTCTGCTCTTATTGGCTGCTTATTAGTGCAGCTCATTTCAGTAGCTTACATGAAGAAAATGCAATACTTTCTTGCTCAGTTATATCATTGGGTAATTATACTGTAAATAAAATGCGGGGCATCAGGGAGCTGCTATTAATATGCTGGGCATTGAAACTGTTTTCAAATGCACGATTGCATTTTACTTTTTTTTATACTATGTGTGGCAAAATGTACTTACCACACATTTTACAAGATTAGATGTTTGTCAGTGGTGCTCAGGATCTGTAAATCATTCGCCATCACCCTCAGGCATCTCTCCTTACTCTGTTTATGTGGTAAGTGAAATCTTATGTACTGCAACAGGCTACAGCTAGCAAGGAGCTAACCATGTCCCTTCAGTGGTTCGCGTTATTTTATTAGAACGCGTCATTTGTTTTTCGTTCCTTTATGAATACAGACACCAACCCTGCAATTCACATCCCCTGCACAGCCTGGAATATAACATTTATTTAAATGATCTGCCATTTTCACTGTTGTCCTCGCTCGTATTTCTTAACAATACCTGCAGAACTTCTGATGGTTCGGCTGGCCTAGAACATGGGCGGGTATATGCAAATGTTGGGGGCGTAACTATTAGTGATCCCGACTCTTACGTAACAGTCTGTGTTATGTTCTGATTCGCCTATTTTTCAGTGGTCTTTTTTTATTCACGAGATTTACATAAGAACAATGGTGTTTGAGGCTCACTGTATGTCATTTCCATGTACAGAACTCTTATTATTCAACTATGCCAAGGTAAAGACAGTTTTCCACCTTTAAATCCCATTTCAGCAAATGGAAGAATGAATGGAGGTATTTGCGGCTACTTTTCATTAGGGGTGACCAGTGCACAAAGTAACGCACAAACTAATTCACTTTTTGTTCTGTGGTGCCACACCTCTTTCTCTATAAACGAAAGTTACGGGAAGCCACAAAACTGGATTTCTGAGTTTCACAAATATACAGAGACACACCTGTCATACTCTACATGCAGTACATAATCTGAGCAAGTTAAGAATAATCAAAATCTTGAATGAGCACGCATCTTTAGATGTAACCCAGTCAGCATGTGACTAACCTTTAATGCTGAAATGTGGTTGAAATACTGTCAGTTGTTATTTTTTATCATTAAAAACATTGGAACAATGTTTATTGGAAATGCATGAGGGTAAAAAATATGAACATATAAATCCTATGTTACAAATCAACGTTAAATCTGTGAAAAATTACAATCAAAATATCAACATCAATCCATGATTTTAAATCACCAGTAAATAAGTGATCCTGAGTGGGTGTGCAATCCAGGTGTGCATACCCAAAAAGACTCGAGGCTGTAATTGCTGCCAAAGGTGCTTCAACTGAATACTTATGTTAATGTGATATTTCAGTTTTTTCTTTTTAATAAACTTAAATTTAAATTCTAAAATTCTGGTTTCACTTTGTCATTATGAGGTAGATTAATGAAAAAAAGAAAAGAATTTAAACAATTGTAGTATCAGACTGCAACATAGCAAAATTTAAAAATGCGAAAGGAGTCTGAATACTTTCTGAATGCACGGTAAAATATACTGTATACAAAAGACAGGTATGTACAGTAAATGTTAAATGAAGTAAGACAAGTATATTGTAAGTCGCTTTGGATAAAAGTGTCTGCCAAATGACTAAATGTAAATGTAAGTATATGAACTAATACTTACTGTGAGGGAGTAAACAAGGGCAGCCGATCCCAGAGGCATACAGCAGCACAGCAGGGTAAAGATGGAGTAGCCCAGGTAATCGGGCAGTGGATTGGCCAGTGGAGTGAACACTTCAGCCGTAGGCTGCATAGTGACCACATTCTGCAGGCCAGATACCGCTGGAGCTCTGTATTGCTGGGAACTGCTGGGAAAGTTGTGAGAGGGAGATAATCCAGCTTCGGAGTATTCTGGAGGGTCCAGCTTCAGTGAAAGCAAAGGCTGCCCTCTTTCTGGATTCTGAGATGAATTCCACTCTGTTGGAGACTTTCTTGAATCCATGTTTCCCTTGATTGTAGTTACAGTGTCTGTCTCTAGTCAGTGAAAATTAATCTATTGCATTTGTGCACATTCCTCTTAAAGGGGAATGGTAGGTTGGGTTGTTTTGTAAGGGGAGGAGTGACAAGATTTTGGCATAGATTTAACTTTCTGTAAATTCTCCAGCTTGCAAGTTCCACCTGGTAGAATCAACATGCATCTTGACGAGTGCAGGACAATTATGTTTCATACACATCGACTCATTCTTCCATAACACAAAGGTTGTCACCCAGCAAGCATGCTGTCATTCAATGACCTAATTAAAATGTCCTCAGAAAATAACAATGACACCTAGAAAATTCATTGCAAGTATATATTATGTGGTCCAAGTTTACATTACAGTACAAAATTATTCACTATAAAATTATTGATGGCTTTGCCTTTTGAATATGATAATAAAATTGAAAGACTAACACCTATGTGTTCAGATAGCCAACATCTAATAGTTTTGAAAGTATTTTATTTTATGTTGCCAGTTAACAAAATAAATCAATTGACACAGAATCAGGTTTTAGTTTTTCTAATTTATTTTGGTAGTTTAACTCAATCTGTTGTTTAGATTTTCTTAGTTGTGATCTTAGGCGATTTTTACTCAATGGTTCAACAAATAACAGGTGATAATTCAATATCAACTAACATCAAAAATAATACTCAGATTCACCACACGGGGTCACTATAACTGTGCTTAAACTCCAAACGGAGGTTTCACCAGAATAATCAAAATGTAATTACAGAAAAAGTCAAAGTGTCAATTTTTACAGATGCACAATTATTCCTGATGTTAGGGCACACTTTTAGGGTAAAACAATACTCTTTAGGATTACACAAACACGGTAGTGGCAACCCTGTAAGGTGCAGGAAATGGTCCTTAAGGTGAAAACTGTGGACCTTTATTTTATTTTAAAGGTACAAAATCAGTTCTGACAGCAAAGGGTACAAATAATTGTACTTTTAACAAGCTTAAGGTATGTTAGATTATATCATGCTCTCTGCCAAATATTTCTCTGAGTTTGTCTGTTTGTGTTCTTTCTTTTTTGCATATAGTCTAATAACAGGATGCATCTGGGAATAATTTTTATGTTATTCTTATATGACGCACACAGGCCTATGTAATGCATATCCTATTGGATGAGAAGGGTGAGCCTGGTCTCATGAAAATGCGTATAAATAGTACGCCAAATACAAAGAGAAAATTGTGCTATATGCAGACTTTGGCGTGCTTAGGCTATGATACGTGTTTGATGTGCATATAACACGCAGTGTGTTGGCGTGCATTTATTATGCAGTTTTCGCGTTCATATGATCCGCATCTCGCCCACACCCTTGATCCTACCCATTAAGCATCATATGGACACCTTCTGCTTATAAATAGTCACTTTCTGTGTATAAATCGTACGCCAAATGGAAATGCTATTGATACATAATTTCATGAGATGGGGTTAGAGGGGTACCCCCTCACAATGTATCCAATCTGTTGATATGAATCCTTAAATCTGAGGAGAGTTATTACTTTTATGGGTTTTATTATAATAGGAGTGGTTTAATTGTTGTTTTAATATATCAGCATCTGTGTTAGAATCATAAAAATCATTCAAAAAATTGAACTACCACGTTCAAGATCCAGAAAGGTAGTAAGGACATCGTTAAAATAGTCCATGTGAAATCAGTGGCTCAACCGTAATTTTATGAAGCTACGAGAAATTATACTTTTGGTGCACAAAAAAATAACGACTTTATTCAACAATTTCTTCTCTTCCAATCTGCCTCCGCTGCCATTCACGAGAGTACCACGATGCACATGTGTGATGTTGCTGATGCAGGAGCCGGTGTTCTAATTTAGAACACGCAGATGCTGTGCCTTGTTTACAAGCAGAAACTACATTTTCAGTATGGTATTACTGTAAAAATGTAGCAAATTGCTGTCTTATTCAGAAAAGTGGATTCTAGCCATCATAAATACTAACTGAAGTTTCCTCCTCTCAGCAGTCCATGTCTATACTCACAACTTTACATGTGTTTTAAAAGAACATCTTCATCTCTGATTTAAAAATAAAAATGTTTGTGTTTGTGCTTTCTGATTTAATTATTTGACAACACTCTCATTTCTGTTTAAGTTGGCTGATCTCTGGAAACTGTCTTTGTAGTATTTTTGGTTGTTGTGCTTTTCTGATGACTCCATATAAAGTGGCCGGTACTGTAGGTAATAACTCAAATCATATCATCATTTATTTGTTTATTAATTTATCCTCACATTGTTGAATTGTTTGGGTGTTTCTTTAAAGATATTCAATCTTTAAGACACATTACACATGTACTGTATGTATATGGGTTGTACAATCCTCTCAGATGAACTGCCAGACTCACCAGTTCCTGCATGATAAATGTGGCAGACTGTGTATAGCCTTTTCTCACCTCAGCTGGAATAATTCAGTGTACACAGCCAAATCCCCAGTGTCAAATAAACACTGCCGGGTGTCTATATGTGTCCACACAACAGAGTGTTAAAAGTAACATTGAAGCAGTGTTAAAGTTAATTAAGAGATTTTAATTAATGAGGCAATTAAGAGTGATGATTGACCATTATTGAAGACACCTGATGTTAACAAGCAGAATCACCAAAGAAGAAAATCACAATTTGTCAAGTCACCATTATAGTGGTCAGTGTTTACTTTATAATTAAGTTATAGCAGCCAAACAATATGCAGTATTAAAACGTCAAGGGTCAAGAGCCCAACTAAAGTTAACACTGACCACTATAATGGTCAGACATTACTAGACATAACTGGGAGCCATCAGAAACCTGTTGTATCTATCCAGGAAAAAAACTAAAGGCTGGAATACACTACACGACTTAAAATCTGAACAGATTTTTACCAGGCATCATATATTTACCGACTTTGTAAATAGTCACAGAGGAAAACTGGCCATCATACACTACACGACCGAGGATCATACACTACTAGACTTTAAATTCATTCCGATCTCAACAAACTCACACAATAATGTGCGCATTGTTGCTAGGAGACGCGTGACAAATTAAAAATGTGTTTTAAAATCTGCTGAAAATATCAAACATGTTTGATCTCCTCCGTCTGGATGGAATCAAGGTCTGAAGCTAAAAAAAATCAAAGGCTGTGAGCATCATACACTATGCGATTTTCTATGAAATTAGTCAACAATTTGACCTTTAGGAACAAGCATCAACTTCTCCAGAATGTAAATCGGTGCAAAGATCGTGTAGTGTATTCCAGCCTTAAGAGACTATAGATAAGTTGATATCCATTTAATAAGAGGCTTCATAATGAGGCTAGTTTCTGTTCATCCCCATGAATTCAATGTTTATTGGTTTGTTTTGTTATTTGATTTTTGAATAATTTTTGACTGATTTGTTTTTTTACTTTGTACCTTCAAATAATTTTTTTTTCAATTTTCAATTATTCTTTAAAAAGGTTGTTTAAAATAAACATGATGTGAGCTTAATGGGAACAAGGGTGTGCTTAAAGGGTACAAAAATGTACCCATTAAGCACAGCCAGACTTTTTGCATTTAATGATGTACATCTTAATTGAAATGCTTTTTTCATTTAAAATTTAATTTAAATGTTTTTTGTGAGAGAATAATATTTTATTTTAACATAACTTTTTGTACTGAAACCAATATCTTGTGCACTAAAAAATGTCTCAATGTAGATTTTGTTGAGCTTAATAGGTACGTTACCCTATTTCTTGTTATCCTTTTAAATTAGTATTTAACCTTGGAATGATCTCAAAGTAAAAAGAGGTGCTAAAGTCTGATTTTGTAGTGGCTGTGCTTTAAATTAAATTATTCTAATCTTAATTCAAGTGATGAAGGCTTAAAGTCTGACAGCAATCAGTTTTGAGTACTACTGTAAGTTTAAGGCCTGCTTTAAAAGTTTAACAGTTAAAAACATTTGTTAAAATTTAGAAAAGTGATCAAAAAGTACAACCCGAATTCCGGAAATGTTGGGACGGTTTTTAAATTTGAATAAAATGAAAACTAAAAGACTTTCAAATCACATGAGCCAATATTTTATTCACAATAGAACATAGAGAACATAACAAATGTTTAAACAAGAAATTTTACACTTTTATTGACTAAATGAGCTCATTTCAAATTTGATGCCTGGTACAGGTCTCAAAAATGTTGGCACGGGGTAAACAAAGGGCTGAAAAAGCAATACATTTTTAAAAGATTCAGCTGGGAGAACATCTAGCAACTAATTAAGTTAACTGACATCAGGTCTGTATGTAACCGGTTCTACTCCACCCGCTCCGAGCGGGCGCTCTAACGAGGAGGTTAAAGGCCACGGCCTCTAGCGTCAGTCGCCAGAGCGCCTCTTTTTGAGATCAGGGGAGTGAGGTTTACACGCACCAGCACTTACTTGCCTACGTCTGTTACATGTACAGGCCCGGCACCGGGACGCATGACTTAGAGGGGCTTTTATATTTCTTGGGGGGGCCGAATTGGGGCTTGGGGGGGTAACACTTTACAATAACACTTTGCATTATTTGGGTAACACTTTACAATGATTAACTAACATGTTCATACACTTTAATACATTAACTAACATTAACTAATGGAACCTTATTGTAAAATGTTACAATTGTTTGTTATTAAAGCATATACATTCACAAAAACACTTGAATTAAACAGAAAAGCAAGCAGGTGCATGATTTGGCATGGCAGCCAATATAATTAATTCATAACCGTTAACTATAACTTTAACTATAACTCCTTAACTAAATCATACGTTTGGACCAGGCTCGATTGCAGAATCACATCACTTCTGAAATTATTATCTTTATCTATATAGTGTAGTAGTAGCCTACGCGGTCGCTTGTCAAGCATGAAAAACACAAGTTTTATTTAAATTCGAGATCGAGATGAATGAGTGCCCCCTTTGGCACCGGGCCTGTAACATAAATATATATTATGTATACAGCATGCAAAGAGCGCTCCCTTTAAATTTATTAAAAACTGTCACTCATTCATCTCGATCTCATCTCGATCTTACAAAGTTCTGTTTTAACCAATGAATGTGACCACACAATGAAACTTTTTTTTAAATGAAGTTACAAGCATGATAGAACTCGCTGGACAAAAAGCGGTGAGTGCGAGGATCCCAACCTAAACACCTCTGCTTGGCCATTGCGTTGTAGAAATCAACAAACATGTCTGTGATTGGCTACTTTGCCCCCCTCTGCGAAAATGCATTGTAAAATCATTTGACGCTTTCCAAAGCAGAAGGGCAGATACACTGGATTGTCTGCCAAATCTATTTTGTTTTGCTATTATTACTAAGAAAACAGATTCTAGACCAGGAGTTATGGGCAGGTTTTCCATCTAAAAGCAATCAGTTAGGCTATTTTACACTATGAGTTAGACTATTATACACACAAAACTAAAGTCCGGCCGTCCCCCTAAGTCCGGAGGGGAGAGGGGGGCACAGGGATGTTCGTGGTGGGGCAAAGCCCCCCCGGCCCCCCTTTGGCACCGGGCCTGGGTCTGTAACATAAAAGGGATATCTTAGAGAGGTACATCTCAAAAGCAAACAATTGTGTGTTTGTGTGTTACAATTGTGTGTTGTGCAAAAAGAGTCAAAGGCTGAGAAGTAGTGCATTTTGCAGATTTGGCATGTGGTTCTGGTGTGACAAGTACGGTTTTGTGTGTAAGCAGTTGAAAAAAACTGTAATATAAGAATATAATTTATAACATTGTTGTATTGAATTGGTATCAACTTAAGTGGTAGGCTACGTTTGTAGTACAGTGCTAATGATTTACATAGAGGCACTGCTTAGTCAATGGTTTCTTGCTAAATATTCTCACTGAGAGGTGAGGATGAAATCCTATCCTGTGTGTAGCCTTGACTTGAAAATATGTTGTTAAATTTACAAGCAATTTCTGAGTAAAAATAGTTTTCCTAGTTTTTTTCTTTCAGTGAAATTATTTATACTGCAGTAAAACAGTAATAATAACTTATATAACGTTAAGATTGTTTTCCCTTAAAACTCAGTTGTTGTTCAGGGTGTCTCCAGTGTCACACCTTTATCTATACAACTGGCAATCATTTACAGGAAACATGAAAACTGCAACAACGCCTGCCGTACACATTTGATCAGTTCTAGGGAAGTTACAAGAACGATCTTGTCATTTTTATAATGCCTACATATTTGTGTGACCACAAATACAGTTCAGTTTCAGTTTTAAACAACCTATCTGACAGTCAACTGAATCTCCTTTTATCTAGTAATTAAAATTATAAATTGTATAAGTACATGTTCACTAGAATTATTTGGGCAGTAATGCATGTGATCAACATTTGGGATTTAAAAAAATGCAATATCCTTTTAAGGTAATAGATCAACCAAATACAAACATTTTGATGAGTGATTAATATACCTAATATAAATGTCAGTGCAGAATGATCCATCCATTCATTCTCCAAGCCATCCAAACCGCAATGCAGAAAAATTTAATTCTGGACCAACCATTGATAGAGGCTCAATAGAAATCTTTAAAAACATAATGATCAACACAAAAACTGCTATGGAAAAGAACTGATTGATAGAAAAAAAGTCGAAAATAATTAATTAGGAATCATTTTTCCCTATTTTTTTTTTCTGTGACCGTTATAAAAAACAACACCTGTAATCATTAACTTTTGATGATTACCATATTAAATTCTACAAACATATTAAGCAATTTTATGCTTAATGCTTATATAAATGTTAAAGAAATTAAATAAAATGTAATTAAACTAATATACTTACAGAGATGGAGTAAATCAGTGCAGCAGTGCCCAGAGGTCAGCAGCAGCAGTACAGCATGGAGAAGATGGAGTGGGACAGGTAATTTGGCACTGGATCAGCCAGTGGAGCGGCGGTCACAAAAACTGCAGGCTGCACAGTGACCATAGGCTGTCCTGGATACAGCCCCTGGATGTAGGGGCCTTGGAGGACTGGATGGATTGGAACGGAAGGAGGATAAGGCTGGTATGCTGGTAGTGCTGCTGCAGGCATCCCTGATTTATCAGATGAATTGTTGGCTTCTGGAGGCTGATTGGAAGACTGGCTGGGATCCATTCTTCTGTTTATTGGATTTTGATTGTAATTTCTTTTGCCTTGTGATCTGCAGCAACGTATGTAACACTGTACTCTGGTTCAGTCTTTTATGTGCTGATGAAAGTAGCCAGCAAATGGGAGCTGAGTTGTAGGTTGTATGAGAGGAGTGACAAGAACTTTATATAGCGTGACTGCAGGCACCAACTTGTAGTTTACTGTTTACTTACGTATTACTGATGAAATACATTAAATATCAGGTGGGTCAAGAAAATGATTCCACCACACCCGAGCATTGTTTTGGGAACCTTTGGGAATCTTCCTCTTTTTAATCTTTTTCCTTGTTCCTCTTACCAGCTTTGCATTTATTTATTACATAATGGGTTATAAACTTAACCTTCCTGTATTTAAGTACAGTAAAAAAGTGCTCTTAATTAATTGAAAATCAACTGCTTAAAGAATGAAATGTTTTTGGCATTTTGAATTCATACAGAAAATTAAATAATTTGCCTGCATACATAATTACATGAAAACAGAGATGAACCAGATTAAACATAGCAAATCATTCCTCAGTAGGCCTTTGGATGAACTCATAATAATTGATCATTACACTTAAAATCATAACACCAAATGTGTTTGTTAAATAATATTTTTGTCTGTATTAAATAACACCTTCTTAATATCGCTCACGATTGTAAGAATAAGAATTAGAAAGACATACGTATTTTTGAAGACATACGTATCAATGATCTAAAAAAAGTTTTTGATAATTTAAGATAGAAATATGATGATTTTTAACATTTATGACTGTTATAGCACGACCTATTGTTGGGTTGGAAGAGTTCACACAAGTATAGGCTTTTTAAATAATGTCAAATATTTAAAGAACAACTTGATTGACAGCAGTGGTTCAGGAAAAGTTGCTCAGAATGAGTAGATTGATCATACGATGTGAAGATCCAGTGCATGCGTGAATATATTCAATTCAGGATTATTTGTATAGTGCTTTTCACGATACAAACACAAAGCAGCTTCACAGAAAATTTAGTAGTTTTGTGTGTTGGTTCAGGGTTGGCATCATCTGAGGTCCTCTGAGGGGTGAGCAAACGGGTGTTCGGTCATCTCAGATCTTTGTAAGGGTTGGATCCATATAACCATATAAAAATTGGGATGATATTTCTATTAAGTTTGAGTTTAATTATATTGGGGTTTAGTGGTACACAATGTAATATAATTAAATTGTTTGGCGGGGCTTAGTCCGTTTGTACTTCTGACACTTCTGACACATTACTCATGGTATATTTATGTTGTTAATAAATGTTACGGTTATGGGTAAGCCCTGCCTCTCATTTATTTCCTTCCTCTTGAGGTCTTACCTACATTTTTGATACATTTGTCATGGTAGTAGTCCATTTTGACAGGTTTTTCTCTGCCTTACGCAATGTGCCATGTTGTATCTGACTATGAAGGTGATCCTGAGGAAGGTACTATTTTCAGGACAGTGGCATTCCTCTAAGTTTTAATAAATAAAGTAAGTTGTTATTTGAATTATAAAGAAAGAAAGTGGGTAAGGAGATTCTAGGTCTAATTCTAGTTGAGAAGCATTTTCTGGCCCTTCTATTTGTACGCCTAATATGTTGAAAACATGTATTGTTTCTTCACATTCAGTTAGGAATTACATGAATCACGTAGATGATATCATATTTTCAATTCAAAATGGCAACATTTGGGAAAACGTCATAGTTTGCCTCATTTTATATTACTGTAGTTCGTTTAACATTTCTCTCCTAAAACAGTTATTAAACATTTTGCTGCTTCAATCTTAACCCTCTATCTTTAAAGGGTTAGTTCACTCAAAAAATGAAAATTAGCCCATGATTTACTCACCCTCAAGGCATCCTAGGTGTATATGAGTTTCTTCTTTCAGACGAAAGAACTGGGCAGGTGTTTTCGTTCAGCAGGCCAAAAGAAGTCCAATAAAGCACATTCATCCATAAACAGTGCTACACAATGCTCTGGTGCAGTGTTACTCATTGCGCGGCTCGCGAGCCTCATGCGGCTCGCCAAGCTTTATTTTGTGGCTCGCATGGCAGTAAATAATATGATGATATGATCATGCAGTCAATATAGATATTTCACAAAAACATTAAAAACAAGCAGGGCTATAACATAACCCATTAAAATACTCACACCATGTCTAAACCGGACGCGAGTTGCGCGATCCGACAAAAGACAATATAACCCATCAGAGTACGTGAGCGGAGTGGAGTGAGAGCGGAGCGGTGTAATTTTGAATGGAGAGAGGAACGGATTTTTTAAAAGTCGGAGCGTTGTTTTCACTCGTTCCAAGAGCTCTCCACCACCGCTCCAGCACGAGTACAATTCATGCCAACTACCTGTAATATAACTGCATATTTAGCAAGAATTCACGTTAAACATATTTAGCTAGCTTGATAGAGATGGATAACTCAAATAAAAAAGAATGTGAAGGCTCTGATGACGTGAGCGGGAAGTTATAGTTATTTTCATCAGAAACAAAATTGGCACTGCAAAAAGCAGCAGGTATACCTTTTAATGCTGATTTTAGCTTGGCATGTGGTAGGAAGCTGGAGCGGAGTGATTATTAAATGCTCGGAGCACGGAGAGGAAATCGTTGGCGCTCCACTTCGCTCACATATTCTGGAACCCATTGATGTTGTCTACACTGATGCCTCGTTCTATTTATGACTAACTGTACTGGCACTATGTTCAAATGATTTGCTATGGTTGCTTTTTCGCGTCAAGTGTTGACAGACTTTTAGCGCAGCGGGGCGCGGCACGACAACTGTCTGGTCTGGTGTAAACACGGCCAGACAGTGCTCTATTACAAATAATTTATATTTTAAAAAATACCTAAAACAGCGGCATTACAAGATGGAAATATAGACTAGAAATATTTACACTTGCTCTGTCCTATGTCCATGACACTGACTCACTGCGCATTTGCCAGTTTTTTGCCAGCTCTTAACGCGAATGTGCATTTGGATGGTTAGATAATAGATACATGATGGGCTAGTATAGAACAAATAAATAAATAAGGTCTTCCCAGCATTAAGGTAATCCTGTTTTTTTTTTTTTTTTTAATCATCTTGCCCTAGTTACAAATTTGACTGGTAAATGTTAAAGAATGATAGCACCTTTTGTATTGTGTTGCATTGCATATCAGGGATGACAGATTGATAAAAAGACATGCTATTTATGAATGGATGTAACTTTTGATACTTTGCCGTAAAAGTGGCTCTCCGATTGACTTTGCCCTATCAGTGCGGCTCCCATGAAAAAAATAGTGAGGACCTCTGCTCTGGTGGGTGAATAAAGGCTTCTATAGCGAATCAATGCATTTTTTGTAAGAAAAATATCCATATTTAAGATGTTATTCTCTAACTTCCGTTAACTGTTGTATGATCAAGCAGTTCCGGGCAGATGACAGGATGCGTGTTTGAGAATATGCTACTCTCGAGAGAACCGTTTGTTTATGAAGCAAAGGAAGCAAATTTTCCTTATTTTAGCAAGGAATGTAATCCTGTTTATATTGAAAACCTCTGACATTTTTCTTTTCATATTCATAATAAAGTATGAAATAAAGTAATATCCATAATATTAAAAGCTATAATATCCCTGGTTCTGAGTGATCGGCAAATTAAATATTTTTACCGATGTGGCTAATATTTGTACACTTTTGTTTACAGTATTTCCTCTGTATCAGTGGGAGTTTGTTGAGAGATTTGGCAGCTGTGGGTAATTGTATCGAGGACCGGCATTGCCACTTAAAAATAAAAATTAAGAATCAATTTATTGATTTAATTATTCAAACATAAAAGTGTATATAAATAGATCACTTTTTAAATATACAAATTAATAGACACATTTAAAGATGTTTATTTAATTTGTGTTTTTAAATATAGTTTAATAAAACAATAAAAAAAATTGATAAAGAAAAGCGGTTTATGCATAAATAAATAAATAGACAAATTTAAAACTGTATATTTAACTGATGTTTTAAAACGTGGATTAATACAAAGTAGGCTACATTAATAAATAGTTTTAAATGCACATTTTAAATCACTTTTTAAAAATGTATTTGGCAAACTGTTTTCTCTCTCTATTTCAATTTGCCAAATGCTTTTCTTTGTCCTTTTGCCAAATGCGTTTCTTTATCCATTTGTCTATCGAGTTTAAAACTGCCGTTGGGCTTGTAACACTTGTAATTGTTACACACACTGTCATTGGACAGTGAGAAAAGCTATACGTCATTACAGCGGGGACTATAAAGACGGATTCAAGCAACGTTTAATGCTCCGTTTTCATTTGATGGAAGGTTTCTAGTTAGTATTCAGGGGGGGGGGGGGGGGGGGGGGTACAATGCTGTTTCATGCATTCAGAGTTGTTTACACTGTTAAAGAGTTGTATGGATAAAGTTAAGCATGGACAAAGTTTAAAAAATAATTTGGACGTATAACAGAGTATTTTTGTGCCAAAAATCTTACTTCTGGGTTCGTACACGTTTCGGAGGCCATTTCTCAATACCAAGTACGCAAAGTTCGGACTTGCGTCCTCGGTAGTTCGGACTTTGCAAGTTTGACACTCCTGAGGACGGGAGAACACAAGTCCGGTAATTCTGCAAATGGAACAGCAGCGTACTTGATAACATCAGTTATCTACACTGTGTTACAATATGACGAAATACGATATCAAACACCACTGACTCTTTTTGTTTTCATGTAAACATATTAATATTATGTTTTAATTTTGATATTGATATTAAACAAATTTGATATTAAACATATCAAATTTGTCTCAAGATGGTGCCGTGCATGGCAGCCATGGTGTTTTTTAGTGTTTTTGTTCGTTTTTCCTGTTTTTTGTTTGTCAAACACGATCAGTTTCACCAGGGAAGAACTGCTGAACATTCGGCAGAATACACCACAAAATCTCCAATCGGTTTTCGATTATTCGGATGTTTTGCTGAGCATAGTAGTCGGTGGAGCTGCGGCGCTGTTTTGACACTTCAGGACGCACAGACAGGGGAAGCGAGCCAGCGCGCTCGTGAAGCTCGTGACATGCTTCTACATTAATGAAAGGTGGTGTACAGATGTAACAATGTTAAAGAAGATGTGCTGTTCAGATCTAGAAACGCTTTTCATCAACTGTAAACCTTTCTACTCGCCACAGGAGTTTTGCTCGTTCATTCTCGCGAGTGTCTACATTCCACTGCAAGCGCACGTGAGCTCAGCTTTACAGAAACTCGCTGATCAGATCACAGAACAACAACACCCAGACTCTGATCATTCTAGGGGACTTTAATAAAGCAAATCTCTCCCGTGAACTGCCAAAATACAGACAGCATGTTACATGTCCCACCAGAGACAGTAATATACTGGATCACTGTTACACAGCAATAAAGGATGCATATCACTCTGTCCCACGGGCAGCTTTAGAACTCTCTGATCACTGTTTGGTTCATCTTATACCGACCTACAGGCAGAAACTGAAATCAGCTAAACCTGTATTAAGGACTGTAAAGAGATGGACTAATGGAACAGAGCGGGTTTTACAAGCCTGTTTCTCTCTCACTGATTGGAGTGTTTTTGAAGCTGCTGCAAACTATCTGGACAAACTCTCAGAGACTGTAACATCTTATATCAGTTTCTGTGAGGATATGTGCATTCCTACCAGGACTCATCTAACTTATAACAACGACAAACCATGGTTCACTGCAAAACTCAGACAGCTCCGTCAGGCCAAAGAAGATGCTTACAGGAATGGAAACAGAGTCTTGTATAAATAAGCCAAATATACACTGGAAAAGGAGATCAGAGTGGCTAAGAAGAATTATTCCGATAAGCTACGGCTTCAGTGTGGAAAGGTCTGAAAGACACCAATTACAAGACACCATCCCCCAGCACTGTGGAGAACCAACAACTGGCAGACGATCTGATTGAGTTCTACTGGTGTGACAACAGCCTGTCTGAAATCCTGTGCTGACCAGCTGGCCCCCATCTTCACACAGATCTTCAACAGATCACTGGAGCTGTGTGAAGTCCCCTCATGCTTCAAACGATTCACCATCATCCCCATCCCAAAGAAACCCAAGATAATCCCAAAGAAACCCAAGATAACAGGACTTAACGACTACAGACCTACTCTGATTATTTTCACAGTGTGTGTAATAAAATGAAATATGACAAGCACAACTCTGCCTTTTTTGTATGTCAGTTTTAATGAACAATAATTGCCATTATAAAAGTATTAATATAAAGTATGAGAGACTTACACACACACACACACACACACACACAGATGTATACTCAAATTGAAGAATTCTGTTGTTTCAGGTTTCTAGATTCTAGGTTTATGTTTATCATTGTCATATTATACATTTTGCGTTCTGCTCTTTTTATGTAGATTTCAAGTATTTTAATTCATACAATGTTGCGGCAAACTCCCAGCCAGAATGCACCAGCCAGGTGAAGCTACTAATTGGCAGAGCAAACACAAAGTCAGGGTACAGCAGCAGTAGAAAGCAGCACTGAGAAATGAGTGTGGCAAACTTGCCATTACTTTGATTGAAGTGAACTCTTTTGTGCAGAATTAAGGCCACTACAATCAATGGAGATGTAACCGGTGAGCTTTCATACTCTTCTTTTGATTGAAATTTGATTTTTTGTTTATGTCATATTTCAACATGATTGGTTTATTTAATAGATTTACATTTTGGCAGTGATTGTTTTATATATATTTAAAATGTGTTCAGATTAAAAGCTGTTTAAAATAATCAAATCATCAAAAACAGTGTATTTACTTCACAAATACAGTGGTGGACAAAGTTTACAAATCAAGTACTTGAGTAAAAGTACAGATACGTATTATAAAATATTACTTCAGTAAAAGTGAAAGTAAAAGTGAAATCTTCCATCACATCCTGCCTGTTATTACCCAATGCTCCCTGCACTAATCTCTTTCTCTAAATTGGTTTTACTTGAACAGATGGGGGATTTATTTCAGATAAAGTTGGCTGTTACAAACAGGCCCCTGAATACAAACTAGAAACCTTCCAACAAATGAAAACAGAGCATTAAACGTTGCTTGAATCCGTCTTTATAGTCCCTGCTGTAATGACGTATAGCTTTTCTCACTGTCCAATGACAGTGCGTGTAACAATTACAAGTGTTACAAGCCCAACGGCAGTTTTAAACTCGATAGACAAATGGATAAAGAAACGCATTTGTCAAAAGGACAAAAAAAAGCATTTGGCAAATTGAAATTGAATTTAAAAGTGATTTAAAATGTGCATTTAAAACTATTTATTAATGTAGCCTACTTTGTATTAATCCACATTTTAAAACATCAGTTAAATATACAGTTTTAAATTTGTCTATTTATTTATTTATTTATACATAAACCGCTTTTCTTTATCAAATTGTTTTTATTGTTTTATTAAAATATATATTTAAAAACACAAATTAAATAAACATCTTTAAATGTGTCTATTAATTTGTATATTTAAAATGTGATCTATTTATATACACTTTTATGTTTGAATAATTAAATCAATAAATTGATTCTTCATTTTTATTTTTAAGTGGCAATGCCGGTCTTCCATACAATAACCCACAGCTGCCAAATCTCTCAACAAACTCCCACTGATACAGAGGAAATACTGTAAACAAAAGTGTACAAATATTAGCCACATCAGTAAAAATATTTAATTTACCGATCACTCAGAACCTGTTACGGTTGGTGGTTGTAGTAAAGGGCGCCCACAACGACAAATAAGAAAAGGTAAATTTATTCAGCATCAACACACATTAAACCATTACTAACTTAAGAACCGACAAGGATAGGGACAAAACTGAATGCTTATAAAGAAACAGGAAACAAAGGAGCAAACTAGATAATTAATCAAACACAGGTGAAAAGACTAAATGATGATTACTAATTAACTAAATAAGAACAGGAACTACCAAATAAGGTCAAAACAGAACTGAAAGGATAACCGACATGTGACAGAACCAGGGATATTATAGCTTTTAATATTATGGATATTACTTTTTCATTTGAAATCAAATAAACATTAACTGAAATAAAATGAGATCTAAAAAACAAAATTTCATCTGTAGTTTCTAAGGCAATATTTCTCATTTTAATTTTATTAACTTTGTATATTAAAATAAATAAACAAAAAACAAACGGCTAAAAATTAAAATGAAAATAGAAATGACATAATAGTCACTCAGTGATTCTAAAATAACACAGCTTGGAAATCATAGCCAGTTGGTTTCAATTAAGCGCCGATGAGAAGTAACAAATGCGGAAGAGAGAGACATTTTTTTTGTGACAAATTAGAAGTACAAAACAAGAATATGAAAAGAAAAATGTCAGAGGTTTTCAATATAAACAGGATTACATTCCTTGCTAAAGTAAGGAAAATTTGCTTCCTTTGCTTCATAAACAAACGGTTCTCTCGAGAGTAGCATATTATCAAACATGCATCCTGTCATCCGCCCGGAACTGCTTGATCATACAACAGTTAACGGAAGTTAGAGAATAACATTTTAAATATGGATATTTTTCTTACAAAAGACACATTGATTCGCTATAGAAGCCTTTATTCACCCACCAGAGCATTGTGTAGCACTGTTTATGGATGAATGTGCTTTATTGGACTTCTTTTGGCCTGCTGAACGAAAACACCTGCCCAGTGCCATTATAAAGCTTGGAAGAGCGAGGACATTTTTTTTATATAAAATTTAATATAAATTCGTCTGAAAGAAGAAAGTCGTATACACCTAGGATGCCTTGAGGGTGAGTAAATCATGGGCTAATTTTCATTTTTTGAGTGAACTAACCCTTTAAAGGTAGAGGGTTAAGATTGAAGCAGCAAAATGTTTAATAATCCACAATCCAACCCGCTCCCTAAGGTCGCAAAACTCTGGACTTTTGGTAGTACCTAGGATAGCAAAGTCCACTAAAGGAGGTAGAACCTTTTCACATTTGGCTCCCAAACTCTGGAATAGCCTTCCTGATAACATTCGGGGTTCAGATACACTCTCTCTGTTTAAATCTAGATTAAAGACACATCTCTTTAGCCAAGCATTCACATAATGCATCTTATAATCTTGTACTGCAGTTATATCTGATCAGACGTATATTATTATTATTCTTTAGCTTGGGTTGAACAATTCATTTTTGCTTAGATGGAACAGCAGCTACGCTAATCATGTCTCTGCTTGTCTCTCCGTTTCTGGAGGAATTACAGAACTTCAGTCTGGATCCAACCATTACATGATCTGAGATGACCGAACACCTGAGATGGAGGATCAGCGCCGGGAGATGATGTATGTGTCCCTGATCGTAGGCAGAGGCCAGACACCTGGATGAACGCCAGAGACAGATCCCCATTGAGGACCCCGCCACTTAGACAGCCATCGGAAAAGACCACTGGAACCAGCTGAGCCCATTCAACCTGACTTGCTGCAGTTTGGAACTGAACTGCTGGTTTGTTTGGCCAGAGGAGAATTGGCCCCCCGACTGAGTCTGGTTTCTCCCAAGGTTTTTTCTCCATTCTGTCACCGATGGAGTTTTGGTTCCTTGCCGCTGTCGCCTCTGGCTTGCTTAGTTGGGGACGCTTCATTTCCAGCGATATCGTCGACCTGATTGCAAAGACACTATTTAAACTTATTGACACATTATTTTCCTTTTTTGATATTGTGCAGTGCTTTGTCACAATTTGCATTGTAAAAAGCGCTATATAAATAAAGGTGACTTGACTTGACTTGACTGTTTTAGGAGATAAATGTTAAACGAACTACAGTAATATAAAATGAGGCAAACTATGACGTTTTCTCAAATGTTGCCATTTTGAATTGAAAATATGATATCATCTACGTGATTCATGTAATTCCTAACTGAATGTGAAGAAACAATACACGTTTTCAACATATTAGGCATACAAATAGAAGCGCCAGAAAATGCTTCTCAACTAGAATTAGACCTAGAATCTCCTTACCCACTTTCTTTCTTTATAATTCAAATAACAACTTACTTTATTTATTAAAACTTAGAGGAATGCCACTGTCCTGAAAATAGCACCTTCCTCAGGATCACCTTCATAGTCAGATACAACATGGCACATTGCGTAAGGCAGAGAAAAACCTGTCAAAATGGACTACTACCATGACAAATATATCAAAAATGTAGGTAAGACCTCTAGAGGAAGGAAATAAATGAGAGGCAGGGCTTACCCATAACCGTAACATTTATTAACAACATAAATATACCATGAGTAATGTGTCAGAAGTGTCAGAAGTACAAACGGACTAAGCCCCGCCAAACAATTTAATTATATTACATTGTGTACCACTAAACCCCAATATAATTAAACTCAAACTTAATAGAAATATCAGCCCAATTTTTATATGGTTATATGGATCCAACCCTTACAAAGATCTGAGATGACCGAACACTCGTTTGCTCACCCCTCAGAGGACCTCAGATGATGCCAACCCTGAACCAACACACAAAACTACTAAATTTTCTGTGAAGCTGCTTTGTGTTTGTATCGTGAAAAGCACTATACAAATAATCCTGAATTGAATTTATTCACGCATGCACTGGATCTTCACATCGTATGATCAATCTACTCATTCTGAACAACTTTGCCTGAACCACTGCTGTCAATCAAGTTGTTCTTTAAATATTTGACATTATTTAAAAAGCCTATACTTGTGTGAACTCTTCCAACCCAACAATAGGTTGTGCTAGAAGTCATAAATGTTAAAAATCATCATATTTCTATCTTAAATTATCAAAAACGTTTTTAGATCATTGATACGTATGTCTTCAAAAATACGTATGTCTTTCTAATTCTTATTCTTACAATCGTGAGCGATATTAAGAAGGTGTTATTTAATACAGACAAAAATATTATTTAACAAACACATTTGGTGTTATGATTTTAAATGTAATGATCAATTATTA
Organism: Barbus barbus; assembly: GCF_936440315.1. Lineage (NCBI taxonomy): Eukaryota > Metazoa > Chordata > Actinopteri > Cypriniformes > Cyprinidae > Barbus > Barbus barbus. The sequence continues at coordinate 27,563,357 of NC_136740.1, forward strand.
TGAGTTCATCCAAAGGCCTACTGAGGAATGATTTGCTATGTTTAATCTGGTTCATCTCTATTTTCATGTAATTATGTATGCAGGCAAATTATTTAATTTTCTGTATGAATTCAAAATGCCAAAAACATTTCATTCTTTAAGCAGTTGTTTTTCAATTAATTAAGAGCACTTTTTTACTTTACTTAAATACAGGAAGGTTAAGTTTATAACCCATTATGTAATAAATAAATGCAAAGCTGGTAAGAGGAACAAGGAAAAAGATTAAAAAGGAAGATTCCCAAAGGTTCCCAAAACAATGCTTGGGTGTGGTGGAATAATTTTCTTGACCCACCTGATATTTAATGTATTTCATCAGTAATACGTAAGTAAACAGTAAACTACAAGTTGGTGCCTGCAGTCACGCTATATAAAGTTCTTGTCACTCCTCTCATACAACCTACAACTCAGCTCCCATTTGCTGGCTACTTTCATCAGCACATAAAAGACTGAACCAGAGTACAGTGTTACATACGTTGCTGCAGATCACAAGGCAAAAGAAATTACAATCAAAATCCAATAAACAGAAGAATGAATCCCAGCGAGTCTTCCAATCAGCCTCCAGAAGCCAACAATTCATCTGATAAATCAGGGATGCCTGCAGCAGCACTACCAGCATACCAGCCTTATCCTCCTTCCGTTCCAATCCATCCAGTCCCCCAGGGCCCCTACATCCAGGGGCCGTATCCAGGACAGCCTATAGTCACTGTGCAGCCTGCAGCTTTCGTGGCCGCCGCTCCACTGACCAATCCAGTGCCAGATTACCTGGGCTACTCGATCTTCATCATGCTGTGCTGCTGTTTACCTCTGGGCATTGCTGCGCTGATTTACTCCATCTCTGTAAGTATATTAGTTTCATTAAATTTTATTTAATTTCTTTAACACTTATATAAGCATTAAACATAAAATTTCATAACATGTTTGTAGAATTTAATATGGTAATCATCAAAAGTTAATGATTCAAGATGTTTTTTTTTTTATATAATGGGCACAGAAACCCCCCCCATAAAATGATTCTTTATTATTATTTACTTTTTTTTTTTCTATCAATCAGTTTTTTTGCCACAACAGTTTTTGTGTTGAGTATTGTATGTTTTTTAAACAGTTCTATTATGAGCCTCTATCAATGGTTGGTCAAAAATTAAACATTTTTGCATTGTGGTTTGGAGAATGAATAAATGGATCATTTTGCACTTATTTACATTTATTTCTATATTTAAACAAAACAAACAAAAAATCTAAATATCATCAAAATACGTTTTATGATCGGAACAATCTTTTATTTGATATATTTGATATTTCATTTTATCGTGTGTGTGTGTGTGTGTACAAATAATTCAAAATAATTGTAGTGAACCATTTTTACTCAAAACTTGCTAGCAAATTTAACAACATATTTTCAAGTCAAGGCTACACACAGGGGAGGTTATAGGATTTCATCCTCAGCTCTCGGTGAGAATATTTAGAAAAACCATTGACTAAGTGGTGCCTCTTTGTAAATCAGCAACACTGTATTACTAATAAGTCAAAGGTAGCCTACCAATTAAATTGGTACCAATTCAATACAAAAATTTAAAATATACATATATTCTTATTAAATCTTTCTGCAGGCTACAGTTAAAAAATCAGAAGACTATTGTTTGACTAACAGAAAAATGTAATTATATCATTTTTTAACAAGAATTACTGGTCAGGCCAGTAGATTGGGGCCAGTGTTGGGAAGTGTAAATAATTATCTGGAAATGTAATAGGTTACAGATTACAAGTTTTATTAAAGTTTTATTACAAGCTTTATTAAAGTAATGTAACAGATTACATTTGATTACTTTTTGATCACTTTTCTAAATTTTAACATGTTTTCAACTGCTAATTATTTTTCAAACATTCAAACCAGGGCTGCGTTCAGCCCCCCCAAAAAATGGTGCAAAACGTTTATTAAACGGAAACGGTGATGCGTTGAACACCCTGTTCTGATGACGCAAGTGTTGCAACTATGGCAGCTGAGAAGGCCACTCTGTGTGTTCTTTTTGAAGAATTTTCAGAGCCTGATGAAATCGGTATTAATACATTTTTAATACTGCAAAATACGCTCAGTCACTGTTACAGTCATGTTACAGTCACTGCCCTTGCCGTCCAGAATAAAAGAGAATATCCCTATTGAGTGAAGGGATTTGTGGAAACTGTGGTTCCTAATTATTGTGATCCAACATTTGCCTCGCATTTCAGGATGAAAAGAAATTTCAGGTGAAGGATAATCCACTTCTTACCTTCGAGACTGTATTATGATCTATATGACCTTATTGTTTTTATTGTATTATCATTATTGCTGATCACTGTTGTTGTGCTATGATATTGTAATATTTACCATTATATAATCAGAGGAGCATAGAAAGTTTATGAAAGTGTCACTCCACAATACAATAGCAAAATATATACAGTGGTGTGAAAAAGTGTTGCCCCCTTCCTGATTTTTAATTTTTTTGCATGTTTGTCACACTTTAATGTTTCAGATCATCAAACTAATTTAAATATTAATCAAAGATAACACAATTAAACACAACATGCAGTTTTTGATTGAAGTTTTTTATTATGAAGGGAAAACAAAATCCAAACCCCCTAAACCTAATAACTGGTTGGGCCACCATTAGCAGCAACAACTGCATTCAAGCGTTTGCGATAACTTGCAATGAGACTGTTACAGCGCTGTGGAGGAATTTTGGCCCACTCATCTTGGCAGAATTGTTGTAATTTAGGCACATTGGAGGGCTTTTGAGCATGAACTGCCTTTTTAAGGTCATGCCACAGCATCTCAATAGGATTCAGGTCAGGACTTTGACTAGGCCACTCCAAAGTCTTCCTTTTGTTTTTCTTCAGCCATTCAGAGGTGGATTTGCTGGTGCATTTTGGATCATTGTCCTGCTGCAGAACCCAAGTTCGCTTCAGCTTGAGGTCACGAACAGATGGACGGACATTTTCCTTCAGGATTTTTTGGTAGACAGCTGAATTCATGTTTCCATTTACAGCAAGTCTTCCAGGTCCTGAAGCAGCAAAACAGCCCCAGACCATCACACTACCACCACCATATTTTACTGTTGGTATGATGTTCTTTTTCTGAAATGCTGTTACTTTTACGCCAGATGTAATGGGACACACATCTTCCAAAAAGTTCAACTTTTGTCTCGTCAGTCCACAGAGTATTTTCCCAAAAGTCTTGGGGATCATCAAGATGTTTTCTGGCAAAACTGAGACGAGCCTTTATGTTCTTTTTGCTCAGCAGCGGTTTTCGTCTTGGAAATCTTCCATTCAGGCCATTTTAGCCCAGTCTCTTTCTTATGGTGGAGTCATGAACACTGACCTTAACTGAGGCAAGTGAGGCCTGCAGTTCTTTAGATGTTGTTGTGGGGTCTTTTGTGACCTCTTGGATGAGTCGTCGCTGCGCTCTTGGGGTAATTTTGGTTGGCTGGACCCTCTTGGGAAGGTTCACCACTGTTCCATGTTTTCGCCATTTGTGGATAATGGCTCTCACTGTGGTTCGCTGGAGTCCCAAAGCTTTAGAAATGGCTTTATAACCTTTTCCAGACTGATAGATCTCAATTACTTTCTTTCTCATTTCTTCCTGAATTTCTTTGGATCTCAACATGATGTGTAGCTTTTGAGGATCTTTTGGTCTACTTCACTTTGTCAGGCAGGTCCTATTTAAGTGATTTCTTGATTGCGAACAGTAATCAGGCCTGGATGTGGCTAGAGAAACTGTACTCAGGTGTGTGTGTGTGTGTGTGGGTGGGGGGGGGCAAACACTTTTTCACACAGGGCCATGTGGGTTTGGATTTTGTTTTCCCTTCATAAAAAAACCCTTAATTTAAAAACTGCACGTTGTTTACTTGTGTTATCTTTGATTAATATTTAAATAAGTTTGATGATCTGAAACATTAAAGTGTGACAAACATGCAAAAAAATTAAAAATCAGGAAGGGGGCCAACACTTTTTCACACCACTGTAAATATGTATAGTATTTTATGTTACATTAATTAGCGTCTAGCACATCTTCCTAAGGAAAGGATATGGACCAGAAGACATTGCAATTACTATATGATATTTAGACAGACTTAAAGCAGTTCCAGATCTATACTTGTGCTCTTATAATTTCAGTTATTTTGCCTTTAATGTAAATAAATATGTGCATACAATATACTTGTTCTTGTGAATTTATTTTGATGTTAATTACATTTACTTAAAAATTCATCATCATGTTGATATGCTATGTTACTATAAAACTCTTACGACAAACATGTCTTCTAATATCTTCAATTGTTGCGTATACCGAGCTGCAGCGGACACATATTAAATGACTTCACTTGGATCCATTGTGTGATCTGTCTCTTTAATACCGCGTGGTTTATATACACGTTGCTGCTGACTGGGCTGACATTTTTGACACACCCACCAAACAAGAGAAAACATATCTCAAACCCCGTTGCACACCGTTTCCAGGAAACATGTCGTTCAACCCGGAAACCGTAGCAAAACGTTGTGCTGGGTCTGGTGTGAACCTGAACGTGCCCCAGGCCTTAACCTTACGGTAATACTCAACACTGATTGATGTCAGACTTTAAGCCTTCATCACTTGAATTAAGATTATAATATTTAATTTAATTTAAAGCACAGCCACCACAAAATAAAACTTTAGCACCTCTTTTTACTTTGAGATCATTCAGAGATTAAATACTGATTTAAAATCATAAGAAATAGTTTTAATAGCTATATTGTTTTTGAAATCAAATCTTTGCATAGCTATGACAGGTAACACTGGCATCTAAACAAATTCAATTATAATTAACATTTTCTTAGGGATAAAAATCTACCTCAGCTTATGCTCTAAACAATAGGGAGCTCTTTTACATTACTATAAGGTTACAATTAACAAAAGAGCTCAAACTTAAATTTAATTATTTATTTTTAAATATAATCAACACAACCTAAAAATGTATGTAAACGTGTAAATTGAACATAATGCAGTTTTTAAAACTACGGTCTGTAAGTTTTGCTGCTTTGTCGCCATCTCTGTTTAAAACCTGTAATGGCAGTTATTTGCAGAATTATTTTCTTAACTTGGGTTGTACACCAGCACAGCGCACATCTAATGTTTTGGGTATGTGTGACTGTCAGTCACTGCACGGTGTGGATATTCACAGTACTTCAGAATCACAGATTCTAGCCTACATCTTGGAAGTATGACCCAAATAAAAAAATTTCTTTCACAAAGTCTGCCAATTTTGTTCTGACCAACTGAGGAATAAAGCATAATAAATCGCGCTACTAATGGTGATTTAGATTGGTTAGCTGATATCACATCAAACTGTGCAAATTATTATTACTGTTACACTTTGTTCTCAAATTGAATGTTAACAACATCAGCATTGTGTGTATGTAGTGTGTATTAGCGTTACATGTAGATTTCAATTTCTGTACAGTCTAATCTCTAATTGTCATACCATTCGAATTTCATATAAAGAATTTATTTTAATCAAAAAAGCTAATTATTCTTCCTTTGAACGGGTTCTCTTTAAAATACAAATCTTGTGTAATCCCAGGCGATCTGTAATCAGATGCACATTTAAAACTGGAATATAGTGTAATTTCAGTCTCTTGTTTAATAAACACAAATTTTTATGGATTACAGTCCACCATCAAAATAAATTTGTACAAAACTTTGTACAAAGTTTCACATTTAATTCAATGTGTTACTTATGGAACCCTGTTTCCGCCATGTGATAAAAAAAATAAAATATATAAAAATTTAAATAAGTGTAAGTTTGTATCTTAAAATTCTGACAAGTTTATTTCTCACAATTCTTTTATCTTGCAAAATGTATTAGCAATTTCTGAGAACAAAAATGGTTGAAATATGTTTCACAATTGTTTTCACAGACTCGAGATGCCAACCACTCAGGACAGCGAGAATTAGCAGAGAAGAAATCCAAAATGGCACGCACCCTGAATCTCATCGGCCTTGGTATTGGCCTCGTTCTCATCGTAGTGATCATTATCGTCCAGATTGTGATTCGGACTAGATATTATTATCCATATTAAACCAATGAAAGCTACCACACAGTTTTATGTTCTCTTTACTTCTGTAATGTTCAGATGTTTTGCTTATGTTAAATATCTTGAGTGCAGCTGTGGTAATTTTATACTTTTATACATACATATATATATATATATCCACACACACATAATATATATATATATATATATATATATATATATATATATATACATATGTAAATAAATCTGTCTGTCTATCTATCTTTGTTGTTGTTTATTACCACCACATTTATAATGCAGGAACTGGTGAGTCTGGCAGTTAATCTGAGAGGATTGCTCAAACCATATATACAGTACAAGTGAAATGTGTCTTCAAGATTGAATATCTTGAAAGAAACACCCAAACAATTTAATGTGAGGATAAATTAATAAACAAATAAATGATATGATATGATTTGAGTTATTACCTACAGTACCGGCCAGAGATGGGCTGGTAGTGAAAAGCGGATTTTCTCCCAAATAGGCCTGCCACAACTACAGTACAACCCGTCGCTATATCTCACAATATTACAGCAATCCTGTCACATTTATTGCAAATAACATCACTGTTTTAGTATGGTTTATGTTTTCAAAACTGATGTGAGACAAGTTTAGTGCTAATCAGCAAGAGTAGGTCCCAATAAAAGGTCCGTACACCATACTAATCAAGCAAATACAACTGTTTATTGTTGATACACAGCTGATATCAATAATAATGATAATAGGTAAATGCATAAAAGAATAGTGATAATCAAAAATAAACATTAAAGAAGGATAATCATAAGCCAGTGCATAATATATGAATGATCATGATTAAACGGATAAAAGTTCATTATGAATGAATAATATTAATAAAATTCGAGCATACACTAAAACTAAAACTAAACCCCAAACAAAGTATTAGAACAAATATACAACCTCAGAACCGTGCCATCATCTTCACTCTTCAAAAGACTGGGGAGCCCGTTTCAGTCATAGTGGAAGACCAACACTTGTCCGAGAATGCCGGGCGATGCGCGCTTATCCCACAGCTGAGCTGAAAGAGTATTCCACTGTTTCTGAAAGAAACCCCTTTTTTAATACTTTAAAATTAGGTGCGGTTTAAGAACAACCCTCCAAGTGAGAGAGAAAGCAAACTGGCCAGGCTCGCTCCCCCTCCCAATTGGGTGCACTTCGTTTTAATTACAGAAAAAAGATTCATTCTTATTTGCCAATATCTCTGAGGTTTCGTAATCAATGTGGTGCCAGTGCACCAGAAGATGATCAAACGACAACAGTTTCCAACCTTATCTTGAAGGTCAATGTAACCTCTCTCTTGTACTTTCCCAAGAGATCGTGATGTTGTTTTGCATCAACGTACCCCTCTTAAATTCCCTTCCCACATCGTTCATCCGTTGAGCGCACACAAAAAAAACAACAACCCATCCTTTACATTCGGTCCCTCGCTTAACGGAGAACCAAACTCCGAACATATTTCGGGTGCATTCTTCTAACATAGCAGAAAATATAGATGTTGAATATAGTAAGCAAAATAAAGAGTATCAGTAGGATTATTATGGGGTGGATAAATATGTTGAAATGTTGTGTCTGTGGGGACCAACCTTTAAAAATGGACCACCAACTATCGTGAGCGGTACTCTCGATTACTTTGCCCAAATGAGCAATTTGATCAGATGTGATTACAGTGTCAATCACCGGCTTAGCCACATTATGAAGATGTTGCTTTGCCATGTCCTCTAATTCGGTTGATGCCCTCAGCAATTTTGCCTGCTTCTCTAAAGAGATGCCTAAGTTAGAATGCAGGAGCTCCCATTGAACTTGAGTCAAACTGTGTGTGCTAGTCTGATTAGTTAACCAATACGTCCTATTACGCCAGGTCCAGATGTATACATTCTGGAGGCATCTAGAAAATGGAAAGTAAGGCAATTTAGGATATGGGTTCATTGTGGTAACACACAAAGTATGTGGTCCAACTTCAAACAAGATATAAGTTGGTATGGCATGGTCCCACTGGCAGACACCAAATCCTACTGTTAAGCATGGATTGGAATATCCTGTTCGCAAGGAGCAGATTATTCCTTGATCAGTGCCATCACAATCAGAAACATCATAAGTTTGATTACTATAAGGATTCAACCCATCACCCTTTAAACGCATAGTCCAATAAGATCCCTTGGTTATAATTGGTAATACATGATATTTACATATTGTGTGAACTTCAGTAGGTTTAAATTGTTCCCACTTCCCATAACACACAGTATGATTACAAACGGTACTGCGGGCACTTAACTTAAGCCAATATCCCGTATCAATTTTCCATAATTCCTTCCAAGCATTATAATTGGAAGACATTACAGTTTGCTCTACATTACGAAGTTGCATCTTCGCTGAAAGCATATTGAGATTCTGTCCAATTCAACCATTCTGACACATTATTCCAGCGGAAATCATTAATACAATGTTTCAATATTCGGGCAGAAACTACATCCCAATAAGCTTGATATTTCTGGAAATATCTCCCGGATGGCATCCATCGCCCTAACTTTTGTAAGGCATCATGTGAATATCTCCCTTCATTCGACAGTTTGTTAGCAGTCACTTGTTTGTCAATAGTGTTAAGCACTCCTAAACCGGTACCTGTCCCTCCCAATAATGTATCATACCATGCTCGTTTGTTTCTACACTTAGGTATAGGAGGGAAAAGAATGGTCCAAAATACAGTTGTGTGTTTGTCAGCATTAGCAACAGGTGTGCCAATGTGTGGTCGATCCTGCACGGGCCTCAAATTTAGACCCTAGCCTGGCCCTGGCCTGGCCCACATCCGACAGCTTATCAGAATTACCGGACCGAGTCCGACCCGAGCCCGTCTTTTTTTCCCCCTTCTCATAAAACAGTTTATACTACTGTTTCGGCTATTAAAATAGTTCAGTTTTGTATGTAATGGCAAAATTATTATATTTTGTTTCGTTTTTTTAATAAGTTAATTTAGAAAAACGTTTGGAGCATTTTTGTTCGTTAAATAGCCTATAAGTTTTTGTTTTTTTAAAGTAACGACCAAGTGGCCAGCGGCATAAGCTGATCATAGCCTATGTTTGATAAATTTAGCCTTCTCATATCATCATGACTTGCCTAAAATAAAAACTATAGATACTAAAACAGTTCAAGCATATAACAACGTTTAAACGTTAAACCTGCGCTATAATAATAATGTGCGCTAGCCTATATCTAAGTTTGTGCGGAGAGTGGAAGCTAAAGCGCGCTCTGCAGGACATGGAGGCACCAGCGCAAACACTTGGATTGTTTTCAGTGGAAACAAATTAAAATTGCCTACACCATCATTTATTTTTTATTTTTATTTTTTGATAATGTAAGAGTAATACATCATTCGGAACTGTAAAGGGTCTACTTGTATTTGTGTGCACTCACAATACCAACAAAAGGTAGTTCTTTTATAAAACAAAGAAAACCTACATAATGCGCTTTCTGCCGTCTTCAACAGGAGCGCTTCACAAAAATTAACCGAAGCTGAGCGAATACATGCCTCACAGACATGATAAATATATTTATAAAAACCTTTAAATTATTACTTAATGAAATAAAAAAAATCGAAAACAAAAACTCTTTTATTATAATATTAATCATAATCAATAAAGATGCATTTCTCTCTAAAGGCCCGTCTAATGAGGAGACGGCGAGTCAGGATCAGCAACTTCATCCTTGCAACACAGACGCAGAAAACATTAGTTTATTAGTAAATAATTCAAATATCTCCTTACTATTTCCCGCAGACACATTCATGGTTATGTTTGCTGGGGTTTTGCAGCAAGCTTTAGACTATTGCGTGCATTTGAACGCAGAACTCTTCAGCTCCGCTGAAGTCACTTGCGCACGCTGCTGCTGCTGCGCGACACTAAACACCATCGAGCTGCTCTCAGTCGCGGCAGCGCAGTCTCGTGTTGTTTCCACCAGCGCGGCAATTTTTTTCATCACTAATCAATGGATGTCTACTATATAAAAATGAGGAGAAACCCAAAACCCAGCAGCCCTAGAACATCTTCGTGGTGCCATATTCACGAAGCTAGACCTCCGCAGCACGTACAACCTCATCCGGATACGCGTGGGGGACGAGTGGAAGACAGCCTTTGTTACACCAACTGGCCATTATGAATATCTAGTTATGCTGTATGGCCTTGTCAACGCCCCCCTCCGTGTTCCAGGACTTTATGCGACTTTATCGTCCTGGTGTACATAGATGACATCCTCATTTACTCTCGGAGCTTGGCCGAATTTCGCCACCACATTGCGGAGGTCTTAAAGTGACTTAAAGGAGTTAGTCTGTTCCTCAAAGCCGAGAAATGTTCATTCCATCAACCATCAGTGCAATTTTTGGGATACATCATAGACAGTGGTGGCATCCGAATGGACGAGGGGAAGGTGGATGCAATCCGGACCTCACACAGGACTGTAATGGCTTCGAGGATGTAGATCCAGGATCCAGGACACGGGTGGACACTCGGAGAGAACACAAGAGGTAAGTACACAGGCAGGAAGGTAACAGGCAGGTCGCTGAGATAGCATACAGGAGTCCACTTCGTATGAACGAGACCGGATGTCTGAGAGGCGTGAGGTGTGTGGTTTTATAGTGTAGCTTGATGAGGTGCAGATTACGTGCAGGTGTGCTCATTAGAACTCTGGTGAAGGAGCTCATTGTGATTGGCTGGGCTGAGAGCCTGATCGATCTGTGACATTACCCCCCTCTCCACGGCCCACTCCAGAGGGCCGAAAACCCCGACGTCATGGTGGTCTCCCCCTTCCTCTGGGAGCTGGACGATCTGGATGGGTAGCATGGAATTCTTCCAGTAGAGTAGGGTCTAAGATGTCATCTCTGGGAACCCATGACCTCTCCTCAGGACCATAATCCTCCCAGTGCACTATATACTCCAAGCGACCACCACGGTGCCGGGAGTCCAGGATCTCCTTCACCTTATATATAGCTCCGTCCTCCAGTATTAGCGGGAGAGGGGGTTCCTCCACCGGGGGTTTCTTCGGTGATGAAGTCTACTCCTAGATGTGGCCATGGACGGTTGGGAATGGGCAGCGGGAGGAGCTTGCCTGCTGGTAAGTGGCGAGGGCTCTTGGATATGGCGCATTCCGCGCAGCCCTGGACGAACCTTCTCACATCCCTGGCCATGCTGGGCCACCAGTATCGATCTTTCGGCAGCGAGAGGGTGCTGTTGGTCCCTGGGTGGCCAGTGCCCAGAGAATCATGAGTGGAGCGGATGGTTGAAGTACGTTGTGTTCTGGGTGCATATTGCTTACCAGGTGGGCAGCCCGGCGGAGTGGCTGTGGAGGCATTGGCAGGTATATTTGGCTCGGGATTCCACTGAATGGGGCAGGCAATTATTTTCTCGGGGATAATTGACTCAGGTTCTTCGTCGTTTTCTTCTGGAGCATGGATATGGGACAGGGCGTCAGCCTTAACATTTCTGGGTCCAGGACGATACGTGATTGTGAAGTTAAACCGGGTAAAGAAGAGTGCCCAACGGGCCTGGCAGGGATTGAGTCGTTTAGCATCTCGTAAATATTGGAAGTTTTTGTGGTCGGTGAGAACTGTGAAAGGATGTTGTGCACATTCAAGCCAATGCCTCCATTCCTCAAGGGTGAGCTTGATAGCCAGGAGTTCCCGATTGCCGATGTCATAATTTACTTCCACCGGGCTGAGTTTCTTGGAAAATAAGGCACATGGATGGAGTTTGGCTGGATTCCCCTGCTGCTGAGATAACACGGCTCCTACCCCTGAAGTGGAGGCGTCGACCTCCACAATGAAGGGTCTCTGGGGGTCTGGATGCACGAGGATAGGAGCGTGGGTGAAAGCTTCCTTCAACTGTGATGGTGTAGGCAATTTTAATTTGTTTCCACTGAAAAAAATCCAAGTGTTTGCGCTGGTGCCTCCATGTCCTGCAAAGCGCGCTTTAGCTTCCACTCTCCGCACACAAACTTAGATATAGGCTAGCGCACATTATTATTATAGCGCAGGTTTAACGTTTAAACATTGTTATATGCTTGAACTGTTTTAGTATCTATAGATTTTATTTTAGGCAAGTCATGATGATATGAGAAGGCTAAATTTATCAAACATTCAATTCAATTCAATTCAAGTTTATTTGTATAGCGCTTTTTATGATACAAATCGTTGCAAAGCAGCTCTACAGGAATTTAAGTTTCCACAATATATTTATATATTGCAGAACCTTAATATGTTTAACTTATGGCAAATTTGATAATTCTGTATGTTGTCTGAGCATTGGCATCCTCCGAAGTCCTCTGAGGGGTTGGCATTATCTTTTTGTTGTACCATGGTAATCTCAGATCATTTAAGGGTTGGATCTAGACTGAAGCTTCTGTAATTCCTAGTTACCACGGGATGTTAATCCCGTGACAGAAACAGAGAAACAAATAGAGACATAATTAGCGTAGCTGCTGTTCCATCTAAGCAAAAATGATTTGTTCAACCCAAGCTAAAGAATAAATAATAATGTAAATTTAATCAGATATAACTGCAGTATAAGATTATAAGATGCATTATGTGAATGCTTGGCTAAAGAGATCTGTCTTTAATCTAGATTTAAACAGAGAGAGTGTGTCTGAACCCGGAACGTTATCAGGAAGGCTATTCCAGAGTTTGGGAGCCAAATGTGAAAAAGCTCTACCTCCTTTAGTGGACTTTGCTATCCTAGGTAAAAGTCCAGAGTTTTACGACCTTAGGGAGCGGGTTGGATTGTAGCGTGGTAGAAGACAAGTTAGGTACGCAGGAGCTAAACCATTTAGGGCCTTATAGGCAAGTAATAATATTTTGTAAATGATACGGAACTGATTAGGTAGCCAGTGCAGAGACTGTAAAATTGGGGTAATATGATCATATTTTCTTGACCTGGTAAGAACTCTAGCCGCTGCATTTTGGACTATCTGTAGCTTGTTTATTGAAGATGCAGGACAACCACCTAGCAGTGCATTACAATAGTCCAGTCTAGAGGTCATGAATGCATGAACTAGCTTTTCTGCATCAGAAACAGGTAGCATGTTTCGAAGCTTGGCAATGTTTCTAAGATGGAAGAATGCTGTTTTTGTAACATGGGAAATATGATTTTCAAAGGACACGTTGCTGTCTAATATAACACCCAGATTTTTGACTTTAGAGGACGTGACAGTGCATCCGTCTAGTGGCAAATTGTAATCCAAGAGATTCTGTGTACTGTTTTTTGGTCCAATAAGTAATATCTCTGTCTTATCTGAATTTAATAGGAGGAAATTATTGGTCATCCAATCTTTTACATTTTTTACACAATCTATTAACTTAGTTTAGAAGTTTCATCTGGTCTTGTTGAGATATATAGCTGAGTATCATCAGCATAACAATGAAAACTAATCCCGTATTTTCTAATAATATTACCAAGAGGCAACATGTATATTGAAAATAGCAGAGGACCTAGGACAGATCTTTGTGGTACTCCATACTTTACTGGTGATAATTGTGATGATTCTCCATTTAAATGAAAAAGTGGTAGCGATCGGACAGGTAGGATCTAAACCATCTTAAAGCCTGCCCTTGAATACCAGTATAGTTTTGTAATCGATCTATGAGTATATCATGGTCTATAGTGTTGAACGCAGCACTAAGATCAAGTAATACTAGCAATGAGATGCAGCCTTGATCTGAAGCAAGAAGTAAGTCATTTGTCATTTTAACAAGTGCAGTTTCTGTGCTATGGTGAGGCCTGAAACCTGACTGAAATTCTTCATAGAGATAATTTTTTTGCAAGAAGGAGCACAATTGAGCAGACACAACTTTTTCTAAAATTTTAGACATGAACGAAAGATTTGAAAAGGGTCTGTAATTTGCCAGTTCATTAGAATCTAGTTGTGGTTTTCTTAATAAGAGGCTTAATAACCGCCAGCTTGAATGGTTTTGGGACGTGACCTAAAGATAACAATGAGTTAATAATATTGAGAAGCGGTTCTTCTGCTACAGGTAACAACTCTTTCAGTAGTTTAGTGGGTACAGGATCTAATAAACACGTTGTTGGTTTAGATGCACTGATAAGTTTATTTAGCTCTTCCTGTCCTATAGTTGTAAAGCACTGCAGTTTTTCTTTGGGTGCGATGAATGAAGCTGAAATACTAGACGCAGTAGAATCTACATTTGTTATTTTGGGTGCGATGAATGAAGCTGAAATACTAGACGCAGTAGAATCTACATTTGTTATTGTATTTCTGATGTTATCTATTTTATCAGTAAAGAAATTCATAAAGTCATTACTATTAAACTGTGAGGGAATATTTAGATCGGGTGGCGTCTGTTTATTTGTTAATCTAGCCACTGTGCTAAATAAGAACCTTGGATTGTTTTGGTTATTATCTATGAGTTTGCGGATATGCTCTGCCCTGGCAGCTTTTAGAGCCTGTCTATAGCTGGACATACTGTTTTTCCACGCAATTTTAAAAACTTCCAAGTTAGTTTTTCTCCATTTGCGCTCAAGATTACGAGTTTCTTTCTTGAGAGAATGGGTATAACTGTTGTACCATGGCGCAGTACGTTTTTCTCTAACCTTTTTCAATTTGAGGGGGGCAACAGCTTCCAATGTATTAGAGAAGATAGTGCTCATGTTGCTAGTCATTTCGTCTAGTTCATGTGTATTTATGGGTACACAGAGCAGTTGAGATAAATCAGGCAGGTTATTTGTGAATCTGTCTTTGGTGGCTGGAACAATAGTTCTGCCCGGACAATAACGCGGAGCCATATAATTATTATCAGTAATACAATTTGTCTTTGTCTTTAGTATTCCTTTTACTCACTATACACTTTACTGCACAGCACACGGACACTTTATCACTGACATACACTTTACTTTTTATAGAATCTATATAGAATCATATTCTATTTTTTATTCCTCATATCTATTTTTATTCTCATATCTATTTGTTATTTTATTGCTAGTTTATTTCTGTATATATGTTTACTGTACTTTTTCTATTTGTATTTTTGTAAACTTGAGGTTTTTCTTAATTTTGTTGGACAATTTGTTGGACAGTCGTACAATACATTTCACTACATGTCGTACTACGTATGTATATGTATGTGACAAATAAAATTTGAATTTGAATTTTGAATTTGAATTTAATACGCAGCATGCACAATACAAGGAAATGATCAGTAACATCATCACTTTGAGGTACGATATCTATATCAGTAAGATCAATTCCATGTGATATAATTAAATCTAGCGTGTGATTAAAACGATGAGTGGGTCCGGTGACGTTTTGCTTGACTCCAAAAGAGTTTATTAGGTCAGTAAACGCAAGTCCTAATGCATCATTTGTATTATCAACGTGAATGTTAATATCTCCGACAATTAGCAGTTTATCAACATTGACCAATAGATCTGAGAGGAAATCTGCAAATTCTTTTAGGAAATCTGCATATGGCCCTGGTGGTCTATACACAGTAGCCAGAGCAAGAGATAGGAGAGATTTCTTTTGCATATCTAACAGTGTAACATTAAGCAGAAGTATTTCGAATGAGTTAAACCTCCTGTATCCTGTTTTCTGAGTAACATTGAGAATATCACTATATATTGTTGCCACACCGCCACCACGACCAGTCTGACGGGGCTCATGTTTATAACAGTAGCTTGGTGGAGTAGACTCATTTAGACCAAAATATTCATTTGGTTTCAGCCAGGTTTCAGTCAGGCAGAGTACATCAAAATTATTATCTGTGATCATTTCATTTACAATAACTGCTTTGGGTGCGAGTGATCTAATATTTACAAGCCAAAGCTTTAAAAATTGTTTTTGTTCATTTATTTTGCGTTTTTCTGCTTTAATCATGATCCGATTTTTTCTAGATCCTGTATTAAATTTATATTTTGACCTCGCTATTCGGGTAACGGACACAGTCTGTATAGATTGGACAACGCAAGTACTTCTATCTTTTAAGTGGGTAGAACAAAAGTCATCATAGTAGTTATTTGAGAGTTGGCTTACTAGTCAGATGGAGCGTAGTGTCCTGGAGATGTTGTCTGACAGGAGTTCCACTCCGACTCTGCTGGGGTGCAGGCCATCAGCACGAAAAAGCCTAGGACGCTCCCAGAAAAGATTCCAATTATTAACAAAGAGCAGTTTCTGTTCTTTACACCATGACAATAACCATTCGTTTAAAGCAAACAGTCTACTGAACCTTTCGCTTCCTCGTCGATACGTGGGAAGTGGTCCTGACACGATGATCGTCGTCGCAGGCGATGTGCTGCGTACTGTCTCGATCAGGCTCCTGAAGTCCCTCTTCAGTGTCTCCGTCTGCCGCAGCTTGGTGTCGTTAACCCCCGCGTGCAGCACGACAGCACCAATGCTCTCATCGCCCTTCAGGATCGCGGTATCTGCGCAGAAACATCGAGAACACGAGCACCGGGGAAACAGTGAGTGTGCACTTTACCTTCAGCTAACGTAGCACGGACGTGCCGGACGATGGAGTCTCAGACGATCACAGCGCCGTGTTCCGTCTTGCGGAGGGGAGCGAAGCGGTACCGGGTGGAGATCTCGAAGGTCGGAGGGGGAGAGGTCGTCGCCCGGGCTTGGCTCGCGTCTTCCGCTGATGGTACACCCAGGGTGCGTGGCATCCCGGCGCCGGAGTGAAGGACATCTGGGAATATCGCGTCCTGGGTGCACAGGGTCTGTGCAGAGAAACACACGGAGTAGAGGTGGTGGGAGTGTTAGCAGCATGTTGTATACTTACCCCGGACTTGAGAGCGTCAGCCCAGGATGTTTCCAGCGCGGCTCTCCGCTCTATCAGCTGGGCCTGCTTCTCCACCAGCTCGCGGATCTGCTTCTCCACGGCTTCCAGCTCCAGCTGCACCGAATGCAGCTCGAACGTGTCCTCACCTGCACTCAAAGGTAGACACAAATCCGCCATTTAAGCAAGTAACAGTGAAACAGTGGTAATGTGTTTGAATAGAGTGTTAACAGTGTAAGCGAGATTAGCGGTAGACACGCTGCTGATGCTAACGGGCTATAAGCTAATAGCAGACACGAGAAATCAAAATAAAACTAGTGATAACAAGGCGCTCTGATTGGTTTTGTTTTAGAATGATATAGTGGATATATTTACACGTTATAGAAACGAAAATGATGGTGTATAAAATTGTTTTTAAGATGATAAAGAATCAACTTGACGGTTGATTCAACAAAGGCTATGATCAGCTCATGCCGCTGGCCGCTTAGTCGTTACTTTAAAAAAACAAAAACTTATAGGCTATTTAACAAACAAAAATGCTCCAAACGGTTTTCTAAATTAACTTAATAAAAAAAACTAAACAAAATATAATAATTTTGCCATTACACACAAAACTGAACTATTTTAATAGCCGAAACAGTAGTATAAACTGTTTTATGAGAAGGGGGAAAAAAAGACGGGCTCGGGTCGGACTCGGGCCGGTAATTCTGATAAGCTGTCGGACGTGGGCCGGGCTAGGGCCTGTGCGTCTCGGGCCAGGGCCAGGCAAGGGCCTAAATTTGAGGCCCGTGCAGGGCTCTACCACACACTGGCACACCTGTTGCTAATGCTGACAAACACACAACTGTATTTTGGACCATTCTTTTCCCTCCTATACCTAAGTGTAGAAACAAACAAGCATGGTATGATACATTATTGGGAGGGACAGGTACCAGTTTAGGAGTGCTTAACACTATTGACAAACAAGTGACTGCTAACAAACTGTCGAATGAAGGGAGATATTCACATGATGCCTTACAAAAGTTAGGGCGATGGATGCCATCCGGGAGATATTTCCAGAAATATCAAGCTTATTGGGATGTAGTTTCTGCCCGAATATTGAAACATTGTATTAATGATTTCCGCTGGAATAATGTGTCAGAATGGTTGAATTGGACAGAATCTCAATATGCTTTCAGCGAAGATGCAACTTCGTAATGTAGAGCAAACTGTAATGTCTTCCAATTATAATGCTTGGAAGGAATTATGGAAAATTGATACGGGATATTGGCTTAAGTTAAGTGCCCGCAGTACCGTTTGTAATCATACTGTGTGTTATGGGAAGTGGGAACAATTCAAACCTACTGAAGTTCACACAATATGTAAATATCATGTATTACCAATTATAACCAAGGGATCTTATTGGACTATGCGTTTAAAGGGTGATGGGTTGAATCCTTATAGTAATCAAACTTATGATGTTTCTGATTGTGATGGCACTGATCAAGGAATAATCTGCTCCTTGCGAACAGGATATTCCAATCCATGCTTAACAGTAGGAGTTGGTGTCTGCCAGTGGGACCATGCCATACCAACTTATATCTTGTTTGAAGTTGGACCACATACTTTGTGTGTTACCACAATGAACCCACATCCTAAATTGCCTTACTTTCCATTTTCTGGATGCCTCCAGAATGTATACATCTGGACCTGGCGTAATAGGACGTATTGGTTAACTAATCAGACTAGCACACACGGTTTGACTCAAGTTCAATGGGAGCTCCTGCATTCTAACTTAGGCATCTCTTTAGAGAAGCAGGCAAAATTGCTGAGGGCATCAACCGAATTAGAGGACATGGCAAAGCAACATCTTCATAATGTGGCTAAGCCGGTGATTGACACTGTGATCACATCTGATCAAATTGCTCATTTGGGCAAAGTAATCGAGAGTACCGCTCACGATAGTTGGTGGTCCATTTTTGAAGGTTGGTCCTCACAGACACGACATCTCAACATATTTATCCACCCCATAATAATCCTACTGATACTCTTTATTTTGCTTACTATATTCAACATCTATATTTTCTGCTATGTTAGAAGAATGCACCCAAAATATGTTCTGAGTTTGGTTCTCCGTTAAGCGAGGGACCGAATGTAAAGGATGGGTTGCTTTTTTTGTGTGTGCGCTCAACGGATGAACGATGTGGGAAGGGAATTTAAGAGGGGTACGTTGATGCAAAACAACATCACGATCTCTTGGGAAAGTACAAGAGAAAGGTTACATTGACCTTCAAGATAAGGTTGGAAACCAAGATAAGATAAAGGTTGTTGTCGTTTGATCATCTTCAGGTGCAGGATTCTGGCACCACATTGATTACGAAACCTCTGAGATATTGGCAAATAAGAATTCATCTTTTTCTGTAATTAAAACGAAGTGCACCCAATTGGGAGGGGGAGCGAGCCTGGCCAGTTTGCTTTCTCTCTCACTTGGAGGGTTGTTCTTAAACCGCACCTAATTTTAAAGTATTAAAAAAGGGGTTTCTTTCAGAAACAGTGGAAGCTCAGCCGTGGGATAAGCGCGCATCGCCCGGCATTCTCGGACAAGCGTTGGTCTTCCACTATGACTGAAACGGGCTCCCCAGTCTTTTGAAGAGTGAAGATGATGGCATATTATTCATTCATAATGAACTTTTATCCATCTATTCATTATCATTCATATATTATGTACTGGCTTATGATTATCCTTCTTTAATGTTTATTTTTGATTATCACTATTCTTTTATGCATTTACCTATTATCATTATTATTGATATCAGCTGTGTATCAACAATAAACAGTTGTATTTGCTTGATTAGTATGGTGTACGGACCTTTTATTGGCACCTACTCTAGCTGATTAGCACTAAACTTGTCTCACATCAGTTTTGAAAACATAAACCATACTAAAACAGTGATGTTATTTGCAATAAATGTGACAGGATTGCTGTAATATTGTGAGATATAGCGACGGGTTGTACTGTAGTTGTGGCAGGCCTATTTGGGAGAAAATCCGCTTTTCACTACCAGTCCATCTCTGGCCGGTACTGTAGGTAATAACTCAAATCATATCATATAATTTATTTGTTTATTAATTTATCCTCACATTAAATAGTTTGGGTGTTTCTTTCAAGATATTCAATCTTGAAGACACATTTCACTTGTACTGTATATATGGTTTGAACAATCCTCTCAGATTAACTGCCAGACTCACCAGTTCCTGCATTATAAATGTGGTGGTAATAAACAACAACAAAGATAGATAGACAGACAGATTTATTTACATATGTATATATATATATATATATATGTATGTATAAAAGTATAAAATTACCACAGCTGCACTCAAGATATTTAACATAAGCAAAACATCTGAACATTACAGAAGTAAAGAGAACATAAAACTGTGTGGTAGCTTTCATTGGTTTAATATGGATGATAATATCTAGTCCGAATCACAATCTGGACGATAATGATCACTACGATGAGAACGAGGCCAATACCAAGGCCGATGAGATTCAGGGTGCGTGCCATTTTGGATTTCTTCTCTGCTAATTCTCGCTGTCCTGAGTGGTTGGCATCTCGAGTCTGTGAAAACAATTGTGAAACATATGTCAACCATTTTTGTTCTCAGAAATTGCTAATAAATTTTGCAAGATAAAAGAATTGTGAGAAATAAACTTGTCAGAATTTTAAGATACAAACTTACACTTATTTATTTTATATATTATATTTTTTTATCACATGGCGGAAACAGGCTTCCATAAGTAACACATTGAATTAAATGTGAAATTTTTAACAAATTTATTTTGATGGTGGACTGTAATCCATAAAAAATTGTGTTTATTAAACAAGAGACTGAAATTACACTATATTCCAGTTTTAAATGTGCATCTGATTACAGATCGCCTGGGATTACACAAGATTTGTATTTTAAAGAGAACCCGTTCAAAGGAAGAATAATTAGCTTTTTTGATTAAAATAAATTCTTTATATGAAATTCGAATGGTATGACAATTAGAGATTAGACTGTACAGAAATTGAAATCTACATGTAACGCTAATACACACTACATACACACAATGCTGATGTTGTTAACATTCAATTTGAGAACAAAGTGTAACAGTAATAATAATTTGCACAGTTTTATGTGATATCAGCTAACCAATCTAAATCACCATTAGTAGCGCGATTTATTATGCTTTATTCCTCAGTTGGTCAGAACAAAATTGGCAGACTTTGTGGAAGATAATTTTTTTATTTGGGTCATACTTCCAAGATGTAGGCTAGAATCTGTGATTCTGAAGTACTGTGAATATCCACACCGTGCAGTGACTGACAGTCACACATACTCAAAACATTAGATGTGCTCTGTGCTGGTGTACAATCCACGTTAAGAAAATAATTCTGCAAATAACTGCAATTACAGGTTTCAAACAGAGATGGCGACAAAGCAGCAAAACTTACAGACCGTAGTTTTAAAAACTGCATTATGTTCAATTTACACGTTTACATACATTTTTCGGTTGAGTGTTGATTATATTTAAAAATAAATAGTAATTAAATTTAAGTTTGAGCTCTTTTGTTAATTGTAACCTTATAGTAATGTAAAAGAGCTCCCTATTGTTTAGAGCATAAGCTGAGGTAGATTTTTATCCCTAAGAAAATGTTCATTATAATTGAATTTGTTTAAAGAAAAAGCAATTTATTCAGTAAATCACCGTTTAATAAAGCAATTAGTTGTTTTGTCCCCGCTGTACAGAAAACATACCGAACAGTGACGTCAAAACCAAGGTACGTACCGAACTACATGTTTGTGTACCATTACACCCCTATACCTGTATGACTAAATACCTTCTCTATAATAATATTTCCCCAAGAAACAGGCAAGAATATAATCATGAATGGGCTGTTGTCACACACGATGGAGAGGCACATGAGGATGAGTAAGGTAAGAGCTTCTTTATTTCACAAACTGAAGGCAACGTCAAAAGGTTAGTGCAAAACTCAAAGTTCAATGAAGCTCAATAAACTGAGGAAATAAACAGTCCTTATCTTCCCCTTTTTGGAGGATCAACGGATGGAAGACATCTACGGAGTCACAGGGATTCAGCAGGTGAGTGATGAGACAGACAAAGAGCTTATAACCTCGAGACCAGACAATGAATGTATGGATTGAGTGTTTTATAGGGAGCTTGATTGGCAGCAATAGGTGAGGAGGGATGCAGGGAAATGCAGTGCAGTTCAACTGGTGACTGTGACAGCTGTACACTATAATTTCCGTTCTTTCCAACAACAAAGCACTGGAGTTACTGACAAAAAATGTGTAATTAATTTACAGGTACTTATGAAAAGTACACATCAGAAGGTTTTACATCTGAATCACACACACACACACACACACACACACACATTTAATTGACTTCCTTAATAAATTTGACTTCTTTCATAAATGTGTGTGTGTGTGTGTGCGCATAGAGCCAAGGCTTAGATGCCAGTGTTTCCTGTCATAGCTTTGCAAAGATTTGATTTCAAAAACAATATAGCTATTAAAACTATTTATTTTGATTTTAAATCAGTATTTAATCTCTGAATGATCTCAAAGTAAAAAGAGGTGCTAAAGTCTTATTTTGTGGTGGCTGTGCTTTAAATTAAATATTATAATCTTAATTCAAGTGATGAAGGCTTAAAGTCTGACATCAATCAGTGTTGAGTATTACCATAAGGTTAAGGCCTGGGGCACGTTCAGGCACACACGTTTTGATACGGTTTCCGGGTTGAACGACATGTTTCCTGGAAACGGTGTGCAACGGGGTTTGAGATATGTTTTCTCTTGTTTGGTGGGTGTGTCAAAAATGTCAGCCCAGTCAGCAGCAACGTGTATATAAACCACGCGATATTAAAGAGACAGATCACACAATGGATCCAAGTGAAGTCATTTAATATGTGTCCGCTGCAGCTCGGTATACGCAACAATTGAAGATATTAGAAGACATGTTTGTCGTAAGAGTTTTATAGTAACATAGCATATCAACATGATGATGATGAATTTTTAAGTAAATGTAATTAACATCAAAATAAATTCACAAGAACAAGTATATTGTATGCACATATTTATTTACATTAAAGGCAAAATAACTGAAATAATAAGAGCACAAGTATAGATCTGGAACTTCTTTAAGTCTGTCTAAATATCATGTAGTAATTGCAATGTCTTCTGGTCCATATCCTTTCCTTAGGAAGATGTGCTAGACGCTAATTAATGTAACATAAAATACTATACATATTTACAGTGGTGTGAAAAAGTGTTGGCCCCCTTCCTGATTTTTAATTTTTTTGCATGTTTGTCACACTTTAATGTTTCAGATCATCAAACAAATTTAAATATTAATCAAAGATAACACAAGTAAACACAACGTGCAGTTTTTAAATTAAGTTTTTTTTTATGAAGGGAAAACAAAATCCAAACCCACATGGCCCTGTGTGAAAAAGTGTTTGCCACCCCCCTGTTAAAACAACTGTGGTTTATCACACCTGAGTTCAGTTTCTCTAGCCACGCCCAGGCCTGATTACTGCCACACCTGTTCGCAATCAAGAAATCACTTAAATAGGACCTGCCTGACAAAGTGAAGTAGACCAAAAGATCCTCAAAAGCTACACATCATGTTGAGATCCAAAGAAATTCAGGAACAAATGAGAAAGAAAGTAATTGAGATCTATCAGTCTGGAAAAGGTTATAAAGCCATTTCTAAAGCTTTGGGACTCCAGCGAACCACAGTGAGAGCCATTATCCACAAATGACGAAAACATGGAACAGTGGTGAACCTTCCCAAGAGGGTCCAGCCAACCAAAATTACCCCAAGAGCGCAGCGACGACTCATCCAAGAGGTCACAAAAGACCCCACAACAACATATAAAGAACTGCAGGCCTCACTTGCCTCAGTTAAGGTCCACCATATGACTCCACCATAAGAAAGAGACTGGGCTAAAATGGCCTGCATGGCAGAGTTCCAAGACGAAAACTGCTGCTGAGCAAAAAACATAAAGGCTCGTCTCAGTTTTGCCAGAAAACATCTTGATGATCCCCAAGACTTTTGGGAAAATACTCTGTGGACTGACGAGACAAAAGTTGAACTTTTTGGAAGGTGTGTGTCCCATTACATCTGGCGTAAAAGTAACAGCATTTCAGAAAAAGAACATCATACCAACAGTAAAATATGGTGGTGGTAGTGTGATGGTCTGGGGCTGTTTTGCTGCTTCAGGACCTGGAAGACTTGCTGTGATAAATGGAACCATGAATTCAGCTGTCTACCAAAAAATCCTGAAGGAAAATGTCCGGCCATCTGTTCGTGACCTCAAGCTGAAGCAAACTTGGGTTCTGCAGCAGGACAATGATCCAAAACACACCAGCAAATCCACCTCTGTATGGCTGAAGAAAAACAAAATGAAGACTTTGGAGTGGCCTAGTCAAAGTCCTGACCTGAATCCTATTGAGATGCTGTGGCATGACCTTAAAAAGGCGGTTCATGCTCAAAAGCCCTCCAATGTGGCTGAATTACAACAATTCTGCCAAGATGAGATGAGCCAAAATTCCTCCACAGCGCTGTAAAAATAATAAGGTCATATAGATCATAACACAGTCTCGGAGGTAAGAAGTGGATTATCCTTCACCTGACATTTCTTTTCATCCTGAAATGCGAGACAAATGTTGGATCACAATAATTAGGAACCACAGTTTCCACAAATCCCTTCACTCAATAGGGATGTTCTCTTTTATTCTGGACGGCAAGGGCAGTGACTGTAACATCGAGCGTATTTTGCAGTATTAAAAATGTATTTATACCGATTTCATCAGGCTCTGAAAATTCTTCAAAAAGAACAAACAGAGTGGCCTTCTCAGCTGCCATAGTTGCAACACTTGCGTCATCAGAACAGGGTGTTCAACGCATCACCGTTTCTGTTTAAGAAACGTTTTGCACCATTTTTTTTGGGGGGGGGCTGAACGCAGCCCTGGTTTGAATGTTTGAAAATAATTAACATTTGAAAACATTTGTTAAAATTTAGAAAAGTGATCAAAAAGTAATCAAATGTAATCTGTTACATTAATTTAATAAAGCTTGTAATAAAACTTTAATAAAACTTGTAATCTGTAACCTATTACATTTCCAGATAATTATTTACACTTCCCAACACTGGCCCCAATCTACTGGCCTGACCAGTAATTCTTGTTAAAAAATGATATAATGACATTTTTCTGTTAGTCAAACAATAGTCTTCTGATTTTTTAACTGTAGCCTGCAGAAAGACTATCATATAATAAGATTAAGTATATATATTTAATTTTTGTATTGAATTGGTACCAATTTAATTGGTAGGCTACCTTTGACTTATTAGTAATACAGTGTTGCTGATTTACAAAGAGGCACCGCTTAGTCAATGGTTTTTCTAAATATTCTCACCGAGAGCTGAGGATGAAATACTATAACCTCCCCTGTGTGTAGCCTTGACTTGAAAATATGTTGTTAAATTTGCTAGCAAGTTTTGAGTAAAAATGGTTTTCCTAGTTTTTACTTTCAGTGAAATTATTTATACTGCTGTGCAACAGTAATAATAACAATAATAAGGTTTTTTTTTCCTTTAAAACTCAAAACTCTTGTTGATTGTCTCCAGTGCCACACTTTTATCTATACAACTGGCAGTCATTTTTACAGGAAACAGGAAAACTGCAACAATGCCTGCCGTACACATACTTGTTCAGTTCTTGGGAAGTTACAGGAAATATCTTGTTATTTTTATAATGCCTAAATATTTGTGTGACCACAAATACAGCTTAAGCTTTAACAAGCTTCTTACCTATTTGGCAGTCAATTGTATCTCCTTTTATCTACAGAAGTTATTACAATTATATTTTTTTTTAAGTACATGTTCACTACAATTATTTAGAATTATTTGTACACACACACGATACAATGAAATATATCAAATATCAAATAAAAGATTGTTCCCATCATAAAACGTATTTTGATGATATTTAGATTTTATGTTTGTTTTGTTTAAAACGACATATATTTCCATATAGAAATAAATGTAAAGAAGTGCAAAATTATCCATTTATTCATTCTCCAAACCACAATGCAAAATCTTTTTAATTTTTGACCAACCATTGATAGAGGCTCATAATAGAAATCTTTAAAAAACATACAATACTCAACACAAAAACTGTTGTGGCAAAAAACTGATTGATAAAAAAAATAAAGTAAAAAATAATAAGGAATCATTTTTTATGTTTTTTTTTTTTTTTTCTGTGCCCATTATATTAAAAAAACCATCTGGAATCATTAACTTTTGATGATTACCATATTAAATTCTACAAACATGTTATGAAATTTTATGTTTAATGCTTATATAAGTGTTAAAGAAATTAAATAAAATTGAATGAAACTAATATACTTACAGAGATGGAGAAAATCAGCGCAGCAATGCCCAGAGGTAAACAGCAGCACAGCATGATGAAGATCGAGTAGCCCAGGTAATCTGGCACTGGATTGGTCAGTGGAGCGGCGGCCACGAAAGCTGCAGGCTGCACAGTGACTATAGGCTGTCCTGGATACGGCCCCTGGATGTAGGGGCCCTGCGGGACTGGATGGATTGGAAAGGAAGGAGGATTCATTCTTCTGTTTATTGGATTTTGATTGTAATTTACTTTGCCTTGTGATCTGCAGCAACGTATGTAATACTGTACTCTGGTTCAGTCTTTTATGTGCTGATGAAAGTAGCCAGCAAATTGGGAGCTGAGTTGTAGGCTGTAGGGGAGGAGTGACAAGAACTTTACTACTGTTTCTATTATACAGTGTGACTGCAAGCACCAACTTGTACAGTAGATTTTCTCTGATGAAATACCTGAAACATCAGGTGGGTCAAGAGGATTATTTCACCACACCCGAGCATAGATTTGGAAATCTTCCTCTGGGAATCTTTTTTCTTATTCCTCCTACCACCATTGCATTTACTTATTACATGTTATAAACGTAACCTTCCTGTATTTTAGAGGAAAAAGTGCTTAATTAATTTAAAAACAACTGTTTAAAGAATGAATGGTTTTGGTGTTTTGAATTCATTATACATCAAATTACATCATATTCCTGCATGCATAATTACATGAAAACAGAGATGAGCCAGATTAAACAGCAAATCATTCCTCAGTAGGCTTACAGATATACTCATATTAATTGATCATTAAAATCATAACACTAAATGTGTTTGTTAAATTATATTTCATGCTGTATTAAAGAACACCTTAATATCGCTCACGATTGAATGAACAAGAATTAGAATCAGGGTTCAAGCACTTTAAGGCATTTAAGAATGAAAAGATATTACGTATTTTTTAGCAAGCCTGTAACCACCGAAATCAATGATTTAAAAAAGCATTTTTGAAAATGTAATACAGAAATATGATGATTTTTAACATTTATGACTGTTATAGCAGTGGCGGTGGCTTTGTCCGTTTGTACTTCTGACACTACATTACTCATGGTATATTTATGTTGTTAATAAGTGTTACGGTTATGGGTAAGTCCTGCCTCTCATTTATTTCCTTCCTCTTGAGGTCTTACCTACATTTTTGATATATTTGTCATGGTAGTAGTCCATTTTGACAGGTTTTTCTCTGCCTTACGCAATGTGCCATGTTGTATCTGACTATGAAGGTGATCCTGAGGAAGGTGCTATTTTCAGGACAGTGGCATTCCTCTAAGTTTTAATAAATAAAGTAAGTTGTTTTTTGAATTATAAAGAAAGAAAGTGGGTAAGGAGATTCTAGGTCTAATTCTAGTTCAGAAACATTTTCTGGCCCTTCTTCTAACCCTCTATCTTTAAAGGGTTAGTTCACTCAAAAAATGAAAATTAGCCCATGATTTACTCACCCTCAAGGCATCCTAGGTGTATATGACTTTCTTCTTTCAGACAAATTTATATTAAATATTTATATTAAAAAAATGTCCTCGCTCTTCCAAGCTTTATAATGGCACTGGGCAGGTGTTTTCGTTCAGCAGGCCAAAAGAAGTCCAATAAAGCACATTCATCCATAAACAGTGCTACACAATGCTCTGGTGGGTGAATAAAGGCTTCTATAGCGAATCAATGCGTCTTTTGTAAGAAAAATATCCATATTTAAAATGTTATTCTCTAACTTCCGTTAACTGTTGTATGATCAAGCAGTTCCGGGCGGATGACAGGATGTATGCTTGATAATATGCTACTCTCGAGAGAACCGTTTGTTTATGAAGCACAGCGTAAGATATCAGAGACTGAATCAGACAAAGTTAAGATTCCATCAGAACATCGAAACAGAGAAGCTGAGATTCCACAAAGAGAGGCTCCAAGAAACAGGATGTCTTAAATCTGTCCAGATCCTAGCACTAGCTAGTCTGAAGAAAGCCTAACCAGCAAGCCTCTTTCCCAAAACAGCTTGCGACATTGAGACAAAAGAACACTTATTGATAATTCCAATTCAGGAAAAGACTGTCAAATTTGTTGCAAGTAATCAAGACTGATGGTCACATGTAAACCTGTGATAGAAAATCACGAGCTACAGACTCTCTTGGGTGGGTCTCCACACACATAAGACAAAGAACCAGACTGAAAGTCCTTCGTTCATAGAGACAATCTGTTCACATGTACTAAAAAGCATCTTAAAATGACATACGAGTTATTTCTCTGCAAAGAAATAACCTATATTATGTTTGTAAACTACACATTAGATTATCATGCTTTAATCAAATATTATGTATGTTTTTTTAATCACTATTGAATAGCTGAAGGATTCAGATGCGTGTTTGGTATGTATGAGTGTGAAAAATCATGCTTTAAATGTTTCTTCCAATCAATTCTTTGTCAAATGTATCATAGTCTTGTTATAGAAATCATGTTCAAAAGTATATTTTGCAAGAGCCTGTAAAGTTCGGACCTCTGACTGAACAGATAACGTTGATTTATTGACCTGGTGGAGGAACAAAGCAATACCCCAAGCAAGGACAGTATCTAATTGGTCAAGACGTCCAGATAGGACGGTCTTAAAGTTGAGTTTAAAAACTCAGGACACCATCAAACTCTCTCTTACTCTTCTTCATAAAAATGCTCTCTTAGTCACTCTTACTCTCTTTGTCACCCTTCTTCTCTTTTGCCACCGCGTGCTGCTCTTTGAGTGTGCTCTGGCCCACGTGCCAGCTGCTACCGCGATGGAAAGAAAGCCACCTAGTCTCGTTACATCCTTTTATTTTTATTCTTTTACTTCAGTTTCTTTTCTTTCCGTGGAGTTTTGTGTTCTAATGTAAGTTTGCTACAAAGTCCAGCTCCGACTGCACTCGCTTCAAACTTCAACCAGACCAACTCCGCATCCTCAGCCAACGCCCAAGACGTCACTTCAAAGACTACTTAACTCACAACCAATCAGACACTTCGGGGAACCCCCTGTCTGCAAGGAGACACCAAGGAAACCTCTTAACACAGGCAAAGCAAGCAAGTACACCTCCAGGTTCTAACTGAATCAGGTGCATTTAATCTAAATGTTAGCCTCATTGAGAAACTCAAAGTGAGGGTTAAATAAGTGATTGATGGTTGTTCAGGTCTATGCAATTGAACATAATGCTGTAAACTTGGAATATCACATTTCCATTCTCTTAAACTCATCCTTTCCTCACTTTCTCTCTTTCTACAACGTGTGAATGTGTGAATGCTTGTGTTCATGTGTTAGATTAGTTTATGTCTTAGGTTTATATAAATAAAATCTGATTTATCTTGTGCTTTCTGCTCACAAGTTAATGCCTTAATCTGATGATTTCGTTACTGTGCTATTTAATAGTGTTTTCACTATATTTTGGATTTTAATATCCAGTGCAGAGTTTGTTATACGGCTCATTCAGTGAATCGCCTTAACACTGATTCTGTTCAAATCCCTATACAATCATAAATGATTCCCTTTGAGCTAAATTAAACTATTTCTTTAAATTTCATATGAATATTACTTTTATTACGTTACAACAGCAAGCAAATTTTCCTTACTTTAGCAAGGAATGTAATCCTCTTTATATCGAAAACCTCTGACATTTTTCTTTTCATATTCTCGTTTTGTACTTTTAATTTGTGACAAAAAAAAATTCTCAGATCTTTGTAAGGGTTGGATCCATATAACAGTGTGTTAGTCTAATAAAAATTGGGCTGATATTTATATTAAGTTTGAGTTTAATTATATTATATTGGGGATTAGTGGTACACAATGTCATATAATTAAATTGTTTGGCGGTGGCTTAGTCCGTTTGTACTTCTGACACTTCTGACACATTACTCATGGTATATTTATGTTGTTAATAAATGTTACGGTTATGGGTAAGCCCTGCCTCTCATTTATTTCCTTCCTCTAGAGGTCTTACCAACATTTTTTATATATTTGTCATGGTAGTAGTCCATTTTGACAGGTTTTTCTCTGCCTTACGCAATGTGCCATGTTGTATCTGACTATGAAGGTGATCCTGAGGAAGGTGCTATTTTCAGGACAGTGGCATTCCTCTAAGTTTTAATAAATAAAGTAAGTTGTTATTTGAATTATAAAGAAAGAAAGTGGATAAGGAGATTCTAGGTCTAATTCTAGTTGAGAAGCATTTTCTGGCGCTTCTATTTGTATGCCTAATATGTTGAAAACGTGTATTGTTTCTTCACATTCAGTTAGGAATTACATGAATCACGTAGATGATATCATATTTTCAATTCAAAATGGCAACATTTGAGAAAAAGTCATAGTTTGCCTCATTTTATATTACTGTAGTTCGTTTAACATTTATCTCCTAAAACAGTTAATAAACATTTTGCTGCTTCAATCTTAACCCTCTATCTTTAAAGGGTTAGTTCACTCAAAAATTAGCCCATGATTTACTCACCCTCAAGGCATCCTAGGTGTATATGACTTCCTTCTGGGGAAGTCATGGCCTAATGGTTAGAGAGTCAGACTCGTAATCCAAAGTTTGCGAGTTTGAGTCTCGGGCCGGCAGGAATTGTAGGTGGGGGGAGTGAATGTCCAGCGCTCTCTCCACCCTCAGTACCACGACTGAGGTGCCCTTGAGCAAGACACCGAACCCCCAACTGCTCCCCGGGTGCCGCAGCATAAATGGCTGCCCACTGCTCCGGGTGTGTGTTCACTGCTCCGGGTGTGTGTTCACGGTGTGTGTGTGTTCACTGCTGTGTGTGTGCACTTTGGATGGGTTAAATGCAGAGCATGAATTCCGAGTATGGGTCACCATACTTGGCTGTATGTCACTTCACTTCTTTCAGGCAAATTTATATTAAATATTTATATTAAAAAAATGTCCTCGCTCTTCCAAGCTTTATAATGGCACAAAAAACTCCAATAAAGCACATTCATCCATAAACAGTGCTACACAATGCTCTGGTGGGTGAATAAAGGCTTCTATAGCGAATCAATGTGTCTTTTGTAAGAAAAATATCCATATTTAAGATGTTATTCTCTAACTTCCGTTAACTGTTGTATGATCAAGCAGTTCCGGGCAGATGACAGGATGCATGTTTGATAATATGCTACTCTCGAGAGAACCGTTTGTTTATGAAGCAAAGGAAGCAAATTTTCCTTACTTTAGCAAGGAATGTAATCTTCTTTATATCGAAAACCTCTGACATTTTTCTTTTCATATTCTCGTTTTGTACTTCTAATTTGTGACTATTTTTTTTCTCTCTCTCTTCTGCATTTGTTACTTCTAATCGGCGCTTAACTGAAACCAACTGGCTATGATTTCCAAGCTGTGTTATTTTAGAATCACTGAGTGACTATTTTCATTTTAATTTTTGGCGGTTTTGTTTTTGTTTATTTATTTTAATATACAAAGTTAATAAAATTAAAATGAGAAATATTGCCTTAGAAACTACAGATGAAATTTAGTTTTTTAGATCTCATTTTATTTCAGTTAATGTTTATTTGATTTCAAATGAAAAAGTAATATCCATAATATTAAAAGCTATAATATCCCTGGTTCTGAGTGATCGGTAAATTAAATATTTTTACCAATGTGGCTAATATTTGTACACTTTGGTTTACAGTATTTCCTCTGTATCAGTGGGAGTTTGTTGAGAGATTTGGCAGCTGTGGGTTATTGTATGGAAGACCGGCATTGCCACTTAAAAATAAAAATGAAGAATCAATTTATTGATTTAATTTTAAACATCCATATCGGTCTACTCGGCTAGTTGATCTAAACAATATAAAAATGTATACTGTTGATAATCAATATAAAAACAGACTTCACATAGGGCTAAATGCGTAGCAGTTTAATAAACCTGCTAACGTTAAAGCAGTGGGGAATATAAACGTGCATGAGTTATTTTATTTAATCTGTGTTATTGTTTCATTTTTGACCTAAAACATAGAGACACTGACATTGATCTGTCTGCATTCAAGCATTTCAGTGTGCTTAAATGGAGCAGATTTAGTTCACAAACAACTGACAGTTTTAAACTAAATATGATTTAGTTAAAATAATCAATCCTAAAATTTGACATTAGTAAGTACTTTTCGCAGTTCTTGTGAGTTCAGTTCACTGGAGACTCGCTCTAAACGGATCGTTTGAATCAGTGAGTTGTCGACTAGAGAACAGCTGCAATCGGATCATTCCAATTCGTGAATGAATCGTTTGTTGTGATTTGCGAACCGATTTAACAGGTTCATTCAAAATAATCAGTTTGTTCATAAATCAGATACCGCTTCTGCATCTCGGAGCACATGATGTATTATAAAGAGTAACGATATGTTTTATGAAATGTAGTAAAGTAAAAAGTACGATCTTATTGGATCTTAGTGGAGGTTGGTAAAGACTTTTAAAGAATTGGTGTAAATAAAAAGGGTATATTTATTAACTGACTGGAGGATCTTATAGTGAGTGTTTGTACCCACATTACAGTACCATTGTGACTGGCTGCACAAGTGGTGTAATAATTTAGGAGGTGGATCGATATACTGTGAAATTACATAGTCTACATACATAGCCTACAGGTGCTGGTCATAAAATTAGAATATCATGAAAAAGTTTATATATTTCAGTAATACCATTCAAAAAATGAAACTTGTATATTAGATTCATTCATTACACACAGACTGATATATTTCAAATGTTTATTTCCTTTAATTTTGATGATTATAACTGACAACTAATGAAAGTCCCAAATTCAGTATTCCAGAAAATTTGAATATTGTGAAAATGTTCAATATTGAAGACCCCTGGTGCCACACTCTAATCAGCTAATTAACTCAAAACACCTGCAAAAGCCTTTAAATGGTCTCTCAGTCTAGTTCTGTAGGCTGTACAATCATGGGGAAGACTGCTGACTTGACAGTTGTCCAAAAGACGACCATTGACACCTTGCACAAGGAGGGCAAGACACAAAAGGTCATTGCTAAAGAGGCTGGCTGTTCACAGAGCTCTGTGTCCAAGCACATTAATAGAGAGGCGAAGGGAAGGACAAGATGTGGTTGAAAAAAGTGTACAAGCAATAGGGATAACCACACCCTGGAGAGGATTGTGAAACAAAACCCATTCAAAAATGTGGGGGAGATTCACAAAGAGTGGACTGCAGCTGGAGTCAGTGCTTCAAGAACCACCACGCACAGACGTATGCAAAACATGGGTTTCAGCTGTCGCATTCCTTGTGTCAAGCCACTCTTGAACAAGAGACAGCGTCAGAAACGTCTTGCCTGGGCTAAAGACAAAAAGGACTGGACTGCTGCTGAGTGGTCCAAAGTTATGTTCTCTGATGAAAGTAAATTTTGCATTTCCTTTAGAAATCAAGGTCCCAGAGTCTGGAGGAAGCGAGGAGAGGTACATAATCCACGTTGCTTGAGGTCCAGTGTAACGTTTCCACAGTCATTGATGGTTTGGTACCTGGTTTAAGGACCAAGTATGGGTCACCATACTTGGCTGAATGTCACTTCACTTCACACTTCATGGTATCCCTGTTCTTGATTGGCCAGAAAACTCGCCTGACCTTTACCCCATAGAAAACCTATAGGGTATTGTGAAAGTGACGTGACATACGACCAAGTATGGTGACCCATACTCAGAATTTGTGCTCTGCATTTAACCCATCCAACGTGCACACACACAGCAGTGAACACACACCCGGAGCAGTGGGCAGCCATTTATGCTGCGGCGCCCGGGGAGCAGTTGGGGATACGGTGCCTTGCTCAAGGGCACCTCAGTCGTGGTATTAAGGGTGGAGAGATCGCTGTACACTCACTCCCCCCACCTACAATTCCTGCCGGCCCGAGACTCGAACCCGCAACCTTTGGATTACGAGTCTGACTCTCTAACCATTAGGCCACGTCTTCCCTTGTGAAGAGGAAGATGCAATACGCCAGACCCAACAATTCAGAAGAGCTGAAGGCCACTATCAGAGCAACATGGGCTCTTATAACACCTGAGCAGTGCCACAGACTGATCGACTCCATGCCATGCCGCATTGCTGCAGTAATCCAGGCCAAAGGAGCCCCAACTAAATATTGAGTGCTGTACATGCTCATACTTTTCATGTTCATACTTTTCAGTTGGCCAACATTTCTAAAAATATTTTTTTTTTGCATTGGTCTTAATTGATATTCTTATTTTCTGAGATACTGAATTTGGGACTTTCATTAGTTGTCAGTTATAATCATCAAAATTAAAGGAAATAAACATTTGAAATATATCAGTCTGTGTGTAATGAATTAATCTAATATGCAAGTTTCACTTTTTGAATGGTATTACTGAAATAAATCAACTTTTTCATGATATTCTAATTTCATGACCAGCACCTGTATTTATGGAATCAAATTTCAGAGCATATCAACTGAAGGTCTGAAACATCAGTCAGTAAAGCATTTTTTTTTTTAAACAATGGAAATTTTTAACTAAAGTTATTGCAGCCATATTGCCTATGAATGAATGAAAATGCATATTTAATATTTTCTACACTTGATGAGGAGGATGAACTAATCCTTTGCCACCCAATTATGTTTATGACAAAGCTGAAGATGTCAAATGCTCAAATTATGATAGTATTAAATTATTTAACATTTCAAAGTCAGAGTATTTCTTATTCCTTCTTAAAGAGGCTGTTTGATTTAGTTTACCCATAAATGTTAATTAATGCATTAACTAGGCCTATCAAACGTACTAACATGTAAAGGCTGCCATATGACTTCATTCGTAGTTAAGGATAGCTCTTCGTTAGTTCATAATTAGTTAACTCCCTTAAAGTGATTAATTAAGTGCTAATTTAGACATTACATGATTATTCATGTAGGCCTACTCTTATTGTAAAGTGTTACCTATTTTATTATATGATATGATTAATATCATGTTTTTAAATATGATGGTTTCATTTTAAACACAGTGATTATCTCTATGGACACCCAACCCAGCCAGCAATGACATGTGGGGCCCAGATGAGGGCTTCATGGGCGGCAAATGTGGGCCCCATTATGGGCTTGCACCCGGGATCCACATTGGGGCCAGCCGTGGAAGCCCAGACGTACTAAAAGTGGGACCTGTAAGGGTACTGCATGGGTCTTAACTGGGTAATTCATGTCAGACCCATTTGGGCCCCACCTGCCTAAAGGGGTTTAACGTGGGCTTGCACCAGGATTCAACCGTGAATGCCCATATGGGCTTAAAGTGGGCTCTGTAAGGATCTTATGTTGGTCCTAACTGGGCAATTCATGCAAGGCCTATCTAAGCCCAACCATGCCAAATGGTTTAAGGAAACAATCTAAGAAAAATTAAAAACGAAGAATGAATACAAGTACAAGATAAATACAAGACACTTGATGCTTTGAACTGCAAGAAATATATTAAATTGAACAACAAAAATTATCTTTAAAAAACAATGTCACAACATACAGGTAAACTAAAAAATATATTTAAAAAAAAATCTCTGAAAAAAAAACCTCAAAAAAATTGAACAACAAACATAATCTTTAACTATTTAAATTTTACAACATACCGGTAAATAAATCAAAAATATATATTTTTTTAAAATCTCTGCGAAAAAAGAAAACAAAACATCTCTCCAAAAAATACATCCAAATACACTCATGGCGTTTGTGTTGTCGACGCTCTTGCTGCCCTCTCCCCGCCACGGTCACGTGCTCCTGTGAACCATTTCCCCACCAGGACCTGCAGATCGAGGTCCCTACACTTGTGTTCCTAGTTCAACCCAAACTTAGCGCATAAATATGCCATGCAGGACCCATATATGCATTCCCAGATCAAACCCATGCCCACTTGACCCATGCCTGTCCCTTATGGGGCCCATGTAATCAGCTCATATGGGCTTCCTATGTGGGACTCATACTACAAAACCTACATGGGACCCGCTGATTTCACCCAGCCAAAGTTCATGCCCACACAGTTCCCATGGAACCCGTAGTTAACCCATCTGGGCCCCACATGTCATTGCTGGCTGGGAACATAATAGGCTATATGATATTTACCATCTGAATCTAACCATGTCATGTCAACAAATGGAAAAGTCAGCCATCTATTAATTATCATGTTAATTAGGCCTACTGTGCGCCTTTAGCCCCAACAGCAGGAGCGATTTTTACCCCAAATACCATACTACTACATATGTTATTTAAAAACGGTTGCTTTATTTAATTTTAGCGATTCTCATTTGCTACTTAAACCTACAATATATATATTTTTAAAAACCCATAAAATGTTATATCAAGTAAGCACAGAATCAACTTTGCACTGCACCTGCATCTTGAAAAGCTAATGTTTTGGAAAGTGCTACGCCACGTTTTTGTTCCATCTAGTGGTTTAGATGAAAATAATATCAAAGGCGCCTTTAGCCCCGTTGTACCCTATATATATAATTTGCACAGCTGTACACAAGATATTTAACATAAGCAAAAGATCTGAACAACACATTTAAACCTATTTTATTTAAGTTTATTTAAACATGCAATAGTCAGCCTTAATGCATATAAGAATGATGATAAATTGAGCAAGTAACATTTAAAATACAGAAAAACATCTGTTTGTAATCTGCATCCAGCCTTGTCAGCTCTAACAGCTTTTATCTAGCAGTCAAAGCCACAACCTGGATGATAATGATTACTACAATGATAACGAGGCCAATACCAAGGCCGATGTGATTCAGGATGAGCGCCGTTTTGGAGTTCTTCTCTGCTAATTCTCGCCGTCCTGAGTAGTTGGCATCTCGAGTCTGTGAAAACAATTGTGAAACATAATGTCAACCATTTCTGTTCTCATTTCTTTGAGCCAGTGGCAGATGGGGAAGTTCTGAAATGAGGGGGTAAATTCCACTCTTTGTGAATGGATTTTCTTAGTTCTACATTTAATGCTCTATTTACATTTAATCGAAGTGGTACACTGAAGGAAAATCTGGTGTATAGAAACTTTTTTTTTTTTTTTTTTCAAAAATTGCGAGTAAATTTTACAACATAAAAGTAAGAATTGTGAAAAATAAACTTGAAAATGCCAGAAAAAAATTAAGATAAGTATTTTCTTTTATTTTACACACACTGTATTAAACATGAAATTTTGAAGTACAAAGACTGAAATTGTATTCACTTGTATAAATGTACTATACATATTCATTTATTAAGCCAATTATTTATGTTTGCAGTGAACTGCAAGTTAATTTAGCTTTGTGAAGATACTACTGGTTACTTGTTATCGTTCTCTTGAATGTAAACAAGTTTTTGGGTAAGTTTGCTGTAGTTCTGTTTTATTATGCACATTGATAACCAAGTTAACATGATACAAAGTTAAGCTATTATTTATTAGTATCAGCCTAGCAAATCCAGTCGACCAAATTCACAGTTGTTAGTGAACTACGTCTATGTTCAAAAATAACGGCTTGTATGTTTTCACATGTTAAAATATAGGCAGGCTTAACTCTCCAGTACTGTATGGCCCGGTTTCACAGACAGGGCTTAGCTTAAGTCAGGACTAGGCCATAGTTCAATTCAATTACAATTTTAAAGTAATTTTTATAGACATGCCTTAGAAAAAAAAAACATTACTGGTGTGCATCTTGAGACAAAACATTTTTTTACAATTTGATCTCTGTTGTAACAAGTTGGAAAAAATAATGGGCATGTCAGTCTTAATTTTAGGACTCTTACATTTTTGCTCAAGAATATTTCACAAAGCATTTTAGCTCTTAAACCAGCTCACAAATCTCGGAAAAGTTAGGGGTAGTAAAGAGGAATACAAGACCAAATCACAAACAATCCTAAAATAACTGTTTAAAAATACATGTTTAGAAACTTTTGCATTTATTGTATTTAACACATTGTATATTGTATGTATTTAACACAATGAAAATAGCATTTGACCTAAATTTAAGAATCATCAGCAGCTGAATATCTAGATAGCCCTGTGAATGTTTGTATCGTGGTTGTGGTTACCAATGAATGGGACATTGCAGTGCATTGCATGCACCTGTTGGATATTGACTAAATATCTACTTTATCTTTTGGCTTTAATAAGACTTCCCAAAGAAACAGGCAAGAATGAGCTCGTATGGGCCGTCCACAATGATTCCAGTTCTTTCCAACAACAAACCACTTGAATGTGACAAACTTGTAATTACAACTTCAGAAGTGGGAAGTAGGACGTTTCCAATATGTGAAGGCAGAATTAATGGTAAGAAAAAATTATTTGTGAATACAGCCCCGATCTACTGGTCTAATCAATAATACTTGTTCATATAATGACAGTTTTCAGTTAATCAAAGAGTAGCCTACATGTGTACTGATTTTTGTACCAATTTAAGTTGTAGGCTATTCTTTAGACGTACTATAGTAATGTTGGCGATTTACAGAGAGGCACCGCTTAGTCAGTGGTCTCTTGCTACACATTCTCACTGAGGGCTGAGGATGAAATCTTATAACCGCCCCTGTGTGTAGCCTTAACTTGAAAACATGCTGTTGAATGTTCAAGCAACTTTTAGTGAAATACTACAGTGCAGTACAACAGTAAAAATAACCTATAAAATAAGCCCCCCCCCCCCCCCCCAAAAAAAACTGTAGCTGTTCACACCTTTATTTATAAAACTGTCATTTACAGGAAGCAAAAAAAAAACAACAACCTGTAACTATGCCCTCATTACACATACTGGATCAGTTATAGGGAAGCTGCATGAAAGATCTAGTCATTTTTATTTGGCAATAAGTGCAAATAGCAATGGATTCTATTTACAGCAAGTGAAAATAGGAGTATTTTGTAATGATATGCTATTTACACTAAATGCAAATAGCTATAGATTCTGTTTACACTGTTAAAATAGCAAGATTTTCTGCTATTTATACTACTTGTTGCAAATAGTGGCAATCATCTGCAGTATTGTAGTACATTATAAAACAGTACGCAATTATACCGTATTGAGTGTAAATTATAATTTTAATTCAAATTATTAAATGGATGCCATCTTATTGGGACAATAAATCCCTCCCTACACCTACCCCTACCCCAATACTTTTATTTTCAACTTTTTGATTATTTCGTTCATTTTTATTGAAAATAAATGCCTTTCTGATGCGGCATGAGAGTTGAAAAGGGAGAGAAAAGTTTGGCAAAAGGCGGGGTCAAACTTGGGTCGATCACGTCAAGTCTTGATGACCAGTTCCGATTTTGTGACAATATCCGATTTTTTGGGACGACGTGCTTACATTTCTTTTAAAAGTGACCCGTATCCGATGTGTGCATTTTACACTGCACTTGGTGAAACAAGCCAAAAACAGCATATGATATGACAAATCAATTTGAATAGTACATTGAGTTTAATTTATTGGCATGGAATTCATATGGAAACGTTTTTAATGCAATATTTACATCTATACATCAAAATAGTTATATAGCCTAGAACAAATTCTTTAGAACAGTGATCTTCAGCTCCACTGAAAACTTGCGAGTGGAATAATACTCAGGTGGTAGCTATAAGCATGTCACATCGTCTGTGTTTTTTTAGTAATTAAAACCAAATGCGTTCATCAGTGATTGCATATCAAAGGCAGGGACATGTTTGTGTGACTGATATTAAAATAGCGTCTTTTTTTTAGTGTTGACTAACCCAATCACATGTTAGTGAGCGGAGTTAGTGTAAATATCCTTTGCCAACAAGGCGGGCTATTTGCACTTAGTATAAATAGACACTCCATTTTTGGCATGCCTACATATTTGCGTGACCACAAATACAACTTAAGCTTTAACAAGCCTCTCACCTATTTGGCAGTCAACTGAATCCCCTTTTATGTAGTTATGAAAGTTAAAATGTGTATAGTTCACTACTAAAGTACATGTTCACTAGAATTATATGACAGGTCCTTTACTACAAAAAGACAGTCACTGCGACACTCTATGTGCTTCTTAAAACCATTTTCATAAGTTTCACGTTATATTGTCAGCTTGGAAATTATGTAAATGCGCATGCCCAGTAGCTGCAGCTGAATCCCTTCTAGCCTTAACCACAAATCAGACAGGAGAGTAGATAACTTCGGTGAACTTAAACTTAAAATGGTGTGTTCCACGGTTGAAATAAAACACTTTCTGGTGTTTATTCATGTTCATTTCGTGCTTTAAGTAAATATGAAAAGACGATCGGTTCACATGTTTGTCACGACACATTGAAGAGCCGCAAAACGGTATTGATTGTTTGAATTTCTTTAAAAATGACACAATTTAAAAGCTGAGGGTCCTGAGACCTTGTTTCATATCCAGTGTTGGGAAGGTTACTTTGGAAATGTAATAGGCTACAGATTACAAGTTACTTTTCATCTACTTTATTAAAGTAATGTAACTGATTACATTTGATTACTTTTTTATTGCTTTTCTAAATTTATAATGTTTTCAACTGTTAAAAAATCAGATGTAACCCCCTTTTGTAATCATTAACATTTTCATAAGTAACTGTAATTTAATTACACATTTTTTCTTAGTAACTGTAACTGATTACAATGACTTTTATTTTGTAATTAAATTACATAATTCCGTTACATGTTACTAGTTACTCCCCAACATTGTTCATATCAGAAGTAACCTGCTCTGTCTTCTCTGTCGGGGTGTTGTC
This sequence comes from Barbus barbus, assembly GCF_936440315.1. NCBI lineage: Eukaryota > Metazoa > Chordata > Actinopteri > Cypriniformes > Cyprinidae > Barbus > Barbus barbus. The sequence continues at coordinate 27,604,415 of NC_136740.1, forward strand.
AGTTTCCGCTTTGCTCTGCGATGTATTTTTTACTGCACGAGAACGTGTGTAGTGTGAGAGCGGCATTGTTTGTCGGTCATGGCAACAGTAACTAAGGGTGGGCGGGTTTTGTGAACGGTTAATTGTATGCTTAATGCTTAGAAATGTTAAAGAAATTAGATAAAAGGAAAGCACTTGGCCTAATATACTTACAGAGATGGAGTAAATCAGCGCAGCAATGCCCAGAGGTAAACAACAGCACAGCATGATGAAGATGGAGTAGGCCAGGTAATCTGGCAGTGGATCAGCCAGTGGAGCGGCGGTCACAAAAACTGCAGGCTGCATAGTGACCACAGTTTGTCCTAGATACGGCCCCTGGGCGTAGGGGCCCTGGAGGACTGGCTGGCTTGGAAAGGAAGGAGGATATCCGGCAGGATTGTGCTGGTATGATGGTGGTGGTGCTGCAGGCATCCCTGATTTCTCAGATGAATTTGAGGCCCCTGGAGGCTGATCGAAAGAGTGGCTGGGATCCATTCATGTGATTATTTGATTTTCCTTTGCCTTGTGATCTGCAGCAACATATGTAATACTGCACTCTGGTTCAGTCTTTTATGTGCTGATGGAAGTAGTCAGTAAATGGGAGGTGAGTTGTGGGTTGCCGGGGAGGAGTGACAATAACTTTTCGGTCTCCATTACACTCTGTGACCGCAGGCACCACCTTTTTAGTTTCCATTTACACTGATGAACTACTTGAAATTTAAGAGGATTATTTCACCACACCCGACCATTGTTCTGGGATCTTGTGACAGTGAATCTTCCTCTTTTTTAAAATCTTTTTCCTCATCCTCCAGCACTCTCAAAAAAAAGGTACAAAAGCTGTCACTGAGCTGGTACTTATACAAAGGGGTTTAAAGGTACATATCAGTACGTAAAGTGTACATATTTATACCTAAAAAGTACAAAAATTTACTTTTTGAGAAGGTACTGCCCCTGTGAAAGATTTCGTACCTTTTTATTTTTTCTAAAAGTGTGTCAGCATTGCATTACATTTACTCATTGCAACATGGGTTATAAACTCACCCTTCCTGTATTTTAGAAAAAAAGCATTCTTAATTAAATGAGAAATAGCTTCTTAAAGAATGAAATGGTTTTTTTGGCCAAATCATTCCTCACTAGGCCTATGGTCAATAATTTGTCAATAATTATCCATTGATCCAAAATCTCCATTGATCATTACATTTAAAATCATAACACCAAATGTGTTTGTTAAATTATATTTGAGGCTGTTGTATTAAAGGACACCTTGTATACACTCTTAAAAATAAAGGTGCTTAAAAGGTTCTTCAGAGCAATGCTGTAGAATGCCATTCAGTCAAAGGTTCTTCAAAGAACCATCTCTTTCTTACCTTTTTATAATCTGAAGAACCTTCTTTCACCATAAAGAACCTTTTGTGAAACAGAAAGTTTCTTCAGATGTTAAAGATTCTTTATGGAACCATTTAGACAAAAAAGGTTCTTCTATGACATTGTGAAACACCTTTATTTTTACGGAGTGTCTATTTGCACTATAGTGCAAATAGCCCGCCTTGTTGGCAAAGACTATTTACACTATCTCCACCTACTAATGTGTGATTGAGATAGTTAAGACTAAAAAAGACACTTATTTTACATCAGTTTCAATGGCGTAGATGGAATGGCGCGTACTTTTTGACGCGATCGACCTGAGTTCGAGCCTGCGTTTTTTTTCTCCTTTTTCAAATCTCATATCGCATCAGAAAGGCATTTATTTTCAATGCAAATGAAGAAAATAATCAAAAAGTTGAAAATAAACGTATTGGGTAGGGTTAGGGTAGGAGTAGGGAGGGCTTTATTGTCCCAATAAGGTGGCATCCATTTAATAATTTGAATTAAAACTATAATTTACACTCAATACGTTAATATTACTGTTTTATAATGTACTACAATGCTGAGGTGCAGATAATTGCCACTATTTGCAACAAGTAGTATATAAATAGCAGAAAATCTTGCTATTTTACCATAGTATAAATATAATCTATAGCTATTTGCACAGTGTAAATAGCATATCGCTAAAAAATACTGCTATTTTCACTTGGTGTAAATAGTATCTATTGCTAAAAAATATGCTATTTCCACTTAGTGTAAACAGTATCTAATTGCTATTTACACTTAGTGCAAATAGACGCTGCCTTATTTTTAAGAGTGTAATATCTCTCACAATTTACAATATTCAGTGTAGATGATAATGACAAGTACTATAGATGATATCTGACCTCTAAACTCAAACCACAATCTGCAGACAGCAAAAGATTGAGTGATACTATAGTTTGTACTGGTAATAAATCTGGCGTGCCATATTCTTTCTCACTAATGTTTTTTTAATACTTTTTTTTATTTTACTATTTAAATGGTCAGTTAGGATACTGAGAAGCACTGTATATTCTTCCGCAGGAGGTCAAGCAAGAGCTAAGTGGATAATGTGAATGTAGAAGCACAGAGTCTCTCTCTCTCTCTATCCATCCATCCATCCATCAATAACGAATATCTTGAACTCTTTTAAATCACTCTACACCAGGGGTTAAATTAGGCCAGTGGAAAATCTGCCCTACTGCTCAGGATGACTTACTGGAGGAGAGGTTTTGACTTCCTAGCAAGTCTCATGTGTAGCTAGTTAGTCATGCGACCAAAAAAGCATAAAGGTAGTGGTGGCATATAATAGTGTTGTTGCCCAGATTTTACTTGTTGTCATTTCACCCTTTTCTCACAGATATGCACATTGATTTGTATAGGAGGGGTTGTGATTCAATGATGCAACTTCATTCTTATGTGATTTATTATCTACACTCGATTTTGGGGTGTATGGCAGATGAATATTTATTGCTGCTCTACATTTTATGGACAGTTGGCCATTTATGAGTGCTGAATGACTGGCAAAAGACATACTTATTTGAAAGCGACTGGCTATGAGTTCCAAGCAGTGATATTAGTATCACTGAGTTACTATTATAGTTTTTTTAATTATTACTTTTTGGAACTTTTTGGTAATTTATAGTAGTCTTTATACATTTTAATTTCAGTTTAAGTTTTTTTTTTTAGTTTAGTTTACCAAGTATATGAAGTATTTAGTATAAGTGAAGTGAGTAACATATTTTACAGGTAGCAGGTTAAGGCAGCATGAGCAGGCTCTGAATCTGGGGAGAGTGATTACTTTTATAGGTTTTATTAAAACACATGTTTATCATGTTTGCACAATGTCTGTACTTTCTTCTGCACTGGAAGCTCTTGTCACCAGGCCAACTTCCTTGTGTGTGTAAACATACTTGGTACACAGTAAATTTCCTGGTGTTAAATCAACACTGCATATGGAAACTGGTTCCCATATGTACACTGTGCAGTGCTGATTTAACACTGGGGAATCTACTGTGTAATAAAGCTCTTTCTGACTTCAGATTATTTTAATTGTTGTTTTAATATAACAGTGTCTGTATTAGTATAATAAAAAATTGTGCTGATGTTTCTATGAAGTCTGAGTGGAGGTGGCTTAGTCCTTTTGTGCTTCTGACACTACATTACTTATGGTATATTTATGTTGTTTTGTAGTCCTAACTCCCATTTATTTCCTTCCTCTGGAAATGTTACCTACATTAACAAATTTGTCATGGTAAAAGTACATTTCGACAGGTTTTTAATGTGCCATGTTGTATCTGACAGTTTTAACTATGCAGGTCATCCTGAGACCATGTCTAACTTACACAGGACGTGAGCAGCGAGGTGAAAGTGACGAAATGCTTGCATGAAATGAAATAAACTAAAATTCTTGTAAACTGATGCCATTCTATTTATGACATTCTGACACAAAGTTCAAATCTTTTTGGTAACAGCATAACATAACAGCAGATAACAGACCTTTAGCCTAATTGTTTTTGCTAGGGACAATTTAGTGGTTTCTGGAAATTGGTAGGGACATGTCATAGCTGTCACGGTTTGGTGAGGGAGAAACACATGAAGAGGATAAGGATAAGCAGTGTTTAATAATCCACATAAGAGTAGTCCATATTAGAGAGGCAGCATACAAACACATACCAGGGAATTACAGACGAGACCGGACGAAGAAACACTGAACTGAATGCAACTTATATGGGGAACGATAATGAGGATAAACGAGACACACCTGAACATAACGACAGAATCAAACATAAGGGAAAACTAGGTCACACAGAGCACATGGGGAATGAAAACACAACAAAACGTCCATGGGTGTGACAGATCACCCCTACCCCTCTCTCTCTCCTCTCCTGGAACAACAAAGGGAGGGACGGAGGGGGACTTAGGTGGAGTGAATGTGGGATGGAAAAAGGTGATTGGAGGAGGTTCAGATGAATTAACTCCTGGGAGTAGGACGATAAATAGGAGTCCAGGGTGGTGATGGAAGAAGGAGCCAGGGAAGAAACTGTAGGAGCCAGGGCGGATCAGATGGAGGGAGGAGTCAGGACGGAGACAGGAGGGACTTGAAGCAGGAGGAGCCAGACAGGACCCAGGCCACAGCCATGATGGCGGCCCATGGTGGAGACGACGGAGGGAGGAGCAATGGTGGAGGAAGGGCTGACAACCCCAGGGGACCGACTGACACCGGCGGAGCAGGTGGTGGTGGACCCCGAGAAGGAGAGTCAATGAGCCAGGGCGACACAGAGGATCCGGAGGGCCAAGGCGGAGCAGATGGCGCCAGTGACTGAGGCAGAGCCAGAGCGACTGAGGATCAAGGTGGAGCCGGAGGGACAAGGGAGCCCGGTGGAGCTGGTGGACTGACAGGCCACGGCAGAGAGGAGCAGGCTAGCAGCCATGGTGGAGCCGCTGGGTCGATGGGCCGAGGCGGAGTCCGGGACTCAGAGGCTGGAGGAGGAGACAAGGGCTCCTCCAGTCACGACACCGATGGAGACTGGCAGACCCGTGGTGAATCCAGCGCACAGATGATGGGCTGAAGGTGAGCAGAGGGGCTGACAGGAGACAGTGGTGGCGATGGTGAAGCAGGGATGACAGGAGGAGGAGGCAGGGTGGGTGGTAAATCTAGACAGGTAGAGGGTTCAGGGATGGTGTGTGCCACACACACTTACTTAACTTACTTTTCTCATTTAGCAGACGCTTTTGTCCAAAGTGACTTACAAATAAGAAAAAGTAAAAGTCAGCCTTTTATGTTCTTTTTGGTCTAGAGTGGCAATTTGGCGAGCTGTCCCGACATGAAGGCCATATTGTTTAGTGTTCTTTTCATGCTCTGGATTAGCATATTGTATACATAACATGATCATCACTTAATATGCTAAACTGCTATAGGGTAAAACTCTGATCTCTGAAAAACACCTGTTTAAATGCATAGAAATATTTTTGTGGAAATTCTGTGTTTTGAATTCATTTTCTGTTAACGTCATATTAAGGTTATTTTATGTAGGCAATTCTGTCAATGCACTAAAACCACCAAAACTCTTCATACATATCTCAGATCAATTCATTCTTCTACGACACTAGCAAAAATTGTCACCCAACAATCACACACTGTTATAAAACGGGTATTATGCAGTGTTTTCTTTTGTAAAATGTCTTTATAAAACAAGAATTTCAACTCGGTTGCATTGGGGTCTTGAAAACAAACACACATCTATTTGGGTTGAACAATCAGATAGATAGATCTAAAAATGAAATGTGTAATGAAATAAAAGCAATATAATGAGATGTATTATTATATATATTTTTATGTGTAAAAACATAATAGCCTACAAAAGTAGCCCTATGTAAAATAATTAGCTACACACAGGATATTGAAGATAAGCAAAAGGTCTAAAAACATAATAGATGTAAAGTGAACAAAAACAGATAGGTCTACATTTGTCTAAAAGAAGATGACAAGCAATTTTTGGCAAGTCTATAATAAACAAGAATAAGTACTGTTTTTTCATGTTAAATTAAATTACTCGGTTAACGCTTTTATTGTTTAAAACTTGTTTTACTGGGTAAATATTGAAACACTAAACTAATAATGTTTACAATATAAAAGAATCAAATTTGTAGCCTATAATCTGCATCCGACAGGTTTAACACCTTTAACAGTTATGGATAGGCTATTTGCCTATATTTTTTTTCAACACAAACATGTAGACTTTCTTTTTGCATTTGAACGAACTCTCGAGGACGGGAGGACGAACTGAATTCTGGGTTATGGCCCGTATCAAGTCCGCACAAGTCACCTCTCGATGCATCCTCGGTAAAAGGGGCGGATCAAGAACACATCCGGGGATTTGAACTGGACTTGGCTAGATGTGAACTTTGAATTGGAACAGTACTTGGGCAGCGACTGATGACAAGTACGCATATTGAGAAACGGCCCTAGTTTCTCCCTCATGTTGCCTTGTTAATTTGATTTCAGGTGTGTCTTGTTCCTCCCTGATTGTCCTGTGTATTTAAGGTCTTGTCCGTTCAGTTAGTGTTTGTCGGTTCTGAATGTTATTCCTTGTGTTTCCCGTGTCTCCTACGCTCCCCGTTGGATTATTAAAGACTCTTGTTTGGGAATTCCTCGTCTCATCGTTCTGTGCTTCCTTGCTCCCTGAGAAGTGTGACAATATGCATTTTCTGTTGACATAACATTGGTTATTTTTACTTACACTTTCACTTCTGTTTAAACACTAAGAAGAATGTGTTGGAAACTCAGAAGCGAAGACCAGGAGACTCTTGGGTATCTAAAGAGTTCTTTATTGAGAACGTGCTGCGTGGCACTGCAGTCATCAAAAGCCTAAGGCAGTATTACATTGTAGTTTATATACATTTAGGGGCAGTGTTTAGGAATTGAGACAAAGCACCTGGGTGATGACAAAGCATGCAAATGAAGTATTCAGGTATAGCAACCTGCCCCATTTAACCACTCCTAATCCAATCAGCATAACTACCCAAAGACTGGGGCAGGGGCACCAAGAGCCATTACAAACAAAAGGTGAGAGTCTCCGTTATCTGGCTCATTTGACTTACAATAAGAGAACAGGAACTGGCAGGAACCTCTTGCTACAAACTTTGTTTAACAGAATCATTCATCTGATGTCATCATATTTACCTTAAATGCTAAATACAACGTATTTCACTTTAGTTTTTTCAGGTGATTGTATGTAAGGACATAGGATCAGTAGATCTAAGACAGAACCTGTTAGCCTGCACCAGAGCGACCTCGCACTGAACGCTCTTTGTTTGCATGTGTCATTGTTTTCTAATAGAATAAATGAAACGGGACAAAGTTAATCTTGTCAAACTATATATCATTCTGAGGGTCTAAGCCTCAAGCATCGACGACAGATCGCTGTTTTTCGATGGAAAGCTTATAAGGAATGAGTGGCACAAATTTGCTACATTTGTGTAAGCAGTACACATCCAAACACGCAGAGTAAAAAAGCCGTACGTACCTTTATCATTGTAATAACGAGCCACAAACGCGTCCACTGCTGAAATCCCAGTTTAGTTAGAGAGGTAAGGGTCCACAGAAAAACATCCCAGCGAGCACTTTTAGTCCAGCGAAACAATAACGTTGTAATAAGGATGAATATTCCTTTGTTTACGTTTCATTTCTTCAGAGAGTTATTGTTCGCGTCCGTTATGGAATAAATTACGCTCAAAAACAGCGTCTTGGTGGTAAAAAAACAAAACGATTTTGTAGAATACGGTCTTACAAACATAATGAGACCGTCTACGGAAAAAAAAGTCTCAGAAAAGCGGAATATAGATTATTTGAATTTGGCGCTCCCTCCTGCCGGCAGTGACGCTTCTGTGACGCACGCTGTCATCTGAGCGGGGCATAACTTAGCGATCTGCTTTATCCATAAAAAACTGTTTTTTTTTTCTTCTACATTTTTTATATGTGTGTGTGTGTATTGTGTGGGGAATGTGGCCGTGTCTGCATGATTATAATCTGTATGGACGCACATCAGCGTGTTTATTAGCGACTCTATGACGGCTATCATTGTGATTCATTGATCAGCTATTATTGATTATATGGCCCATCTGTTTGATTATAATCTGAATGGAAGCACATCAGCGTGTGTTTACTGACTCTATGACCATGTCTGGCAATATCACTTCACGTCTGGCAGTGATATTTATCATTGTAATAACGAATAACGAAGAATACTTCAGTATACATACTATATACAAAGCATTTTTTTCTATTTTTTTTCCTTTTTTATTACTCAAATAATTATTTTTGTATTTTTTAGTGCTCAAATAAATCTGTCTATTATTTTATAATTGAAAAACTATGCAGGAACATGTATAATGACTAAAATAGCTTGTATAATTCTGCAATCCATTTAGTGGTTATTTTTCCTCAAACAGGGGGGTGGGGGGACTATAAATAGTTTCAGAAAAAATATTGCAGGAATCTCATTTTTCATGGTATCTTCTTCAAATTTGAAATATGAACTGATGAGACACATGGCTTTCGATCCATTACTTTTCTGGATTGCTCCAGGACTTATTTCATGTATTTGTATATGAAATAAAAAAACATTCAGTGTGGAAAAATATTTTTCAAGGCACGTCAGTGTCTATAACTTTTTATCTTTTTGAGCATTATCAACTCTGGATGATAGATAGTAAAGCCCAGAGTCTCTTCTTTCCAAAGATACCTAATTTGTTTGTGTAAGCACACTTTGTCACAAACTGTTACCATTTTAATTCAGGTAGGTTATTTTCACCTGCGAGGCCCTAAATGGGGTTGAAGGTTAAAGTGTTAAATTTGTAATCCCACAAATGAAACCCATATTTTTTATTAACAAAATATTTTAAACATTTGAACATTCATAAACATAATTTGTATGTTCTCATGTTTAAATTTATTAATTTAGTAGATGTCTTCTGTTTTTTAAGGGTAGGAGAGCCAAACTTTTTAGCATAGATACTGCAACATCCCTAACTTGACTGAAGGCGCCTCCTGGTGAAATCAACATGTAGCATGATGAAAATAAAATCTTAGGAAGCAGATGGGGATGATTTCATGATACCCGATAATGTTTTTGGTGGTATCTTTCTCCCCTTCCATTAAAGTTATTTACATTCTCTGGGACACACTTCTCATATAGGTCACTTTTTCAAAATGCTTTTTAGAGTACTCCTAACCAACTTTCAGTTAATTAATCTTACATTCAATGTGCACCAAATGCCAAAACACTTTGTACACATCTCAAATCAAATCATTCTTTTATGACACTAGCAAAGGATATCACTCAACAAGCACACATTGTCACAAAACCATGACCTAAGAAAAAACAACGCAGTATTATACAATATATTTTTAATGAAAAATGTCTATAGTATATATCTAAGGTCCACACGTTTCAGATCAAAATTATTCCTAAGGCTTATTTTGAGATAAAATTATTATTGAGCATTTATCGACCTGTTATTGAGCAATACAAACACTTATGATGAAATTATTTGATCACTGGGAAACAACTCTCTTTGTAGTAATTCTGGTTGTCATGCTTTTTGAAAATCATTTTGTGTAAGGTTGCAGGTAGTTGTTAACTGTCAGACACACCATTTTGTGTGGGAAAAACCTGGGTCTATGTCTTACAGTTTGCTAAAATGATGCTCATTCAATAGGAATATATTTCTGTTAGTTATTATTTAAAATGCAATTCTATAATAATCAAAAACTACTGATTGTTAGTTGATCAAGCTTTTTTGTTTTAAACATTCAATAATCAGGCTTTACAGCATGTTTTAACCCCATGAATATTGACACATTAAGCAAATAACATGTAAAATTAAGATTTGCATCCAACCATGACAGCTCTAACAGTTAAGGATATGATTCATATTTTTAATCAACACAACCTCATAGATAATAAACAATACAGTAAAAATGAGGCCTAGAGCAACAGCGACATGATAGGGTGCATGCTGTTTTGGAGTTCTTCTTTGCTAATTCTCGCCGTCCTGAGTAGTTGGCATCTTGAGTCTGTGAAAACAATTGTAAAAACACAATGTCAGCCGCTGTTCTCTGTAGATCCCACCTTCTCTCATGGCATGATTTGTGTCACGGTTCACGAATTCACTGGTTTCTTCATGTCTCGTGTATTGTTGTTCTCTGTGTGTGTCTGTGTGTATGAGTGGGCGTGACCGCTCACTCCAGTCATCAGCGCGCCAGCTGATCTCTATTCCACCACCAGCTGCTGCCAATCTACTCACCTTTAAAGTCTCACCGCACTTTCCTCTCCTTGTCAGATCGTTGGTTGATGTCCTCCGTTCATCGTGTGCCGTCTGCTACAGTGTTCCTGGTCCTCGTCTGTCTGGAGTCTTCGTGGTTTTCGTCTCGTCTGGATGTTCACCTGCACTGGATTCACCATCACCACTCGTCACCAGCACGCTGTCCATCTAGTCCCTGCGTCACCAACCCACCCGAGAGACCATGCTCAATTTGTGTCCTCTGACCAAATAAAGACTAATTCTCACTTGCATCTTTGCTTCCTCCTCTTTTGTCGTGACAATTTGTTGATTGTGTACAATGCCTGCGTTTTATTGGTCAAACTATTTTTAGATCATTACCTTCAGCAAGTATGAAAACAGGAAAACAAAGCCAAAACCCAGATATTTTAGGCAATATAAAAATCCTGACCAGAACGTGTCCTCGGAAAGTGGCACGTCTGGTCACCTTAGCATAGACAGGAATGCAACTACCACGTTCAAGGCTCAGAAACGTAGTAAGGACATTGTTAAAATAGTCCATGTGACATCAGTGTTTCAACCTTAATTTTATGAACCTTCAAGAATACTTTTTGTGCGCAAAGAAAACAAAAATAGCTTTTTTGTTAACAATTTCTTATTCATTCTCTGTCGCATAACACTCGCACATGTGGAATAAAACAGACAGTGCTAATAGAAATTATGCTCTGAAGAAAGACCATGTGAGAATTAATCTGCTCTCAGATACCAATGATAACAAGGACTCAGTATCCTCTCTTCTCTCTTTCGCGATACTCTTCTTTGGTGTTTGTTTACACTGGTTTTCGAAACAGCGCCACCACTCTTGCCCCTTTGTGCAACAGCAGCTGCTCCGGGCACGTGATCTAAGCTCAAATGTAATACTGCATTAATGCCATGTCGTAACAAAGTCCCTTTCAAGAAAAGTCCATTCGGCCTCCATATGACAAAATCTCAAATGAACTGCCCCATGAATGTTGTTTCTTATTCTCAAATAGCATTTAAAAAGCTTATTTTTCAGGCTAGACCAACCGATGCGTAGTTCCAACGCGCTTATGACTGTGCATGCCCATCGGCTGGTCCAGCCTCAGGTTTCTATGGGAATTGAAGCTTCTAATGGCTCCTGCAGTGACGCAAAGACTTTACCTATCAACGATTGGCTCTTTCATTTAGAAGGTGGGAATATCCCGCCATATTACGCATTGCATTGCAGTATATGAGTGAACCATCGTTGTATTTCTATAGTCTTTGGTCATAATCACAATAATTCGGAGATGACAACACGTGACAACACGATGACAACACGGAGATGACAACACTTCCCCCTGGGGAAGTCGTGGCCTAATGGTTAGAGAGTCGGACTCGTAATCGAAAGGTTGCGAGTTCGAGTCCCCGGCCGGCAGGGATTGTAGGTGGGGGGAGGGAATGTCCAGCGCTCTCTCCACCCTCAATACCACGACTGAGGTGCCCTTGAGCAAGGCACCGAACCCCCAATTGCTCCCCGGGCGCTGCAGCATGGCTGCCCACTGCTCCGTGTGTGTGTGTGTGTGTGTGTGCATTTGTTCACTACTCACTGCTGTGTGTGTGTGCACTTGGATGGGTTAAACGCAGAGCACCAATTTCGAGTATGGGTCACCATACTTGACAATACGTCACGACTTTACTTTACTTTACTTTACTTCAACTCGGTGCTGTTCCAAAGCCATTAGAAGGCAAGCCTGCAACCTTTAGCCAACAAAGTGCAACGGCTAATGCTAACGCTTCCGCTTTGGCGGTACGTGAAAAAGGAGACCAGGCCATTTTTTTTAAATGGATGTCAACGGAGGAGAGGCTTCACTACACTGAATAAACAGCTTTTTAGAGGACACAGCTTATCATTTAATGAATCGACAGCCTATCTGCTAATCTTCAACATGTTTTACCCTACACAATACTTTTGGATTTAACTATTTTTAGAGTTTACCATGAAAAAAAAAAGTTACTTTTTGGAACAGGTGGGATTCAGCTCACTGCACTTCTCATTCATTCCTATGGCCCTGTCCCAAATGGAACGCTTTATGTGCACTTGCGGTCTTATGGACTTACAATGGCTGCCGTCTGCGTGTGTCCATTAAGTCCATGAGACCGTAGGGTGTCCCATTCGTCATTTTAGCATTCAGAAGGGTGCTCGCTAGTGCCCCCTTTTGCGGCCGCTATCTGCCCTTGATCCGCACTTCTGCCGGGCCAGCACTGGGTTGAGCTCCGCAGCAGACTTTTTACCCGACAGTCAAGGCAGCATTATGTCACGAAAGTGCAGACTCAGAGGAAGACCGCAAGGGTTTATTAGGGTGCCATTTGGGACAGGACCTATGGTATCCGTAAATGGCAACTGTATGTGGTACAACTCTGACTAAAATTAAATGACGTCAAGATTGTAATGTGATTAGTTATTAAGACACATGTGATCCAAGTTAGTCGTTACGCTTTCTTCAATAGTAAATAATAAAGACCTGGTGGAGAGAACAAGCCTTGAGAGAGTTGTGAGTGAGGTCCAGCTATTTTAATTGTCTTTAGAGTTGTCTTTTGTGCTTAATTGACTGTTCGTAAAACCCCGCCCTCTTTAGTTACTGCTGCAGTGTCTGACACACAGTAAGAAATACATTGCGGAGCAAAGAGGAAACTCATAACTCACTAACAGACAAGACAGAGCAGGTTTTGGAATGAAACAAGGTTTCAGCTTTCAAATTTTTAAATTTTTCAAGGAATTCAAACATAAAATAAATACCATTTTGTTGCTCTTAATGTGTCGTGACAGATCGTTGTATTGCATCAGTTCTAGTGGCGCATGAATATTTACTTAAAGCACGAAATAAACACGAATGAACATCAGAGCATATTTTATTTCAACTGCGGAAAGACGTCAACACCATTTTTCAAGTTTACGTCCACCGAAGTTAATCTACTCCCCTGTCTGATTTGTTTGTCGGGCAAGATGGTGGATTCACTGTTATGATTGGTCAGATTGCCTGTCAATCAAGCTCTTTGCGAACGGTCAATTTGACACGTTATTTGACAATTGACAAAATTAATGAAGTGGGAAGTTGCAGTTTAGGCTTAGCAATATCTTTGTCTTATCTTATTTGCAAAAGATTTGAACTAATTTCGGTTTATTATTTATTTATTCATTTTGTTTTTATTGGTTTTCATAGCAATATCTGGCAACACTGCATCGCTGGAACTTAAAATGACAGTAATCAAAAAAGCCCACGGAGAGGTTATTGTTGACAGGATACCATTTTCATTCAGTAAGGCAAATGCAAAAAACCCCAAAAACATCATGATATTATCTGTCAGAAACCTCAACATCAAAAACTGTAGCATATAGCAATGGTTATTAATGAATCTAATTAGTCATAAATAACTATTCATAAATATATTCATGAATATATATAATTTCAAAAAGTCATTATTGTATGTTTTATTTGATGTCACTCATCATAATTCAACACAAGAAATATTCTGTCTGGATCACATCTGGCTCATTAAAAGGATACTCCACCCAAAAATTTGTATTCTCTCATTTACTCACCCTCATGCCATCCCAGATGTATATGTATATGGCTTTCTTCAGATTAACACAAAGATGTTTAGTGCATATAATGCACATGTATGGAACCACTTCAAAAAGCACACCAAGTAGATATTATGGTAAAGTAAAAAAAAAAAAAGTATTTGTATGTTTCTTTCACATGCCTATTATTCCACTTAAGAATACATCAACTGAGGTTATACAGGTTAATTTTGTCTTATCGTTGTGCAGTCTTTTAAGCATCATCTTTGTAAAGCTGTACACTTGCATTATATGCAGAAAGATTGATTATTTTTTCTAAAACTCTGAGTTTGTGTTCATCTGAAGAAAGTCGTATGTTGTTGCACTAGATAAATGTGTTTGATCCATGCCATAGCATTTTGTTTTCTCCCTTTAATAACACTTCTGTATATCATTTGACGAAACATTTTATGCAGTTTATTTTTAAGCAATTTCACTTTGCATTGAGATGGCTTTCTTTCTTTCTATCACGAGTCCGGGTCCTGCGGTTCTCCCTCTCACCACCAGAGATCGCCAAATGCAGGAAAGACTACTTTTTAATAAACAAAAAGGCCAACAAGGCAAAACAAGAACAGGAACTGGATACAGCAGATGGTAACACAGTGCATGTATCAACAACAATAAACAGCAACTACAATTAATCAGCCAGGCAGAGTGGTGAGTTATAGGAGAATATATAGTCTGTCACAATGGGGAACAGCTGAGGGTGTAATGAGTGACAGGTGAATGAAATCTGGAGAATTGAGTCTGGGAGGATGGGAAGGTACCCGCTGGGATTATCACTTTTAATATTCCACTGTTATAAATGAAAATAGTAATAAAAATAGAGAAGAAACTCAGGATCTCTGAGAAGCAACTGCTTAAATTAATTATTTTTATTTTGTATTTTATTTTTTGGGCAGAAATTCTGTGTATTTTGTATTCATTTTCTGTTTTTTTTGTTTTTTTACAATTTACACTTTCACTTCTGTTTAAACACTACGGAGCCCTTTGAGGGACATGGTGGTGGGAAAAATTCAGTGTGGGAGGAAAAATATTTTTAAAGTGTTTTGCGTTCGCTCGCAAAACCAGTTGAGTTCGGACAGCTTGTAGTGGTTACAGCTCATATGTTCACAATGGAGCGGTTCATAATATGGTTCATTTGAACTTGGACTCAAGTATAAAGAAATACAGTCAGTGCTTAGTTCAAGGCACGGTTTGGGACATTCTAAAATGCTTAATGTTTTAAAACGGTGACATTTGGAGGACCAAATTCGATAATAAAAGCTGATAAAATTATTAGGCTAAAGTTTTACTTTGTCTTAGTGCTGCGTTTAACACGACAGACCATGACATACTCCTAGATCGATTACAAAACTATACTGGTATTCAAGGGCAGGCTTTAAGATGGTTTAGATCCTACCTGTCCGATCGCTACCACTTTGTTCATTTAAATGGGGAGTCATCTCAATTATCACCAGTAAAGTATGGAGTACCACAAGGATCTGTCCTAGGTCCTCAGCTATTTCAATATACATGCTGCCCCTTGGTAATATTATTAGAAAATACGGGATTAGTTTTCATCGTTATGCTGATGATACTCAACTATCTCGACCAGATGAAACTTCTAAACTATCTAAGCTAATAGATTGTGTAAAAATGGTAAAAGATTGGATGACCAATCATTTCCTCCTATTAAGTTCAGATAAGACAGAGTACCCACAATCTCTTGGATTACAATTTACAACTAGACGGATACACTGTTACGTCCTCTAAAGTAAAAAATCTGGGTGTTATATTAGACAGCAACTTGTCCTTTGAAAATCATATTTCCCATGTTACAAAAACAGCATTCTTCCATCTTAGAAAATTGCCAAGCTTTGAAACATGCTACCTGTTTCTGATGCAGAAAAGCTAGTTCATGCATTCATGACCTCTAGACTGGACTATTGTAATGCACTGCTAGCTGGTTGTCCTGCATCTTCAATAAACAAGCTACAGATAGTCCAAAATGCAGCGGCTAGAGTCCTTACCAGGTCAAGAAAATATGATCATATTACCCCAATTTTACAGTCTCTGCACTGGCTACCTATTAAGTTCCGTATGAGTTACAAAATATTATTACTTGCCTATAAGGCCATAAATGGTTTAGCTCCTGCGTATACCTAACTTGTCTTCTACCACGCTACAATCCAACCCGCTCCCTAAGGACACAAAACTCTGGACTTTTGGTAGTACCTAGGATAGCAAAGTCCACTAAAGGAGGTAGAGCTTTTTCACATTTGGCTCCCAAACTCTGGAATAGCCTTCCTGATAACGTTCGGGGTTCAGACACACTCTATCTGTTTAAATCTAGATTAAAGACACATCTCTTTAGCCAAGCATTCACATAATGCATTTTATAATCTGCAGTTATATCTGATCAAATGTACATTTATTATTATTCTTTAGCTTGGGTTGAACAAATAATTTTTTCTTAGATGGAACAGCAGCTACGCTAATTATGTCTCTATTTTTTTCTCTGTTTCTGCCACGGGATTACAGAAGCTTCAGTCTGGATCCAACACTTAAATGATCTGATATGACCGAACACCTGAGAAAAGATAATGCCAACCCCTCAGAGGATGCCAAAGCTCAGACAACATACAGAATTACCAAATTTTGCCATAAGTTAGATATATTAAGTTTCTGCAATATATAAATATATTGCGGAAACTTAATTTCCTGTAGAGCTGCTTTGCAACAATTTGTATTGTAAAACGCGCTATACAAATAAACTTTAAACTTGAATATTAATAAGCTTATTAATAAAATTACAAAGCAGAATAGCCCAGAATATGAAAGCAACGTCCTGCGTGTAAGCTTAAGGTAGGCTAATGAATGAAAACGGTGATTTTAAAAATACCTAATACGTTGCATTTATATTCTGGGCTGTATTCTGGGCTGAATATGGGCATATTCTGCTTTATTAATAGTAATATTTTTAATAAGGTTATTAATATTAGCCTAATAATTTTATTAGTATTTATCGAATTTGGTCCTCCACTGTCAATGTTTTAATACATTAAGCCAGTGCTTGAAGTGGAAAAAAAAAGAAGTGCCAGTACTCACCCGACCCCCCCCCCCCCCCCCCCCTTATTTATTTATATTAAATAAGTACTTTTTAATAATTCACAATGTATGTATAGTGCCACAATCAATCAATAATTAAATAAAAGTTTGCAATACAAATTAGCACAAGTCAAGCTGCAATACCAAATAGGACCAAAGGGAGATGCCAAAGACCACTAAATCGCCTGCCTTTAATATACGGATCCATTCAGAATCGCTAAATCTCTGACCAACGCATTATCAGCGTTCATTATAAAACACTCTTTCTTTTAAGCCAAATACACGCTGAAAATAATAATTTTACTGACATCTGGACGTAAGTCACTATTCTCTCCGTAATCGCTGATAAAATCGCCCGTGTTTTGTATAGTGCCACAAACTTTCCAGGAGTTTACGGTTTAAAATTATGTGATTGCTAAATCCTGCTTTTCATTTTAAGATATGATTTTCGTTATAAAGTACTGATTCAAATTAGTAATCAATGAATGAATGAATGAATGATGCATTTATATAGCGCCTTATTGTGTATTGCTGTACACCCAAAGCGCTTTAAAATCATGTGGGGGGTCTCTCCTCAACCACCACCAATGTGCAGCATCCACTTGGATGATGCGACGGCAGCCACAGCACAACGGCGCCAGTGGGCTCACCACACACCAGCTACAGGTGGAGAGGAGAGAGTGATAGAGCCAATCAAGTGTATATGGGGATTATTAGGAGGCCATGATAGACAAGGGCCAGTAGAGGGAATTTGGCCAGGACACCGGGGTTACACCCCTACTCTTTACGAGAAGTGCCATGGGATTTTTAATGACCACAGAGAGTCAGGACCTCGGTTTAACGTCTCATCCGAAAGACAGTGCTTTTTGACAGTATAGTGTCCCCGTCACTATACCGGGGCGTTAGGACCCACACAGACCACAGGGTGAGCACCCCCTGCTGGCCTCACTAACACCTCTTCCAACAGCAACCTAGTTTTTCCAGAAAGTCTCCCATCCAGGTACTGACCAGGCTCAACCCTGCTTAGCTTCAGTGGGCAACCGGTCTTGGGCTGCAGGTTGATATGGCTGTGGCCATAATAATGATTCATTATTATTCTACTACTCCGCGCGCCTCCCCTGACATGCTCTCGCGCACCACACAATGAAGTAGACCGACTCTGCTTGCGTTCATTCACGTGATTGGACGAGATGAGAGGTCATCCCGCCTGGGTAGTGTGATTTACATAGTTTCTATATAATTTCTAATCATATATGCGATCATATAGCCTAATCACCCAGACCCTGACGATTTTACTCTGAGTACTGGCAACATGTCAGAAGTGCCAGAACGCACAAAAAAGTGCAGGTACTCTAAAGACTAAAATATAGAAGTGCCGTAAATTTTATCAGCTTTTATTATTGTCGAATTTGGTCCTCCAGTGTCACTGTTTTAAATCATTAAGCCACATTAAGCGTTTTAGAAATTCCTAAAACCGTGCTTTGAACTACGCACTGACGTATTTCTTTATTTGAGTCCAAGTTTAAAATAAAACTCTATGAACCGCTCCATTGTGAACATACGGAGCTATATGAACCACTGCAAGCTGTAAAGTAAACAGGAAGAGTTTGTACGAACTCAACTGGTTTTGCAAGGGAACGCAAATGTCTTTGCGAGAGAATGCTAAAGTTTATCGAGAGAACGCAAAACATTTGAAAAAAAAATTCTTCCCACCCTGAATTTTTCCAACCCAGTCTCTTACTACTGCGTATCTATACAACGAGTTTGCATTTTCATTCGGCGTAGTATTTACACGCCAAAGTCACATTTTTCGTTCACACTGCACGCAAAGCCCTCCCGTTACGCTTCCATTAATGGAAAACGCGTAAGCATTGTACGCAGTGAATGTATTATTGTCAACGTCATCACCATCGTCCCGCCCCTTCAATCATACTCAAGATTTATGTTTTTGTTTGTGATTGTATTTGGAATAGTACAAGTATTAACTAGTAATAATGATGATGATGATGAATATATAAAGTGGTTTTTAGCCCTTCGCTGATTCAGGACCCACCCACTCCAGCTCGGAACCAATCAAATCGTTTAGCATCTCATCATTATCCCGCGAGTATTCTCCAGTTCATCTCGTGCGACCTCGTGCATCGTCGAAGCTGTCAATCAGCACAACACAAGCAAGTATTTAGACAAAAATATGAACAAATAAATAAATATTGTAAATGCAAGTGCTAATAGGATTTCTAATGCGTGTCAATGCTGTCAGCATCAAACGTTATTATTCTCTTAAGTGAGCGTGCACTTGTAGGCCCACAGTGTTGCCACGCGGTGTCTGTTTAAAATCATTTTCATTAAATGTATTAGAATACAATTAGTGTAAGGGTCATCTGTGCGCAAAGATTACATTTTATTGATTCATCATATGCATTTGGTTACATTATGATGAGATCACATTACTTTATGTGCATGCCAGGCATTACGTGTCAATCACAGATATGTAGATTAATCTCATTGTAACCCTGGCTTAGAACAACTTGTTTTTTAATTATTATTATTGTTTTAAATAATTTTTTTCCTCCCTATTTTACATTTGTTCAAGCAGAATGTCCAGAGGCTCTTTAGAAGCAGCACATCTTCTTGGAGATGTGTTTCTTGATCATATGCCGGTAATTTTAGAAATTGTATCTTAAATAATAATTTACTTTGACTTATTTTTCTCTGTCAAATAATTTAAAGAAAGCTACAGATGATTAATTATATAGGCTAATATATTATTCATGTAAGTGTAAACTACTTTAAAAACCTGTAAAATATATTTGCAATTTAGAAAGAGGAAAATAATCAAGCCAAAAGGTCTAAGCCACATCCCACGACTGTAAAGTGGAGGAGAAGGGACAAAAATGGGAATGTGGTAAGGCCACTTCGAAGAAAAACTGCAATAAAACCAAATCTGAAAAGAGCGGCCCCTAATCATGGTGAGACAGTTGTGAATTTACAGTTATCATTTAAATGTATTGTTATTTTCAGTTGTGATTTTGTCTTTTCTCCCTATTTGATAAATGTTTAGCTATGTGCTAAATCTTCAAGTGCACTTATTTACTTACAGAACTAGATATAAAGAACCTTAAAGCATTATTTATATATTCACATTTTATTTTGTTTAAAGCTCCTACCAGTGAACCTATCCAAGAGGAATTTGTTTATCGAGCAGGAACTGGTAACTGTTTTAAAATTGTTTATTCTGCCAGCTGTAACATAAATAATTGCATGATCATTGTACAATATCTGGACGGTACAATCTCACTCTTCCATCTCTGGAGTGCTCATGCTGTGGGAAAACATGGACAGTGGAACTCCGTAATCTCCTCAAGTCTGGGTACTGGCCAGCCTCTATACATTTTGAGACTGTATATGAGGCTGAACTTTTTAGGTCTTTTCTGGACTTAAAACTATTTGCTCCAGGTCTTTCACGTCAAGCATTTCTTGGAATGCTTGACCGAAGAACAGAGTACAATGGCAGGGTAAATATTCTTATTCAATGTACTGTTTACATGCAATTTATTCCTTAAAGTGATTGATTGATTGGTTTGATTATTTCAACCGAATGGTAAAATATGTGGAGACACATTCCAGAAAGCCTTTCTGGAATGGACCTTTGCCCAGCATGAGGTTGAGAGGCTTTGTGGTGCCCAACTATTTAAATGTCCTGTTTGCAGTCCATCCATGCATGCAGTCTCAGTGGATGGTAACAGGAAGCTATACAGGTTCCATAATGCACATGGGTATGTATTTTTTATTTTTTTGTACATTTTATTGTATTTTATTTTATTTATACTTAACTGTCTATATCATGTTTTTCTTTCTCTATAAAATCAAGGACAGAGAAGGGCTACTTCGATGGCATATTTATAATGAAAGCTGATGATGTTTCCTCCTTTGTGGAATATGTTCATGAAAAGACCAAGCATGTAATAACCCTTAACTTATTTTATAATTTTATGTTTTTATTTATATTTTATAATATTGCATATTCAAGTCCACCTGCCATTATTGAAATATTAATACTAATTTTAATGTAATATCATAGGGCACAGGTAAAGGGGTTTGTGGCTCCTCTCAATGGACAGCAGCAAAGGAGTCAGCCTCAAAGATTGATGAGGAAGGCCTTGAGGTGGCTGTTTGCCGATATGGAGGACTGTTAAAAGCCCTAAATATGTTTAGAGGGGAAATTTTTGCTTATCTTGTTCCTTCAAAACACCCTCTCGAAGGAAAATGTGGCATTTTTCTGTTCAGATGTTGCCTGCAAGTACTGGCCATACTTAAAGAGAGTGGTGGGACACTGTCCGGAGCTAAGCCCTTTATTAAATATGCGCCCACTATTATCAGTTATGCATGCCAAAGCACATGAGTGGAGCTGTGAGGTAAGATTCTGTTATTACATATTTTTGGGGTATGGACATTCGCTTTTATTTCAACAGCCATTTTTTTTTTTTTTGGTAGATAAAATGGTCCGGAAGAAATCAAGAGGGAGCTGGTCTTACAATTGGAGAAGAGGTGGAGCAGGTCAACTCCTTCTTGTCGAGAGCAGCAGTCTGCACTAAATATATGTCCAAAGCTGGTGAAGATCTTTCTTTACTACTTATACTACTTTTAACATGTTATTTCTAAGTATAATTTAATCATGACTAACAATATTTTTACTTTGACCACTTGTCTAATAATAGCACGCTCAGACATGCTCACAGTTCTTGCTTCTGCATGGAACAAACGCAAATCTGAAAATCTGGCTAAAAGTTTGTCGCAAAGATACGTTAAGGTATTTTACTGATGCAAATGTGATTTTTTTTTTTTTTATTATATAAAAAGTATATTTACAATTATTTAGCAATTATTACTGTTGCATACTTATGCTATAAACATTTATCAACTTAATTTATAGTGTTTTGATATGTATTTAGACAACCGAAAGGCTGAAAGTGGAAAGAGACAGATTTGCAAGTCTGCAGGCTGAGCTTAATGTCAGCGACGATAACATTCAGCAGTGGGTCAGTGATGTCCAGCAGTGGGCCGCAGGTAACACATGTTGAAGGGCCTGTTTTAACTTTTAATGTAATCATTTATTTTCCATTATATATGTTTTGCACAGAAGATATCTAATTTGCAAAGTCTAATTTCATGTAGTATCAAGAGCGAAGGATGACGCTGGACTTGAGGGCAGAATTCGAGGCCTTTATATCAGCATAAAGCTGAGAAAAAGCAATCTGTACCATCGGACAGGTCAGTTAATACGATGATAAAAATGTAATTCACATAGCTAAGGAATGAACTTGAGTGCTGTAATAATAATGTATGTTGTTGATTTATTAGATAGCAACAAAAGAAGGCATCGAATAAGAAGAAGAATTAATGAAGATAAGTCGATCTTGGCAGCTGCCATTAAAGAATTTAATGAACAGTCAGTCCACCAGCTTCCTTCTGTGGACGAACTCCTCGCAGCGGATCATTTCCAATGGCCACGGGAATGCCCTGACACTAGTAATTAACCTACAAAATACACAGTGTATTTGATAAACATTGTTTGATGTTAATACAGTTCTCAGTGTTAACCTCTTAACTGTCACCCGTCCCCCCAGTGAAGTTATAGTGAAGTTTAAATCCTAATCTATCATGACTTACTATATATCATTGGAGAGGTCTAAGACTCCTTAATAGATGTTTTACACGTTACAAATTATGTAGGAAAAGTAATAGATTATTTTATGGCTAGAGTGGACCTTAAAAATCTACATAATAACAGGAGTTCTGACCTTTGTCACAAAAAGTCGTTCTTTGTTGCCTTTTTCCCTGTCATGCTTTAGAAATCATCATAAATTGCATATCAATTGAAAGCTTAAAATCTCAAAATTCATCCTTTTCAAATCAGACATCGTAATACCATGGAACTGGTGCATTAAAATCATATTACAAAATTTTTTCATTCATTAATTTTATAAAAATTTAAGTTTGGATTGTGCACTTCCACGTCTGTTCAAAAATGGGAGTGACAGTTAAAGGCTTAAAGGTGGTAATTTTAAACCTTAATTAATTGCAGGTAACAGCAGCCTCTCAACTAAGAAGATTTTCTTTGCTTCATGTTGCTTTCCCGACTGAAGGAGGAGGAGCAGATCATTGTGATGGAGGTCAAGCAACACTGGCAAACACTGAAGCAAGCTGAATGTTCCCTGAGGGATCTCTCTGTTAAAATACAAAATTACAGTGAGTAGCCATAACAAAATTCAATAACCAATGCACTGATGGAATTAATTTAGGAATAATTTTATTTATGTTTTCCTTTCTTTTTTATGTAGACAGTGACTTCGAGCTATCAGAGGGGAGCTCCAATGGACTACTGTGCCTTCTCAAGAGAAAATTGTAAGATCTTCAGTTTCTACAAAATAAGGCTAGGATGTTGTACAGACAATGTGTTCTGGGACAGGCATCAGACAGCATTCTATTTGAAAACATGTCCGATGAAGAAACTGAGGATGCAAACTATAGTTCTGATGAAACACAAAGTGATGAAGACTAAACCTGACCATGTAGACTACTGAAGAACAATCATACAACCTCGGTCCCTGTTATCTCTTTTCTGTTATTTAAGTCTTTCTTAGCTCTCATGGGACCATGCAGTGTGTAGTAGTGGATATGATGGTGGAGGGGGAGGGGATAATGTTTTGCCGTGTGTACCTATATCTTACATTGATGGAAAGTGTATGAGGATGCGTTTACATATACTGTTGATAAAGTTTCTACATAATACATGTTTTTCCCTACTGTAAGAAAAATAAAATGCTTGTATAGTGATCTACAAAAACAGTCTTGTCTTTTTATCTCCTTGATTTAATCTGTTCAGGCAGGTCTTGCATGATAATTCTCAGCAGATAATTCTGCAGTATATTATAAGAAAATGTATTCCATTCTTTAACAACATTAAGTGCATTAAATGTTACATTATGTCAGGTTTTCCCAGATGGGGTCAAAAAGCTATAAATTAAATTAAAATTAAATGATTTAAAAGACGACATTAAAAAGTATTTCAAAAATATGATTTGTTTATCTTTGTCATGTGACCATTTAATAGACATTAGAGTATAAAACTTAATTTTATCATTGATATAATTTATTAACTAAAAATCTTAGAGCGTACTTCAAGCTAATTTGTTAGGTCAAAGAGCTTCAACTGTCAAACATTTTAGAGAATCCCTGCATTACATGTAAATATTAAATCGCATGAATTTGTACATTTTAATGTTTAAAAGACAAAAAGCTTTCCAAAGAGAGTTATACATGGTTAAATAACCCACTGAATGATATTCATATAATAATGTTTCTACCAGGAGTTAATTAGATATGCAATGTTGAGAAAACACTTGTTAAAAGTAAAATGTTTTCTGTAAATTCAGTGACCAAATACTGTGTTTTGCTTAGTTTTCAGTGATAGACACATGACTAATGGCTAGTCTAGTGTCTAATGTAGTCGAGTGCTATTCCACAAAGAGTAGGCATCAGAATGTAAATAACCGGTAGGCTTTTTCAGAAAAAATAAATAAATATATATATATATATATATATATATATATATATATATATATATATATTTCAAATACAAAAAGTATGGAGAATTGAAAAACTATGCTTTTAAAAAGTCATTTTAAAATGTAATATAATCTAATTACAAGTAGGCCTGCATAATTTCTGGAAATCTGATTACATATATTATAAAATTATGTACAACAATTGCATTTTAGGTAATAGTACACATCTCTACATATATAGTTTACATATACATCTTGTGCCACAATCAAGAATCTTGAATTAGCATTTCATTAAATGTCTTGGGTTAGGGTTAGAGCTGTCCTAATGTAAGTAAAAATTTACCCGGAAAGTGGCCTATTTCATCAATGTTTATAAATACATAAACCTAATCAGTTCAAGTAAGCATATCAGTAAGCAAATAATGTTGTATGCTATAAATTACTCAATCAATGCTCCATTAAAATTAGTACTAAATTAGTACAAAATCAGCCTGTAAAGACCAGTTGTGTTTATTTGAATCATTACTTATTTATATTGTGGTGATTATTAAATTATAAAATACAATGACACTTGTTCCTTTTGACCTGAAGAATGAGAAAACATGAGTTGAGGACAAGCAGGGCCCCACACTGGATAAAGATTGATCCTCTTTTATCAAAGCCATTCTCTTCCATTGCTGAGTTATCTTGAATCCTCTAGAAATTATTAATAAATTTGACTTTTGAGTTTTAGAGTCTTCTCCTTAGATTTTCCTACAAACTTTGGAATGGTTTTCATGATACTCTGAAGGATCTAGAGTGTCTTTCATATAAACTGAGACTGAAGACTCGTCGTTTTAGACTGGTAAACAAATAAATCATTACAGTAACATTGTTTTTGAGTTCCCTTCATTTTTCTTAAATGTTATGATCTTCCTAATCAGAGGTGTCAAAAGTATTCACATTCATTACTCAAGTAGAAGTATAGATACTAGGGTTTAAAAAGACTTCTGTAGAAGTTGAAGTATCAACTCAAGTTTTTTACTCAAGTAAAAGTGTAAAAGTACTGGTTTCAAAACTACTTAAAGTATAAAAGTAAAAGTAATGGAAGGAAAAAAAATGCCATTAAGGACAAAAGCTTAGGCCGCGGCACAGGGGCCTATTGTGCACTACCCCACCTCCTCAAAAAAACATTTTTCTAAAGGCCATAATGACTATAATGTTATATTAAAATGTTAATGTTGAAAAATGTGGGATGCACTAGGCTACCTGTTTCAGCCGGATATGTGCCCACTGAAAATGAACGCATTTTAGTACAATGCAAATACATTAAAAAACCATATATGTGTACTACTGAGCATTAACGTGTTTCATGGAGCGGAAGATATGATGACTAGTTGCCTGTAAGTATTGTAACGGTGCAAAAAGTCAAACTTCAGAGGCATGCCAAATAACCTTTATTGTCAAATAACCTTTATTGGAATGTAAATGTACATCCAAGCTTAGCGTGTCAATGCTGTCAGCATCAAACGTTATTATTCTCTTAAGTGAGAGTGCACTTGTAGGCCCACAGTGTTGCCACGCGGTGTCTGTTTAAAATCATTTTCATTAAATGTATTAGAATAAAATTAGTGTAAGGGTCATCTGTGCGCAAAGATTACTTTTTATTGATTCATCATATGCATTTTGTTACATTATGATGAGATCACATTACTTTATGTGCATGTCAGGCATTATGTGTCGATCACAGATATGTAGATTTTACAGGTCTGCACAGTCATCAAGTATTGTTAGAGCGTTTATTTTGGCCAGCTCTTGATGATAATGAAGATAAATTAGTCTTTAATAAGTATGTCGTTTTTGAGAGGTAACCACCTCTGAAAAACTATACTTATTAATTATTAATTTATCTTTAATTTGCCTAAACCTTTACATGTGATGTCTGTCTTGCCTAATTTATTCATTTTGTGTTGTTTTTGTATAGTCAAAATCTCAGGTTCAACTGTTTGCCAATGCCCCCACTGCCAGAACAAGATGAATTGCCGAAACCGGTGCTGTGTTAAGGTGATTGTGATTGTGTGTAACTAACACTGGTTCTTTATATGGTATTGCATTTATTTTAATACTCAATGTATTTCTGTTTCTCTTTTTGTAGTGTGGAAAATTGCTTGATTTTAAACATAGACAATCAGTACGATTGGCAAAGTTTCGTGCCCAAGCCCAACAGTGGGCAAAAACAACTATTAAGTCTCGGAATCAATCAAAAGTTCTTGACAATTTAAATGTCATGGTAAGCAAAATCCAGCATCCTAATCCCTCACACTTTGTTCTTTACAATAATTAAATTAATTAATTAAGAGGCAATACAATATAAAGATGTTTTACATGTAAATACATAAACATAATACATTACTTAAACATGCGAAAATTGTAATTCTTGTAAACTGACCGTTCAAATAAAAAGTAAATTGATGTGCCAGATTTAAATGGGCAGAACTTTTCTAAATAAAAGAGCTAATTAGCATTTGGTAAAGTGACACATAACTGCAACCAACTGCAAAAAAACAAAAACATGTTGGTTTGGATTGACATGAGGTTAAACAGATTTTTTTAATTGTTTTTTTTTTTCAGAATTATTACAAACCATTTTAAAAATCTGTAACGTTTGTCATTCTTATATTTTAGATGGAAAAGCTTAAAGCTCTTGGATATGTCCCTCTTCTTTTCCTGGGGAAATGTACCAAGGCCCAAAAGTGGACAGCAGAGGTCCAATGCCCCCTTGAGTTCCCACCTGAGGGACATGGTGTGATGGAAAAAATGCTCATAATTTTTGAGCATATTTTACAGGGTAAGACATATTGGCAAGCACCAATAATTAAATTTGTGAAAATATTTTAATGTGTAAAATAAGTTCTGTAGCTATAAAGTTTCTATATTAAACTGCACTTTCTTTTAGAGTTTTTTTATTTAATGTATTTTAACATGACTTTTTTTAAGGTTTAAGTCCAGAAAAAGAACAAGAGGTCACAGAAGGTAATGAGGCAGAAAGTCAGGACATGACAGAAACTGTTGAAGAAGAAGAGGACATTATCTTAGAGAACAATGTAGAAGTGGAAAGACTGGAGGATGAAGAGCAGATAAAAGAACAACAGATAGAAAGTAGAAAGGAAGAACCAGAGAGACCTGTTCAGGAAGAGAGAGACAAAAGTCCAGAAAAAGAACAAGAGTTCATCAAAAGTGATGAGAAAGTAAGTCAGGACTTGAAAGAGACTGTAGAAGATGAAGAGAACATTGTAGTGGAGGACAATGTAGAAGTGAGAAGACTGGAAAATGAAGAGCAGATCGAAGAACAACAGATAGAAAGTAGGGAGGAAGAACCAGAGAGGCCTGTTGAGGAAGAGAGAGACAAAGTGACAAAAAAGACTGAACAGGCAAAGAGGGTGAAGAAACAGGCAGAGAAAAGAAAGTTTAATGCACTTGAGATGGAGGAAATGGAAGAGAGAAGAGAGATGGAGGGAGTCGTATTAAAGGCAGATTGGTGAGTAGAAGAAATTGAGGTGAAGCAAAGACTCTAGATATAGGAAAATGCTGCACTCCTATTACTTATGAATGGGAGAAAGTGTAACGCTCAACATGGAGAATTAACCCCAGCTGCCATTAGAAGCTCCGTTTCTATAGAAATAGACAGTATTCTGAGACGTGCATGTATGACTGTGCATGCACATTGGCTGGTTTAGTCTGAAAAGTAAGCTTTTTTTAAATTCTATTTGAATGTTATAAGACAGATGTAAGAGAGATGTCATTGGTGATTTCAAACATGAAATTTAATCGTAAGCTTAGTGAACAGTTTCCCCATTCAAAGAGATAGGATCTGCACTTACTGGAGATGCCCAAGAGGCGTATCAAAGATGACAGCTGAGTGAAATGACTTGTCTTAAAGGGAATTTGGGTAAAGCCAGTGCAATGAACAAGAAACAATGTGCAGGCTCAATGAAAACTGTTCTTTGACATGCACTTGAACTAATGCTAATTTTTTTTTTCTTCACAGCAAATCACCTGTCAACATGGCAGCAAAAAGAAAGCGTCAAAAAAAGATAGACACGGGCATAAAAGGTTATACAATACAGTTTTGCTCTGTGGTCTCAAACTCCACAGCCCTGCACAGTTTAGCTCCAACCAACTCCAGCTAACTCCTGCTTGGAAGCTTCTAGGGGTGCTTCTCATAATACTCAAATTCATGCTTCCTCATTTCCTTGCTTTCCTGTCCTCAATCCTGTGACCCGGAAACTGATCAAACTCAGCCACCTCGAAGGACATCTGAATTCTCTAATTCAGGGGTCACCATACTTGGTCCTGGAGGGCTGGTGTCCTGCAGAGTTTAGCTCCAATCCTAAGTAAACACACCTGAAGTAGCTAATCAAGATCTTGCTAGGTATACTTGAAAATTACAGGCAGGTGTGTTGAGGCAAGTTGAGTTAAACTCTGCAGGACACCGGCCCTCAAGGATCAAGTTTGTTGACCCCTGCTCTAATTGCACATGAGGAGGCAAGGAACGAGGAATGAGGAAGCTTTCAGAGGAGCTATGAGCAAGAAAACACAGGTGTATATTATTTCATTGTGTATATTATACTGTACACATACACAATGGTTTATAGTGTTAACAAATGACAATGTAATACAACAAATCACTTTTTTTATTTCCTTGAGCCCTTCTTGATTGTTTTCCTAGTGTTGCTGCGGGGTTCCTCTGTGTGCACCAGTGTTTTCCACACTTCAAGAATAGGCAGCTATGGTTAATCAGGAACTATTGGCTATATTGTGGGTGTCATCTTTGTAAAAGCATGTAAAGGTTTAAAATTTATAGCATACAACATTATTTGCTTACTGATATGCTTACTTGAACTGATTAGGTTTATGTATTTATAAACATTGATGAAATAGGCCACTTTCTGGGTAAATTTTTACATTTTCCTGGTTACTTACATTAGGACAGCTCTAACCCTAACCCAAGACATTTAATGAAATGCTAATTCAAGATTCTTGATTGTGGCACAAGATGTATATGTAAACTATATATGTAGAGATGTGTACTATTACCTAAAATGCAATTGTTGTACATAATTTTATGGATTATGTAATCAGATTTCCAGAAATTATGCAGGCCTACTTGTAATTAGATTATATTACATTTTAAAATGACTTTTTAAAAGCATAGTTTTTCAATTCTCCATACTTTTTGTATTTGAAATATATATATATATATATATATATATATATTTTATTTTATTTTTTTCTGAAAAAGCCTACCGGTTATTTACATTCTGAGGCCTACTCTTTGTGGAATAGCACTCACAGACTAGCCATTAGTCATGTGTCTATCACTGAAAACTAAGCAAAACACAGTATTTGGTCACTGAATTTACAGAAAACATTTTACTTTTAACAAGTGTTTTCTCAACATTGCATATCTAATGAACTCCTGATAGAAACATTATTATATGAATATCATTCAGTGGGTTATTTAACCATGTATAACTCTCTTTGGAAAGCTTTTTGTCTTTTAAACACATTAAAATGTACAAATTCATGCGATTTAATATTTACATGTAATGCAGGGATTCTCTAAAATGTTTGACAGTTGAAGCTCTTTGACCTAACAAATTAGCTTGAAGTACGCTCTAAGATTTTTAGTTAATAAATTATATCAATGATAAAATTAAGTTTTATACTCTAATGTCTATTAAATGGTCACATGACAAAGATAAACACATCATATTTTTGAAATACTTTTTAATGTCGTCTTTTAAATCATTTAATTTTAATTTAATTTATAGCTTTTTGACCCCATCTGGGAAAACCTGACATAATGTAACATTTAATGCACTTAATGTTGTTAAAGAATGGAATACATTTTCTTATAATATACTGCAGAATTATCTGCAGAGAATTATCATGCAAGACCTGCCTGAACAGAGATTAAATCAAGGAGATAAAAAGACAAGACTGTTTTTGTAGATCACTATACAAGCATTTTATTTTTCTTACAGTAGGGAAAAACATGTATTATGTAGAAACTTTATCAACAGTATATGTAAACGCATCCTCATACACTTTCCATCAATGTAAGATATAGGTACACACGGCAAAACATTATCCCCTCCCCCTCCACCATCATATACACTACTACACACTGCATGGTCCCATGAGAGCTAAGAAAGACTGAAATAACAGAAAAGAGATAATAGGGACCGAGGTTGTATGATTGTTCTTCAGTAGTCTACATGGTCAGGTTTAGTCTTCATCACTTTGTGTTTCATCAGAACTATAGTTTGCATCCTCAGTTTCTTCATCGGACATGTTTTCAAATAGAATGCTGTCTGATGCCTGTCCCAGAACACATTGTCTGTACAACATCCTAGCCTTATTTTGTAGAAACTGAAGATCTTACAATTTTCTCTTGAGAAGGCACAGTAGTCCATTGGAGCTCCCCTCTGATAGCTCGAAGTCACTGTCTACATAAAAAAGAAAGGAAAACATAAATAAAATTATTCCTAAATTAATTCCATCAGTGCATTGGTTATTGAATTTTGTTATGGCTACTCACTGTAATTTTGTATTTTAACAGAGAGATCCCTCAGGGAACATTCAGCTTGCTTCAGTGATTGCCAGTGTTGCTTGACCTCCATCACAATGATCTGCTCCTCCTTCAGTCGGGAAAGCAACATGAACCGGTCAAAGAAAATCTTGTTAGTTGAGAGGCTGCTGTTACCTGCAATTAATTAAGGTTTAAAATTACCACCTTTAAGCCTTTAACTGTCACTCCCATTTTTGAACAGACGTGGAAGTGCACAATCCAAACTTAAATTTTTATAAAATTAATGAATGAAAACATTTTGTAATATGATTTTAATGCACCAGTTCCATGGTATTACGATGTCTGATTTGAAAAGGATGAATTTTGAGATTTTAAGCTTTCAATTGATATGCAATTTATGATGATTTCTAAAGCATGACAGGGAAAAAGGCAACAAAGAACGACTTTTTGTGACAAAGGTCAGAACTCCTGTTATTATGTAGATTTTTAAGGTCCACTCTAGCTATAAAATAATCTATTACTTTTCCTACATAATTTGTAACGTGTAAAACATCTATTAAGGAGTCTTTGACCTTTCCAATGATATATAGTAAGTCATGATAGATTAGGATTTAAACTTCACTATAACTTCACTGGGGGGACGGGTGACAGTTAAGAGGTTAACACTGAGAACTGTATTAACATCAAACAATGTTTATCAAATACACTGTGTATTTTGTAGGTTAATTACTAGTGTCAGGGCATTCCCGTGGCCATTGGAAATGATCCTCTGCGAGGAGTTCGTCCACAGAAGGAAGCTGGTGGACTGACTGTTCATTAAATTCTTTAATGGCAGCTGCCAAGATCGACTTATCTTCATTAATTCTTCTTCTTATTCGGTGCCTTCTTTTGTTGCTATCTAATAAATCAACAACATACATTATTATTACAGCACTCAAGTTCATTCCTTAGCTATGTGAATTACATTTTTATCATCGTATTAACTGACCTGTCCGATGGTACAGATTGCTTTTTCTCAGCTTTATGCTGATATAAAGGCCTCGAATTCTGCCCTCAAGTCCAGCGTCATCCTTCGCTCTTGATACTACATGAAATTAGACTTTGCAAATTAGATATCTTCTGTGCAAAACATATATAATGGAAAATAAATGATTACATTAAAAGTTAAAACAGGCCCTTCAACATGTGTTACCTGCGGCCCACTGCTGGACATCACTGACCCACTGCTGAATGTTATCGTCGCTGACATTAAGCTCAGCCTGCAGACTTGCAAATCTGTCTCTTTCCGCTTTCAGCCTTTCGGTTGTCTAAATACATATCAAAACACTATAAATTAAGTTGATAAATGTTTATAGCATAAGTATGCAACAGTAATAATTGCTAAATAATTGTAAATATACTTTTTATATAATAAAAAAAAAAAAATCACATTTGCATCAGTAAAATACCTTAACGTATCTTTGCGACAAACTTTTAGCCAGATTTTCAGATTTGCGTTTGTTCCATGCAGAAGCAAGAA
The DNA here is from genome assembly GCF_936440315.1 of Barbus barbus. Taxonomy (NCBI): domain Eukaryota; kingdom Metazoa; phylum Chordata; class Actinopteri; order Cypriniformes; family Cyprinidae; genus Barbus; species Barbus barbus. The sequence goes on from NC_136740.1 coordinate 27,636,982, forward strand.
CTGTGAGCATGTCTGAGCGTGCTATTATTAGACAAGTGGTCAAAGTAAAAATATTGTTAGTCATGATTAAATTATACTTAGAAATAACATGTTAAAAGTAGTATAAGTAGTAAAGAAAGATCTTCACCAGCTTTGGACATATATTTAGTGCAGACTGCTGCTCTCGACAAGAAGGAGTTGACCTGCTCCACCTCTTCTCCAATTGTAAGACCAGCTCCCTCTTGATTTCTTCCGGACCATTTTATCTACCAAAAAAAAAAAATGGCTGTTGAAATAAAAGCGAATGTCCATACCCCAAAAATATGTAATAACAGAATCTTACCTCACAACTCCACTCATGTGCTTTGGCATGCATAACTGATAATAGTGGGCGCATATTTAATAAAGGGCTTAGCTCCGGACAGTGTCCCACCACTCTCTTTAAGTATGGCCAGTACTTGCAGGCAACATCTGAACAGAAAAATGCCACATTTTCCTTCGAGAGGGTGTTTTGAAGGAACAAGGGATAAGCAAAAATTTCCCCTCTAAACATGTTTAGGGCTTTTAACAGTCCTCCATGTCGGCAAACAGCCACCTCAAGGCCTTCCTCATCAATCTTTGAGGCTGACTTTTTCGCTGACTCCTTTGCTGCTGTCCATTGAGAGGAGCCACAAACCCCTTTACCTGTGCCCTATGATATTACATTAAAATTAGTATTAATATTTCAATAATGGCAGGTGGACTTGAATATGCAATATTATAAAATATAAATAAAAACATAAAATTATAAAATAAGTTAAGGGTTATTACATGCTTGGTCTTTTCATGAACATATTCCACAAAGGAGGAAACATCATCAGCTTTCATTATAAATATGCCATCGAAGTAGCCCTTCTCTGTCCTTGATTTTATAGAGAAAGAAAAACATGATATAGACAGTTAAGTATAAATAAAATAAAATACAATAAAATGTACAAAAAAATAAAAAATACATACCCATGTGCATTATGGAACCAGTATAGCTTCCTGTTACCATCCACTGAGACTGCATGCATGGATGGACTGCAAGCAGGACATTTAAATAGTTGGGCACCACAAAGCCTCTCAACCTCATGCTGGGCAAAGGTCCATTCCAGAAAGGCTTTCTGGAATGTGTCTCCACATATTTTACCATTCGATTGAAATAACCAATCAATCAATCACTTTAAGGAATAAATTGCATGTAAACAGTACATTGAATAAGAATATTTACCCTGCCATTGTACTCTGTTCTTCGGTCAAGCATTCCAAGAAATGCTTGACGTGAAAGACCTGGAGCAAATAGTTTTAAGTCCAGAAAAGACCTAAAAAGTTCAGCCTCATATACAGTCTCAAAATGTATAGAGGCTGGCAGGAGATTACTGAGTTCCACTGTCCATGTTTTCCCACAGCATGAGCACTCCAGAGATGGAAGAGTGAGATTGTACCGTCCTAATATTGTACCGTCCAGATATTGTACAATGATCATGCAATTATTTATGTTACAGCTGGCAGAATAAACTATTTTAAAACAGTTACCAGTTCCTGCTCGATAAACAAATTCCTCTTGGATAGGTTCACTGGTAGGAGCTTTAAACAAAATAAAATGTGAATATATAAATAATGCTTTAAGGTTCTGTATATCTAGTTCTGTAAGTAAATAAGTGCACTTGAAGATTTAGCACATAGCTAAACATTTATCAAATAGGGAGAAAAGACAAAATCACAACTGAAAATAACAATACATTTAAATGATAACTGTAAATTCACAACTGTCTCACCATGATTAGGGGCCGCTCTTTTCAGATTTGGTTTTATTGCAGTTTTTCTTCGAAGTGGCCTTACCACATTCCCATTTTTGTCCCTTCTCCTCCACTTTACAGTCGTGGGATGTGGCTTAGACCTTTTGGCTTGATTATTTTCCTCTTTCTAAATTGCAAATATATTTTACAGGTTTTTAAAGTAGTTTACACTTACATGAATAATATATTAGCCTATATAATTAATCATCTGTAGCTTTCTTTAAATTATTTGACAGAGAAAAATAAGTCAAAGTAAATTATTATTTAAGATACAATTTCTAAAATTACCGGCATATGATCAAGAAACACATCTCCAAGAAGATGTGCTGCTTCTAAAGAGCCTCTGGACATTCTGCTTTAACAAATGTAAAATAGGGAGGAAAAAAATAATTTAAAACAATAATAATAATTAAAAAACAAGTTGTTCTAAGCCAGGGTTACAATGAGATTAATCTACATATCTGTGATCGACACGTAATGCCTGGCATGCACATAAAGTAATGTGATCTCATCATAATGTAACCAAATGCATATGATGAATCAATAAAAAGTAATCTTTGCGCACAGATGACCCTTACACTAATTTTATTCTAATACATTTAATGAAAATGATTTTAAACAGACACCGCGTGGCAACACTGTGGGCCTACAAGTGCACGCTCACTTAAGAGAATAATAACGTTTGATGCTGACAGCATTGACACGCATTAGAAATCCTATTAGCACTTGCATTTACAATATTTATTTATTTGTTCATATTTTTGTCTAAATACTTGCTTGTGTTGTGCTGATTGACAGCTTCGACGATGCACGAGGTCGCACGAGATGAACTGGAGAATACTCGCGGGATAATGATGAGACGCTAAACGATTTGATTGGTTCCGAGCTGGAGTGGGTGGGTCCTGAATCAGCGAAGGGCTAAAAACCACTTTATATATTCATCATCATCATCATTATTACTAGTTAATACTTGTACTATTCCAAATACAATCACAAACAAAAACATAAATCTTGAGTATGATTGAAGGGGCGGGACGATGGTGATGACGTTGACAATAATACATTCACTGCGTACAATGCTTACGCGTTTTCCATCAATGGAAGCGTAACGGGAGGGCTTTGCGTGCAGTGTGAACGAAAAATGTGACTTTGGCGTGTAAATACTACGCCGAATGAAAATGCAAACTCGTTGTATAGATACGCAGTGACTGGGTTGAATTTTTCCCACCACCATATCCCTTAAAGGGCTCCGTAAAACACTGAGAAGAATGAAACCCCATATTTTTTGAGACCAAAACAATGTTTTAAACATTTGAACATTCATAAACATCATTTGTGTGTTCTCACATTTACATTTCTGAATTTAACAGATGCTTTCTGTTTTTTTAAGGGGAGGTTTTTCCTATTCCTAAACCTTATTTTGAGATTATTGAGCAATTATTGTCCTATTATAGAGGAATAAAAACTCTTTCACTTCATCTTAAGTTATTTATTACCTGGGAACCAACTGTCATTGTGGTAATTTTGGTTGTTGTGCTTTTCTCACTAAGTACATTTCTTGTAAAGTAGCAGGTAGTTGTTAACTTTCGGGAAAAAACGTTTCATGTGGTTTTAACTTGGGTCTATGGGTTAGTCTTACAGTTTGCTAAAATGAAGCTCATGCACAAGGAATATCTCTCTGTTCATAATTACTGCAATTCTATAATAAACAAAAACAAAGTACTGTTTTTTGGGGGGGTTTTTTGTTCGTCAAGCATTTATTATTTTAAACATCCATTAATCAGCTTTTACAGCATGTTTTAACTGTGTTAAATGTGACACATTCAACAAATAACATTTAAAATTAAGAGAATTCAATTTGTTTGTATAATCTGCATCCAGCCATGACAGCTTTAACAGTTAAGGATGCTGATTCATATTGTTAGTAAGCACAAAGTAATAGATAATATACAGTACAATGAAAAGGAGGCCAAGAGCAACAGCGACATGATTCAGGGTGCGTGCTGTTTTGGATTTCTTCTCTGCTAATTCTCGCTGTCCGGCGTAGTTGGCATCTTGAGTCTGTGAAAACAATTGTGAAACATATAATGTTTAACAACTTCTGTTCTCATTCTGAGCTTCTTTGTATCAATGGCAGATGGGGAAGTTCTCAAAGGAGGGGGGGGGGGGGGGGGGGGGGGGGGTCTCGAAGGAGGGGGCAAACTCCACTATGTAGGGTTTGTATGGGTTTCATTTGATGGAGGGCTTCCAGGTTAAAAGTGGAAGAAACACTAAAAAACATTACCTTGTGTCAGTGGTTCCCAAACCTGTCCTGCAAGCACCCCTGCCCTGCACATTTTGTATGTCTCCCTTATGAGACACACCCAGATTCAGGTCTTGCAGTCTCTACTAACCAGCTGATGAGTTGAATCAGGTGTGTCTGATAAGGGAGACATTCAAAATGTGCAGGGCAGGGGTGCTTGCAGGACAGGTTTGAAAACCACTGCCTTACGCTATGCAAACATGATATGTTTATTTGTTAAAACAAAGTCACACCAACATAGGGGTAGGTGATATACCAACGCTATCTCACGACCAATTCATACGTATTTTACGAGGTGGCTGATTCATACGAATTCGTTCGACCTCACTCGTACGATTTGTCTACACCCCAGTGACGGGTAGGTTTAGGGCCAGGATTACGCCTCAACCCGGTCATTTTACAAATTCATACGAATTGTGCAACTCGTAAAATAAATACGATTTAGCAAAAATCGTTTGAATTTGTATGAGTGAGGTCGTACGAATTTGTACAAATTAGCCACCTTGTAAAATATGTACAAATTGCCGTGAGAGTAGACACGATAAACCAGTACAAATTTGTTAACCAGTAGAGATTGAACTATTGACTTTATCGAGGTTATGCTCATATGACGTTTAAGTAACATTTCTTTTCTTATTTTATATTGCTTGAAGTTTTTCCACATATTGCTTGAAATTTGTTTATTGTTCTATTATATCAAAATTTTTATATAATAAAAACCTCACTTAAAGCAAAATGTAATTATATTGTGATATATTGTTATCATGAAATAAAATTACTAATTTTGTGATATAAGCTTTTGATCATGTCGCCCGCACCACAACATATAATCAAGTTTATATATACGTTTTTAACATTTAATTTAATTTATTTATTGGCCAGTATAGCTGATTACTGTTAATGTGGTTAATCTTCTAATCAAACATTGGCCATCAAATCCTGAGGACCAAACCTTTCATTTAGCTGATCTGAGTGCTCTCACACACACACACACACACACACACACACAATTATAAAGTTGTTGGCTTTGCAAGTAGTCCGTTCATTTCTATCAGTTCGATCTGTTAAGGCTGCATTATTGTATTAACATAAAACAGTTTGCTATTAGTTTTAACGCAGTTATAACACACCTGAACCATCAAGCTCATCTTCAAATGTCAAGTTTAACCCATTGTGTTACTTGCCGTTTCTTTGTTGTGTGAAATTAGGAGATTTCCATTAAGGAAGGAAATTAAACTATGGTAAGTGGTACACTGAAAAAAAAAAAAAAAATGATGTAGAAACAATTTCCAGAATTAGGCTACAAAAAAGTTGCAAGTAACATGTTGAATTAAACTTGATTTTTTTTTTTAAAGACTGAAATAGTCAAATAAAATCTTTTTTTTAAAGTTCTAGTCTGTTGCTGTTGAGGGGATCTCCAGACCACACATTTCTTTACATTTGACAGTCATTTATGGGAAACCAAAAAACTGAATCAATGCATTTATCGGAAGAGCATGGAAGTTACGTGAAAGTTACATGAATGAACTTGTCTTTTTTTCACATTTTTTTTCTTTGTTTGGCTGTTAAAGGGTCAAAATAAATAAATAATCTTTAACTTATAGTTCATAAATAAAAGGAAAGCACATGGACTAATATACTTACAGAGCAGGAGAAAACCAGTGCAGCAATGCCCAGAGGAAGACAGCAGCACAACATGCTAAAGATGGAGTAACACATGTAATCTGGTGCTGGATTGGCCAGTGGAGCGGCGGTCACAAAAACTGTAGGCTGCGTAGCAACCACAGTTTGTCCTGAATATGGCCCCTGAGCATAGCGGCCCTGGCGGACCGGCTGGCTTGGAAAGGAAGGAGGATATCCAGCAGGATTGTGCTGGTATGCTGGTGGTGCTGCTGCCGGCTGCAACATCACAGATTTCTCCGATGAATTGTAGGCCCCTGGAGGCTGATTGTAGGGGCCCTGGGGGACCGGCTGGCTTGGAAAGGAAGGAGGATATCCAGCAGGATTGTTCTGATATGCTGATGGTGCTGCTGCCGGCTGCAACATCACCGATTTCTCAGATGAATTGTAGGCCCCTGGAGGCTGATTGTAAGACTGGCTAGGGTTCATTCTTCTGATTACTGGATTTTGGTTGTAACTGCCTGTGTACTGCAGATATGTGTGTTTGTATTACTGTCCTCTGGTGTCATATACCTTGTCAGTTAATGTAGTCAGCAAATGGGAAGTGAGTTGGGGGTTGTATGGGAGGAGTAGTTTCTGTATAATATACTATATGACTGCAGGCACCACATTGTGGTCCCATATTTACTCTGATGAGATGCATGAAATATCAAGAGGAGTATTTAATCACACTGAAGCATATTTTGGGACCTTGTGAAAGCTTTGTTCGTCTTTGGAACACAATTTGATATATTTTGGATGAGAAGCGGGAGGCTTGTGACTGTCCCATTGACTGCCAAGTAAATAACACTGTCAAGGCCCAGAAAAATATGAAAGACATCAGAACGTCAGAATAGTCCATCATCCATCAGTGGTTCAACCGTAACGTTATGAAGCTAGGAGAATACTTTTTGTACGCAAAGAAAAACAAAACAAAAACTTTATTCAACAATTTATTCACCACACGGATACGCTATTTTCGTTCAAATCAAAGCGTAAACAAATGTAGCGGTGCGGTGTGGTGTGGCTGACACAGAACAGCTTACACAGTTTGCGTCCAGCGGATATTCTCCGAAATGGCATTACGCTAATGCAGAGACGAATTGTTGAATAAAGTCTTTTTTAGTATTCTCGTAGCTTCATAACGTTATGGTTGAACCATTATGTGAAGCATTCGTATAGTTTGTATTTTTTATCTTCTATTTGTAGTTTGTATAGGGTAAATACTTATATATAGTATACTTATAGTTAAATCTGTCAGTAGGTTAGTTGTGTATAGGTTTAGTGTGTTTTTTTACTTCATTGTTGTATGTCTGTATTTATGTAGCACCGTGGTCCTGCAAGGCACGACATTTCGTTCCACATGTCCCCACATGTAGCGGAATGACAATAAAGCTCAACTTGAACTTGAACTTGAACTTGAACCACTGATGGCAGATGTCTTTCATACTTGTCTGAGCCTTAACAGTGTTAACTGTTTGGCAGTCAATAGGAAAGTCACAAGCCTCCCGGTTCTCATCCAAAATATCTTAAATTGTGTTTCGAAGATGAACGAAGCTTTTACAGGTTTGGAACGACATGGAGGTAAGTGATTAATAACACAATTTTCATTTTGGGGAGAAGTAACCCTTTAAGTGCTCTGCATTATTGCGCATTGTTCAAATTTATCAGTGGAAAATGTCAGTTATGGGGAAGTTACATGAATAAGCTTATCTTTTTTATTATGCTTACATATTTGTGTGACCACAGATGCAGCTCAAGCTTTAGCCTCTCATCTGTTTGGTAGTCAACTGTATGACTTTTATAGTTACTAAGTTGGTAAAGTGATGGAGAATCTTTACTTTAAGTGCTATATGTCAAGGAGTAGAAATTTTTATTTTTATTTTCACTTTTACTTCAGTTTAAACACCGGAAAGAATGGAACCAATTTTTTTAAGTGGTCATGAACTGCGTTTTTTATTATTATTATTATATGATAATGTTTCCTGACGTGCACCTCTTATGTTTATGATTATAGCATTATATCCCGTCGCATGAAAGATTGCATCGATGAGCACTGTAGCTGAAGTCATTGCAACTTTCATCATAACTAACAGTGCAAACACGATGTAAATAAACGATTCATTGTGCAGTGTAGACTACATGACTGAATATAAAGTGGTGCTTTATAAAGCCATTATAAAGGGAGCATTCTTTGATTGCTTTCTGTATATAATTTTATCACAATTTAAATCACTGATTATTTTCATGCTACTAACAAAAACAATGTGTAGATGACTGTTAAGGCATTGGCTTGATTTACTGACGAATAAACAGCAATAAATGATTTTGAGAGAACACCTCCTGACTGTAGGCCTACACAAATCATTACATATCAGAAAAAACTGATTGCAGATTTGCCATAAGCATGAACATGGTAACTTACATGTTGTGGTTACTGCCAGGTTCAAATCTTAAAAGTCTGTTTGCAAAGCCTGCGCCAAAACTGCAACTGATTTACCAAAGAATGCACAGTGAAATGTACCGAACATACAAATAATCCTTTGCTGAGACATCCACAGCTCTATTCGGACGGTAATTGTTTTTCAGGAGGGCGTAAGTGATTTCCCAAGTTTGTAGGATCACAGAACTTGCTTCTCTGCTGTGAATATATCGGCATCCGAATCCATTTTTATCAATGAGGTGATATGTCAATTTATTTTTACAGACGTCCATATGAGAAACAATTACCGTCCGAATCGGGCTACTTCAGTTTTATTAAGCAACACGAGATTGAAAAAAAATTATAATTTACCACTTTATGAAAATATTAATCCCTGACAAGCATACACAAGAACATGATGACAGATGAGTGTTTTGTTTGAAATTAAAGCAGACATTTTTTGAATGCATGCATAAAATTAAGGTTAAACCAGTGGAGTCACATGGATTACTTTAATGATGTCATTACTACCTTTCTGGACCTTGAATGTGGTAGTTGTGTGGACTCTCAATGTAAGGACAGAAATCTCTCAGATTTAATTAAAATATCTTAATTGGTGTTTTGAAGATGAACGAAAGTCTTACAGGTTTGGAACGACATGAGAGTGAGTAAATGATGACAGTTTTCATTTTTGGGTAAATTAAACAGTTTGTCAAAGGCATCAAGAGAAGAGATTGACTTGCATGGAATGGCATGCTGATCAAAACTGAAGTACTGGTGAACTGAATAATCCTTCCCTGAGCCAGGAGACAGGGCTGAGCACTTCCAGCGATGTCTTGAATATGCTCCTCAATGCTTGTTCCACTCTGAAAAAAACAAGCAAATTGCAGAGGACTATCACTGATATGTTAAATTAAAAAAACTACAAAAAATAATAATGAAAAACAAACCTTCTAGAAGATATCCCTACTTGAGACGTACACACCTTTCCTGATCTCTTCTGGCCTTGACAAGACACAAACAGCAAAGCATTTTAAGATCATCAACAATGCTATATGAAGTTAATCCTTAGCGTATCCTTAGTCACAGTTAAAAACTGCTGTGAAAAGTGGCACAATGAGATTTCTCTTTTCAAATGATATTCCTCGTTCTTTAGAAATGCCTCTCTGTCTAGTTATGATTCCGGTGCTTCTTAGAAAGACAAAAATACAGAAAAAGGAGGAGAAAGTGTTTTAAAATCCAAGAGAAAAATACACCACCTGTATTATGTGCATGTGATCAAAACATTTAAAAGTTGTCAACAATGCATTAAAACTAAAACTAAAACAGTGTGATACTTACGTAGCCATTTTTGAAGAAGGTACAGGAACAAATGCACAATTCCTCTGGCACAGTTTTCGTTCACCTTCCTTGGTGGTGATATACTGCAAAAATTATTATTATTTTTTTAATATAAAAATTATATATCATATCGTTATCATATATATAGTTATTTATATGAAATATTACCTATTCTTTTCTTTAATGTCAGCTGTCAGAATATTGACAGTTTTTATTTTTTCATCGAGAATCGATCAGACCAGCTTAATAATAATAAAAAAAAATTAAAAAGCAAAGCAAAAACTTAAATATGGTATATAAACAATAAAAATACTACTTCAAACAATACTTAATTTTAAACACTTTTAACTTATAAAGATCAAATTAATGTTGTGTTTTTAAGTAGATTTATGAGTTTAACAGTCCCCCAAATACATAAGTAATAAAAATGTATTGCCATCAATGTGGCTTCAGTAAAGATGCGATGGCGGTGTTCGACTAATTTGTCTTCACAGAACTTAATTAATGACGTCGGACACATTTAGTCTTTCGTGAGCTGAACAGCAGCAAATATAGAGTTTATATAACATTCCAGCGGTTTACATAACATCATATAATTTATTCAGAGTTACGTATCTAACGTCGAAGGACATGCTATAAGACATTTCATTCAACAACACCATAACGTGCTATTCATTATACTTACATTCTGACATAAAAGCTAAATACAGCTGAAAATCTAATTAAGTAAGATTACTGACATCATTTAAACTTTATCATTAACCACATTGAGATGAAAAAGCACATTTCTCCAACATACTGACTTGCCTATTCAATACCTATTCGATATTTCCGAGTTTAAACCAAAGTTAAAAAATAACTACAACTTGTGCGTTAATAGTAACACAATTATTAACCTCAAATATTAAACTTATGTTTTAACAAATTAATTAAAAGAGCTTACCTTTTGGCGCATGGCAAAAGAAAATGGCGACGAGACAACTTTTGCTGTGGTCTTCGGGGGTCTTAACAGAGTAAAGTTAACAATGCAGAATTCAACTCTGATCATTTTCACCAACACTAGAGGGCATTTTTCACTATTTGTTGTTAAGTTAACTCCTTAAGAGCAAACGGAGAGTAACACTGCTTAATTAACACTGACGATTTTACTGTGTATAGTTGAAAATAAATAAGCATTTTCCTAGGATTAGGATCCTTTGGAATGTAATGTTATTTTTAGTCCAGAGGTCCTGTATTGTTCTTCTCTCTTTCTCATCTCACTAACACTCCAGTGGGCGGGGCCAAAGACATGAGGATGTAGAAGTAGGCCTTGATGTGATTCTGCAGAGGCGGGCTTTTGTTGCACTATATGACATCATAATGTGACAAAGGAAACAAGTTGTTTTCCTTATTTTCATTTATGCATTTAGCAGATGGTTTCAAAGTGACTTAATCACAACTGAACAATTAAAATCATAACACCAAATAAGATATCCAATGTAGATGACTATAACAAAGAAGTAGCCCGCTGTAGATGAAGAACGGCATTCTGTCTTTGCTTGGCACTGGAAGTAAATGTGAAACATACTGTCTACCACTAGTTTTTCAGAACTACTCATTCTGAGGCTACAGTCTCTACCCACCTCATGCAAAAACATGTCTGGTACATCAGACTTTTAACCTCAAATCAAAATTTCAAAGGTTGAGAATTACTATTAATTTTGCGTCGGCAGTAAAAACTCCCTAACACAATGTCACCTGTAAAAGAATAATTGCAGTTTTTTCCAGTTTAAAAAAAATTGTATTGCAAAACATAAAATTTGAATTTATATAACTGACAATTTCACATACAATATTATACATTTGTACTGTTTTATTGCCTAGCAACACACTGAAGTGTTTTGTTCTTAACTGATTCAGCATTTTTGAATGAATTGGGTTGAGACACTTGGTTCATGAATGAATCAGCCATTGAACAAATTAATTTAATTCCATTTCTATATTAAAATTGTTGTATTTAAAACTGTGGCAAGGGGGGTGTGGTTCAGCGAGGAGAGAGAGTTGGGAGACGAGCGGTGAGTAAGTGGGTCAAGTGCAAATGACAAACACCTGGGTCTTGTCTCAGTAATTGGCATGGAGAGACCGGGGAAGGAGAAGCGGGGAGAAAGGGACGACTGCTGACTGGTGGATGTGTGGGCATGGATGGAAACCGTTTGCTCTGGAGAGCCCCAAGTTTATACTGCTTATGCACTGTGTTATATTGAGCGCTGGTAGCGCTACTTTCTGTTTGTTTACTGGAAATTAAATAAAACCGCCCTTAGCAGTCATGCCGACCCCATCCTCTTCCTTCCTGATCTATGATTTTGTTAAAAAACATTAATCTCAGAACATCATTTATACAGTTATAACTGGTGTAAATGCATTCATTATGAGCTGCATCAACAGTCTGTGTAAACACACTTCAATGCCACTTCATATGCAGCTTCTGTGCTGCCTCTTCAGTGCAAAGATGGATTTTGATGATACTGCTTTCATTTGATTGGTAACAGTGCTATGATGCTAATTGGTGTAAAGAATTATAAGACATTCTATAGTATGTAACGTGCCTGCCATACTCTGCAGTGCTTTATCTTTATCACTAAAGCTCTTATCATTTTTATGGGAACAGAAACGGTTTAAATTGCCAGTTAGTATACTACATTGTTCCTCAGGAAGTCAATAAATGTTTTAACAGATGCTAAAGGTGCTATTTCAAAATGATACACCAGCTTTTATGATCCCATTGTGACCTATTATGCAACAATGGAAACACAGGGCAAGTTTCAAGCATCAAAACTTATTTACACGCATGTTACATCCCGAAATGGTTTTATTTCCTTTATCTGAACCATAATGTATTGCATTTCCTTTTTCTGAACTCATTTAGTGTCTTTAATTTGTATACCGTGAACTATAGCATATTGCAGACCAACAAAAATATGCTTCAGTAACTTCACAAAGTTCATAGATGTGCACAACGCAAAGGTTAAATTGGGACATTCTGTACTGCCATAACTCTTTCTCAATAACAAAAAGTCACACCACTTACAGGAACAAAAGATGTTTGTTAAAATGGAGGCATGCATCTGTTTAGAAAATTAGGTAAATTTAGAAACTCGAATCATCTTCATCCAAGCGTGTTCGTTATGAGGAAGTTACACGCGTGAACTTTTGTTTTGAAAGCTCACAGTCATGTGATCAGAACTGAACTCTTATGCTTTGCTCCCTTTTGTTTCAAATATTTGTTACATATTTAAACCAAATATAAACATGTTATTTTGAATGTGATCATTTACTCGCCTACATGCTGGACAAAAATAAAGAATTTTTTTTATCTTCTTTTATGGTCCACAGAAGAAAGAAAGTCATACAGGTTTGGAGGGTGAGTAGCCTAAATGATGATGACATTATCATTTTAGGGTGAACTTTGTCTTGAAATTAAAGTGATTTTAGGGGGAAAGATCAATAAGCATTTACAAAACAAAAACTGTTAGGATTTAATGAATCAAGGTTTAACTATAGAGATTTCATTTTATGATTGAACAAGGTTAGTGTATCTTATTTGTAGGACACAAATAAACTATTTGAAATTGGTTAAGAAATTAACCAATGCTTACACTGACAGAGAAAATCAGTGCAGTGATGCCCAGAGGTAAGCAGCAGCACAGCATGGTAAAGATGGAGTAGCCCAGGTAATCTGGCAGTGGATACACCAGTGGAATGCAGGGGTTATTCCAGAAAGCAAGGTTAATTTACCATCTGCTAAACCCTGAACTCTCGGTTGATTAACCCAAACCTTGCTTACTCAAGGTATGCTGGTTCCAAAAACGCTGTCACGAATCTGGTCTATGAACTTCCGTTAACTCACCACCAGAGGTCACTCACTCGCCACATGGACTCTTGCACTACACTAACTGTTTCACGTCACCTCAGACTACAATTCCCATCATTCATTGCACTGACGACAAACACAGCTGATTGCACTGATCACACACCCTACATAAACCATGGACTTCCTCTTCCTCTCTGCCGAGTATTGTTTAGCATATATCCTAGTGATAGCTACTCTACAGAGCCCTCTCATTTGTTATAGTCTTGCCTTGTTAGTTTTCTCGTGTTTGATACAGTGAGTACGGAAAGTATTCAGACCCCCTTAAATTTTTCACTCTTTGTTATATTGCAGCCATTTGCTAAAATCATTTAAGTTCATTTTTTTTCCTCATTAATGTACACGCAGCACCCCATATTGACAGAAAAACACAGAATTGTTGACATTTTTGGAGATTTATTAAAAAAGAAAAACTGAAATATCACATGGTCCTAAGTATTCAGACCCTTTGCTGTGACACTCATATATTTAACTCAGGTGCTGTCCATTTCTTCGGATCATCCTTGAGATGGTTCTACACCAGGGTCTGAATACTCAGGCGAGCGGCAACTTCCACAGAAGGCTGTACAGTCTGGATGGCTGTGCCCAGAGGCAAACAAACACTGAATCAAACCTGGCTCAGTAAAGCGAAACACTTTAAAGTGAAATATTAATAATCCCAAGGCAGGATTAACCAGGGCAGGCAAGGCGGGGTTTAAACTCAAGGGCCTGAGCAATGAGGGGGCCTGTGATTGGTTGTGGAGGGCAAGAAAAGTAGGCCCAGATTTATCGGCCAGTGGAAGCACCAGTGTCCAGTGTCTGCACTGTGTCTCTCAAAAAGTTATGAGCAATGCAATGTCTTTGTACTTTGTACTGTTTTTAACCTAGAGGTACAGCCAGGTATATTTTAATCACCTTGGCTTTACTGGAGCACATGGGAAACAATCACCAAATCCATGTGATGAAACGGCACCACTTGATTAAACCACACAATGTGACAGAACAATCTGGACCAGATCTATGATTCTGGCACAGCGCTTGCGAACTAGATTGATGCTCTTGCTGCTCAGTTGAAGTGATAACCAGTGCTTGATCCATTTTTATTCAAGACGACACATACACCATTATATGTGAACAAAGACTCTGTGGGAAAACTTGATGAAGCCAGATTTAATGGTTTAATGTAAACTGAAGTCTTGAGGTAAATTGTACCCAAAGCATTTATATCCACACAACACCAACCTTATTTACCCTACAGTTATTAAAGCTGTAGAAATATGGAATTATGAAGCTATAATATTAAATATTGCATAATATATAAGGGCATGATTCATATATTTAAGAAAATATCAGAAATAACTATTTATTTCTGTCCTTTATTTATTAAAGAATACATTTATTACAATTTATAGGCCCGAACCCCAGCAAAAATAATCGGGAAAGTTGGGCCAGATGGACTGCATTTTACATTATGCAAAAAAAGTTTTGCTTTGACCTCAAATATATGGTGTTAATGAATTTATGCTTTTAATATGTTTGTGTGTTGGAGATTTAAGGGCTTGAAAAGAAAAGAAAAGAAAAGAAAAGAAAAGAAAAGAAAAGAAAAGAAAAGAAAAGAAGATAAAAGAAGATAAAAAAAGAAAAGAAAAGAAAAAAAAAATAGGCTACTCTAAAGGGGACCCTTGGGTTTGCTTTGGCCCTGAGGCCCTGTGTTTTTAAGATGGGTTTGCATCTTCCAAAAGGGAAGTCAGATGTTCTAAAAACCATGTGAAACCAGCATCATTTCCAAAGTTATCAATCAAACAAATCCAGACTCCTTGATTTCCTCAGACAAAACCTTCCAGGTTCAGCTTATAACCAAGGCTGGATTAAAATAGCATTATTCTAAATGACCTTCAGTCCATTCTATTAATGAACAATTTGTTTGTTCCAGCACTTTGTAAAGGTCAAAAACAAAGTCTCTTTCTGTTAATGCATTTTTATTGTTATTCACAAAATCTCTGGCCAGATATAGATTTTTGATCCTTCAGAGAAAATTTGAATTAATTTAGCCTTTATTTAAACATGTAATTTCATAGAAAGTTTCAACTGACAAATTAAATATACTAATTACTAAAAAAAAATAAGATTTTGCATATATTAACAGTACAATTTTTATGAAATGATGCAAATCTGCAAACAGAACAAAAAACAGTGTTAGCTAAAGCTGTTTCTGCTGTGTTCCATGTTCGTGGAGTAAATATGTTTACATGGCTTTTTAAATATGCTGGGTAGCCAGTGTTTCGTACACATGTGGCCAATCAGCATACACTTATCACTGGTAGTTCCTATAGAACTGTTTTAGACCGTACTCTGAAGTAGGAGCGAATTACAGTAGTTCCCCAAAACAGTAATCTTATAATCAAATACTTCCTAGTTCCTTCGGTGTGAACACACTAAAAAGTGGGTACTTCCATTCTAGGAACATAGTTCATAGGAACTATGAAAAGGTTCCTCTGGTGTGGAAAGATAATTATGGATAAACTGTTGGCTCTGATAGGTAAAATTCATTGAGGAGGTATGCTCCAAACACGATGATTCCCACTACAATGGTGAGATGGTTCAGGATGAGTGCAATCTGAGAATTTCTCGCTGCTTCTCTTCTCTGTCCAGTAGCATTAGCTGTGCAAGTCTGTAACAGTAAAGATAAAATCCTAAATGTCAACCACTATATGAGCATACATGTGGAAAAGCACGTTATCGGAAAATCAGACCTTGAACCACAAACCACAATGTGCTGTGAGTAAGAGTGCTTATACAGACACACTTTTTACCATCACCCAAGATTATTTACATAGGTTTTATCATATTTAAGATTGAGAAATGGTCGTGGGTTGCTGCTGTTGTTGTTGTTGGTTTTTTTATAGCAACTACATCACTGACCTCACAAAAATACTGTGGTTTTACAACATAAGCATGGAAATCTACTTCTGAAGTGAACAATGCAGCGACTTGTATATCTGACCTAATGATGAGCTGATGACAAAGAAAATTCAATTTCTCTGACTCTAGAGCTTAGTATGGCTGTTTATGGCTCAGTATGTGCCAGTAAGAGACCAGCATTGCCCAACTAACTGAGACTATTTTTTTTTTCTTAGACAAGCTATTAGCTGAATACTATTTATAATCTACTGAATAGATTTGCTGACAGTTGTCAGATAAGAAAATCAGTTTCTCTACATTAGAGTAACCATACGTCTTCTTTTTCCCCCAGGACATGTCCTGGTTGGTATTTTTAACTGCCTAAAATGTCAAACTTTTTGCTTTGTTTTCATATTGACTTGTTTCTACAGTCCCCGTGCATCGGATATAGGTGTATTTGCATTTATTAGACTATTCTCTCTAGATCCCACCTTCTTGCACACCGTGATTGGTCGATTATGTACAGTGCCTGTATGCTAGTGCTCAAACTTTTCAGTCCTTACATTCAGAAAGTATGAAACATTATGAAAACAAAGCCAATTTATAAATCCCTGCCAGGACATGTCCAGGAAAAAGAGGACATAGCACTCTAAATGACTCTTCGTAATGTCAAGCAAAAATGTGTGCATTACAAAACTTAATTAAAGCTACAAGCAGCGATGACGGGCCCAAGCCGTCAGTGCAACCGCCACCCCCGTGGCATCAGGAAAACGGTGCACAGCGAGCACACGCATTACAGTAACCCTCTGGTAATTTGGATTTGAGGGATTCGGCAATGAAAGGGTTAATCCAAACCATCAAGACTGTGAAATATACATACACACACACACACACAACAATACATAAAATTTCTGTAACACTTTCAATAAAGTTTCAGTTACTAACATTAACTAAATTAATTAACAAGAACAATACTTATATAGCGTTTACTAATGTTAGTTAATATTCAAAACATATAAACATTATTAAAATTTAAAGTTTTATCTGTTAACATTAGTTAATGCACTGTGAATTAACAAACATTTTGATTAACATCAACAAACATTAATAAATGCTGTGAAAATATATATTTCATTGGTAGTTCATGTTAGTTAATGCATTTACTAATGCTAACAAGTGAGACATTATTATAGTTACCAAAGCTTTTAATGATTTATAAGCATTTTTAATGATTTATTTTTCTGTGAAGTAACATGAATAATTTTTACTAACACAAATAAATAAAGTAAAAATATATTGTTAATACTTAATGTTATTTGTGAATTAACTGTTGTTAGTTAACATCATTAATAATTATATACCATTTAATGTTGATCAATATTAGTTCCAAAATGTGTTAATATATTATTAAAATTTAAAGTTTTATCTTTTGAACATGACTATTTTTCTAACATTACAAATGTTGTTCATTGTTAGTTCATTGTAAGTTCATACCATCAATGAAGAATTAATATGCTGTAAAAAAATATATTTTTCATTATTAGTTCATGTTAATTAATGCATTCCCTAATGTTAACAAATGAGACCTAATTATAAAGTGTTATCAAAACCTTTAATGATTTATAAGCATTTTTTAACGATTTTATTGAAAAGTTTAAACAGACCCTCTCTCTCTCTCTTTCTCTCTCTCTCACCCAGCTCCTCAACCCACACTCAACTCACACAGTCACTCACCCCCCACCCCCACCCCACACACAGAAGCAGAGTGAAATAAGCTGTCTGATAGTTTTTAAATTTTCTGCTCTCCATAGTGTATTGTAAATTCATGAAATTAATCACATTTCCTCAGAATGACTTGTTCTGTGTATGTAATTTTTTATGAAGTGTTTGGAAGCTGCTCTTAAAAGATAAAAAAATTGTGCTTTTTTACTGTAACTTTAATAAATAGCATTTAATAAATAGCCATTAAAACACCGTTCAAGATATCCTAAATCCGTTCGCAATTTAGCATCTTTGGTATCTTGGCATCATGTTGAAAAAAGTTTGGTGTGAATTACTTATTTCTGCTTGGAGGAGTATGAATTTATTTACAGCATGATTTAGCAAAAATAACACATTAAAATAACAATAGCCGACTTCCTGTTGGTTGTAGCTAATGACTGTAAATTAGAAAGTTGTCCGGCTTGATTAGAACAACATATGTACCGAGTTTGGTGTCTGTAGCTGAAACTAACCCCCCCCCCCACTTTTGACAAAAGGTGGCGCTATAGAGTGCCTCCTCCACGCCCATTTATGAGCTTTTGGTAGTCTATCAATCATTAATACTGATATGTGTGTTGAGTTGCATGACATTCTAAACATGTTATATGCCTCAAAATCAACAGAAAATAATTTTCAAGTTTGACACATTACCATGGCAACAGTATTTTAAATATCAATATTTCCCTCACAGTTTTACATCGGCCGTGTTTTGACATTATTCTGGTGAAGTTTGAAGCAAATCGAGTAAAAATAAGATGCTGAATTCAAAGCATTTGAAAAATGACAGACTTCCTGCTGCCAGTTAGTGGCACTATAACTTTCAGTCATAAAAGTCACATCCATCCGATCGGCATCATACAACGAACAAACCACTGAAGTTTGATCAAAATCAGACAATGTATGTGGACGTTATTAGGCATTTCCTGGGTCTCATTTTTCACCATAACTTCATCGCCTCGCCCCGGGCAAACGGTTCGAGATATCAAAATATCTTCGCAATTTAGCGTCCCCAATGTCTTGAGATCATGTTCACCGAGTTTGGTGGCAACCGTTTGGAAATCCTCAGAGGAGTATATCAAATTCCAGAGCATGCGCTTTTTAAACAGCCCTAAATAGCCGACTTCCTGTTGGAGCCTAAGACATGCAGCGCGAAAGTTGTTCAGCTCAATGAGTTCTATATGTGTACCGAGTTTCATATGAATACGTGCAAGTATGTGTGAGCTATAAATCTTTCTGACAAAAGTTTTCTGACAGTTTTCCAGAGGGTCCAGCCTCTGCGGCTTCCTAATGGCTGCAGGTTCCAACGTGCGTGCCAGTTTTCAAGATTTTTTGAGCACGTTAAGGACCCCAAAAGTGATAGTCGAAATAAAAAATAAATTAATTAAAAAAAAAGAAAAGAATGATCAAGAACAAGAGGCCCCTGCGCCTTAGTGGCTTGGGCCCTAAAAATAATGCAACTCTGGGTTTTGGAATAGATCCAACAAACTACGATCATATTATCATGCATGAATTGTAAAAAGATATGACTTTCTAGAGAGTCTCAATGTTGAGAACTGTTCTGAAGATTACAGAAAGCAAATTCTGGTTTGAGGTAAGCTTCATTAAGTCCCTTTAGCACTGTGGTTTCCAATGCTGCACTGCAGGACTTTCCAAAGCATGCACTTGACACAAATGCATTGCAAGAAACATAAAAAGATGAATTCAGGCTGAAGATCTGCTTGCTTGTATTTGACCTGTATGGCAACCACAACTGTCTTTGGATCTCCATTGTGCATAATAATCAACATTGCAGCTAGTACAGCACCAATCCAGTAAAAGTAAAAGGCCATGTTCTCCTAAGGGATCAAAATTGAAAATCTGGCCTATTACATGATGCTTCTTTTATAAGTATGAACAAAATACTATAGTTTATCTTGAGGAAACTTAAAAAAAAATTGCACTCTTTAACTTATCAGTGTAATCCATGGGCCTTTATCATTACAACTCTCTCCCCTTCCCGCCTGCGTGCTGCTGGGGGAGGAAAACAAAAAGTTCAGCGGGAAATTCATTTTAATTATTTAATTATTTAATCATTTTAATTCAATTACTGAAAGTTAGAAACTCAAGAGTGTTTATAACTACAAAATACTCTAAAAATAAAACTTTTTAAAGGCAACCAAGCTAAATTTACACTTATAATTTACCATTAACGTGGAAGTCGTGCCCTAATGGTTAGAGAGTTGGACTCGTGATCCAAAGGTTGCGGGTTCAAGTCTCCGGCCGGCAGGAATTGTAGGTGGGGGGAGTGAATGTCCAGCATTCTCTCCACCCTCAATACCACGACTGAGGTGCCCTTGAGCAAGGCACCGAACCCCCAACTGCTCCCCGGGCGCTGCAGCATAAAATGGCTGCCCACTGCTCCGGGTGTGTGTTCACGGTGTGTGTGTGTTCACTGCTGTGTGTGTGCACGTTGGATGGGTTAAATGCAGAGCACGAATTCCGAGTATGGGTCACCATACTTGGCTGAATGTCACTTCACTTAACCTACCAGCGTAACGTCACTCTTGAGTCTTTCACGATGACTCTCTTCCTGCCTGCTTTACCGCCAGTGTACTTGTGCCGCCTGCTGTTGGAGTAAAACAGGAAAATAACATTAGAATAAAACATGTAAAGCAATTAAGAAAAATATATATGTGTGTTTAAATTTCTACATACTAATTTAACTAATTTAACTCAGATGGTTTCTGCTGCGTCAGCAAAATTCAGCATGATAAAAAATTGACGCCTTGTGTTATATATACACAAATAAGTGCGGTTGTCAAAGCAGAATTTCAAGCACAACACATCATTTTAAACAGGAGGCATAGTGAATAATTTAAATAAATGAAAATGTTGCACTCATAGCACTTAAAATATTAATTTAAAAAGTTTTTGCTGTCAAATGAGTAAGTTAAACACACCTGTTTAAGTTTTGACGCCAAAATGTGGTATTTTAAGTAATGTCAAGATATTATAACTTGATTTCTTGACAACATTGGGGTTTACAGTGTGTGTACTCTGGCACTGGACTGGCCAGTGGAGTGGTGGGCACAAAAACTGCAGGCTGCACAGCGATCACAAACTGTCCTGGATATGGCCCCTCAGCGTAGGGACCTTGGGGGACTGGCTGGCTTGGAAAGGAGGGAGGATATCCAGCAGGATTGTCCTGGTATACTGGTGGTGGTACTACAGGCTGCAACATCACTGATTTCTCAGATGAATTGCATGCCCCTGAAGGCTGGTTGAAAGACTGGCTGGAATCCATTCTTCTGATTATTGGATTTTGGTTTAAATCTAAATGACTGCTCTAAAAGTTTGGATCTGTATTTTTAATCATCGTAAAGGCAAAATATAACTGCATACCCACTTAAGCATTTCCGATGTTTAGGCAACAAGCTGTTGTCAAGGTAAAGTCAAAATAATAAAATGGTTAAGTGAGTGTGCAATTACATTTTGTCTTTACTAAGTTCTTTACCCTGTCTTGCACCTCTAAAATCTGTGCATTTGCTTCATTGTATCATTTAAGGATCTGTTTTATATTCAACACAAATTAAAAAATAACAAACAATACAAATAAAATGCTGCCAACAGCAACGCCAACATCATTCAGGGTGAGCGCCATTTTGGAGTTCTTCTTTGCTAATTCTTGGTGCCCTGAGTAGTTGGCAATTCGAGTCTGTGAAAACAATTGCGAAACATATTGTTAACCCTGCAGATATGAAACCCTCTCAAGGTTCATTTGAAAAAAGGTTTTTACAAAAGCAAATAACATGTTTATTTTTTAAAACCAAACCAAGTTAAAATATTTTTAAACATTTCATATTTTTTTTTTTTTTTTTACTATTAGTGCAAATTACTGTTAAAATGGCCATTGAATCCTGAAAGTTGCAGCAAACCAACTGATCTGATTGCTCACAATCAATCACTCAATCAACCAATAAACAAATATCCATGGATCATAATTCTTGAATTGTTTGTTTTGACGTGGCCTAATGGATAGAGAGGTGGACTTGTAACCTGAAGGTCGTGGGTTCAAGTCTCAGGTCCGGCAGGGATTGTAGGTGGGGGAGTGAATAACCAACACTCTCTCCACCCTCAATACCACGACCCTCAATACCACGACTGAGCTGAAACCCTTGAGCAAGGCACCGAACCCCCAACTGCTCCCTGGGTGCCGCAGCATTAGCTGCCCACTGCTCCGGGTGTATGTTCACTACTGTGTGTGCACTTGGATGGGTTAAATGCAGAGCACAAATTCCAACCTAGTCTCATGGCATTTACGTACTTGGGTGCACTTTTTAGCACTTTCTACATATTACTGCAGTTTCAGTTTCCTAAAGAAACAAACACTAGGCAGTACAACTCCGACTTTTACTCCTTTTCACACAGATTTACAGAGTTTTGATTAATAAAGCATATTTTTCGCACAATTACTTTAAGAATATCTTGTTACGACTTCAAAACAATATTAATATGCTGGGAGATTTGAAAACTGATGCTTTTGAATGTTAGCATTGCACGTATCCAGCCTCGTATCTATGGGTTTTCATAGATGGAAAGTTTGTTCGGTAGCTCACGGAGTATGGAGCCGTACTTAGAAAGCGAGGAATCCCGTATAACTACAGTTCGACAAAACAGTTCAAATCTGCATAAAAGGAAGTTGAAATGGCACGGTTGCATCAGCAAATACATTTTTATTCCAGTTTTGCATTTGTTAACACTATCGGGTAGGTTTAGGGTTGGGTTTGGTGTAGGGAATATTTCCAACACGATAGAGCATTAACTTTTAGGGTAAACAGGATATTTGAATTCTGAACCGCCGCAGTACGTATTTGTAGCAACATAATAAAAACACAGCAATACGTACCTGTATCAAAATTAATAAAAACACAGCAATACGTACCTATATCAACATAATAAAAATGTGGCAGGGTTCACGTATTTAACCTGTGTTTTAACGCCACTCAGTGGACATTTCTCTTTGAAACTGCGGCGAAACGCGCAGTAAGGTACATAAAACGGTGTCGGACAGAAAGTGCACAGAGGTACGTATTTTTATGAGACCAGGTTGACAAATTCTGAGTATGGGTCACCATACTTGGCCACACACCCCTTTCCTTTCCCTCTCCCTGTCCCTTTTCTATCAGTTTGACCGGTTCAGGCCACATTATTGTATTAAAAGAGTGTAAATAGGAATAAAATAGCTTTTTGACAAGTTCATCTTCAAATGTCACATTCAACTCAATGGTTTCCTTTCCATTTCTTTGTAATTATTTATGCTTAACATAAGTACGTTTTAAATGAGAACTGACAAGATTCTCAAGTAAAATTTCCATTATGCAACCTTTGTAATACTGTAGCTGTGAATGCTGTTTTCAGACATTAACATTCAGAGATTTTGTCTAATGGAAGTTTCCACCTTCAATGGACCAAATCTGACCTCAGAAGACTACGGAGGGTAGTCCGGACTGCTGAGCGAATCATTGGTACAACCCTCCCCACTCTCCAAGAACTGTACTCATCCAGAGAGAGCAAAAGGGCTGGTAAAATCACTCTGGACCCCTCACACCCAGCACACTCCCTCTTTGAACTGCTGCCGTCTGGTCGACGCTACAGAGCTCTGTGCACCAGAACGACCAGACACAGGAACAGTTTCTTCCCTCAGTCAATACATCTCATGAACACTCAAAAATAAACGTGGAACACACAACTATAATACATTATCCATTCACCACACTCACTTATTTCATTTTTATTTTTCTAATTTCTAATTTGCACATACTTGTTACACATACTTGATTCACATACTTTTTATAATTTGCATTCAAGCATGACTGCTATAACAGTTATGGATCTGTATTTTTAATCGTCATAAAGACAAAATGTAACTGCACACTCAGTTAACTATTTTTACCAACATTTAAGCAACAAGCCTTTGTCAAGGTAAGGTCCAAATAATAAAATTCTACAGTAAAAAAAAAAAAATATTATAAGTGAGTTTGCAGTTATAAGTCTTTAAATTCTTTACCCTGTCTTGCATACATTTGCTTCGTTGCATCATTTAAGGATTTGTGATTTCATTCTGAAACTCGTAAAGAAATATCAATACAATGAAAACAATGCCAACAACAATTGAGAGATGATTCAGGGTGAGCGCTGTTTTGGAGTTCTTCTTTGCTAATTCTTGGTGTCCTGAGTAGTTGGCACTTCGAGTCTGTGAAAACAATTATGAAACAAAGTCAGCCACTGACAGATGGGAGAGTTCTCAATGTTTTATTTTAATTTGATAGTAAATACACTGTAAAAAAAAAAGTAAAAAAAGTTTTCAATTTAAAATAATTTGTTACCCAGCTGACTTAAATTTTTTGTTTAGTCAACTTTAAATATTAAGTTACTCAATGTTAATTTAAGGGACAACTGGAATATTTTAGTTGACCTAAACTAAAAATTTCTAAACTAAAACTAAAAAACTATGACCTAAACTAAAAAAGTCAGCGGGGAAACAAATTATTTTAAGTTGACAACAATTGTTTTTTATTTATTTTTTTACAGTGTAGGTTTTTACCCTATAAGCCTACCAACAAGCAAGTAACATCTATTTATTGAAACACTAGTCAGACAAGTCACACAAACATTTAATCAAGTTTATAAGATTTTAATAATTTCATATATTTTATTTATTGGCAGCAGTAGTTACTGTTAATATGGTTAATATTCTTGTCAGACCACTGGCAATATAATCCTGAAGGTTGCAGCAAACCTTTCATTTAACTGACATATATTATACAATAATAAAATAAAATAAAATACTAATGGATCATAATTCTGAATTGTTTGCTTTATTTAGCTGTATTTAGCTAAAATAAAGTTTGACTGGTTCAGGCCACATCATTGTATTAACGTAAATGGGAACAAAACAGTTGTTTGACATCAGTTTGACAGCTGAACCATCTTCAAATGTCATGCTTAGCTCAATACATTAATTTATGTTTCTTTATAAATATGTATAACTAAATACAAGTTTAAATGGAAAATGACAGATGTAAGTAAAATTGCTGATGCGTAGCATGGTAAAACTAACTGCGAATGCGCACTTCTGACATTATAATTCACGCTCAGAGATTTTTTGCAACTGAAGTTTTACTTCTTCAATTTAGGAAATTTCACTTAAGAAAGGAGATTAAACAAAAGTGAAAAAATGTGTAGAAATAATTTTCACTCAAAAAATTATGATAGTAAGTACACAATTACAAAAAAGTAACAATGAATTTAACATGCAATTTTAAGTAGAATGACTGAAACTTGAAACTTATTTTTTCCCTTAAAACTTCTTAAATTCTAAAACATTGCTGTTGATGAGTAACATCTTTATCTTTACCATTTAAGTATCAAGCACAATAAATTAAATTGTTATTACTGCAGTATTCAAAAATACACCATAAAGTACAGAGCATGAACTAATACTTACAGAGAGAGCGTAAACCAGTGCAGCAGTGCCCAGAGGTAAACAGCAGCACAGCATGGTAAAAATGGAATAGCATGTGTACTCCGGCACTGGATTGGCCAGTGGAGTGGCAGGCACAAAAGCTGCAGGTCGTACAGCAACCACAGACTGTCCTGGATATGGCCCCTGGGCAGAGGGACCTGGAAAAGAACCAGAATATCCAGCAGGATTGTCCTGGTATACTGGTGGTGGTGCTGCAGGCTGCAACATCATTGGTTTCTCAGATGAATTGAAGGCTCCTGGAGGCTGATTGCAAGACTGGCTGGGATCCATTCTTCTGATTATTGGATGTTGATTGTAATTTTCTTTTTGCCTTGTGCTCTGCAGAGATGTATGTATTACTGTACTCTGGTTAGGTCTTTTCTTTTCTGATGAAGGCAGTCAGCAAACATGAGATGACTTGCATAATGTAGGGGAGGAGTGATAAGAACTTTACCACTGTTTCCATCATACTATGTGACTGCAGGCGCCACCTTGTGGTTTAACATTTACTCTTGATGAGATGGGCTACATGTAATATCAGCAGGAGTATTTCACCACACCCAAGCATTTTACATTATACAGAGAAGAGTAATACATCTTTCGAATCTGTAAAGACTCTACGTGCACTCCCAATAACAACAAAACAGGCTTTTGTAAAGTAATGAGAGCAAACATGATGCGCTCTCTTCCGTCTCGGTCAGTGAACTTGAGCGCGAAACTCCATGTATATCTTTGCCTTACAGACATTAAAAATGTATCTATATAGAGTGAAATGTCTACTTTCAAATGCATCAGTTCAAATGGAAAACAAATTATCAGATTATGTAATTCGTATGAAACATGCAGACAGGCACTAGCCTGGTAATACCAAACTCTGCTACTTCGCTTTGCTTCGTAGACAGAGTCTGGAAGGGCATAATTGACAAACGTTTACTTTCTCGTGGGAGGGCGCTTGTCTGAAGTTTAAAATCATTGGTGTACCCGTAAGCCAATCACATAACGCCTCGAACTTCCGCTGTAAACACAGGTATGTGGAAACCATCGAGCGAAATATCGGAGTGAAGATGGCTGTGAACGACTTTTGCAGATTATGTGAAGTAAATCTATGCATCCACGGTACAATTAGTGCATCTAAACTAATATTTGACAGTAGAGACAAACAAGAAAACATTTGCAGCCAACTGTCAAAGTTAGGATTAGTTCTGTTAAACACAGCTCTTCGTTCATTATGAGTCTGTCGGAAACGCTACAATTTAATTGAAAGATTACAGCATGACATGCCAATATTCAAGGACTGGAAAAGAAAGGAGACACTGACCTGGCCTGGAATATTCTCCACAACAGAGCGAATAGCATCCCGTGTCTCCATGTCCGCTGTCGTTTTAGATTTACCTAACCTAAACTACAATCGTTTACTTTCTCTAAACTACCATCTTAAATTTGGCGCTTAGCGTCTACATCACGGCTCTCAGCCCACCCTCTGTTCATTGGTTGGACGGCTGGTGCGGAGCTGGAGATAATCTGGGAGCTGGTTTGCTATATCAGACTGAGTACAGAAGCGAAATGAAATTGACCGGAAGTACAAAGTCTGACGTAGTCAGGCTAGACAGGCACATCCACTACTGTAGAGATGAGTCAGTGTGGCTGACTTCAAAACAAAGAAAACACTAGTTTATCAAATTATTAAAATGTTAGTGCAGTCTCCTTACTGTTTTTTCTTGACACATTAATAATTATTACTTCTGCCGGTGCGCTGTTGCAAGCTTTATGCGTGCGCTTGCGCACTCATAGGCAATTAAAGGTTAATCATAATGATTTAAATGGTTAATAATAAACATGCGATTAGTTGACTAATGCTTAAAATGAACAACAACAAGTCGACCAGAATAATCGAGGGAAGTCCCTACTAAAGTCTTAAATTGTTTTTTAAAAATCAATAAAAATATGAAACAAGAATTCATGACCTGTGATAATATAATATCTGGTGTGATGTATGGGCTCATGTAGGCCTACATTATTTGTCGCAGAGTGGTTTACTGATGAAAATACTGCAGATCCGACTACGCCAGGAGTGGGGAACGTTAATCCTGGAGGGCCACTTTCCTGCAGAGTTTAGCTCCAGTTCCCTGAAAAAAACAATTACCTAACTGCATCCTGAAGACCTTGATTAGCTGGTTCAGGTGTGTTTGATTAGGGTTGGACCTAAACTCTGCAGGGACACCGGCCCTCCAGGATCAAAGTTCCCCACCCCTGGACTACACAGTCAACTGCACACTGTCCCTGTTATAGCATGAAAATCATCTGTTGTGATTATTTTCTACATAGAAAGCAATCAAAAATCATTCTCTTTTCTCTTCAAGATAAGCCCGAGTCAATCAGTGATTTGATCTTCGCCATTTCAATGACAATTAACTGATCGATATCACAGTTTACACTACTCAATGAGTCTCCTATTTACATCATGATTTCATTTTGTTAATTAAGATAACATTTTTAATGTAACTGCAGAAGTTGTATTACTTCATGTGCACAGTAGACATGACATGTTCAGCTATAGTGTTGCAAACTTCGATACGCAAGTAGTTCTAAATATTATGCTATAATTAACACTTCACAAATTTCTTTAACATTGGTGGCTGTTATAGTAAAAGTGATGGAAGTCTTCTAGTGAGATACACATGTAATGCTCATTTCATATGCAAAGACAGCCAATCATAAAATTGGGTGTTTACATTGAAGTCAGAACATTCAGATCAGAGGGATAAATTCAGGGTAGAAAATGACCATTTATATGTAAAACATGACCTAAAAAAAATATACTGTCACGCTACGGTGAGATACACGCACAAAGAAGATGAATGCAAGTAGTCTTCAATAATCCACAAGAGGGTAAATCAACAAAAAGACTGGCAGGAGACACACATAGGGTCTTAATAGACCGGACACCAAACAGTGAACAGAACACATCTAATATAGGAGGGCTGATGAGGGTAATTAATGACACACACCTGAAACCAATGAAAACAGATGGAGAAAGAACCTAACAAACAGAGCACATGAGCGAGAAAACACAATAAAACAGGTCCATGAGGTGTGACACATACAAAGATTATAAGTGCACACCAGGAAACATTGTCAAATATATATTTTCTTTAAATGTATTTCGTGACCGCTTTAAGATATCCAGTGTAGATGCACATAGCAAAGAAGTACTGTATATGATAACAAAAGAACGAAGCCTGTCATTCTGCCTCTGCTCGTTGACCTCTGGAGGAGATGTTGACACTGAAATTAAATATGAAACCTACTGTACATGTGAAACACTTCTGACTTTCATAGCTACTCATTCTGAGGTTACCCTAGTTTCTTCCAACCGCGCGCAAAAACATTTCTGAAACATCAGACCTCTAACCTTAAACCACTGTCTGCAGACAGCAAGAGATTTAAAAGGTTGAGTGCTACTATTCAGTTTGCGTTGGTAGTAAAGACTCCCTAGCAAAATACCCACTCTCAGAAAGGAACAAATGCTGTCACTACAGCATGACCCTTTCAAAAGGCACACCTTTGTACCCAATTTACCCATAAAGGGTGCATGTTAATACTTTCGGGTTACTTTTAAAGGTTGGGCTTGAATTGAGGGGGCATGTGGGGAATGGCATCCCCCTTGTTGAAAAAAATGACAGAAAGCATCCCCTCTGGCAGTGGCGTAACTAATGCTGCCTTCGTTGCGCTATTGGAAATTTCCTATTTCCCACTTATGAAGTCGTGATTACGAGCTTCTCGTATTCAAGTGCTTTAATGTCAGAAAGAATGAAATGAAGCATCCCATTGGTTGACAATCATATAAACATTCATGTTTGCTGACAATTCTGGAATTTTGGTCAAATACATGCTTATTGCTCTGTATTTACCAACCTGTGTCCTTCAGCAGAAATATACAGAAAATGAATAGTTACCAAACACTAAATTTTAAATTAAATATAGATGTACCCTTTAAAGCTATAAAAGTTACAGATTTCCTCTTTTTTCTTTTTTTCTTGGATTAATAGACATCACAGCAGCTGGTTATTAGCTTATTTGCCTGCTATTGCTTTAAAAGCTGCTGCTGCTGAATGTGACGTGGATCTGATATGCATCTTATTTTCTGACAAATCTCTTTACCTTTTCTGACCCACTTCAGGTCTTAAAGTCTCTACTAATGAGCGGACGAGTTGAATCGGGTGTTTTAGATGAGGGAGACAGTGCTGGGGTGCCTCAGGACAGTTTTTAAAACCATTTCAGAGACATGTTCTTAAATGTGACGCATATATAACATATTGCATGCATGCACAGTTTTAAGGCAGTTTTAATCGCCTTTTTGGTAACTTCATGCCTTTCAGATGAAGCGGCATGTAATACACAGAGCCGTAGATCACTGACAAGCTACGCAATATCGCGTTCATAATCGCAGAGGAATCGCATTCGATTATGAACGCGATATCACATAGCTTGTAAGCAAATAAGTGTTTTTATTAATGCCATTAATATTTTTGGTTAATACAGCGTATAGCAATAGTCAACTAAAGGCCAATTCACACCGCACAGACAAATGCCAACAAACTAGTCTGTTGGAGTTTGTTGGATCAGTGTGTTACCCCTGTTGGCGTTGGTTGGCATTGGTTGGAGTTTGTTTTTACCCGACTGAACATGCTTATAGATATAGGATCATCCATTTTCTCCCCAGTCAGTGAGAGTTGGTTGGTGTCTGTTGGTGCAGTGTGAACATGACAGTTATTTTTCATAAGATTCTAAATCCAACGGCCAACTTGAGCCAACTTGTTTGTTGGAGTTTTTTGGCGTTTGTCTGTGCGGTGTGAATTGGCCTTAAATTAATATAACATGGCAAAGATGAATGCACTGGAAGTTGAATAAGGGAAATGTCATTTTGGAATTTCTGTGGTCTAATGTGATATTGTTGTGCATGTTCTTGTTTATGATGAACATTTATTTTATTGTTGTAATTAATTTAAAGCATTAACAAGATAACGTTGAATTAATTTGGGAGGCGATGACTGATTGAATAGGCTATTTTTAGTCCAGTGCCTGTACATAAGATTAGTATTGACCAAGTCCAGAGGCTATCATATGTGGATCAACCAGGGGTGGACTTACCCATTAGGCAAAGGTAGGCGACTGCCTTGGGCCCCCAAAAGCCAAGGGCCCCCTAAAATGATTCATACGAGATGCGCATTAAGTGTGGACATGCAAACGGTTGCTGTTTACGGAGTTTATTACCACGGCAACCGTCGGAGTGTCTGAGTTGAACGTGCTTCTTGTGTATCCTGTAGCAAATGAAAATATTATGCATCTGAAGCTGACTGCTGCACACGTGCGAGGTCTCTCTTTCCCAGCGCGTACACACCTCTCTCTCTGCGTCTGCTCTGTTCAGCGAGCGACTGAAAGGAACTGCACTTTCAGTTAAAACACAGATATGTTGCTTCTCTAATTTTACATGCAAGTATAGCCGAAATCACAGCACAGCTATTGTCTTTATTTTATGTGTAGTGTAACCCTCCTCTAAGGGTAAGTACACACTAGGTTCAGATACTCAACTTAAGATCACTGAATTATAGTATAGTGAATGGTACAACCAGAAGTCATTGATAACCACACAAATTACCATTTCACATGAACTGTATTGATGTAACATATAGAGAACAATTGTTTCCACCAAAACATTAATAAAGTGTAGTGCACAATCAGTGTATGTGTTTGCCTTTTTTTTCAGTCCAGTCTTTCAGATGATGAAAAAAAATGTTTCCTTCCGTAGGAAATCAGTTGTCTTTTGGGTCCAAAGACAAGTAAAGCAAAAAACTTTCAACAAAAAATGTTATATCCAATCCAACTCCGGAATTAGGAGAAAAGGCAAAAATACGTTCAAGGGTTCACTGAGATCCTACCGCACAGTGTTATCACATGAGACCTCACGCAGAAATCAATGACTCCATGGATCCAACGATCAAGGGTGCTTGGCTCGCCATCTTCCATCCGAAAGAATGAAATTGCATACAAAACCTGGCCGAGATTCAAGTTCACAATCAACAAATCACAGCTTCAAATCCAACGGTTCAGGTGTTCATGATAATCTCAATAATCTTTTAGAGTTTATATCAGTTTACAATTTATATAAATACAATGCGGTTAAAGAGTAATCTATTCAAACTTCCCTGCATCTGCACAACAGATCATTTTTTTTCACTCTCTCCAACAGTCACTCTCATCACCCGAAAAAAATAATAGGGGCGGAGCTTCATGTTTTTTTTCTTTCCACCAATAGCAAATTTCCATCTGCTAACACACTCTAGTCACCAGGCAGATTCTCTGATATCTGGTTTCACAACTAGGGTGACTTAAAGGGACATCATTAATTTTTTTCTTTCATAGGGATTTTGCCTTGGGGTTACATCCTCCCCCACTAAATTGACATGAGTCCCTCATGTATTTTAAATGACACGATACTCTGAAGATACAGTGTTCCTTGGAATTATATTCTGACTGTCATTCAGTGTGTCAACGAATGCTTTATGAAATCCCTCTAGCAAGGTCTGTGCAAAGGAAATTAGGGGTTTCCCTAACTCTGGATAATGAAATACCCCAGGTGGTCTGCGAATTCTATCCGATCTACGTACAGGACAATCTTTAGGACTCTCATCTGGTATACTCATAACATCATTCTTTGCCTCACTGTTTTGCTTTTTACGGAATCTTTGTGGTCTACACCTTGCCCATTGGAAGAATCAGGAGCAAGTGAGCTCTGCTCAGGCGATTCTCTGGGTACTGCTTCCTCTGTACCTTCCATTGATGTCGCAGGCAAGTTGTATTCACCCCAACTTTCCAAGGAGCCATCTGAGTTCTGGAACTCGATTACATTTCTTACCGGTTTGTTAGCAACTGTGTCACCAGAAGAAATCTCTGCGACTGATTCACCAAGTGCTGATTGCTCTCCTATACTTGGGTCTTGACTAAGCTCACCTTGAGTACAAATTGGTAGGTTCCCTGTATCCAGTGAAAGGGGTGTAAGAACCCGTTTGGGTACTTCATACACTTCCACAATCCACCTTTCTGTAGGCTCTAACACAATAGGTGATGGTTGCCAATAATCTTCTCCCTCTGAGTCAACATGTTCTTCCTCGGACTGAACATCATTATGTCTTGTTCTTGGCTTCTTGGCTGGACTAATTGATTCCTCCGTTTCTTTCGTTTCAGGAAGAAACCCGCAGGGTAGGAGGTGATCGCGGTGCAACGTTCGTACAGGTCCATCTGTATTTTCAGGCTTCACGGAGTATACAGGCAAGTCTCCCATCCGTCTGGTCACTACATAAATTGTAGATTCCCACCGGTCAGCGAGTTTGTGCTTGTTACGTAGTCGTAAGTTCCGCACCAATACTTTATCCCCTACCTCCAAGGTTGACTCCCTGATAACCTTATCAAACCGTTGCTTGTTCCTTCCGGCAACTTTCTTGGCATTTCCAATGGCGATGTCATAGCTGTGTTTAAGCCGTGACTTCAAATACTTGACATATTGGGAATGACAATCTCTTTTAGAGTCTTGGACAGGTAACCCAAAACCTTGGCTGTCGCCCACACATGAGCTCGTAGGGTGAAAACCCTGTGACATCATTTTTTGTACAGTTGTACGCATGCGTTAAGGGCTTCACATAGTCTCGCCAATGAGTCTTTTCTTTGTTCTGCAAAGTGCCCAGCATGCTGAGGAGAGTGCGATTAAATCGCTCCACTGGGTTTCCTCGGGGATGGTACGGGCTAGTCCTCACTTTCCGAGTACCTGTGATGGCACACAACTCTTTTATGAGGTGAGACTCAAAATCCCTTCCCTGGTCACTGTGCAGCCGTTCCGGAAATCCATAATGCACAAGGAATTGCTCCCACAAACACCTGGCAACAGTAGGGGCCTTTTGATCTCTTGTAGGCACGGCTACCGCATATTTAGTGAAATGGTCGGTAATGACGAGTATGTCTTTTGTGTTCTGGCTGTCTGGTTCCAGGGAAAGGAAATCCATGCACACCAATTCCATGGGTCTCGTGGTGCATATGTTTACAAGGGGAGCAGCCTTGTCTGGTTGTGTTTTTCTCTTAACTTACCTCTCACATGTTTTTATCTTTCGCTCCACATCCAAGGACATTTTGGGCCAATAGAATCTTGACCTGACAAGGTCATTTGTACGCTCGATTCCTACATGGCCCATTTCGTCATGGAGGCTGCACAGAACAATGGGCCGCAATACTTCAGGAAGTACAAGCTGGAATCCTGTCTGGCCATTGCACAGGCGTGTCCGGTACAAGAGCCCATCTCTGATTTGAAGACGATTCTTTTCCTTAAAAATCAACTGGAGATTATGATCATCAACTTTGAAATTCCTTGGCAGCTCTTGGCCAGATTTTAAGATTTTCAGTGCTTGACTAATGGCAGGATCTTCTCCCTGAAACCTCATTAGATCCCCTTCACTGTACTTTGGCAAAGACGAGGTGCCACACTCAATTCCTTGTTCTTCAAAGTTGATTGGAATGGCAGTAGGTTGAATGGCTAACGACTCTACATAGCCAAGGGATTGGTCAAGAGGGCCATTTTGATTGATGAGATGCCTTTGGCATGCCGCCTGAACAGTCCCCATGTCAAGTTCATTCACGGAACTAGAGGATTCCAAAAGATGAGAAGTAAACCTTTTGATTTTATCCCTCTCCTCTCTAGATGCAATGTCGTCCTCCAGATCACCATGGGGTCTTCTCGACAACCCATCAGCGTCCCCATTGTGTTTACCTGCCCTATATTTGATGTCAAAAGTGAATGTAGATAGAGCAGCGAGCCAGCGATAGCTTGCTGCATCCAGCTTGGCAGTTGTGAGAAGATACGTTAACGGATTGTTATCGGTAACTACTGTGAAGTGACTACCGTATAAATAATCATGGAACTTCTTGACGATGGCCCATTTAAGGGCTAGAAATTCGAGTTTGTGAGCAGGGTATTTAGATTCACTTCGAGTCAGCCCTCGACTCGCATAAGCAATGACCCGAGGTTGCCCATTCTGCTCTTGGTACAGGGCTGCGCCCAACCCTGTCGTGCTTGTGTCCGTATGTAATATATATGTCATTTTAGGATTAGCAAAGCCAAGAACAGGGGCAGACACTAACTTATTGATGATCTCCTCAAATGCTGTCTGACACTCTGGGCTCCAACGTTCTGCAAAAGGCTCTTTTGTGTTCAGATACGTGTTGTCTCTTGCTGTTATCCTTCCCCCTTTCCGCTGAGGAGGATATCCAGCTGTAAGGTTAGTCAGGGGTTTGACGACCTTTGAGTAATCTTTTATGAAGCGTCTATAATATCCTGAGAATCCTAGGAACGATCTAAGATCCTTTAGATTCTGGGGTCTCGGCCAGGTTGTTAATGCTCGAATTTTCTCAGGATCTGTCCTCACGCCTTCTCTAGAGACAACATGTCCCAGGTAGCGGACGGATGTCTGGAAAAATTTGCACTTATCGGGAGATAACTTTAGTCCATAATCTCTGAGACGATTTAGTACATGCATAAGCCTGGTCTCGTGCTCTTCCAGTGTGTCAGAGTAGACAATCAAGTCGTCTAAGAAGACAAGAACCTCCTTTAAATGGATGTCCCCCATACATTTTTCCATTAAGCGTTGGAAAGTACTGGGAGCATTAGTTACCCCTTGAGGCATGCGATTAAACTCCCAGAAGCCTATAGAACATACAAAAGCTGTCTTGGCTTTGTCTTCTTCCTCCATCTCGACTTGATAGTATCCAGATTTTAAATCCATCACGGAAAACCACTGTGATCCAGCGAGAGCAGAAAATGACTCTTCGAGATTTGGCAGCGCATAAACATCTCGAATTGTTTGCATGTTCAATTTCCGATAGTCCACGCACAGGCGTACGTCACCATTATTTTTGCGAACGACGACTATTGGAGATGCGAATGGAGATTCAGATTCTCTAATTATGCCTGCCTCTGCCAAGGTTTGCAAGTGTTTCTTTACTGCCTCGAAGTCCCGGGGGTGGATTGGTCATGGTCGCTGTTTAAAGGGAGTAGGATCCATCAGCTTTATACAATGTTTTATTTTGGTTGCATGGCCAAAATCGAGTTCATGATGAGAAAAGACATCAGAAAAGGAATTCAACTTTTGTGCTATGCGGTCCCTCCACTGTTTCGGTAATGGGGATTCCCCAAAGTCGAACTGCAATTCGGGTTCGGAAGTCGGAAGTCTTTGCAGATTGGAACAATTTACAGCAGTAAATTCCTGTTCACTCTTACAAGAATCTGAAATTATCCTCTGAGGAACACTAAGTTCAGCCAAGATACAGTTACGAGGGAGGACAATATCATGGTCAGTCTCATTCCTCAAAGAAACCGGCACCTTAAAAGGGCTGTGCTTAGGAAGAGTAATGAGGCAATTATCAACAAACACCCCGCTAGGAAGGACCGATCCTGAAGGCTGTTCAAGTAAAGCCCATGCTTTATCATTTGTCGGAGCAGCCTGAACTATGTATCCTTCAAGCAAAGTCTTTTGACCTGCTGGGAGAACTTCTTGGGTCTGTTCTCTAAATTTCACAAAGCCAAGCCTACCACTTGTGGCTTGTTTTTGTCTTTTATTCAATGTTCTCCAGACCTGAATGTAGCCACAGCGGGGGGAACTGCCTAGAGTTGGAGATTCATCGCTGCACTGTTCGTACACAGCATCCAAAGTGTTGGTGCCAATTATCAGAGGAACTTCACCACTCGACTTGATGTCTGGGACAACTAAGGCAAGGGTAGGTATCTCAGGCTGAGACTGAAGGAAGTCCTTAGGGAACTTAATGCAAATTTCAATGTACCCTAAATATGGCACTGACTGACCATTCGCCCCTTCCACAGTAAGTAATTGATCAATTGGCTGAACAGGCTGATCAGAAAGACAGCGATTATAGAAGGATTGTGCTACAGTCGTTACCTGAGATCCTGTATCAAGTAAGCAGTTGCATTCTGTTCCAGCTATCTCGACTACAGCAGTGCACTTTTCTCCAATAAGTCGCCTTGGCAGTTTCCTGCCTTCATGGACAGTGTGTCTCTTAATTCCACATTTCAATACTCTCTCAGGTATGGGACATAAGTTACATATGGCCCCTGTGTGTCCTGCGACAGAAGCCTCTACTCGTTTAAATCATGCATCTCTGCGGCACCATTTTGCATATCCCAAGCTTTTTGCTTTTCTCTAAGTTCCATTTTCTTAGCTTGCACTAATGCGGAATTTGGGGGATTGCTACAAGAGGAGGCGATATGGCCATCCTCACCGCATCTGAAGCAGTACCAAGTTTAAGGCTTTGAAGCCAAGTTTTAAGCCAAGTTTAGGCTTTGAATTTACTGCAGGAGTTTGTTTTACTTGTTTCTTGTCTTGCTTATCAATTTGTTTTGACCTCTTTGTTTTTTCTCTTGAACAGTCTTCTCTTCTCTGGAAGCCATGAGACTTGCTATTTGTGCTTGCAATTCAGCTATTTGCTTTTGCAGAGGTCGTACGACTGCGGAGGGGCTGTAATCATCTTCCACATGTAAGTCAATTTGGATCAAACAAGGATTACATGTAGCCCTCGCATTGGATGGAACCTTTGCCCTAATCCCAAGGTGCTGTCTCATTCTCTTACTTTTAGTGGCTTGTCATTCTTCTTCAGTGCGCAACATAAGCAGGAATTCTGGAAAAGTTGGGGGAGTGCATTTACGTTGTTCAAGCTGGAGGTTTGCGATAAGAGCATTATTCCAACACCCCCGACAAAACTGCTTTAAAAGTTGCCTGTCCATGTCAATGGCGGCAAGGCCATTCCTTCTCACCACAGAGCTCAGCGCTGTATGTAGCCGATGAAGGAAATCAGATGGCTTTTCTCCTGCATTTTGATTGAGGTTTAAGAATGCAGCAAAGAGCTCATCCCCATCCGCAACAGCAGCAAAAGCAGAATCAAGTAAGTCAAGATAGGCTTTGGATGATGCCAAGGGGCCCAATGGTTTGACTATGTTAGACGCTGGTGATGCAAGGCTTCCAATAATTCTCCTCACCACTAATGCATCTGGAATCGTGGGGTCATTCCTGTAAAGATCCACATTAGCTCGCCATGTATCAAAGTCAACCTCAAAGTTTGGAATAGGCATTCTGCCAGAAAAGGTCTTAAGCTTTAATGGGGCATGAGACTGAGTGGCCAATTCACTGCTCCTGACAATATGTTCTACGACCACACGCTGAACTTCTGAAGTGGTAAGTTGGCTGGGTGAAAGCATTATGGGAGTTCTGGGTCCCAGGACACCATCCTGATTCACAACGGACTTGGGTGGTAGAGGGCTCGTGGTTACAGGAAATGTACACGAATCTGTCTGAATATCCTCACTGGGCGATACTGCTTGGCCACAGGACAGAAGAGGCCCTTCTGTTTCCATCTGTGGATCACTATCATCACTTATAGACTGAGCAGTAACAGAATCACTTATTCTACTAAGCTCTTCATGCAGAACATCTTCAAATTGTCTGCCACTCAATTTAGCCAATTCCTTCAGTTCCGACAAATAAGCTTTAGTGGTGGTAGTACCACGGTTTTTGCTATACAGACTAGCAAGGCTCTGAATGTGATGGATCACAGTGGGATCGCCAAGACAGGGTCTGTTAAAAGGTAGGCCAAGAGAGCTCAGAGCCTCTACGGCAGAGCCATGTTCAAATTCAATTATTATCTGTCCATAGTACTCAGACTGATTATCTGTTATTCTTACAGTTCTTGAAATTTTCCCATGCTTCTGCAAAAATTCAGCAACTTCTTCATCCACAGCAGTTTCTGATAACCCGCTTACAAGAAGACAGTTTGGAACCTTTACATTCTCCATAATTACTATATCCATGTTCACTGCTCACAAAAATGAATTAGCAGGAGTGTTGATCAATAAAATAGATTATTGCTTACATTAGACTTCTTGAGTTTCAGCATACACAGTTCAATAACTTCAATATGGTACCATTTACAGGATCTAGAAGTTCAGATACTCAACTTAAGATCATTGAATTATAGTATAGTGAATGGTACAACCAGAAGTCATTGATAACCACACAAATTACCATTTCACATGAACTGTATTGATGTAACATATAGAGAACAATTGTTTCCACCAAAACATTAATAAAGTGTAGTGCACAATCAGTGTATGTGTTTGCCTTTTTTTTTCAGTCCAGTCTTTCAGATGATGAAAAAAAAATGTTTCCTTCCGTAGGAAATCAGTTGTCTTTTGGGTCCAAAGACAAGTAAAGCAAAAAACTTTCAACAAAAAATGTTATATCCAATCCAACTCCGGAATTAGGAGAAAAGGAAAAAATGCGTTCAAGGGTTCACTGAGATCCTACCGCACAGTGTTATCACATGAGACCTCACGCAGAAATCAATGACTCCATGGATCCAACGATCAAGGGTGCTTGGCTCGCCATCTTCCATCCGAAAGAATTCAATTGCATACAAAACCTGGCCGAGATTCAAGTTCACAATCAACAAATCACAGCTTCAAATCCAACGGTTCAGGTGTTCATGACAATCTCAATAATCTATTTATATCAGATTATCGAGTTTATATCAGTTTACAATTTATATAAATACAATGCGGTTAAAGAGTAATCTATTCAAACTTCCCTGCATCTGCACAACAGATCATTTTTTTTCACTTCACTCTCTCCAATAGTCACTCTCATCACCCGAAAAAAAAAGAGGGGCGGAGCTTCATGTTTTTTTTCTTTCCACCAATAGCAAATTTCCATCAGCTAACACACTCTAGTCACCAGGCAGATTCTCTGATATCTGGTTTCACAACTAGGGTGACTTAAAGGCACATCATTCATTTTTTTCTTTCATAGGGATTTTGCCTTGGGGTTACAGTAGCCTATTTGATTTTATCAGACGACAGCACGATTATAAATCCGGATTTTTGTGCAGATTAACATCTTGGAAGGGAGAGCTGGTTATGTAGTCTTAATTTGTCGCGATTCAGTCAATATTTCATATTCATTCCGTTGTCTGACAAGTAAGTAAGAAAATAATGTACATTAAATTGAAAGATAGTTAGCTAATTGAGTGTATTTTTGTATTTTGGCGACATGATTCAGGGTGCGTGCAGTTTTGAAGTTCCTCTCTGCTAATTCTCGCTGTCCCGAGTAGTTGTAAAATGTCAACTGGAGTGTTCCTCACTGCTCTTCTATGTTTTTATCAACCCTGTCTTGTGGATTTGGCCACAGGTTCTCATCCACATCATAATGGATGTTTTCAGTAGTTAAAGGGTTCATTATTTTTCAAAAACTGTACATAATTGTAGTTCCTCTATGCCCCGCCTCACTCAAACTTATTGTTTTTCTACAAAGCTCCGCCTTCTGACAAGCTCAGTCTGCTCTGATTGGCCAGCTGACATGGTGCATTGCGATTAGCCAAACACCACAACCATGTGTCAGAAATGTAACGGCCCTTACCATAATCGCAATCTTCAGCTTTCAAGTTAGTTTTACCTTCAGTTCAAGCCTGACAGGGGAACAGAGTCGCGTGACAGACACAGTGATGATGCTCGTATGTATTTGCAGTACACTAGCCGCGATTAAGACGATGACGGGCTGTACACTCTGCTGTGATGTGACCCTGTTCCCCTCACACACACACACACACACACTCATGCATTTGAACAGTAAATAGCAAATACTTAATATTTAATACTTACAGTCACTGATTCAGAAGCACCAGATTGTCATAGCAAAGTCAGAATTGACGGGATTGTTTTTGTTTTTTTAAGAAACAGCCTT
Organism: Barbus barbus; assembly: GCF_936440315.1. Taxonomy (NCBI): domain Eukaryota; kingdom Metazoa; phylum Chordata; class Actinopteri; order Cypriniformes; family Cyprinidae; genus Barbus; species Barbus barbus. The sequence continues at coordinate 27,677,403 of NC_136740.1, forward strand.
TGTGCACAGCCAGCCTTGTACTCTCCTAGGTTCACAAAACTGTCGTCCATAAAAAAATTTGAACTTTTGGGTTGTGCTGTTCTGCTGTAAACAAACCGTAATCAATGATTTCTAATTGCATCTGCTTTCGGAAGGCCAGATAAAGAGTTTTTGCTTTCGCATAAACACAGAGCGTCTCCCTGACATGGCTGCATCGACACTACTGCGGTTACTGAAACCACGCCTTCTTTCTTTGCGTGAACATTACACAAATATTTCCACATCGTGACATAGACATGTGGGGGCATGTTTGAATATGGCGTTTTAGCCCGGTCTGGATCAGGCTTCTCTTTTAGATAGAATAAACCCGTTTGTGGGAGACTTTGAGCTTTGTAACTCTGCAGATCGTATACATGCACAAACAGCTACATAACACATTAAAGAAATCGCATCATATGACCCCTTTAAACATCTTGGAAAAAAAATCTTCTGGCATGGAAAATACAGGCCTGACATTTGGACATTGTACACATCATATATGGCCTGGAGAAGCGTGACTTGTTTGTGAGGCTATTGTGAACCCTCCACCTCCATGTGGAGAAAAATTATTCAGTCGGGTTATAGTAAGGAAAAGGGAGTATGGGGGTAAATACAAGGTGATAAACTGTGGATGGATGTGAAACCATGATTGCATTCAGTGCCGTCGCTAGTAATTCTGGGCCCTTTGCACTGATTTTGCTGTGGGGCCCCTCAAAATCACATTCAGTGGGGGGTGGTCATGCCCCCCAGAGAACATTGTTCTGGGCCGCTCTCAACCGCTGGACGCTCAACCTCTCCTCCATGTCTTGGCCAGGGTAAAGCCTGCCTCATCCAAAAATATGAATGGTTTTCATCAGCTATCACCCTCTAAAAAGACATTTACTGTAGGAGGGGGGGTTTCTCCCAACAACAGGCATCTTGAAACTGATCATACCTGAACACGCAGTCCTCGGTGCTTCACTTTCATAATCTAAATGTGTAATATTGTTCATCATTTTCCATAAAAAACTATGCATTAAGAGTAATGCAACAGTTAACAAGCATTTGGAAAAAGTGTTAAGTATTTTTTAAAATGTGCATATTGATCATCAGTGGTGAATTATGTGTCTAGAGTTTTGAAAAATTATATGAAGGTTCTGTTATTAGTGCAAAAATGATTGTAAAACAATCTGTAATAAAAGTCCTCTTTTGAGATGAAATTTGAAAGATTAACACTGTGTAGGTGTTCAGCTATCTAAGTAAGAAAATAATGTACATTAAATTGAAAGATAGTTAGGTAATTGAGTGTATTTTGTGCCAAAGCAATGAAAACGATCCAGTTTAGCCCACATAGACTGCTATTGTGCTCTCTGTGTGAAGAGTTTTGAAAAAGTGACCTATTATTTATCAAAACAAACACGTTCACTTCTGCTGAGGGTGTGTGATCAGTAGGAACCAAATGTCACTGTGGTATTTTTTGCTCCTATGCTTTTCTGATGAAATTCATTTCTCGTAAAGTAGCAGGTAGTTGTTAACTGTCAGACGCACCTTTTCATGTGGTCATGTCTCAGTTTCTACAACACTTAGCTAAACCCTTTTGCTAAAATGTAATAAAATCGTATTTTAATTAATTAGTTTATCCTCACGTTGTTCAATTGCATAGGTGTTTTGAAAGCAAATGGATAGATAGATCTATAATTAAATGTATAATGAATGTAAAGTAATATAATGATATGTATAAATATATATATATATATATACTGTAGCATCTTATCACAATGTGGACTATTGGAGCACTTATAAATATGTAAAAACATTACCAACATCAAAAAAAAAAAAACCCTGCACACAAGATATTTAAGATAAACAAAAGGTCTAAAGAAAACATTATATATGTAAAAAATAGACAGACAAACAAACTAAACAAAATAGATAAACAAAAACAAGAATAAGTAGGCCTATTTTTTCATGATAATTTTAATGGCTCAGTTCATGCTTTTATTGTTTAAAACATCCAATAATCAACCTTTAAAGCATGTTTAACTGGGTGAATATTCACGCATTAAGCAAATAATGTTTACAATTTAGAGAACTAAATTTGCTTGTATAATCTGCTTCCAACCATGACACCTTTAACAATTATGGATGTGTAGTTTTAATAAACAAAAAATTTAAAATAGTAAAGAATACAATTAAAGAGATGAAAATAGCAACGGCGACATGATTCAGGGTGCGTGCAGTTTTGGAGTTCCTCTCTGCTAATTCTCGCTGTCCCGAGTAGTTGGCAATTCGAGTCTGTGAAAACAATTGTGAAACACAATGTCAACCACTTCTGTTCTCATTCTGAGTTTCTTTGAGCCAAAGGCAGATAGGGGAGCTATCAAAAGAGGGGGCAACTCCACTCTGTCAATGGGTTTTCTTAATAACGTTTCATTTTCATATATTTCATTTATTAGTAGTGCCAGTTATTGTTATGGTTAATCTAATTGTCAGACCAACAAGTCCTGAAGGTTACAGCAAACCTCTCATTTAACTGATCTGAGTTCTCATAAAAATGTTTTACCGGTACTCGCAGATCATAATTCTGAGTCAATTGCTTTCTAATTTTTTTCTTCACTTCTAGCAGTTTGACCAGTTCAGGCTGCATAGAGTGTAAAAAGAGGAATAAAACCACTGTTTGCTATTAGTTTTAGCCCTGTTACCTGAATCAATTAATCAAGCTCCTCTTCATGTCACATTTAACTTAATGTCTTATTTGCCATTTCTTTGTAAATATGCTTAAATACATAAGCAAATTTAAACCGAAATTGACAGACGCAAGAACAATTTTGTTATACATAGCTCAGAGATTTTGTACAACAACAAATAAACCTGATGGACCATCTTTACCGCTCAAGTGCTGAATCAAGCACAAAAAAATAATTATCACTGCAGTATTCAAAAATACATCATAAATAAAGGGAAGGTACATGAACTAATACTTACAGAGAGAGAGTAAACCAATGCAGCAATGCCTAGAGGTGCACAGCACAGCATGGTGAAGATGGAATAGCATGTGTACTCTGGCGCTGGATTGGCCAGTGGAACTGGATTGGACGGCACAAAAACTGCAGGCTGCACAGCAACCACAGACTGTCCTTGATATGACCCTTGGGCAGAGGGGCCCTGGGGGGCCGGATAACTTGGAAAGGAGGTTGGAAATCCAACAGGATTGTTCTGGAATGTTGGTGGTTTTGCTGCAGGCTGCAACATCACTGATTTCTCAAATGAACTGCAGGCCCCTCGAGTCTGATTGAAAGTCTGGCTGGGATCCATTCTTCTGATTATTGGAATTTGATTGTAATTTTCTTTTTGCCTTGTGCTCTGCAGAGATGTATTACTGTACTCTGGTTAGGTCTTTTCTTTTCTGATGAAGGCAGTCAGCAAACATGAGGTGATTTGCATGATGTAGGGGAGGAGTGATAAGAACTTTACCACTGTTTCCATCAAACTATGTGACTGCTGGCGCCACCTTGTGGTTTAACATTTACTCTTGATGAGATGGGCTACATGTAATATCAGCAGGAGTATTTCACCACACCCAAGCATTTTACATTATACAGAGAAGAGTAATACATCTTTCGAATCTGTAAAGACTCTACGTGCACTCCCAATAACAACAAAACAGGCTTTTATAAAGTAATGAGAGCAAACATGATGCGCTCTCTTCCGTCTCGGTCTGTGAACTTGAGCGCGAAACTCCATGTATATCTTTGCCTTACAGACATTAAAAATGTATCTATATAGAGTGAAATGTCTACTTTAAAATGCATCAATTCAAATGGAAAACAAATTCTCAGATTATGTAATTCGTATGAAACATGCAGACAGGCACATCCACTACTGTAGAGAGGAGTCAGCGTCACTGACTTCAATACAAAGAAAACACCAGTTTATCAAATAATTAAAATGTTAATGCAGTCTCCTTACTGTTTTTTCTTGACACATTAATAATTACTTCTGCCGGTGCGCTGTTGCAAGCTTTATGCGTGCGCTTGAGCACTTATACACTCTAAAAACTGCTGGGTTAAAAACATCAGAATTTGGGTTACTTTGGCAACCTAGCGCTGGGTCAAAAGGGGACGAACCCAGCGCTGGGGTATTTTAACCCAGCATGCTGGGTTGCTTTATTATGGTTTAAAATTACTACATTGTTAGGCTAAAATGATCCCAAATCGAGCTAGGCATTAAACCTACAAATCTTGTTCATTTTAAAATCACACAAAGAATGACTTTCAAAAGGTAAATACTTATTAAAAACAAGAGAAAACGGTCAAAAAGTAACATGCATGTAAGAAGAAATTCATTAAAAGCATTGCTTTGACCAGCATTCATCCCAGTCACCGCCGGTTCTTCATCAGTGGCCTAAAAAGAGAAAAACATTTGAAAAAAAGAAAAGATTTAATTAAACTATCCATTTTCAGGTAGAGGTGCATCCACATCAGCAAGGAAAAGTAAATAGTCTGTTTTATAATTTCATCCACTGTGTAGATGTTTAATTTCTCTGTCTACCACGTACTCTACAGCCAAATTTTCTGCTTTTTTTTATTTATTTTTTTATTATTGAACAATCCTTAAATGTACTTCAACTTCAACAGAAAGATAGAGAACAGAGAGAGATAATAATAATAATAATAATAATAAAACAAAATACATAAAACGGGCTAGGGTTTTCCTTGTAAACCATATTCTATAATAGTAGAAAACAGATTTATTGCATTCTTCCCCTTCATCACCTTAAGGGCTTTTGTATACAAAACAAACTCATTATGAAATGCACACAAGGTTGGTTTTACTTGCAAGTATTTGGATTTGTGTACATAAAACCTTCCCATCATAAGGATGCTATTAACCAGAAAATCATCTTTGCTATTGACCATTTCAAGTCCATAGATAATGTCCTTTAGGATGAAGCTGTCAAGGTGATGTACCTTTGGATAAAGCCAGTAATGAATATCAGACCATAAAGCATCCACATACATACAATGAAAAAACAGATGATACGTGGTTTCAATGTCATCACAGAAAATACATTTATTAGAGTCAAATCCAAATCGAAGCCTCAAGTACTCACTGGATGGATAAATCCCATTTAAAATTTTAAAATGAATTTCTTTAATTTTAGGAGATAAAGGAAATTTTATATATTTAGTTCTAAGAGTATGAATGTCATCTTTTTGGAAATTATATGAAATTGAATTTCTGTAAACTACGATAGGATAAGAAATGTTGTTAAACATATTTCTAATACTCTTGTTTGAAAGTTGACCTTCTCTGAATTCCCAACCTTCAATTAATAGTGGAGGTAAACATAGGGTCATGGGGTTAGAATAAAAGAGAGTTTCTTTGATTCGACAAATAATAGAGTTAGGGATAGCTTTAACAATAGATTCAAATTTAGCCCGATTGCAACTTAAATATTTAACACAGAAATTCTCGTATGACATAATACCACTATTCTCCATTAAATGGGACACTGACCAAATACCTTTCTCCATCCAGTCCTTGTCATACAATGATTTGTTTCTAACTGTATCTATTATTCCATAATGGTGTATTGTGTGGTGTAAAATTATGTTTATATAAAATCTTCCAGTATAACAAGACCTGTTGGTGAAACTGGGATAATTGAACTGGGAGACGTTGAACAGTGAAATCACAACTTAGCAGAAACTCCATTCCTCCTAATTTCTTGAATAACTCTCTGGGAATATGAAACCAAAAATTGTTATTGTTTAACAGGAATTTCAACCAATTAATTTTAAGGGTCCCATTTATAGAATCAAAATCAATAGCTTGTAAACCTCCATCTTTATATTGTTGTATCATCTCTACTTTTTTAATGTAATGTCTTCTTCCAGATGTAACCAAAATTAATCTGATTTTTTTAATAGCTCTATTTGAAATAGCAATTGTGTATACTGGATAGATTAATCTTGAAATGCTTTCCATTTTAGTCAAAAATATTCTACCTAATAAACTTATATCTCTCAATAACCAAGAATTGAGCCTAATTTCAACATTTGTCTATTATTTTCGACACATTCATAAGTTCATTTTCAGTGGGATCTTTTGAGATAAGCATTCCTAAGTATTTAACTTTAGATTTTATAGGGACGTTAAAAGCCTCAGTTAAGTGACATTGATGGATTGGCATTAATTCACACTTGTTCAAATTTATTTTTAAACCAGAGGCCTTAGAAAAAGTGTGAATAGATTGTAGTGTTTTGGGGACCTCTGATAATTGCTTTAAGAAAAAGGCAGTATCATCTGCAAATTGACTGATGATTACTGTCTGGCCAAGTACCTCTAATGGGGCTATTGTTGAGTTAGCAGCTCTGTGGTTATAATAAAAAGAAAAGGGGAAATAGGGCAACCTTGCTTTATTCCACAATTAATAGAAATTCTGGGTGATGTGCCTCCTGGTAAGGAAACAGAACTATTAGAATTTTCATACAGAGATTTTATAATTTTTCTACATTTCTCCCCAAAACCAAACAATTTTAAACACTCAAAAATAAAGGGGTGTTCAATTGAATCAAATGCCTTATAAAAGTCAATGAAGAGAATAAAACCATTGTCTTCTATTAGATGTCTGTAATCTAAAAGATCAAACACTAAACGAATATTATTGTGTATAGATCTTCCCTTCATAAAGCCAGATTGAGATTCACTTATAATTTTGTGTAAAAACATTTTTAATCTATATATAAGGGTTACAATTTTATAATCAGTATTTAATAATGTAATTGGTCTAAAGTTATCTAAAATGTTGGGGTCTTTATCAGGTTTAGGGATTAAAGTTATTATACCTTGTTTCATGGTGGATGGAAATGTCATATTTTCAATTGCTTCTTTTAACATAAGCATAAACGGTTATTTTAGTATACTCCAAAAGTGTTTATAAAAGTTTGCAGTAAGGCCGTTACACCCTGGAGATTTGTCTAAAGATAAGCTACCTTTATCCAATTCATCAAAAGTAATATCTGCATCACACAGTGCTACAAAAAATCTATTCTTGACTTTGTTACATTATTTGATTTAAACCAGGAACATTGTTTCGTGTTAGGATTGTCACGTGTGGTGCGGAGCAAGGAGCGCACGACGAGCGGAGACGATTCAACAGTCTTTTAATATACAATCCAGGAGTAGCCAAACGTGGAGAACAGCACGCACACCTATAAATGAACTAATATCCGACAATCAGACACACTAACACAGGAACTTATAAAGGGACAGATAACGAGGATGGACAGGTGCACACAATGACTAATTAAACTGAATGGGGAAAACTAGGTCACAGGGGAAAACAGAAAACCTGACATGTAACAAGGATATTTTTTTCTTTTCTTTTTTTATTGGCCGCTGAGCTATTAAGCCTGCACATAAAGCACTCCAATATAAATATTGGAGGGAATACGTTGATCATAAGTCAGTTAGCTTTAAATTAATTTAATCTTTTCTCCAAAGCTTCAGGTTTAGTAGTAAATTCCAACAAAAGTGAAATTTTATATGTACATGATTCAAATAAAAATGGTGTTGATGGAATTAAAGTTAAATGTCAGGTAAAATATCTAGGTGTTGATATCTGCAGATCTGATTCAGACCGTCTCCATCACAATTTTCAACCAAGGCTAGATAATATAAAAAAAAAATTATGTTGTTGGCTGCAGAGAGACTTGACTATTTATGGGAGAGTCCTGCTGACTAAAGCTGAGGGCATATTACGCTTAGTTTATCTTTTTCCCTTTATGTTGATCAAAAAACTGTCAAATCTATTAACTCTCTGATATTCTGCTTTATTTGGAAAAATAAGACAGAGTGTGTTCAAAGGAAATCTATGATTAAAAATTATAAGGAGGGTGGTTTTAATGCGTTAGATTTTAAAACCATTAACCAGACTTTCAAAATTAACTGGATTAAGAATTGTTTATCTAATGATGAGTTACCCTGGTTTTGGATCCCTAACCTAATCTTCAAATGTTGTGGTGGCCTTACATTTTTATTGTCCTGTAACTTTAAGTGTAGTAAATTACCTACTAAACTCTCAAATTTTCATAAACAAGCCCTAGAATCCTGGAAGTTTGCTTTTATACATAATTTCTCCCCGCACACATGTATTATTTTGAACAATGAAAATATATTGTCTGGTAATAAATCACTTTTTTTCATTGAATGGGTGAATCAAAATATTTTTGTTTGTTTCTGATTTATTCAATGCTCAGGGAGACATTCTTTCTTTTCCTGATTTTGTGTCTTTAAAAGGTGCAACAATCTCACCAAGAGATTATAATAAAGTGATTAAAAGTATCCCTGTCAGTTTAAAAACTTTGTTTAAAGCACATTTATGTTATGGCTGTGTAAACAATCATTATACTACACTTGCATTTAATGGAGTTTATGTATTAGACAAAAAATGTAATAACGTCTTTTTCAGAAATGCCCTATCTTCAACTCCAGGATGCCCTTCTAAAGCACAATCTAAATGGAGAATTGTTAAATATTTCAGAACATCCTATCTAAAATTTCCTATTCTTCCCAAGGTAAAAGAAACACAGTTTAAAATATTAAATTATATATATCCTTCCAATAAATTTCTGCACTCAAAATTTAATTTTGAAAATGTGCCCTGTTATCTATGCAAAAATCGATTGGAAGATACAGAACATATATTTTTTACATGTAGTTTGTCTCAGTCTTTTTGGAAAGCATTGCAGGACTGGATGGTAGAGAAGCGTGTGGTTGCTGATAGTTTCACTCTAACCTTACAAGATGTAATGTACGGAATAACCAAAGAGTGCTCTGTTTTGCATGACTTGATTAATAATATTATATTATTAGCAAAATTCTTTATACATAAATGTCGCTATTTTAAATCTCCTCCCTTGTTTATTGTGTTTAAAAATGATTTAAAATACTTTTTAGATGCCCTTAGTAAAATGAAAAATCCAAAGGCAGTAAAACTGTTTAATTTGTTTGCATTATATAATTTGTTGTAATTATATTTTCTTTTTATTATTAGAATTATTGTTGTTATTATTTATTTTATTTATTTATTTTATGGTATATTTATAATATATTTTATGGTATATTATATTTATTTTATTTTATGTTTCTTTTCTTTTTATCTTGTGTTTTTTGGAATATTTTGTAATATGTTTTGTCTGGAACTAATATGGTATTATTGTGTTAAGCCTTCCATACCAGATTCTTTTTTTGTATACTAGTTAAGGCCATTTTGTATGGAAGCCCGTTCCCGCCACCTTAAAAAAATATATAATTATGTAAGTCATAATAATGAGATACTTTCTCATAATTATGACTTAGTATCACGTTATATTGAGAAAATTTCTCGTAATAATGACTTATTTTCTCGTAATAATGAGATACTTTCTCATAATAATGACTTATTTTCTCGTAATAATGAGAAACTTTCTCATAATAATGACTTATTTTCTCGTAATAATGAGAAACTTTCTCATAATAATGACTTATTTTCTCGAAATAACGAGAAACTTTCTCGAAATAATGACTTGCTCCTAAAGAAAAAAAAAAAAAAGACTTACTCGACGCATGCGCAGTGCATGAGTGGCGGCACGCTAGCGACATCTGCTGGTCAAAGCCATGCAGGAACACCGCAAACATCGCTTGTTCTGTAATCTAAAACTGTATAATATATCATTAAATAACGGTTTCAGATATATTATCTGCATGTAGTCTTGTTAATTCTTCAGCATCCCACACCGCTTCTTGCAGGACAAACGCTTAACCTGAAAAATGCTTAACGTGGCTTGAAGTGCAAAGACAGATTGAACCAAATTCAGTACATAACTTAATGATCATGCATACTGTATATACAGACATTCAGGTGGACCCAAAATATGAATGCAACGCAAAACAGCAACTCTTATGCAGCATTTTCTATAACGGTTTTCTATAGGAAAACGCTTAACATGCAACTTTGGGTGTTGTGTTCAAATTCTGGGTTCTTATGCTTGCCTGTATGCATGATCAATAATACTGTATCATGAATTAGGCATTGTACTTTAAGCCACATTAAGCATTTTTCACGTTCACATGTCCTGCAAGAAGCGGTGTGGGATGCTGAAGACCAAGCGGTTGCTGTGGTAACGAACAATGATGCTTTGTGCTAGCGAGAGGAGATTGGGCTACTGTGGGCTTATGCATTTGATGCATATGGAAAGTGACCGCTAATAAAAAACTAACAAATCATCGAAATGAACGTCTATTCGTTAAGTTTATATGGCTTTCATTTCTTCATAAAATGCGTGTGATTTTTGTTGGAATACATTCCTCTATATCTGAAGCCATGAACTTCATTGTCTGGCAGAGTAACAAAAGACTACATGCAGATAATATATCTGAAATCGTTATTTAATGATATATTATACAGTTTTAGATTACAGAACAAGCGATGTTTGCGGTGTTCCTGCATGGCTTTGACCAGCAGATGTCGCTAGCGTGCCGCCACTCATGCACTGCGCATGCGTCGAGTAAGTCTTTTTTTTTTTTTTTTTTTTTTTTCTTTAGGAGTAAGTCATTATTTCGAGAAAGTTTCTCGTAATAATGAGTTATTTTCTCGTAATAATGAGATACTTTCTCATAATAATGAGAACATTTCTCGTAATAATGACTTAGTTTCTCGTAATAATGAGAAAATTTCTCGTAATAATGACTTATTTTCTCGTAATAATGACTTAGTTTCTCAAAATAATGAGTTATTTTCTCGTAATAATTAGTTATTTTCTCATAATAATGACTTAGTTTCTCATAATAATGACTTATTTTCTCGAAATAACGAGAAACTTTCTCGAAATAATGACTTACTCCTAAAGAAAAAAAAAAAAAAAAAAAAAAAAGACTTACTCGACGCATGCGCAGTGCATGAGTGGCGGCACGCTAGCGACATCTGCTGGTCAAAGCCATGCAGGAACACCGCAAACATCGCTTGTTCTGTAATCTAAAACTGTATAATATATCATTAAATAACGATTTCAGATATATTATCTGCATGTAGTCTTTTGTTACTCTGCCAGACAATGAAGTTCATGGCTTCAGATATAGAGGAATGTATTCCAACAAAAATCACACGCATTTTATGAAGAAATGAAAGCCATATAAACTTAACGAATAGACGTTCATTTCGATGATTTGTTAGTTTTTTATTAGCGGTCACTTTCCATATGCATCAAATGCATAAGCCCACAGTAGCCCAATCTCCTCTCGCTAGCACAAAGCATCATTGTTCGTTACCACAGCAACCGCTTGGTCTTCAGCATCCCACACCGCTTCTTGCAGGACATGTGAACGTGAAAAATGCTTAATGTGGCTTAAAGTACAATGCCTAATTCATGATACAGTATTATTGATCATGCATACAGGCAAGCATAAGAACCCAGAATTTGAACACAACACCCAAAGTTGCATGTTAAGCGTTTTCCTATAGAAAACCGTTATAGAAAATGCTGCATAAGAGTTGCTGTTTTGCGTTGCATTCATATTTTGGGTCCACCTGAATGTCTGTATATACAGTATGCATGATCATTAAGTTATGTACTGAATTTGGTTCAATCTGTCTTTGCACTTCAAGCCACGTTAAGCATTTTTCAGGTTAAGCGTTTGTCCTGCAAGAAGCGGTGTGGGATGCTGAAGAATTAACAAGACTACATGCAGATAATATATCTGAAACCGTTATTTAATGATATATTATACAGTTTTAGATTACAGAACAAGCGATGTTTGCGGTGTTCCTGCATGGCTTTGACCAGCAGATGTCGCTAGCGTGCCGCCACTCATGCACTGCGCATGCGTCGAGTAAGTCTTTTTTTTTTTTTTTTTTTTTTTCTTTAGGAGCAAGTCATTATTTCGAGAAAGTTTCTCGTTATTTCGAGAAAATAAGTCATTATTATGAGAAAGTTTCTCATTATTACGAGAAAATAAGTCATTATTATGAGAAAGTTTCTCATTATTATGAGAAATTTTCTCATTATTACGAGAAAATAAGTCATTATTACGAGAAATTTTCTCATTATTACGAGAAACTAAGTCATTATTACGAGAAATTTTCTCATTATTATGAGAAAGTATCTCATTATTACGAGAAACTAAGTCATTATTAAGAGAAAGTTTCTCAATATAACGAGATACTAAGTCATAATTATGAGAAAGTATCTCATTATTATGACTTACATAATTATATATTTTCTTAAGGTGGCGGGAACGGGCTTCCATAGTATTAAAGTCCTGTGTAATTGCACAAATAAAAAGGCTATTAGAACTCATAATATTGTAAGCAGGTATGCTATTGTATAAAGTGAGGCCCCCAAAAAAAAAAAAAGTTTGTAATTTTATTTATTTATTTGTCTATTATATTTTGTTACTGTCCTCTGGCACTGTTTCATTATATTAATGTTGTTCATCTTTTTCTATGTTTCTTTTACACTTGAATGTTTCTCGTTGTATTGTTCTGATGTAAGGCATAATAAAAAAAAGAGTATGTTCCTGGTTAAGACTCAAGACATTCTCAACAGAGCCACGAATCGACGAGTCACTATGGAAACGGACGCTAAGAAAAAGCGCACCATGCTGTTTCTTCTTCTTCTTTTGTTCAATGGTCGTTTACATGTTTAGTGCATATCGCCACCTAACTGATGGTTGTGTAATCACCCCCCCCCCCCCCTTTGAGACCTTGAGAATATGACTTATATTTTTAGTTTGATGCTAATTATATATTAAGTCATATCATATATGTATTTTATTATAGAAATACATTATAGAAAATGCCAATCCATGTGTGAGATGATAATATAAAATGTAATAAGTATATCTAATATAATAAATTAAACATTAACTTGTCATAGTGTTTTATAATTTATACAGATAACTGTTATATATGCCAACAAAATAACCATATTAGAATAATATATTACCTTATTTATTACTGATATTAGCGCTATACATATTCAAGTTTATTTTATTTAAACTCAACAGAATCATGTGTGATTGGTTATAATGAGCAGTGCTGTAGAAAAACGCGATGTGATCATTTATTAAATATAAAAAATATTATTCGGCTTTTTTTTTTTTTTTTGTATTTTGGAAGCTGCATTCAAAATCCACTCAAAAATCTGAGGGGGCACGGTTGAAATCGCGTTCTGGGAGTAGCGGTAATTCGGCTGGGCCCCCCTCTGGTCCAGTGCCCTGGGCACGTGCCCAGTAAACCCGTGCATTAATCCTCCCTGATGTGTATTTATGTGTACATAATAAATATACACAGTACACATACATTATGTAAACAATGATGTTTTTATTGTGTTTTATTGTTTTAGTTAGCTGTATTTTTTAGTTATTTTTAACCTAATCAAAATAACAAATAATAATAAAATAGATTAATTGGAATGCACAATGAAAAAAACACGATTTTTGAAAATTTATAAAAATTTAGTTATCTGATTTTGCAAATGAACTCCATATATATAATATTATTGCACTTTATTTACTTAGTTTTTTTTTAATATAACAATAAACAAAATAATAAAGTGTGATAGTATAATACATAATTTTAAATATTGTAAAATAAAAACTGAGTATTAAATACAAATACAATTATTATATAGTAAACTTAAAAATAAAATGTTAATATTTACTTATTTTTTATATTAATTTTCATCCTTTTCAAACTTAAAATCAGCAGGCTTTTATTTTGGCGGGTTGCCGCATTTTCAAAATACATTTGCTTGTTTTTTTATATTGTCAAACGGCGGTAAGTTGTTTACTTCCACACAATTAGGGCAGGTTATCCTCTTTCATGTGCCATTTTCATATTGTTTTATATTGACGACGGCTAAGTAGTTAGCCAGAGTGGTTTTGGCCCATACGGAGTGATTTTGTTAGGTGTGTATTTAAGTGTGTGATTTAACCCGATGCACTTACGGATTGTGTCTTTTGGTGTTTGCTGTGTAATGAAATTGTGTATAATTGGCGGGCACATGAACAATTTTAAGGTGTTGAAACTCTGCTGAATACTTCCTGCTCGTCGACTGTTTATTTATTGTAGGTCATTTGTCAAATACATTATTAATTGAAGTATAGGCCTATATGTGATAACCATCTTAACCTGCTGCTTTGCCCTTTTGAGGTTTTAATATTATAGTATTATTGTATAAGAATAAAAGTGCCATTTATTTATTAACGTTGTCTTGAGTCTCCTGCTATTGATGCCCAGATAAATGATCTGGTCCAGTCAAGAACCTTGTGGTCTCTTTATCTACTCCTTTGACATTATTTTGGAGTTACAGATGGGACTCTTCACTAACACACAGTAACAGTCATCTGAAGGACGGGTGCTAAACCAAAGGTAAGCTTTTTAGACATGACCAAAGTGTTGCGTTCAATGAGTCAGATTTATTCAGTCTTTATTTTTGATTCACTCACAAGAGATGGCTTAAAAGAGTGATTTGTTCGGAAATATGAATGGAGAGTGCTCAGGTGAGAACATAAATGGTTATAAAAAGAAAAAGAGCAAGTTTTAATGCATAATCAAAAGGCATTGATAGTCACAGCATGGTTATGAAACATAGGATAATCAACTATAAAGCATGTTTTAGCTGCATATAATTTTACACTAGAGATCAAACAGACTTAATATTTCAGATGAAACTGCAAATTCATTAAAAATTATACTTGTCACAATTTTTTTGGAGAGCCCTTTATCTTCCCATTCCTGGTGTCCAACTCTGATGTCCTGAACAGTTATGGATTTGATTGGTTTTTACTGTTGACAATGATGAGAGTGACATACAACACCAAGATGACTATGCCAATACCAAGAGCAATATTGTTAAGAGTGAACGCCATTTTGGAGCTGCTTTCTGCTAACTGTTGTTGTCCAGACATGTTGGCATTCCGAGTCTGTGAAAATAAATGTGAAACAATGTCAGTTATTCCACTTCTGTTTTTTTTACCAAGTGTGCTTTGTAGTTTTTACATTGTAGTAGTAAAGCTATGATGTGACCTGCACCGTGTTTCACATGATTCTTCATAAATCAAATGTTTTAACAGATGCTATTTCAAAATGATACACCAGCTTTTATGATCCCATTGTGACCTCTTATGCAACAATGGAAACACAGGGCAAGTTCAAAGGATCAAGACTTATTTGCATGTATGTGTTACATCCCGAAATGGGTTCATTTCCTTTATCTGAACCATCATGTATTGTATTTTTTATCTGAACTCGTTTAGTGTCTTTAATTCTTATACAGTGAACTATAGCATATTGCAGACCAACAAAAATATGCTGCTTATCTCCAGGCCAGAGGAGAACTGGCCCCCAACAGAGCCTGGTTTCTCCCAAGGTTTTTTTCTGCATTCTGTCACAGAAGGAGTTTTGGTTCCTTGCCGCTGACGCCTCTGGCTTAGTCAGTTGGAGACACTTAATTTCTAGTGATTATCGTCAATTTGATTTAGCAGAGACTATTTAAACTAAACTGAGCTAGACCATGACATCTCTGAACTTTAATCTTATTTTTATACATTACTGACACTCTATCCTCCAATTTGATACTGTTAAGTGCTTTGACACAATCTGTATTGTTAAAAGCTCTATATAAATAACGGTGACTTGACTTCAGTAACTTCACAGAGAAAGTTCATAGATGTGCACAAAGCAAAGGTTAAACTGGGACATTCTGTACTGCCATAACTCTCTCAATAAATTCACACCACTTACAGGAACAAAAGATGTTTGTTAAAATGGAGGCATGCATCTGTTTAGAAAATTAGGTAAATTTAGAAAGTCAAATCATCTTCATCCAAGCGTGTTCGTTATGAGGAAGTTACACTCGTGAACTTTTGTTTTGAAAGCTCACAGTCATGTGATCAGAACTGAACTCTTACGCTTTGCTCTCTTTTGTTTAAAATATTTGTTACATATTTAAACCAAATATAAACATGCTATTTTGAATGTGATCATTTACTCGCCTACATGCTGGACAAAAATAAAGACATTTTATGGTCCAAAGAAGAAGGAAAGTCATACGAGTTTGGAGGGGGGAGTAGCCTAAATGACGACATCATTTTAGGGTGAACTTTGTCTTGAAATTAAAGTGATTTTTGGGGAAAAGATTAATAGACCTTTACAAAACAAAAACAGTTACGATTTAATTAATAAAGGTTTAACTACAGACATTTGAATTTTATGATTTAACAAGGTTTGTGTATATTATTTGTATGACACAAATAAACCATTCGAAAATAGGTTAAGAAATGAACCAATGCTTACATTGCAAGAGAAAACCAGTGCAGCGATGCCCAGAGGTAAGCAGCAGCACAGCATGGTAAAGATGGAGTAGCCCAGGTAATCTGGCAGTGGATACACCAGTGGAGTGGTGGTCACATAAACTGCAGGTTGCACAGTGACCGCAGCATGTCCTGGATACGGTCCTTGGCCGTATGGCCCTGAAGCTCCATATTGCTGGGCTTGATAGCCAGAAGTGCTCTGGAAGTTCCCTGGAGGAGGCTGTCTAAAATGGTCCTGGTATGGTGGTGGCCCAGGCTGCAACAGCTTGGCTTTCTCTGACGCATTCCAGTCTTCTTGGGGCTCCATTGTTCTGTTTGGTAAATTTAGACGGTCTTATCTTCTTTGTGCTATACAGAGAAGGCACACCTTTGTAGACTCTGGCTTAGAGGAATCAAGTTTTTCCGGTCACGAACCTTGGATGTTATTATGGTCACGAGGAGATTTATGGGAATCGAATGGGAGGTGGATTGTAGGTGGAGCGATGGCGTTTCAGGAAGTGACAGCAGGTGTGTCAGATTTAGTTCCCTTGTCCTTGTTATCTGGTGTTATTTGTTGAAAAATATGAATTATTAAATATGCAAATACATTTAAAGCAACTTTTATTATATTTGTAACTATTTATTAACAACGATCTTTTCGCTCAAATAATCATCAAATCTAAACATTGTGAGTGTAAGTTATATTGCTGGTTGGTAATCAAAACCAGGCTCACTTACAGTTTCAGAAAGCATGTGGGCATGATCACATGTGGAAAACGTGAAATTCATGTGGGGTTTTTTAAGGGAAGACTTAATGTTAGACAGTAAAATGAGTGGTTTATAAACTATTTATTTTTTAAATGTATTATTTTTTAAGATTTTTATTTTTTAACATTGTCTCTCTGATCTTAAAAAAGCAACTATTGGTCAAAAATTAGAGCTAACAAAATGCTTTAAAGGGAAATATTAATAATTACATCCTCCCAGGGCAGGATTAACATAAGGGCTAGGCGGGGTGTATGCCCCAGGGCCCGAGATATGAGGGGACTGTTGATTGGTTGTGGAGTACAAGAAGTAGGCCTAGATTTATTGGCAAATTGAAGCACTAGTGTCCAGGTTCTGTGCTGTGTCTCTCAAAAATGTATGAGCAATGCAATGTCTTTGTACTTGTTTAAAATTACAGTTACAGCCAGGTATCTTTTAATCACCTTGGCATTACTGGAGCACAAGGGAAACAAACATCAAAAGCCATGTGATGAAACAACGCTACTTGATTAAACCGTGCAGCATGACAGAACAAGCTGGACCAGATCTATGATTATGGCACAGTGCTTGCGAACTAGATTGATGCTCTTGCTGCTCAGTTGAAATGATAACCAGTGCTTGATCCATTTGTTTTCAACACAACACATACACTATTATATGTGAACAAAGACTCTGTGGTAAAGCTTGATGAAGCCAGCTATTAGATGAACGCGTACAGTGAGTGTTAGATTGGGTGACATTTGTCAGATAAGAAAATCTTATAAAAAAAATTAATAAAATTCTCTAGGCTACATTAGAGTGACCACATGTCATTTTATTTCCATGTTCTGGTCGGGATTCTAAATTGCCTAAAATGTCCAGGTTTTATCTTTTCTTGTTGACTTGCTTTTTACGGTCCCCATGCATTATATGCATTTCTTAGACCGTTCGCTGTGGATCCCATGCTTCTTGCACATCATGATTGGACAGTTATGTACAGTGCCTGCTTGCTAGTGGTCAAACTGCTTTTAAGTCACTACCTTCAGCAAGTATGAAAACACTCTGCAGAATGTCAAGCAAAACTGTTTGCATTACAAAACTTTAAAAAAATGCAGCTCCAGGGTTTGGAACAGATCCAACAAAGTAATCATCATGAATTGTAAAAAATATTTGACATTCTAGAGAGTCTCAATGCTGCAAACTGTTCTGAAGATTACAGCAAGCAAATGCTGGTTTGAAGTTAGCTTCCTTAAATGCCATCAGCACTGTGGTTTTCAATGCTGCACTGCAGGACTTTCCAAAGCATGCACATGACTTGATGCATTGCAAGAAACACGAAAAAGAAGGGTTTTGTGGCTTGGATTAATTCAGGCTGAAGATCTGCTTGCTTGTATTTGACCTTCATGGCAACCACAACTTTCTGTGGATCCTCATTGTATATAATGATCAATATCACAGCACCAGTGCAGATAAGTAAACTGCCGTGTACTCAGAAATATTCTCAGGCCTATTACATAATGCTTATTTTATTATTTATTTATTAGTATGAACAAAACACAATAGTTTGTTATCTTGAGGAAGCTTAAAAAGCTTGGAAAATTCCTTATTCAGCAAGGATACATTCATTTAATAAAAAAAGTGACAGTTTTGACATTTGTAGCATTAAAATTGCAAAAAGATTTCTATTTTAAATAAATTATGTTGTTTTGAACCTTCTATTCATCAAAGAATCATGAAAAAAGTGTCCACAAAATAATAAATACCAACAATACAAATAAGAAATGTTTTAAATTAATATTTCGTAAAAAAATAAAAACTTCCTGACACCAAACGTTTTTATGGTGTATTTATCTACTTTGAACCTACTTCCCCATGAACATGTTTGCAATAGTATGCACAACCTTCCTGCTAAAGAAGAAATGGTTTCTGTGCAAAGAGAAGAAAAGTACAATCAATAAATGGTAAATAAATGAATACATACAGCTCTGGAGAAATTAACAGCGGCACATCCCAAACAGACACACAGAGTAGCAAGACTTAAAGTAGCAAGAGGTGAACTGCTACAACCTTATTAATACCTCTTTTGACCCACAATCTTGGACGTATACCTTGAGTATGTATATATAACTTGATCTTTATGAAGCATTCTAAAAATATTTATAAATTTTGGACCAAAAAGTGTTTGAGTTTGAAAAATAAAAGGGCGTTTCAAAGGCCATATAGTCACAATTACACAATGTTTTTCAGTATACAGAATATATAAGTATACAGAAATTTATCCAGTTAATACAGGTGAACAAGCCTCTGAACAGTCTCTGAATTAGACGTCATAAGAACAATTACATCTCTTAAACCATCCAGAGCAAAGGATATATTTGGTATGGATGTGGAAATGCTTAAAAAGCTTAGTGAGTCGTTAGTTAATCCTATCACTAAAATGATCAATCTTTCAGTTTCTTAGGGGATGTTCCCATGTGCTTGGAAGTCATCTGTTATTGTGCCTATATTCAAAAGTTGTGATCCTCACTCTGCTAGTAATTACAGACCTATTAGTATTTTACCTATAGTCTCAAAGGTTGCAGAGAAATTGGTGGCTGCACAAATCACTAATTATTTGAATAATAGCTATTTTGTTTTACATCCAATGCTATTTGGCTTCAGAGCAAACTACTCAACTGAGATGGCAAATTGCTATTTCACTGAAAAAGTTAAGTCTCTATTAGATAAAGGAGGGGTCGCCGGGGCTGTGTTTCTTGACTTCAGGAAGGCCTTTGACACCGTAAACCACAGAATTCTGTTGTCTAAATTATTAAGTTTTAATTTCTCTCCACATACGTTGAGATGGATCGAATTATACTTAGTTTAATTAATATAAGACGTTCTATTTATAGTAAATGAAAAAGCCCTTTCACACCAAAAAGTGTAATGAATAAACCTCAGGCTGTAGGAAAAGTAAATTCACGTCTGTACAGTAGAACGCAGGAGAAAAAGGTTCAACGCTCTTCAGCAATAAAAAAAACAATGAAGCACAATTGTTAGTTTATCTAAAGTCATTTTTGCTTATTAGTATGGTTGAACTGGATCATCAAAGGTCAGCAGCAAAGACATTGGTTAATAAAATGGGATTAGATACATTTGTGTTGTTTAACATATTTAATTATTGCAGGTTTGCGTCATATTCTGAGTTTGCATTTTACAGTTTATTTCATTTTGATGAATACTAAATCAGTTTTTTGAGAGGGGGATGAATTAATGCACATTCACATTTTCTCAAGTATTATAAAATTGCAGTTTATAAGTTAATTGCAATAGTTTATTGACAAAAGAAACAGAAGAAACAGAGGTTAAGGAGCTGGCTGTCTGGTGCAGTCTTAACAAACTGGAGCTTAACACGCTCAAAACTGTGGAGATGATTGTGGACTTCAGGAGAAACCCCCTTGCTCTCTCTCCACTCACCATCATGAACCGCACTGTGACTGCAGTGGAGTCATTCAGATTCCTGGGCACCACCGTCTCCCAGGACCTGAAGTGGGATATTCACATAGACAACATTGTCAGAAAGGCCCAGCAGAGGTTTTACTTTCTTCGCCAGCTGAGGAAGTTCAACCTGCCACAGGACTTACTGAAACAGTTCTACTCCGCCATCATTGAATCCATCCTCTGCACTTCAATAACTGTCTGGTTCAGCTCAGCTACCAAATCTGACCTCAGAAGACTACGGAGGGTAGTTCGGACTGCTGAGCGAATCATTGGTCACCTCCACGAATCACCTCCCCACTCTCCAAGAACTGTACTCATCCAGAATGAGCAAAAGGGATGGTAAAATCACTCTGGATTTTGAATGCAGCTTCCAAAAGAAAAAAAAAAAAAAAAAAAGCTGAGTAATATTTTTTATATTTAATAAACGATCACACGTGCTTGGATCATTCAGTGTGGCACATCATCAGCTGCTAAATTAAAATCTTTGTTCGCTCAACTTCGCTGTCTGAGACGGAGTCAGAGACATCCGCGTTTTTCTACAGCGCTGCTCATTATAACCAATCACACATGATTCTGTTGAGTTTATGAGTACAATGGCCAATAAGAGGCGTCCAGATGAGTTATCGCTGAAACGTGCACTTAGTGTAAATAACATATCGCTAAAAATACTGCTATTTTCACTTAGTGTAGATAGAATCCATTGCTATTTAAAATCTTGAAATGTTTGAAATGACCGCAATTTGAACTGAGGGGGGCCTATAATCAGTCCGTGCCCAGGGCACCTCTGCGGCATAATCCGTCCCTGCCTCCACCCTACTTCTTTAGATGAGGCTCTTTGTTTTTCAGATAAAATACTGTGAGACTTTGCTCAGTAAATGAGAAGTAGCCTAGTTTTTCGTTTAACCACACAGTACTCCTGCACAAGCCACCCTCTGGCGTTTACAATTTCAACAATGCTCGCTGTGAAATTTATAGTGCATTTTGAATAGTAGTTTTCAACTGATTTTGCTTCATAATTTTCCATTAAGCCACCACAGAAATCTCAGTTAGTCATCAGACCTTCTAAAAAATGAATAATCTTTTCAAGCTCATTTCTTTGGAAAGTCCACAATATCCTCCACTTCCTTTGTGACGTCTTTGAAGAAAATGGAAGATGATTCTAGATTTTCTTATGACAGTGAAGTGGTAAACCTGAGGTTTCATTTCTAAGACACCTAACCAAAACCACCTCATGACAATGAGAGTGTGCTTGCATACAGTAGACTGCATTCAGGTTATGCACTCAGATAAACAGACCAGCAAAGTTATGGTTCACCACAACAATATAAGCAATCATAATTTAAACTGCAAAAACCTTTATACAAAACTACTAAGTATTTTAGGCAATTTCCAGTACTTTCACTCTCTCTTTTTTTTTTTTTTTTTTTTTTTACTTTTTCCAACCATGCAACGTCTCAATGTTTGCAAAAAGATCAAAAACATTTTTGCAAAAAAAAATTAAAATACAAGTATGATTAATAGCATCAAGATTATCTTCTTTCAATGGTATGAAAAAAAATTTTTTAAACTTTGTAAGTTCTGTTCTTACAGCCAGAGTTATTATAGTAACTAAAATTTAAATATAAATGAAATGTAAAACCATTAAAAAACCTTAGTAAACAATAGTTGAAATAATACAGTGAATACAGTTTATATATATATATATATATATATATATATATATATATATAACTGTATTTCACATTGCAAACAGGACTGACAATTGTATTCTGATAACAGTTCCTGTGTAATGCCTAAAAATATTATTGAGTAGAGGGTGCTGTTGAGTAAATGTTGGACTTTGTAGTTGATTTTTTCCCCATCATTCTCCCAGTCACATTTAATTTTCCACTGTGTTATCTAGCTTCAGCTGAATAGCTTCTTAAAAACATTTCACATGCATGAAAAGGATGTGAAAAGTAACAAGTCAAAGGCTATAGCTACATTGTCTAATGCTTGCCTTAATCACGCAAAATCCAAACAAATCTCGTGCTCATCTAAAGGCTTTGAGAAACAGCAGGGTGTCAGCTGGAGACAGAGAACAGGAAACATTGATACAGGTGTTTTTTAGTGTCTTTTAGTTTATTTTAGTGTATGTTTGACTGATACTGACAATTTTCACATGACGGATAAAACGAAACTCTTAATACTACTAGCATGTCTGTGATGAATAGGCTGGAAATGAAAATAAATCAAGCACATGACAATATCGCAATGTAAATATGATAGTGTGATCTTTTCATGTCTTTTTATAACTAGTTACTCAACACCAAAGCAAGTCTGAACAGTAAACTACTTCACGTAGAATGCAACAGTGTATATTGTATGAATTCACGACTAGAGCTTACAGTAACTTTTGGTTACAGGTTTCCATATAGACTGATTCAGTACACTGCCATTGAAAGCCTTCCCTTGCATACCTACATCCAACATAATTTAATACAATTGCTGACAGGATATAAAACAATTTACATTCAAATTTTTGATATTAAAAAGACACATCTGGCATAAAAATTGGTATATGGATTTTCACCTTCCTCCTCTGGAGCAGACAGGCAGTGAAAACACAGAAAACATTCGTATCAGGTTCCTCGTCTTAAAAGAGAAATGGTTCCTCTGATAAACCAGCACATGGGATAAAGCCGGACCGTCTCCTCTGATCGGTTCAGGTCAGGTCAGCAGGTATTTAGCATTCACTGGCCTTTGCTGAAAACAAAGTAATATCACATTTAAAAATATATAACAGATTTTACATGTTCATGATATGAAACACAACAATGTATCAAGTGGGGTCATATTTTTGTATTTTTCATATGGCTTTAAAAATAATCTTTATTTAAATGAATATAAATAATCTATATAAAATCTTATCTTTATTATCATATTTATTTAATCATGTTTTAAAATAAATTTTCCACTTTTGTATTATTAATATTATTACAAAATATTAATATTATTATTATATTTAATTTTATATTTTATTATATTATATTTTATTTGTAAATGTATTTATAAATAAATGATTTTATTAAATATTTTAATATAATATTTTTCACTTTTGCATTAAATATATGATATTTATCTGTGAATAAAACGGAATAAAAAGTAATTTAAATTATTTAATTTTTCCCTTAATATCCACTTATAATATAAAATTTGTATTACTTATATTTATGTCACAATGTCCTAATTCCTAATTTAATTTGTTCATGCTAGGTTATCTGTCTGATATCAGAAAGTTGCAGAACTACAAAATATATAATTTTTATTCTTAATTAAAATAAAATTCAATGGAAAATTTCAAGGTCTGAAAGTTACAGCATGTGTCCATTGGACAATGAATTATTTCATCTCAAAAGGAAAATTTGACACCCCTTTGAATAATTTAAACCCCAGTTACAAGAAATGTTTTAATTCAATTCGAATTCCTTTATTCTTTACTATAAACAATGAGATACTGAATATATAATAAAATATTTACATAGCACACTTTGTATCCTGTTTCTCCAACCCCACCCTCAGGGATCATGGAGTGTAAATACACCCAAGGGAGAAAGTATGACTCATCCTGGAAACCATGTGAGTGGTGCTGTGGAGACGGGCCATACGGGCCCACCACTGAGCACAGACCCACTGTATCCCATCACGGGGCACTGGCACAGCAATAATTAGCAGATGGATTCCACACAGCCATCACACCACACAGGGTTACAGTGACGTGTTTTATAAGGGAACTTGAGGCGAGAGTGCTGATTTATACCAGCACTGTCTTCATGTTACTGGTTTATTGGTTGTAAACTGCACAGGTAGATGAAGGCGGTCAAACCTGTGTCGTTGAGCATCGCTTGAGCGTTACTTCCTGTCCTCCTGTCAAAAGAGAGCTGTGCTGTTAGAGCTACACAATCTCTATACTTTTATGTACATAAAAGTAAAACGAAATAATGTAAAAGTTAAAAATATATACTCTTTATACCTCTTGTCTTGCTTGAACTTGCATCTGCAGTGTCCACCTGTAATAATGGCAAAGGATGTTTTTAAACAGAGAGAATCAAAAATATGTCAAGGTCACATTTAACCTCAAAATGCAAAAGGGAAAACATGAATATAAGCGCACGAGCAAAAGTTATGGCTGTACTGTATATATCAGCATGTCTGAATATTGTCAGTTTGACAGATTATAACATAAATAATGTGTGCTTTCCACAGATCTGCCGTCGATGGTTCAAATAGATCTAATTAAACAATAAAACAAGTTAATACTAAGTGAGTTACATTTTATTTTATTGATATGTTAAAATAAATAAAAATAGTTATAAACAGTTCTAAAAAAAAAAAAAAATGCCAAAACAGAAACGCTGCAAGAGACACAATAATGGTGTTTTGTTTCTCACTGAAATTGGCTGAATGATTCAAAGAGTGCCTAACTTGCATGATTATATGATTATATTAGATGATGATATTGCATGATGCAGTATTGCCGGTTAAAATGAATAAAAATAGTTAAATAGTTCTAAACGAAGCCAAAAAGACTTGCTGCAACACACAATAGTGGTGTTTTTTTTTTTAATGATTCTGTGAAATTGGTTGAATGATTCAATATTAAGTAACTTACATTTTAGACACAATATTGCGTGTTAAAATAAATAAAAATTAAGAAGTTCTAAACAAAAGAGAACCAGTCCAAGACAGATTAGCAGTGTTTTGTGTTATAATGATCCTGAAGGATTCAATGACTCACTATTATAGACTATTATAGACTGAACTAAATGAATCACAGTAGTTGAAAACTAGAATAACTCACTCACAATACACAAAACACTCTCTTGTCGCCACATATTGGTGGAACTATGTAACAATTTAGTTAATTAAATTTAGTAAAAAAGGGAAAGGGGAAGTGGTGTGTGGCCAAGTATGGTGATCCATACTCGAAATTTGTGCTCTGCATTTAACCCATCCAACATGCACACAGTAGTGAACATACACCCAGAGTAGTGGGCAGCTAATGCTGCGGCACCCAGGGAGCAGTTGGGGCTCGGTGACTTGCTCAAGGGTCTCAGCTCAGTCGTGGTATTGAGGGTGGAGAGAGTGTTGGTTATTCACTCCCCCACCTACAATCCCTGCTGGACCTGAGACTCGAACCAACGACCTAGATAATGCAGTATAGCCTATATCACTACACTTTATATAGTCTAGATATACAGTATGTTACTCAGCTTGTCTGAACACAGATCAAATCTGAAATTTGTCAAATTTAAAAAGTCAATAACACACTCACTTAAAAGAATAGTGATGCCAATCAGACATAGAACTGCTGCCAAGATCAGACCTCCGACCCGAAGTCTGTGATAATCTGGTGTGAGACAGAATGAGACAGAACAATCAAAGAAAATTTGAAAGATGATCTTGAGAACACCTTATGATGGATTATGGATGGTAGGCTCAAATTATAAGATGTGTGCAACTAACCAAAAGAGAAGGGGTCATCCTTTGCTGCAAAGTCCAAACCAGAAAAAGCATTAAAAAATGCATGTAACATTGTGTAATAATATTTTATAACAAGGATGAAAACAGAAAAAGAAAGAAGAACAGAATTTTTTTTTATTTGAAATCTCTTACTTGTCTGCTGACCTTCAGCCAACACAAGGGACAAAACTACAAAATAAATATAGTATATTAGCAACATAGTATATTAGTGTGTGTTCACAGTTAAACTGCCTGCTGTTATTTATATATATTGGTGCAAAACTTACGTGTCAAGAAAACTAGTGCCAAAGTCTTCATCATGACAGTGTGGATTTAACCTGCAATACAAAATTAGGTTTGCCATGAAAAAATAATAACATAGATGCACATGCTCTGTTAAATCAAAAATGTTTCCTATTTAATATCTTAATGCATGTTGTAGGTCTTATTGTGCATGTTTGGTTTTGCTGTATGGCAGCAACAAATGCACATGTGCAGCGGCTATCCACTATAATTACATAGTGTAGGGGGCTCCAAAGTCACAAAACTACATACAGTTGCTTTAATCAAAAAGTAATAAATTATTCCACCTCTCAAACGACTTTCCGTTTTGCTGATGTCACCAAGCCCTCTTTTTTTTTTTTATTTCTCCACTCCAGACAGTGGACTTTATGATCCATTCATTTTTCAAAAGCTCCTCCCGACATTTTTATTTTCTCACTGGATATCCTTTTTTCTCTCTGACATAAGTGAGATTGACTAATGTAAAATGGATTGTTAATGTGAGCTTTTTCAAGGAAAATAATACTGTTAGGATTGAAAAGCAGATCATGTATCTGTTAAGAGCTAATTCCCATTATACTTTGCAATCCACTCTAATCCATTATGCTCAAAATATAACATGAATCCCCTTAATGCCTGAATTATTGTCCTCGGCCAGCTTCACATCAACAAAAATGGGGTAAATCAAATGATCACAAACCTTGCCAATGCATCTGATCTGATTAAATATACTGGAGCAACAAATAGCAGCTCTGAGAACACAAAGCAGACCTGGATCAAATTTCAACAAAGGCCTGGAACATCTCAGCAACCAAACCTTCACACACCAAACAAAACAACTGCCAGGAAACGCATAAAGACACTAAACCCTTTCATATAAAAGACGACCTTTGAGGACATTCTCAAAGTGCTAGGGGTTTACGTGACATGACAGATGCTGACTTATGTCTACATCGTAATTAAAAGGGCACTGTGGAAACATGCTGGCACCATTTTAGCTTAGCTGGGATTTTCCATTTCGTCTCTGAGAGACCAGAGGGAATGCTGTGCCCATCCCTACCAGCACGAGATGATGTAACGATCTCCACCTTCAGCTTCCAACCATGGTGGCAGAGAAGGGGAAAAATAATGGGCTCACCAGAGACATGCTGAGACAAAATAAAGTCCAGTATTTCAGACCTTTCATCAGAGCAGCCTCAGTCAGCGTGAGCAGTGAACAAGGCAGTGGTTAATCTACAGCTTTTCAGAGAGGTTTAATAAATCCCCGTGTCTGTTTTATACCCTATTATCATGACCATGAATGATCTAATTTCCTCCTTCCTGTACACTCATGCCACATTTTTTTTGAGTGTCATTAAATATTTTATGGATTCAGTTTATTCATATAATAGGCAAACTTCATTTGATTAAGCGCGGAAGCCTGAGCAGTTTGTTTATGTAAATCAAGTCAAATTAGATTCTACTTGCAGAACACGAAATTTGCAAACAGGTGCTTGTCTGATGGTGCATCCATGTTTATTAAAGGAGCAGTGCTCCAATTCTGTCAGAATTTACTCATTCTCAAATATGGTTCCAAACATTTAGGCTGTTATTTGTCAGTGTAACACAAACAGAGGATTTTTAAAGAATCTTCAACCTGTGTGATGTCTATGCATAGTAAAATTCAGATTTCAGATATAGTTATAAACTGTAGGCCTACTTTTATGTTCATTTTTTGTCCCTTTTTGCGGCGATGTTTATTGTCTGCAAGTCTAAATGGCGACGTGTGACAGTCTCTTGTTTATTGTGAGTGAGTCATTCAATCATTTTCAACTGATTCGTTCAAAAAACGAAAGGAACTGCTGTGTCACAACTATGGTCACAGTTGCATAGTTGTTTTCTTGTTCGAGACAGACAGTTTGGGCCTTTAGTGTTTTTATAATAGTGACTGTTTCTGGAAGTTGCATAACCATCAGGTGACTTCAAGTGACTGTAATTTGGGTATTATTAGCAATCATTCTCAACCGAGTCATTCAAAAACAAAGCAGACAACCTATCAATATTGTCTAAAATGTGAGAAGATTAACTGTTGTATAAACTAAATATTACTCGCAACCATGTTTGTTTAACATCAGCACGAGTAAGTTTTCTAGCGTAAAAATAAGACATTACTTTTTGGAGCAATAGGCCTATATAAAAAAACTGATTACTGAAAGACATCAGTCTATTGTTTGAAACTTATTTTTCCAAGAGATTAAAACAAAAAATTCATAGGCTACACACGCTCATAACTTCCTGTAATGTCTATTACATGACAATAAATTAAATAACAGAATCATAGTTCTTTATCCAGTACCAAGCAGTGCAAAGATAACTCTGCCAAGAATCTGGCAAGCGAAGCTGTCTGTTTACAACTGTTTGAAACGCTTTTTAAATCATGATACTGGACAAAGAGCTGAGAGAAAAGGAGAGAGTGTTGTTTTCGGCTTGGACAGTCTGGACGTTTTGGCAACTCCTGCCAGGCAGAATCACCCAGGGTGCATGGAGAAAATAATGAAAGTCTTGTGATAGGGCACGGTCACGTTGGCTTGCCAGTGTGTGTGTGTGTGTGTGTGTGTGTGTGTGTGAGTCATGAGAAAGAATGAGGAATTGTGTCCTAGTGTTTAACATCACTTCCTCGTCTCACATTACAATCCGACCCTCTCCTTTTCAGTGTAATGCCTTGTTTCTTTCTTTACTGTTGCCATAGTTCATTCTACTAACAATACTGTCTCTTAGCCCTTTTTGCTCCTCACTTGCAAAATGAAATCCTCACTCAGGAAATGAGATATTTAAACAAGACATCTGAGGAATATTGCTAACCCTGAGTGTCTGAGCAAAGTCAATACTTTAGTCTGAATACCTGTATTGTGTCTGGTTTCAATTTCACATAGTGATTTCCAAACCCCTAATCCTATTGTGAGGTTTGTTGTGCACTGAAAAAAAAAAAAAAAAAACAGTTTTACTTTTGTCTTGTTTTCCAGTACAAACTTCTAAAATGCATCAGGTGAGTTTATTCTTACAAGAAAAAAATGTAATTGGGGTAAGTAAAATAAACATAATTCTAAGAGAAAACAAGATTATTGTACCCCACTGACATATTTATTTTTTCTTGTTTAAAGAAAGTGTATTTACTTAATTTTGATATTTTACTGAAAATTGTTAATTTATTAATTGTCCTACTTGAATAAATATGTCTTTATTTAGGCATTTTTAGACAGTTATGGAAAACATGACACAAATGCAATGAATGAGTTTCAGGTGTTCAGGAGTTAAGGTGTTCCACTATTTTTAAGTGATCTAACTTATGATTGTGTGCTTTTGACTTGCTCCAGTAGGTAACCACCTAGCAACCACCCCGAACACCCTAGAGACCACCTAGCAACTAACATGGCAACCTGCTAAACATCATTCAAAACACCTTTGCAACATCCTGGCACCCCTAGCATCTATGGTGAGTTGAATAAGGTGCAAAAAACATCTCTGTCTGGATGATAGTTTACTAGAAAACTTAAATTAATAAACAGACACTTAATGCCAGTCCTACACTTCTCTCTCCTAATTATAGTCTTTTATATATTTAGGTCATGTCTACTGGTTTTTTGACCAAAGTCAAGTTATTTGTATCGCAATGTATTGAGGCTATATAACGTAGCTAAATGGCGAGTTTTCACTCAGTCAAATTAAACTGTAAAATAATAATAATAAATCATGTACTAAGGGGGATATTATGTGTGTGAGTGTGTGTGTGTGTGTGTGGGTGTGTGAGTGTGTGTGCATGTTTATGTGGTTTATGAGGACACAAATTTGTATAATGACATGGGTATGACAGAGGTATGACAATATGAAGGTGGTTTATGAGGACACTGCCTATGTCCCCATAATTCAAAAGGCTTAAAAAACATACTAAACAGTGTTTTTTTGAAAATCTAAAAATGCACAAAGTCTCCTGTGAGGGCTAAGTTTAGGTGTAGGGCAATAGCACACATAGTTTGTTCAGTATAAAAACCATTACGCCTATGGAGAGTCCCCATAAACCACAAAAACCGACATGTGTGTGTGTGTGTGTGTGTGCGTGTGAGAGAAAGTGAGTGGCCAGTGCAGTGTAGTTAAGTCACTTTTTTTCTCACCTACTTTTTTTCCAAACACCCCAACTCCATATAAGACAACTTGACACAATCACATGGCACACAAAGGATGCAAGCCATGTACACAGGAATCCAGACTGCAGCTATATTAGGAACAAAATTCCACCCCTGAGAACAGGCTGTGAACTTTGAAGTATTGTATGGTTATACACTCCAGCACAAACACGCTGACAGATGCCCTTTAGTAACACAAGCACTTTAAAATGTGTAAAAGTAAAACCTTCTAGTTCAGCAGTGTTTTCACAGATTCACTTATTCAGAAAACTCTTCAATATATAAGAAGTTTATTTCAGCTCTTCAGCTCCATGTGCTCAGAGTGACGCAGGAAGGAACAAGACATTCTGTTAAAATTAATGATCGTTCCAAAAACCACAATTCCGCCCGTTCCGGTGGTTAAAGTAGTGCTGTCTTTGTGCTCCCTTCAGCTAACAAAAACATTAGTAGATCATGCCAATACTTAAATCTTGGCCCATTTTTAGCTAAGACATGGCCATGACAATCTAAATGTATCCCTTTCACACTTCACTTTTTCTATTTTGTCATGGAAAACTGGAACGCTGGACTCTGATTATAAAAGTTAAGAGCTTAACCAAACAAAACACGCGTTGAGACAGATGTTGGGCCGTCATGGTGCATCTCAAACTTTAAACACCATGTTAGATGTGTTTACTTCATTGAAGGACTGGATTTCATCCATGTTTTATACACAGCCAGCTCATGATTTAGCCTCCAAGATCTACACTCTTAAAAATAAAGCTTCCAAAAATGGGTTTTGCAGCAATGCAATAGAAGAAGCATTTTGGGTTCCTCAAAAAACCTTCTTCTTATATTGTTATGCTGACAACATGTAGTTTGTAAAATAAATTTAGTATTAATAGTACTAAAATTGCATAATAGTAGTGGTCTCAAAATTTTGGACACCACTGTGCTACTAATAATATATGATTATACATATCTGTCTATATATGTTTTTAGAATAGAAACTTATTAGATACTAAGTTATTATTATTAGATACTTGTTAGTACTTTCAGTTGTAATGTTAAAATTCCCCATTAAACACCATGTAAAGAATGAACACAAACCACCTTAAAATACCCTAATTATCATATTCTAATATCCAGTTAAATTGACCATCAGTCTGCAGTAACATATGTTTCACTATATAAACATTAAAATGGTATCAGAACTGATTACTCACCCTTTTCAAGGAGAAAAAAAGTGAAATGTTGAGGTTTGAAACGTGGTTGTGAAGGAACCACCCGTAAAGATCTGCTCTAGACAGACTGAAAGCAACACCCTACACCATCCGCTCAACAGGTTGGCTCAGTCCTGAGTGGGTTGAGTTTTGAATGAAGGATCTTTTCTCTGGGAGAGCAACTCTGATAGTTTTTAGTTTGTCATGCACGCTCAGACTGAATTTATTCTGCTGGGGCGTGAACACAATGATCCAACAGAAGTAGAGGAATAGAACTCTCTAAGAAAAGTTTGTAAAATTATGTGTTAATGTAAAGGAGTTTTCAGTATTGATTTTTCACAGGTATTTTACTTTAAACTACACATTGTATTGTGTTTTGTTTTAGGGTTGGAGGAAATGTGGGCAAACTAAATGGAAAAGTTACTGGTAATTTTATGCCTGGATTTCAGTATATGCAACATTGAGAAACAAGTAAAAAAAAAATTAAGTACTTTTATTTATTTAAAATCTTCCCTCTGTTAATAATGCATTTCAGCATTTGATTGATTGTACTTTGATTCCTACTACAAAAAAAAAACAGAAAAAAAAAAAAAAACATTTGACTTTCATCTTCCCAGTGTTTGAACATCTCTCATCCAAAAAATGAATTCAGGCATAAAAAATGACAACACAAGCAATTTTGCAGGCCCATACCTGAGAATCTTTATTAAAGCGCCACTTTGAGAGATTGCTAAAATTTCTAGAATAATTCTATACATTCAAAGCAGCTCAGTTTTTAGGGCAGGGCCTGTGATTAATGCATAAATTAAATGGTTGAAAAATATTGAAATAATGGAAAATCGCCCATAAAATAAAGTACAGGTGAGAAGTGGAGTTAGTTAGTCATCAGCAGTTTCTAGAAAACAAAAACAGTCTTCTACTCAGTCAAAAATCCAGTGGAAAGTCCCCAATCTTTAAATTTTGCTTGCGTCTTCATTATTCCTATGTCAAAGAGATGCAGTAATTATAGCATTTTTCTCTATTAATCATAAATAATATTTTGATTTCAAAATGTACATGATTTTATGTGAATATGACAGTGAGAACTGGTGACCTACTTTCTTTTTGGTTTGCACTGCCCCCCTGTGAAGAGAACAATCTGTTACGCTTTCTGCATATAATGTCAAACATAAGGTTTTTGTTAGGTAGAAAATGCATGTGTAAAACTTCAGAGCTACTTACAACACAGAACTCCAACCCCTCCGGCTACAAGCAGAGCTGTGAAGATCAAACCCCCGATCCTCAGCGCCTCATAGTCTAAAAACAGAAGCATTTTAAGACTGTTTAATCTAACTGAAAAATATTTTATAAATGATATATTATTATACATTTATATTTATCATATTTATACATTTATATATTTATTATAAAAAAATAATAAATGTTATATTATAAGGATCTCCTGAGCATCTGCCTCAGAGTACGTACTGTAAACGAAAGGATCTGCAAAGGCAAAAAAAAGGATCAAAGTTAGACTGCTCTTGAAAACAGACAAAAATGATGCCAGAAAATTAATGTTCTTAACGCATGAGACTGATAGGCTCAAAAGTTGAATAGTGTTACGGTTGTTAAAAACAAACTCTTTTGACTTACTTGCTTCAGCTTGACCGAAGAGCGCCAAGACGACTGTAAATGAAAATAAAGATTTGTGAAAAATCATACACAAAGAAGAAATTACTTTATGACATTACCAAACTAACACATTTCTTCAAGATTTAGAATAAAAGTATATATTTTGTTCTGTAAAATAAATAAGCTATTTCAGTTAAAAAATAAAACCTTGCTGTGTACATATATTGTAAAGAGAACTTAATTTTGTTTTTAATAATTTACTATTTATTTAGCTATTATTTTTTTCTTCCATCAAATCATTAAGTCATAGTATACAGTAAATGTGGATAGAAAGGCTTGACATTTCAGGCCCAAGGGCACAGATCTGTCTGTGACCTTTACTGTGTACATAAATAGTCATGACTTACCTGTAAGAAGAACTAGTTCTGTGAGCTGGCTCATTTTTACCCCTCCTGATCAAAGACACACACACACACTCAATCAGACACTATATTTTGGAAGTGGTAGATTATAAGTGAATGACGACTTAAATTTAGGTCTATTTCTTACATAAAGCTTTCATATGACTTAAGAAAACCATCCACAAGTCATATAGACTACCTTATGATGCTTTTATGCATCATTTTGGAGCTCGGAGCTCTAGTCCCCAATTCATCTTGATTATATCAAATTCATTATATCATTATAAGTGTGCAAGATTTCTTTAAAAACACCAAAAAATAAAGTCATACAGGTTTGTAACATCATAAGAGGGAGGAAAAGATGACAAAAATTTGATGACAACTGATGACAAAAACGGTTTTGTTAATTTTCCCCCTTAAATATATTAAACAGATTTATTTTTGAAATAATTTATCAGTATACATCAGCATAATGTCTGATAATAATGTTGGCTACTTGCAGCACATATAATTAGATGGAATATGTTCCGTTCCCATGTAGGTCAACAGTGAGACGAGGAATGTTTGGTAAGAAACTCCAGCTGTAAGTGCAGCTGAGAGAAAACAGCACTCGTGTTTTGAAAGTAAACAGAAACCGTGGGTCGATGCAGTCGGGACGCAGCACGTTCCAGGACACTGCTGGTGTACCCTTGAACGCCTGGAGGTGTTTTGGAAAGTTTGCCCTCCCACCTCCTCTGGTTATAGAATCGTCTCGAAATGCTTTGGATTTGTAGCTCAGTGCTTTCTCGATCTCACTGACCACACATGGGCCTTGAAGTCTGGATGCCATTTTTGAATAAAATTCTGACATTTTTCTCACCCTCAAGTTGTTCCAAACCTGTATGAGTTTCTCTCTTCTGTTGAACACAACATAGATTTTGGATATTGTTGATAACCAAACAGTTGCTGGCCATTGACTTCCATTGTATTTTTTTTCCATAGTCCAGAAGTCAGTGGCTCCAGCAACTGTTTGGTTATTAACAGTCTTCTTTTGTGTTTAACAGAGGAAAGAAACTCATAAAGGCTTGGAACAACTTGAGGGTGAGTAAATGGTAACAGAATTTAAATTTTTGCATGAATTATCTTTTTAAACAAGGCTTTCTGGGGAATAGTTACAGGACTTTCATGTAAAACAGTTCTCGAAAAGTCCACATATCCAAAATGGCAGGTGTGAGGTCACCTTCATCTATCGATGTGATTCTGAGACAGAATCTTTATCTAATCCCTGTTAATTTTTACTTAAACGAACAACTCCGAGCTCGGATTATATATTAAATCACAAACGGCAATGAATCAAACATTAATGAAGATTTTCCAAAGATCCACACTGGCATGCAACATAAGTAAATACTATTAAAGGAAGTAGTTTTTCATTGAATCATTCCCATGTCGCATTTAGCACAATCCAATATATCAGAAAACCCTGATCTCACCTTAGCAGAGGAACTGGTGGCTCTCTGAGCAGTAGATGTTGGATGAAGCTCCTCAGGTGGGCTGATCTCACAACCTTTCTGTCTTTTCTATAACCTTTAAAGAAAACTCCTCCTCACTGTATACACATAAACACAGCACAGCATATCAGATCGATGCATTTTGGGTGTGTGCATCATCACGTCATCATGTCCACTGTTTTGCCCAAAACATGACCTGCGTGTTGATGAATTACACACATCTTAAAAGTTGTTTAAGATGGAGGCTGACATGAGTACTCCTACAAATCAGTGTCCTTTAAAATGTTCTTTACTACAGCTGATGCCCTTTACCCAACAGTCACCGGTAATGTGTCACTGTGGGCAGAAGTAAGCATCATTCTGAAGGGCAGAGCACATTACGTGAACACTTTGAAGGGTGCAAAGCATTACTGTCTCTCTGTTTGGTTTAACCTATAGAAGGACATACATCATTGGCACTTGATTTTGAATTAGAATGTTACCTTAATAAGGTAACAGCAAAATTCATGTTTAGACAAATTTTCAAAAACCATTTGCACCAAATATTCTTTCACTTTAAATAAAAATAAAAAAGGAAAAAAATGTAGGAATATATCAAAAATGATAATAATAGTTATACAATACATATTTACACTGAACAAAATTATAAACGCAACACTTTTGTTTTTGCCCCCATTTTTCATGAGCTGAACTCAAAGATCTAAGACTTTTTCTATGTACAAAAAAGGCCTATTTCTCTCAAATATTGTTCACAAATCTGTCTAAATCTGTGTTAGTGAGCACCTCTCCTTTGCCGAGATAATCCATCCACCTCACAGGTGTGGCATAACAACATGCTGATTAGACAGCATGATTATTGCACAGGTGTGCCTTAGGCAGGCCACAATAAAAGGCCACTCTAAAATGTGCAGTTTTATCACACAGCACAATGCCACAGGTGTCGCAAGTTTTGAGCTTTTCAGAGAATTTGGCAGTACATCCAACCGGCCTCACAACCGCAGACCATGTGTAAACACACCAGCCCAGGACCTCCACATCTTCACCTCCAAGATCGTCTGAGACCAGACACCTGGACAGCTGCTGCAACAATCGGTTTGCATAACCAAAGAATTTCTGTAGAAACTGTCTCAGGGAAGCTCCTCTGCATGCTCGTCGTCCTCATTGGGGTCTCGACCTGACTGCAGTTCGTCGTCGTAACCGACTTGAGTGGGCAAATTCGATGGCGTCTGGCACTTTGGAGAGGTGTTCTCTTCACGGCTGAATCCCGGTTTTCACTGTACAGGGCAGATGGCAGACAGCGTGTATGGCATCGTGTGGGTAAGCGGTTTGCTGATGTCAACGTTGTGGATTGAGTGGCCCATGGTGGCGGTGGGGTTATGCTATGGGCAGGTATATGTTATGGACAACGAACACAGGTGCATTTTATTGATGACATTTTGAATGCACAGAAATACCGTGACGACATCCTGAGGCCCATTATTGTGCCTTTCATCCACGACCATCACCTCGTGTTGCAGCATGATAATGCACGGCCCCATGTTGCAAGGATCTGTACACAATTCCTGGAAGCTGAAAACATCCCAGTTTTGCATGGCCAGCATACTCATCGGACATGTCACCCATTGAGCATGTTTGGGATGCTCTGGATCGGCGTATATGACAGCATGTTCCAGTTCCTGCCAATATCCAGCAACTTCGTACAGCCATTGGAGAGGTGTGGACAACCTGATCAACTCTATGCGAAGGTGAAGTGTTGCACTGCGTGAGGAAAATGGTGGTCATACCAGATACTGACTGGTTTTCGGACCCCCCAATACAGTAAAACTGCACATTTTAAAGTGGCCTTTTATTGTGGCCAGCCTAAGGCACACCTGAGCAATAATCATGCTGTCTAATCAGCATCTTGATATGCCACACCTGTGAGGTGGATGGATTATCTCGGCAAAGGAGAAGTACTCACTAACACAGATTTAGACAGATTTGTGAACAATATTTGAGAGAAATAGGCCTTTTGTGTACATAGAAAAAGTCTTAGATCTTTGAGTTCAGCTCATGAAAAATGGGGGCAAAAATAAAAGTGTTGCGTTTATAATTTTGTTCAGTGTATATAAAAAAATGCATATTATATATTAGGGTTGGGCCGATAGACGATGCCATCGTCCATCGCCGATGGCTGATAGACATCACGATATTGTAATCAGCTTTGTGGTTTAATTGATGGTATATTATTAATTTGTTTTGTAATGCTTATGTTCATAATCATTAAATACTATTAAAATACTGTCAACAAAAAACTCACATTAACACGTTCATAATTTTATGTATTTATTGTTTGTATCTTAAAACTCTCCTGAGCAGCGTTTTTTCCTCACATATAAGATGACAATGTCCGTAGAGTGCTCTCAGGCGACCGTTAATTTGACATCAGAATGAATTTGCCACCAACGAACATTTAAATATATACCAAATTATCATAATTTATGTCATTTAAACGGCATCTCTCATTCAAACCTGCTCGCTCCTGCTCTCTCTTCCAGCTTGTCGGTTCTCCGCATTGGATTGTGGGAAATAGTGCTTCAGCGAGTGTAGAAATCAGAATGCAATGTGGGTAAAAAGTAGTGAACAAATGTAGGGAATGTAGTTAACTCAGAAATCAGACAGCACTACAAAATGACAATGGCAAAAAAATCCAAATGTAGTGGATAGGGAGCGGTTTCGGACACAACTTCTGTTTATACTATGGAGCAGCAGTACTTACTACACATTTTCAGCTTGAAAAAAAATAATTAGCCTATACCTTGATGTATATCTTATAGTTGTGGAAGTCTCTAGAAAGGCTTCAAGTCAAGCAACCAAGTAACCAAAGCGGTGGTTATAAGCAAAGTAATGTCCCTTTTTTTAAGTGTGTGCTTGAGAAATCATACTAATCACTGCAAAGAAAATTTTGTAGTCCAGGAATAGTTTTAGTTTTTTTATTTATTTTATTTTTATTTTTTATACAGTACCAATTACAGTCATGCACATAGAGAACAAAAATCTGCCCTACTGCACCATTACAGAAGAAATGATATGTCCTAACCGCAGTATTTAAGCCTGGACAGGCAGTCAGGGAGGAGCTGCTCTCTGGGGCATCTCCAGCAAACACATGAATCAGAAGCAGTCAACTGAAAAATGACATGCAGAAACTCTCAGCTTATGTGACTCTTTCATCATTATTTTGCTGTGATGGCCCAAATACCATAAAAAATAAAACTAAATATAATTTTTTTTAACATATACCAAGACTTACGAAATATAAAGATATAAATCTGCTGACTGATTTGAGCATAACATTTTCAGTTTAGGTTGACTTTTCTGAATCTTTTAAGAACTGGTTATAAATAAAATTTGAACATGTTAAAATTCTCCATGAAAAACTATTATCTATCAGGGGTTTTAGAAACACCTTTAGTAAATGCAATGAATTTTCACATTTTAATTTTTTAGTTGGTGTACACACCGTAGAAATACACCTGCCACTTGTTGATTTTTATTCGTTTTATTGTATTATTCTAAAATACATTTATACCGAGGTCAAACTGACCCCAAACAAAAGTCTCTATACAAGATAATCACCTTTATGAAAAGTACAGGCTGATAAAACAGAGAGTAGAAGCCTCAATAATATCTGTCTACTGGGTTTTGATAAGGTCAGTGGAACATATTACAAGAATTTAAAATGAAAATAATAGGTTAATTCAATTACTATGATTATTTTTACACAAACAGCATTGGAGTCTCTCAGGAGAACAGAAAGCATTAAAATAAAGTCCAAATTAAACCAAAAATAACAAAATAAATGTTTTAGATTTGACTGTCTAATCTGATTTGAAATGCTCTCATCTACATTTCAGATGTTTACAAGAATGTTTACATTTTCAATTGATATGAGCACATTCTGAAAATATCAAACAACATTAAACTTAAGTGTGACTGTGAGCTAAAGCAGATGGTTGTTGTGCGCTGTAATGTGACTTCTTGAGTGTTTACAAATGCCAGAGCACATATGCAAATTGTCAAAGCTTCAAAACAGGCTTAAATGCGCAGTTTCTGAGCCCTTAAAACTTTAAGACTAAATGCTCACGGACTGATATTTACTATGAAAAGCATAGTACAATAAAACACGGCCGTTCCAGGGTGCAGTGAACCACCTGAGTCAATATTGACCCATCTACTATTGATCTACTCCACGCAACCCAAAAGCCTCATTTGTGTGCTGTGAATTTTGTCATTTAGCCTTTTAAAGCAGTATAAAATTCAATTAAATCAGTCAAAATTGAAACTAACTAAAATGCATATTGTAAGCAGCACGACAATGACACAGAGTACTTGAATATTCATTAAACAGCAGATCCACGATTAAATAATCCAATCTTTGTATTTTTATGATAAACATTAATTAATTATTTGATGCTTAAAGCGGATTAGCCTATAGATACTCCTGGATCATATCCCTCTGATTTTAGGGTAAATTAGGGTTAGTTATTGAAATATAGTTGTGATAGTAACTATATTTAAAGTTACTATATATAGCATAAAATCTCTATGACCAAAAAAAAGGATTTTGAAGCAGGAACATGAGAAACTAAAACATTGATGGCTGTGAACAGAGAAGTGAAGACGTCCTCTACTGGACAAGACTGAAACTTGAGAAACACAGGCCTTCATTCAAATCTATAGAAACTAATTGTGTGTTGTATATTACATATATTATATTACGATGTTTGTGCTGTTATTATAAGCCCTTCAAACCCACATTTGTTCGAGGGGTTTCAGTATTGCTTAGATTGTGGCTATTGCACGTCATCTTGGATTCCACCCACTGACCCTAAAAACGCAGAACAAGACCAAACTTTAGAAACGAGCTGTCTGTATCTCTTCATGTATTCCAGTGAGTAAAACATTTAGAATCTAATGTGCAAAGTACATGAGAAATGAGAAACTTACTGAAGCAATGCTGTACTTTCTCTGATCTTTTCAACAGGACATAAGCCACAATGATGGTAACGAGGGCAGATAAAAATCCTCCAATCACGTATCCAATGAGCTTAGCATAGTAGGAATCATTCTCTGAAAGAAACACAGAGCGAGAGACTTGAAGACAAGTGTCTGTTCACATCGACACACACTTTTTAATTGCTGGTAACATACCGTACACATAAAGGTGTCCGATTTTGTCATCTGCATCATTGACTTTGCACAAAAAAATAGTGCCATTGTCATCTTCTGATGTTCCTGCTACTTCCCAAGCAGCTACGTCTCCACTAGATTTTGTATAACAGTAAGCTTTCATTGACTGATGAAAAGAGGAAGATTAATGGTTTAATATAAATTAAGGGCACTATGATTTTACAACTGAGAAATGAAAATAACTCTATTTCTTAAAAAACTGTTTAAAATATATATTAGATATTATAGTCATACATACATACTGTACATACATGTTATGTAAAATAAAAAAAAGTTAAAATATATACAAAAACGTGTTAAAATGTTATTAAAAAAAATAAAATTTTGATGAAAAAATACATAAAAATGAAATTATTTAAAAAATATTAAAATCAAATTAATAAAAAAAAATCATTTGTATATTTAAATTAAAAATGACACATTCCATAAAATTATGACACCAAGGAAATGACAGTAAATAATATTTTCTTACATAATTTGTTGTGTTCAGCAGTTTTGTCAAGCTCATTTACACTCGTTATTGTAGAATTTAAAAAATAATAATTCTTTGACTTATGGGAGTTTAATTCATATCAATAACTACAAATTATATATTAAAAAAAACAGTTTAGACTTTACTGAGGTTAGTTTGAAATAATTGTAATGATTTTGAAGTTAAGTAAGTAAATAAATAGAGTTTTGAGCCCTATTTTGTATCATTGTGTCACCAGATGAATGTGCAGAGCTGTAATCTGCACTCTTAAAGATAAAGGCTCTTTTCGGCATTGATGGATTCATGAAGAACTTGTAACCTTTCCAGAACCTTTCCATTCCACAAAAGGTTCTTTATAATGGTAAAAGGTTCTATATTTTATTAAAATGTTTTACACCAAGAAAAAAGTCAAATGGTTCTTTTAAGAACTGATCACTGAAATGTTCTTTGGAGGAAAAATGTTTTTTATTCTATGTCACTTCTATGGAAACACACAATTGGAGCCTTTATTTTTAGGAGTGTAGGCAAGTCTGGCTACTTTATCATCTGGTTTTGATTGTTAATCACTCCATTTGTGTTGTTTCCTAGTGTTGATGATTCTGAAATGTTGAAGAGTGTCATAATGATAGGTCTGTCCAAACTCGACTGCTAGTGTACAGTACACAATAGTTTAAAGAGAAGTCACCTGAGCAGGCAGGTACTTGGTTTTGCCTCCTGGACAAGACACAGAATCATTGACCTTTGAACCCATAATGTAAAACCAGATTTTATGCCCGTTCAATCCACTAACACCACATTCAAAGGTGACAGTTTTTCCGGTCTCCGAGGTCAAATTCTGAGGAACTATAAAGTGATTCACACCTAAAGCAGAGCAGAGAAGCAAAAGGGTAAGGAGGAGGGTTTCACTCATTTGACTAAGAAATGATGAACTTGACTATTCTAATGACCACACCTGTACACAAACTAGTCAATAAAGTCCAAATAACATAAAATACTCTCATTCTGAGCCATTGAACAATACAAAAGATCG
Source organism: Barbus barbus (assembly GCF_936440315.1). Taxonomy (NCBI): domain Eukaryota; kingdom Metazoa; phylum Chordata; class Actinopteri; order Cypriniformes; family Cyprinidae; genus Barbus; species Barbus barbus. The sequence goes on from NC_136740.1 coordinate 27,719,341, forward strand.
AGACATCCTTCTTTACCAATAGCTGTTTGTATTGTTCTATTAAACGCAACAGCACATTTAACTTAAGTTTAAAAGTCAAGGAAAGTGAACTATCCATATCTATCATAAAACAGTCAACTGTAAGCATTAAAATTAAATCTAAAAACAGACCTTTTGTAAGCGAAGCAAACTGTAGCACTAAAATCAGAAGCCACATCAGATGGACAGCGGTTTGGGTCTTCATCCTTCTCATTTCATCAGTCGTCACAGGGCCAAAAAAAGCCCTCTCTGCTGGTCCAGTCCCTCGGGCGATATCTCAGTAGCGGAGCAGATGAGAGCTGTGCTCTTTCTTAGTAGACAATGCGCTGAAGAACACCCTGTAGGATGGAGGATGCTCATTTGCAAGAACCTCTTCCAAGAAAGTTTTAGGCTGGGCTGGGACATACCCTGTTCCAACCTTTACAGCCACGCGCGTCGCTCTCTGTACACTTCCTTGTGTGCTTAGCACTGATTTCTTTATGCTTTCCCTTCTTCCTAGCATTACTGAACTGCCATTTGAGTATGAGGCATTTTACTGCCAAAACTAAAATTTACATCAGCCAGAAAGTCACATTTTTTCCACCCAGCAATAGTTCCATGGATCCCAGGTAGTTTTTATGAATGAAGGAGTTATCTTGCACACATTCAGATTTGATATGTGTTGCATTCATTTGTACAAACCTTTAATAAAGATTAAACCGAATGTAAAAAAAAATAAAAAAATAAGAGTCTAACATTAGAGCAGTTAACAGGATTGCAATAACTAAATTACACATTATCTTATTATTATTGTTGTTGTTGTTGTTGTTACTTCTACTGCATTAATAATAATATTAATAATAATAAAGCAATTAAGCAAAGCTCTCTCTCTCTCTATATATATATGTTTCTAAAGCACAAACAAAAATAACTAAACTATAAATAAAATTGTATATACTAAAATTTGAAAATTAAGTACTTTATTTATAATATATAAAAATGTGTTTGTTTGTGTATATATATATATACAGGTCCTTTTCAAAAAATTAGCATATTGTGATAAAGTTCATTATTTTCTGTAATGTACTGATAAACATTAGACTTTCATATATTTTAGATTCATTACAACACAACTGAAGTAGTTCAAGCCTTTTATTGTTTTAATATTGATGATTTTGGCATACAGCTCATGAAAACCCAAAATTCCTATCTCAACAAATTAGCATATTTCATCCGACCAATAAAAGAAAAGTGTTTTTAATACAAAAAAAGACAACCTTCAAATAATTATGTTCAGTTATGCACTCAATACTTGGTCGGGAATCCTTTTGCAGAAATGACTGCTTCAATGCGGCGTGGCATGGAGGCAATCAGCCTGTGGCACTGCTGAGGTGTTATGGAGGCCCAGGATGCTTCGATAGCGGCCTTAAGCTCATCCAGAGTGTTGGGTCTTGCGTCTCTCAACTTTCTCTTCACAATATCCCACAGATTCTCTATGGGGTTCAGGTCAGGAGAGTTGGCAGGCCAATTGAGCACAGTAATACCATGGTCAGTAAACCATTTACCAGTGGTTTTGGCACTGTGAGCAGGTGCCAGGTCGTGCTGAAAAATGAAATCTTCATCTCCATAAAGCTTTTCAGCAGATGGAAGCATGAAGTGCTCCAAAATCTCCTGATAGCTAGCTGCATTGACCCTGCCCTTGATAAAACACAGTGGACCAACACCAGCATCACTGACTGTGGGTACTTGACACTGGACTTCAGGCATTTTGGCATTTCCCTCTCCCCAGTCTTCCTCCAGACTCTAGCACCTTTATTTCCGAATGACATGCAAAATTTGCTTTCATCCGAAAAAAGTACTTTGGACCACTGAGCAACAGTCCAGTGCTGCTTCTCTGTAGCCCAGGTCAGGCACTTCTGCCGCTGTTTCTGGTTCAAAAGTGGCTTGACCTGGGGAATGCGGCACCTGTAGCCCATTTCCTGCACACGCCTGTACACGGTGGCTCTGGATGTTTCTACTCCAGACTCAGTCCACTGCTTCCGCAGGTCCCCCAAGGTCTGGAATCGGTCCTTCTCCACAATCTTCCTCAGGGTCCGGTCACCTCTTCTCGTTGTGCTGCGTTTTCTGCCACACTTTTTCCTTCCCACAGACTTCCCACTGAGGTGCCTTGATACAGCACTCTGGGAACAGCCTATTCGTTCAGAAATTTCTTTCTGTGTCTTACCCTCTTGCTTGAGGGTGTCAATGATGGCCTTCTGGACAGCAGTCAGGTCGGCAGTCTTACCCATGATTGCGGTTTTGAGTAATGAACCAGGCTGGGAGTTTTTAAAAGCCTCAGGAATCTTTTGCAGGTGTTTAGAGTTAATTAGTTGATTCAGATGATTAGGTTAATAGTTAATAATGATTTTTTGAGATAGGAATTTTGGGTTTTCATGAGCTGTATGCCAAAATCATCAATATTAAAACAATAAAAGGCTTGAACTACTTCAGTTGTGTTGTAATGAATCTAAAATATATGAAAGTCTAATGTTTATCAGTACATTACAGAAAATAATGAACTTTATCACAATATGCTAATTTTTTGAAAAGGACCTGTATATATATATACATATAGCACAAACAAAAGTAACCACAAATGAATAGTTTTTTTATTAAAATAAAAAATGTATTACTTTATAAGTATTTATTTATACTCTGTGTGTGTGTGTGTGTGTGTGTGTGTGTGTGTGTGTGTTAGATATATATATCACACAGAAAAGACAAATATTTTTAATTTATTTAATATATTTATAAGTATATATTTAAACGTTTACATGCTTAGGTGATTTTATGTCAAGTTTCTAAAGCACAAACAATTTTTATATAAAAAAATTAAGTCTTTATTTCAGCATTTAAAAGTCATATTATGGGTGCAGCATTTGTATTTGGTTGAAAAGAACTGAAAAGAAAAAGTAGCGAGATTACTATATATCAAAAGTCAGAATTTCTGTATTGTACATATATTCATAACAGTTTCATGAACATGAAAATAAGCATATTTATAGAATAAAAGCTAAATGCTGTTGGAGTTTTATTGTTGTCATATTCAACAGTGCTAAAGAGCTACCAAATTATTACATGATGTTACTCAGAAGGTTATGGGACAAAATCTGGATAACAATATAGCAGCTTAACATACAATTAGACAAAAATTTAATTAAACAGTGCATCGCGTAATAAGGAAGCTATTCATATGTACAACAATACAAGCAACAATACTGACTGCCACAGCGACGAGTTTATTCATACTGCTTTCTAAACCAGTCTTTGGTTTGTATCTTTACATTTAGTGCTCGTCACATCAATGCTTAACCCATCTTTCAAGAAAAAAGAAGAGAAAATTAAATATATTACATGTAAAACACATGAAAGTGAGGTTTTCATGAAACATTTTCAAATGTAACCGTTCTGGCCATTTCAATTTATAAAACCTATTTAAGTACAAATTTAATCATGACTTATGTATCATACTGTACTGTACCTGTGCCACTAGTAAACAAAATTGAGATAAATACTGTAGATTGATATAAAGTTGAGAGTCCTTATCAGATCGAGGATTGTGCTAAAAATAAATTGTATTTTTTGTGTATGTTGTTGTCTGGAGGCTATATTATGTCTTTTCGTATAGCATTATATTATTTAAATTAACAGAAAAATACGTTTTAATATTTTTTTTGTTTGTTTGTTTGTTTTTTACAGGTAAATGAATAACAACATTTTTGCAATCTGAGCTGAACATGACAATGGATTTAATTTGTTTTGCTACCATACATTATGTACAAACCTGTAATAAAGTAGGATAAATATACCCTATATTCTAAAAATATGAATTTTTCATTTACGTTTTTGTGTGTCGGGAAATAATACAGTATGTGTGTATATATATATATATATATATATATATATATATATACATATATATACATACAGTGCCCTCCACTAATATTGGCACCCTTGGTAAATATGAGCAAAGGCAGCTGTGAAAATAAATCTGCATTATTTATCCTTTTTATCTGTCATTCAAAAAATTCACAAAATTGCAACCTGTCAATGAAGTAAAATAATTGAAAGTGGGGGGAAAATCTCATTGTGAAATAAATGCTTTCTCTAGTTCATGTTGGCCATAATTATTGGCACCCTGAGGAGTTTGGAGAACACCTAATAAGAGATCAGAGACCATTTTCTTCATACAGAATCTCTCCATATCCTTCAGATTTACAGCTCCATGTTAGAACTCTTCAGTTCACCTCACTCATTTCTGTAGGGTTCAGGTCAGAGGACAGGGACAGTGGTAAAAGATTCATTTTGTGCTCAGTGACCCATTTTTTGTGTTTATTTTGATGTTTGTTTTGGATTGTTGTCCTGGTGGAAGACCCAAACATGGCCCATTATAAGATTTCTAACAGAGGCAGTCAGGTTTTGATTTTTTATTTGTTGGTATTTGATAGAATCCACGATGCCATGCATCTGAACAAAATGTTCAGGACCTCTGGCAGAAAAACAAGAGACTTTCTAGGGGTGCCAACGGTTGTGGCCAACATTCATTGGAGAAAAACATTCATTTCATCATGAGATTTTCTCCCCACTTTCAATTGTTTTACTTCAATGATAGGTCAGAATTTTGTGCATTTTTTGAGTGAAAGATCAAAAGGATAAACAATGCACTGAATGCAGATGCTCATATTTGTCAAGGGTGCCAATATTAGTGGAGGGCACTGTATATATAATATATATATATATATATATTACTGCTGTCAAACGATTAATCGTGATTAATCACATCCAAAATAAAAGTTTTTGTTTACATAATATATGTGTGTACTGTGTATATTTATGTATATATAAATACACACACACATACAGTATATATTTAGAAAATATTTACATGTATATACATTTATATTTTATATAATATATAAATATATTTAATATATAAACATAACATATTTTTCTTAAATATATTTACATGCATGTGTTTGTATTTATATATAAATAATAAGTATACACTGTGTACACATTATGTAAACAAAACCTTTATTTTGGATGTGATTAATTGCGATTAATCTTTTGACAGCACTAATATATATATAATGAGTATTTTTGGGCTCAGTCAATATTGCTAACTTGATTACCCTATCTTATTAAACTGTGTTTTGGTAGATTTTCAGAGAAAAATGGCATATTCTATGTTAATGACACATGCTATGTTCATAAACATATTTACCCAAAGTACAGCATCAGAAATGGTTCTTGGCCTCCGTGAGTCAGATATTGTCCTTGGGACAGGTTGATCATCACAGAACATCTGATCAACACCAGACGTCTGATCTCAGACTGATCTGAGCAACACATCTGCCCTCAACAGGCAACATTTCAGTCTTATATTAAACATTTTTCCACTCTGAATGGCTATGGTGTGACCGCCCGTGCCATTTTGTGCACTCCTGGGGAGTTTTCATACATCTATGGAGGCAAACATGAGAGGAAGTTTGCTTTTATGTTACATAGATATGCTGTTGAAGTGTGATTCTGTATCACTCACCCTCATGGCTGTGGATATCCAGGGCAGAAAGCGTGACACACGTGTGTAGACGCCAGGCTTTTTGGCCATGGCACAGCCTGTGCCCCAGCTCACCACCCCCAGCAAACGATAGCGGCTGGTCTTAGACAGGATATCTGCAGCTACGAATGGACCACCGCTGTCCCCCTGACATCATATGAGAGACAGTATCTCATATCACTTCATTATTCCATACAGCCACATCATGCACACTAGTTATGAATGTCGCCCTCTAGTGGACATGTGCTGCTCTGTCCACTGGACCGATGATGTCAGAGCTGAGTGGCAGATACCTGGCAGGAGTCGGTTCCTCCTTTCTCATAACCTGCACAGAACATGGTGGTTGTGACCTGGTTGTCATAATAATCCGGACCATTGCACACTGCATCGCTGATGATGGGCACGTGGGCTTCCTGGAGGACGTTGGCTTGAGTGCCTACAAGAAATCAAGAGACGTGAAGGAGAGCGTTTGTGTGAAACTGAAACTTTTCTGAAAGTCTCTTTAGTCCTTAATGAATCAATGAATGAATGAATGATGCATTTATATAGCGCTTTATTGTGTATTGCTGTACACCCAAAGCGCTTTACAATCATGTGTGGGGGTCTCTCCTCAACCACCACCAGTGTGCAGCATCCACTTGGCCACTTAAAGGCATATTCATGCTTTTTCAAACTAATGTCTACTGTTGACGTCATGTCATGTTGGAATTATCATATTTAAACAGACTGTACAACCCAAAATGAAAATTGTGCCATCATTTACTCACCCTTACTTCGTTCCAAATCTGTATGACTTTCTTTCTTTGGTAGAACATAAAAGAAGTTACTTTGAAGAATGTTGTAAAAAATAAAGTCATACAGGTTTGGAATGAGTAAATGAAGTCAGAATTTTGGGTTTTGGGTGCACATTTGTTACAAAATTACATTACTATTGTAAAAAGCAATTAATCACAGTGTGTTGCATTGTCCCTTTTTATGGAAAGTAACGTTTGCTTTAGTTTTTCTCACTTTTGGGATATAAAAATAATAATTGTGAATTTCTCTCACATCCAGCTAACAGGAAATGTTCTCAGAACTTTGCTTTTCTCAAAATTTCTCTAAATTATGAAGACATGTTCGTCCAGTAATGTTAGTAGAACATTTCTTCAAAATAGGTATTTAATAACATTCTCAATATTAGCACAAAAACGTGATCATTCATAGAACTTTTTTTCCTGAAATATTTTATTTGAATGTTCGCCTAGGTTTTTTTTTTTATGTTACTGCTTGTGTCAGATTGTCCAGTCAACATTCCCATAATGTTTGCAAAACAATAATCCTTTAATGTTTTTGCTAATGCATAGCCAAGAAAATAAAAAAACAAATATTAAAAAAAAATCTGAACTTAATGGAATTTGAGTTGCAAATTGGCAATGTTTATGTACACTTCTCTTGAATATGTTCAAGTTCAAGTTGAGCTTTATTGTCATTCCGCTGCATGTGGGGACATACAGTGGAACGAAATGTCGTGCCTCGCAGGACCACCAATATGATCTTTTTGACATGACATGAAGGCAGCCAATGTGTCAATTACTACACAGACAATAATACATGACCCTCAGTGTTTATGAACAAACAGGAAATGCGTTTACAGTAAATGAAGGCTTAGCAGGTAAGTGGACAGTGTCATGAATAAACATTTAAAACTTTTCCAAAAAATATAACTATATTTTGTACAATTTTTTTGTACAAGTATAGCCATCATAACTGAAATACTAGAATGATAACGATGCAGTGCTATTTAGTATTACATACTATCATAGTATTTATTCATATTTCAAATAGGCTTTTCTTATTCTTCTTTTTGTTGTTTATTTTTTTATTTATTTGTCTACTTTTTAAAATTCTAAGATTTTATTTTAGTGTAAGTTTTATTTTTTCATCTAATATTTACAGTATATTATATTAGCACAATTTTAGTTATTCTTGTGGAAAAAATGCACTTTAGCATACATTATAAAAGAGTACTTACTATGGAAAAAAATATACTTTAAAAGAAAATGAATGTAATGTTTCAGACCCTTGCATGTTATTTACAACCCGAATTCCGGAAATGTTGGGACGTTTTTCTAAATTTTAATAAAATGAAAACTAAAAGAATTTCAAATCACATGAGCCAATATTTTATTCAAATAGAACATAGATAGCATAACAAATGTTTAAACCGAGAAATTTTATAATATTATGCACAACATTAGCTCATTTCAAATTTGATGCCTGCTACAGGTCTCAAAATAGTTGGGATGGGGGCATGTTTACCATAATGTTGCATCTCCTCTTCTTTTCAAAACAGTTTGAATATTATATTAAGTATATATCTGCAACAGTTTTAAAAAATATACTTAAAGATTTTTTTGTACAAGACAATTTTGTACTCTAAGACGAGTACAAGTGCACATTCAATACTATTAAACACACTCCTTTTTCACAAGTAATAACAACACTTGAATGATGTGATAAGCCTGATAGGCTTCTATCATAAGTGTACTTGTAAGGGAAGCTGAAATTATTGTCTGATAATAGATAGCTGGTCATGCATGCGGTACATTCGAGCACAGCAACACTCACTCAGGTCACTGACACAAAGGTCAAAGCCAGACAGACAGACAGACAGACAGTCTCCAGTTCCAGGTAATCTGATTAGAAAAACTGGAATGCAGCACTTCAGTGACCTTTAATTAAAGATACAGAATGAGACATTACTAACCATAATACTCCACGTTACCCCAGCCAGTTACTGTACCCATCTGCCCATCCGCCAAACGCTGGCCATAGGTAGGAAGACACACCGGCTGGATATAATCTAAAACACCAAAACAAAAGATGTCAACTGAGAGGAAAACACAGTCAAACGCAATACTGTGAAATGACACTAGAGGGAATGAGGAGCGAATTTTAGCTTCTCACACTCAATTTCCTTCTATGAGAAACAAATGCATTTCAGAATCAAATCCATCACATTGGTTACATGAGTAACATTCTGGTTAATGGTTACAGAAAACTGTGGATATGAGGAAAAGCTTTGTCCTTCTGGAAAATTCTGCCGGTATTGCCTTTTGTTTCGATTCAAGGCCCCTTGGAAATAAAGGAGCTTTGTTCTCAGGACGAGCAACCTGAGACCAGAGCGGGGTTTTATTATAATGCGGTGTTCAGTCAGACAGGCATGTAACATACCAGTACCTAAGGAAAAACACCTCAAAACAGACTGATTATACTGCTGCCAGTAAAGACTTGTCCTTGTTACACAGAACCATTTCATTTATGAATGCATTCTTTTATGAACATACTTTTGTATTGAAATGCCTTCAAATACTGCTCACAAAAAAAACCCAACATGACATTCACAGTAACATATAAAAAATTATTTTATGCAGAGAGCTAAAAACAAACGTTTCCAGTCATTTTTCTGTCCAAACTGAAAGCGAATATGCATAATCACAGCCAATCAGAACATATGTAATGTTTACTATGCATAGAGCAGGATTTCTGCCAATGACGTTTCACTGTGGGTGGGGCTATGTATTTCCTGTTGCTCTGAGTAAAAACTCACCAGTGAACTGCAGAGGTTTTGTCAGAGCCAGGACTGCTATGTCACGACTGTTGTCATCAATGTTGGCATCGACGAAGGGCAGGTAGCTGCTGTGGTAGACAACGGTCTTCACTTCAGCGATCACAATGTTCTTACGGATGGGAGTGTTGTAGATCGATCCCATCAGAACCCGCCAGCGTGACACATGACGATACCTCCTGACAATAGAGACAGCAAATCAGCATATTAGAATGATTTCTGAAGGATCATGCGATACTGAAGACTGGAGTAATGTATCACAGGAATGAATTACATTTGAAAATATATTAAAATAGAAAACTTAGTGTAATCATATTTCACAATATTGATACTGTATTTTTGGTCAAGTAAATGCAGCCATGTTGAGCATAAGAAACTGTTTTCAAAAAGTTTTCAAAGGTAGCATATGGTTTTGTAAATTGTGTGTTGCATATTTTGCAAAAGAATTACATTTGTCTAACTGTCGATGGAAAACAGCAAAGCCCTCCTTGTGTGGAGGCCCCACAAGAAAATAAATGTTCTTAAAGGTGTTGTAAGTGATGTTTTTAAATACTGTAAAATGCCAATACACATCTAACAATTGAAGTTGCTTAAAGCATCTTTAAAGTGACAAAAATGTTTTTTTTATCTTTCTCCAAATTTTATAAAAACTGAAGAATTCAGTTTTGTCAGACTTAGAGGTGCGTACTAGATAGCAAAGTCTGTAGACAAATTTTGATGTTGGCTAGAGAAAGCCTAGCCCGAAAGTTTGAAATAGTTTAAAAAATATATTTTGAAGATTAAAGTAATTTAAAACCCTTTAATTTCAAGCTTTCAAAGCAATGCAGTCTGTATACACAGACATTGCTACAATATTTAGGGTGAAACTAGTTTTAGCTTGGTTCTAGAGTTCTTAGCATGTATTACTATGTGGCTATGCATTGCATGTTTTTAACACATTTCTAGGATAATTTAATGTTTATAGCAAATTTTTGCACATTGTTTCTCACATGGATTAACAAGTTTTTACCATAGTTTCTAGCTTATTATAGGACACTGCTGGTATGTTTTAGCACATTGTTAACATGATTTAAGTTGTAAGTTGTGTCCCAAATGAAGTAGGCTTCTGTACTCCACCATCTATAATGTTATTCTATCACACAATGTCAGAGTCTGATATGTTTCTAGCATGTTTTAGTAAAAAGTGTGTGTCACTCACTCAGGAAAGCAGTGTGCGGCACTGACGATCCAGCGATCTGAAATGATGGATCCACCACACTGATGAACTCCGTCGTACTGTAAGCTGACCTGCCATGGCCACGAACCCTGACGAGCATCCACTCCCCCCACGATCCGCTCCTCAGGCAGCATACGACGACCACAGTCTGCGGCGATCGAGTGTACAAATCATGCATTTGCAGTGCAAATATTCAATATACTGCAAATATGCATGAGTTGTTGCACTTACCCTGACAAATCACCTCAAGTATCTGACCTTTGTCACATTTACTGAAACAGAAATGAAACAACAGAATGTTTTAGAGAGGTTAACGAAATTGCAAATGTTTAGCTTTTAGTTAGTGTTTATTCTTTTGTTTGCCAGATTAAAAAGCAATCTGATTCAGATGAATTGTGTGATTTCTGCACCACTAGCGAAACCAAATGAAACATTGGCTCTTTTCAAGGACTTTTGGGTCTCTCATGCTCATCAAGGAAGCATTTATTTGATCAAAAATACAGTAACAACATTAATATTGTGAAATTTTTCTATTTTAATATATTTTAAAATGCAATTAATTTTTTTGTGATGCAAAGCTGAATTTTCAGCATCATAACTCTAGTCTTCAGCATTACATGATCCTTCAGAAATCATATGATCAAATGAATATGAATCATCTAATATGCTGATGACCTTGATGACCATTCAAAATTACTCCATGGTGCATCATTTAGTTTTAATGGTATGTAGCTTACCAAGGATAAAGGGCTGTTTTTATCTTCTTCCCATAAGTTAACTCACTCTCTTTCACACAGAAAAAATCTCGGCCACCACCATTATCAGGAGCACACGTCACTGAGAAATTCGCTGCTCTGAATAGAGAGTAAAAAGTAAATCATGTCTGAAATAATGATGAATTCCAGTCATATTTTAAACCGGCTTGACTAAATTTCTCACAGTTAGCTGTAAGCCTGGTACTTCTCATGTGTTTGTTACCTGACGAAGCCCATCTCCTCACAGCTGATGTTGGCGATGAGCTGGTTGGTGCTGGATGAGCAGACGTGTTTCCACCTCCGCTGGGTGGAGTCAAACACTCGCAGCCTCTGGTCTGCTGTGCTCACCTGCACTGCAGGACATGATCGACACAGTGAGAATGTTCATACTAGTATAGATGACCCAATGCACTTTCTATGTTGCATTGGAATACAGTATACAAGCAGAATGCACTGTGCTGAATACTGCATGATACAATGCAATGTGTTCAACTTGACCTTCCATCTATCTATCTTATTTTATTTAAATATGATTACAAATGAACAATGCTTACCATCAAATAATCCAGTATCTTCTGTTGTTCTGAGATATGTGACTGAAAAACAAACACAGAAATCCAGTGTATATTGTCTCTGAAGTGGCTGCAGTATTCCATTAAATCATCAGCAAGCAGAAAGTCTCACCAAGGGCCCAAATGGCGGCTCCCAGCCCTCCCAGTATGATCAAGATCAGAGCTACCGCAGCGGCCACCCGATACCAGCTGAAGATGCTCATCCCTGGACTTCCTGTAGGACAGAAACCTACGCTTTCAGTACAGGACGAAAGCGTATACTTAAAGAAGTAATGGAAGATTTGTGAACCTTACAATACATGCCTGTGCGCAAACACATAAATCATGACAGAGCTGATGAAAAGAACAGAACCATGAACGAGATCAATAGTCCAAAGTCATCAATTCCTCACTGCTAAAGTAAACGTGGGACTTCATCTCAGTGCCATGATCAGCTCGTTCTCTCTCCACACACACACACACACACACACACACACAGACCAGTGTCAGCATGTTCCTAGAGTAACATGTAACCATGTCAGTGGTAAGTGATCAATGCCACAAAGACCTAGTCATATCCAGACCTGCATGCACTGAGCATTCACCACAGCTACTGTTTACAAGCATTTCATCCTACTAGACCGGTATTGCTCATTCATAACCATTACCATCCTAGATAAAACACAAACATATAAATATGACTTTGATATACAAATGTGCATGGTGTCCTGCTTCTCAGATGTTTATCCTGAAATAAAAAGACCCTAATAATCTCACAAGTGTTTCCTATAAGATGCTTAGTTTCAGAGAAAATTTAAAAAGTTTACAGTAAGACCTCAAAGATTTCTATTTATTATTAATTATATATCAGCAGCTCTATTCTTTAAAAGCTCTATATTTGTTTAATTTTTAATTTAATGTGTAACAAATTAAAATAATTTAGGTATATTATAAATACATTAAATATAAATATACTTTTTATTTATATGAATACGAAATGAATTCATGTACACGTCTGGGATCATAAATGCATCTTTATACTGTTCTTAAGCTTACATTTTGTTTTTACTTTTATTCAAAACTAACGATATGACAGTATAAGGAGAGAAGATTGTGGATTTCCTGTATGCGCCTGCATGTTTAAAAAAAATGCTGCTTCTGTCAAAAAAAATATTTTTAAGAAAATAATTTACAGGTTTTTGCAATAATTTGCAAGTCTTGTGAGCTAAAAAGGGCAACCTCTGAGCAATAAATCTTCATTTGGGAGTACAACATACATGCCAGATTCAAACCTGCATCCCCTACAAATTTGTAAGCACATGCTTGCACCAATGAGCCATGGCTTCAACCAAACTACATTCAATGACAAGACTCAATATAGTCCATTTAAAATGAGCAGGGATCAGCAGAATTAACTTTCTATGGACTTTTTTAAAAAGTATTTAACAAATAAAAAGTAGATGAGGCATGTGTAAGATATTGTTATTGATGGGTTTCAGATTATGGTGAAATGCACGGGGGCTTCTGCACATGCAGCTGCCATGCGGATCATCACAAAAAAAAATTTGCTGACTGTGAGGAGCTTGTGCAGAAGCTCTGGTGTAATGATTAACAGTCGGCCCATGCAACATCAGACTACAGCAGAGACTGTGCTGTCCGATAAGCCCAGAGCAAACAAACACACAAAACAGGTTGCTGCACCTCTGCATCAGGACTGAACGCACAAGCCTTTGGGTCAGGGGTGTATTACGTAGAAACATCTCTTTACAGTATAAAGGCGCTTATGCACCTCATGACCCAAATAAGCACAAAAAAATGAAAATAAATCCCTGAAGGCTTTAAATTACTTGGTCTACCCAAAAATGAAAATTCTGTCATCATTCTTTCTTCTGTGGAAGACAAAAGAAGATATTTTGAAGAGCATTTTGGCTCCCATTGACTTAAATAATATGGAAGTCAACAGGACCTAAAGCGGTTTGATTACAAGTTTTCTTCAAAATATCTTCTTTTGTGTTCAACAGAAGAAAGAAACTCATACAGGTCTGGAATGACAAAGTGAGTGAGTAAATGAGGACATAATCTTCACTTTTGGGTGTATTGTCCTTCAGGGAATGATGTGTGATGTGTTTGCTGGGAAATTTGTTCATGAAATTTGTTCTCAGCAGTTCTAAGGGAATCATCGGTCAAGGTTGCAGATATTATTTCGAATGATGCTGAAAATTCAGGTTTAAATGACATTTTACAAATATATATATATATATATATATATAAAACAGTTATTTGAAATTGTAATATTTCACAATATTACTGTTTTTATTGTATTTTTGATACAAAACCATGATCCGCACTAACATGAAACAGTCTTCTCTTTTCGTTTTATTCTACATTTATCATCAGTCCTTGTCTTATTGGGGAAAAATATAGAATAAAACGAAAAGAGAAGACTGTTTCATGTGAGTGTGGATCATGGTTTTGTATAATAAGTGATTTAATGGATTGACGCACCTAAAGGAAAAATCAAGAATCGAAAGAAATCTAACAACCTTGTGGAACTGTATTGTATTTTTAATCAAATAAATGCAGCCTCGGTGAGCATAAGACACTTCTTTCAAAAACATTTAAAAATCGTATACTGACCCCAAACAGATTAGACAGCATATTAAATGTGCATGAAAACGAGGCACAATGTATAAAGATTGTTTTTGTATACTGAAGTTTTTTTGTTTTGTTTGAAAGAAATTTCATTAACTGAACAATCAGAATGTTGTTACACAACAATACAATCCATGAAACACATTTATTTCTATCACTTACAGCCTCATTTTAATTTTTGTCAAAAATGAAATATGGCGTTACCCAAACCAAGGTCTATAATGTAGAAAATCTATTGTCTGTGTGATTTACGCTGTTAAGCGGCTTTCCAGAGAGCATCTAATAACATAACAAATTGTATTATTTAGATTAAAAGTTGGACTGAAACTATCTGAGAACTTGTTACAATTCTTTTTGTGAAATGTCTTGGTCATTGATGCAAGCTGTTAAACAATGGGCATGAAACATATCAGAATATCAAGAGAAAATGAGACCATCCATATATCAACTTGACTCTCAACTGACGGGTGACGTTTTGTCCAAGCCCAGCTTTGAACAGTTACATTATAGGCCAGAACAAAACTGAAACAGTGTGATGTTTTCCAGTTTGCTCTCTCTGGTTTCATTCCTGAGGATTTCCCCACTGCCTCAGACCGTTTCTACAGCACCTGCCATGACCCATTTGACCGCAGAACAAGCAGTACTTTTGTCTGAGTAGGGGTTTGTATGAGACAGAGCTTCTTCATGGTACACTGCTCTCTCCCCCTCACTCTCTCTCTTACTCAAGATGGTCATACCTGGATGAGTCAAGTTTTGCAGCTAAATTAAAACATCACAACGGCCTTTAGCTCATAGCTCTAAAATGGCCTCTACAATGAATTGCATTGACTACGAAGGACTGTTTTGGTCCAGAACATTCCTTTAAAATACTAAACTGCTAAACTACATCAAGCAAGCAGCATTTATGAAAAAACTGAATTAGAAAAAATACAAGAAAAAAATGCATATTTTACTGTACATACATAATACATAATCCACAAAGGCCGTAAAAGTTCTTAAATCAGAGCAAAGTCTAAAACAGTAAAGGTTATTTTCATAATCTAGTTAAGGTTATAAAATTATATATAAAAAACTTTATTAAAATACAGGTTTCCAAGAGTTCCCAACCTTAATTTATTCCTGATTTTTTATCAATTTAGCCTAGGGCATAGAATTTGTCCCTACCGTGTCCCGGCCAATATCCAGCGACTACTAAATTGCCCTTAACAATAATTTTGATCAAACAATTAAATATGTATATGTAACCACTGTTGTTGTAATTTCAGCCATATAGGTTATACCATGGATATCAGCAGAGAAGTTAAAGTATATTGCTAACTTTATGTCGTTGCACTGTTTTGTATTTAACTGCTTCTCCCATTTGCTCTTTTTACATTGACTATTGCTCTAGACTAATAAAATAAGATAAAATGATCAATAATAATAATAAAATAAGATTGTCATGTAACAGGTGCATGGACTTCCATTCGCTCGCCACCAGAGGTCCACTTTTCCATCAAATCGACTTTCACACCACACAGACTAGACCGGATTACCCTGGACTGCATTTCCCATCATTCATTGCACTAAGTACACACAGCTGTCTCAATCACAAGCTCACACCTGAGAAAAATATCTGACCAAAATTACTCTTGTGTGGTTCAAACAAGTTAATGACATCTTCCGCAGATGAGTGACAAAAACAGCAGCTCACTATAGTCATGTCCATCCAAGTTTTTGTGAAATTATTATTCTGTTGTTTGCCTTCTTTATATTAGGAGAGAACTTTAGTTTCCAAAGTTGGACATCGTTTGTTATGATTGTTATATTTGTATTATTAGGCTGAATTAAGAATATAGTAGAGTACCTACCAATATCCAGCAACAACTAAATTGCCCCTAGCAATACTCAAATCTGCACCCTTGCATTTAGCTTTTCTGTGCAGGTAAACAGCTGTATGGCACATCACGTCATGTCTTGACACCTTTTGGCCTTTTGTCAAAGTAATACACAGATCCAGACTGACCAAAACAAATCGAGTACATGACCCATCGCTGTTAATCTTTAACACGGCAGTCGTCTGATGTCAAAAAGGAGAGAAATAGCTCAGTACTCACCGATCTTCTTCTCTGACATCTTTATCCAAAACAGAAAACTGAAAAATAAGCTTGGAACAGATTCCAATGATTCCTCCTCAAAACCTTGATTTGTTGCTTCTTCAAACCTGAAAACGTTGAGGAAAATGCTTATAGAAAGTAGTCCGACCGCTGTCATGGACAAAAATGGGTTAAGCAAGTTAAATAAACCAAAGGGCAAACTGAGAAAAAAAATGGGTTACAGTCTTTGCTGTTATTAACAATCACTGTGAAAATAATTATAGGAACACAAACTAATTTTGTTGCCCTAAATTTAACTTGTGCATGTCTTTGATACTAATTTTACATTTTATAATTAATAAATAAATTCAAACCGGTTGAAGTATATAATTTATTACTGTGATTTGTGACTTTACATTTGGTTTAATGTCTTTAAAATTAAACATTTTAGAGAACTGAAAGGAGTCTAGTGTTCTGTAACTTGTGTTCAGCAACTTATTCACTTTTTTGTTTCCAAATATTCCCTTTTTTTTTTTTTTTTTTTATTAAGTGTAAGTTAAAAAAGTTGCATCCAGTATAAGAATGAAAAATCCTATTCTGTCTAATTCTGTCCTGATTGCCCGTTACATAAGGTGGAAAACATCTGGAAAAATAAATGATCTCATAAGTAATTGTTGGTATAATTATTGGATGGAAATTATCATATTGGGAAAAAGATAAAAGATTAATGTCTCATTTGTTTACTTCCAGTTTCATCAATGCTCTTAATAGTAAAATCCAAAGTTCTCACCTGTACCTCTCCAATGCAGGTTCTTGGATAAACTGTTGAATAAGAAAGAAAGAGGTGAAGGAGTAAATCAGTGGTTTCTTCAAGATATTCGCACTGACATTTCACTTTCCCCGGAGTCCTTCGCTCTTTATTGTGTGTTAAATGAAGTTATTCTCCGGCAGGCAGGACAGAACTCCTCACTTCACTCTCTCTGCTCTTTCTGCTGTTCGCTGGAGTGGAAACCTCCCTCTTCCGGTCAGCAGCGAGTCTCAGGAGAGCGCAGGTGGACAGGTGACTCACCTTCAGCAGCAGCTCGTCTGATGAAGCACTCACGAGCGAGATACATGACGCCTTGTATGATTTTTATAGGTTTTCTCATAAAAACTAATCATTGAAGTTGATCAATAATAATAAAGATTATTCATATTATAACATTCTCAAAATCGTATTAACAGTTAATAATATGTATAATATATAATTCATTATTATGTCCTTTACCTCGTTAGACTTAATAAAGAAGCATAAACATATGGTTTATGCCCAATTTATTATTTTTCAACAACAATAATAATTATTATTATTAAAAGCAGTTGTTATTAGCAATCTAACATTAAATATAAAACAATTAGTATTTAACATCACTTATTAAATAATATTATTATTTTTAAAATATTAGTAATAGACTGTTGTTGTTCATAAAATAACATATCATGGGGATTATGTAGTAAAACATCATGAATTAAATATATATATATAGTCATGGCCAAAAATATCAGCACCCTCAGTAAATATGATCAAAGAAGGCAGTGAAAATTAATCTGCATTGTTAATGCTTTTGATCTTTTATTTTAAAAATTCACAAAAATCTAACCTTTCATTGGATAATAAGAATTTAAAATGGGGGGAAATATGATATAATACACATGATAGTCAATTGTGTGGGTTACATACATGATATGGAGTTATGCATAGAAATGATTAGTTTCATTAAAATTTAAATTAAAGTCTTTTAAAATGATTTTAGGTACATATGGCAATGACGGTGTCTGTGAGGTTCTGTGTAGGACATAGAGATATGTTCTGTGAACAAAGGAATTTCAGGCTGGTCTGTCTTCTATGTGGGAGAAAAATCAGTCTAAGGAAGCTTGTGATTTCCAGCGTGGAACACCCGTGATGGCCATCTCTTTGACCATCAATCTTGATTACTTGCCCCCAAATTTGACGATCTCCTTCCTGGTTGGAATTATCAATAAGTATTCTTTTGTTTTAATGTTGCAAGCTGTTTTGTGAAAGAGATGGTTGGTTCGCTTGCTTCAGACTAGTGGCGCCAGAATCTAATTTATGACACTGTCCTGTTTTCAATCACAATTACATATAATGGTAATTATGTAGTAACAAAAAAAATCATGCAACAACAACAACAATACGTGACTGGCAACATGCAGGAAATTATGACATAATAAATGACAAATAAAGAGGAGGAGGAACAAAAACCAGACAAGGGTGATGTTTTCACAGTAAGGAAACACTCGGGGCTGCAACAATGTTTATGAATGTCCTTGCAATCTTTTGGACCCTGATGCCGGGTAAGACTTACTGCAGAAGTTTTGCTTCTACTGCTGAATTCTCTAAGACTGAGAACATATAAGTCGTCTAAGCATGCAGAAGAATGTTGTTTAGACTGTAGAAACAGCTGTTTCAAATTAGATTCCTTCAGAATTGCTATGCTTCCATTTCAGGCGCTCTTGCTGCTCACTGGATAGTGCATGTTCCCATGGATCCAGTCTATGCTCCTCCTGGTTCTTCTGTAGTTCTGCAGTGCACCTATAACTACCCTGAAGAGTCTGACCAGGGAATACCGCACAAAGTGCTGTCAGAGATGTGGTCTGAATGAAAGCCACTGCTTTTCTCCAAGATACATGTACAACAGTGCAGGGATATTCCATGAGCCCTCATACCAGGGCTGAGTCAAATACTTGGGGCAGACGGGGAGCAAAAACTGCTCTCTGATGATTTCTGATGTGAGGTCAGAAGACAGTGGCATGTACGTGTTCCGGTTCATCACCGACCACCTGAAGGCCAAGCTACCAGGACAGAGAGGAGTAAATCTACAGGTCACACATCAAACAGAAAGTAAGAACAGTTTCTTATGCTCTGGACATGCAATATCTTAGCTCATATTGCACAAAAATAAAGGCTCCAAAAGGAAGATTTTGCATAGGTTCTTCACTGAGATATATATATAGTGAGAATATATAGAGTGAGAAGTGCAGTTAAGTTTCTCATTTTGATCAATGAATTTCCAACGTTTTCAGTCATTTGTCAGTACTTTATGATTAAAAAATTTTAGGATGAGAACAAATTAAATTAAATCCAAAAAAATTGTAAAATTGTAATTCTAGGAAAGCCTGGAAATCACAATTTTAATATTTCCTAATAATTAAAAAGATCCCTTAAGCAATTTTCATCCTGTTCATATATTTATGAATTTATAGAACAAACTTTTATATCATATAACAGCAGTGGCATTTATATTATTTATATGTTAACACTTTAAACAAAGGTCTTATTAGTTACTGTTTAACGCATTAACTAATATTAACTAAAAATGAGCAAATAAATTTGTTACAGTATCTTTGTTAATAAAAATACAACTATTTATTGCTAGTTCATGTTAGGTCTATTAAATAATATTAACAAATAAAACTTCTCATTTTAATCATTTATTAGCAGATTAATTAAGTACTAATATAGAAAGATTTTTCATTTATAGTTCATGTTAACTAAAGCAGTTAACAAATTATGTTAACCAACAACAATGAAATATAGTTTCTATAGTTTAATTTATCCAAATCAAATCTAAAATTAAGAATCCTGACGGCTGACAAACATGTATGAGAAACAAAGTCTGAAGATATTAATTGGTTAATATCGTTTGTCTGTTTTCTGTTGTTCGACCTTTTTTAGCCCACAGCAAATATCAGCTCTTCACAAGAAGACATGTTTCATCAAAGCAGAGGCACTTCCTCAGAGAAATCTGTTTTGCTTCCATAACCTTAAACGCGGGAGGTTTATTTTATTTATAAAAACTGTGATCAGTTAACATGACATTATTTAGCACAGATAAACAAATTTGTCAGCCACATTAATGGCACTTTTAAATGTGTGAATAACCAAGTAGACAGGAAGTCATTGTGTGATTGTAAACTAACCTGTTAATGTCTTTCTTGATGATATGTTGTAATAATAATAATTTTTCACAGCAAGAAGTGCATCTTCATCCACTACGGGTATTGTGCTTGGAATTATCATCATAATAGCAAGCATTGTGATATGCATCAGATGGAAATCACGGAAAGCAAAGCATCTACTCAATAAGTGTCTTGTCTGGCATCATTTCTGGTCTTAGCAACTAATGGAATATGGCTTTGTTTTTCAAAGGCCAAGATCACTTTAAACAAGTTATTACCACAGAGGATAAAAAACTTGTGACTGATCAAAACAGAGATGTAAACCAATAGTCCTGCTTTTTTTGTGTGTGTGTGCTACATTTGACATTTATGCATTTTTTTTTGCATACCTTTTTGTATTCCTATTTCATCTTTAGTAATCTATTATCGTGTTGTATCTTACATTTTGCAAGTCACTGCCGCTGTGTTGCATATCAGGGTTGCACTGCCCTCAGCCAATGAACTAGAGACTGAACAACACAGTTTCTTCACAGTCTGTAAAAAGAGAAAATAATGGTTATGTTTCGATAGTGAGGAATTTATTAAGCCAGCAGGAAAGATACCTTGTATTCTGGCATTGTAAATCATAGAAAACCGCCTCTTGTTCTACCTTCAATTTTAATAAAGAAGCTGTTGGTATTGTTTATAATCACCTCACAAATGAAGAAACGTTCATTAAGGGAAAGTTCACCCTAAAAAACATGACAATCAATCTGTTGTTATTTACTCACCCTTGAATCTGTAATGAATCTTCACACAGTTCCAGGTTGTTAAAAAACACAACAACCACGAATAGCCCATGGGGTCCGATTTTTTTTTTTTTTTTTGAGTGTGTGACAAAGTCAAAGGTCAATTATCTTGAACAGAAACAGCTCAGTACTTAGTATTTTAATTTAATTTTCAGCAATTGCAATAAATTGTGTATTATTGCCAGAAAATGTATGAAAACAGACTCTTTGTTGCCATTGTAAGAAATTATTATTTATTTGGAGCTTCCTGTGAATTTATCATGTCAATTAAATTGAATATTTAAGTGGGATGATTTTTTTTTAATGATTTTTTTTAATCGTGTCACACTCAAACATATAGCAGATACACTACCTTTCAAATGTTTGGGGTAAGTAAAATAATTTTTTTGAAATAACAGCAAGGATGTACTGTTTCCACAAAAATATTAAGCAGCACAACTGTTTTCAACATTAATAAGAATAAGAAATCCGAATATTAGGCTGATTTCTGAAGCATCATGTGACACTGAAGAAGAGTAATGATGCTGAAAATTAAATTTAAAAAAGTTATAAAAACAGTCATTATATATTTTAATAATATTTCACAACATACCTGTTTTTGCTGTATTCTTGATCAAAAGAAATAAAAAGAGCATAAGAGACTTCTTCCAAAAATATTTTTTTAAATCTTACTGACCCCAAACATTTGAACAGCAGTGTGTCTTTTTGAGCAGCTGGATTTTATTAGGGCGAACTGCAGCTGGACACAATTAAACAGAACATCCAGTGGGGATTTTTTTCAACTTTTGTGTCCTATTTTCAAGTCTCTGACATTCAGGCTACATCAAGTGGTCCATAAGTGCATATAATAATAAAAAAAAAAAGTCCCTGTGGGGTTTTACAATTTCTTCCATCAGTTGCCCGCTTTAGACTCCAGATTCTTCCATCTCCTCTCTCACTTGCTTGGCGAGAACAGTATAAACAACTTTAGGACCATCTTTGAGCTTCTTGTCTCCATCTAGAGGTATGTTTGTGACCTTCGCGTGGTCCTGACTGTAAATAAAGATGACAAACACAACAACTATGGCATTAATATGACAGAGGACTGGCGTAAACCAGCACACATGGACTGTGTAATTGTGTTTAACCTGGGCATGCGAGAATAATGCACCGTAATGTAGTTGATTTTTCCCTGTTCTTCAGCTCTCTGAGCGGCTTCTTTCAGGGGCACGATGGAAGGGTGACTAGTTTCATAAATCTCCTCCGGCTCCTCCTGAACCAGGCACAAAATAAAACACTTATAAGCGAGTATGACTCCATCAGTAATATCAAGACTACAATTAGTGCATCACAAATCATAAAACGTTATAAAACGTACTGTATAGTGCCTGTCATGCAATACTATTTCTGGTCGATTTTCAAACTTTCAAACACATGCATGATTGTTTTTGGGTTAATATTGTTAACAATTAATTGTGCAATGGAAGACAATGAGACTTTTGTATTGAGAAAATTAGCTTTTTATAAAAGTATAAATCTAAACGTTATGTAATGATGAATTCTGAGATAGGAAATTAAGCTAAAGATAATGTCTAGTGGTATAAAGATTATTTTATATCAATATAGTACTATTTTACTACATATACTGAAAAGTATATATTGTTTCCAGTGCACATACTTTTAGTGTGTTGTAAAAATATGTGAATTTGGACACAGTGTAGATACAGAACATATAGGCTGTGTTCCAATTCACACATTTATACTACAGAGACTGACATAATAGTGGAGGAAGATCTGAGCAAAGAAAACTCACCGGAATGTCTGTCATTGTTCTGCCCTTGAGGAGAAACATCTCTGAAGTTGATTCACTAAACAGAGTATTGTCCACTGGCAAGTCAACTACTGGTGAACACTGTTTTTTAGGAGAAACATGACATTCGATTAATAAGATAAATATAGATTAGATTCAATTCAAACAATGACAGAACAAGATGACCTGTTTTTCTTCCCCAAGATTTTCAGTGTCGACGCGATGCATGTTTTTACTGCAAAAGAGAAGTGAAATGAGAATGAAATAAGCTCAGAAGAGATCAAATATTTACAGTTAAAGCCAGCAAACATAATATCACCTGATCATGACGACCACAGTCAGAGAAATTAATCCAACAGAAACACCCACTGCAGACGCCAATGCGATCACCTTCAGTCGGCCTGAACATATAAACCACAGCAGCTCAATCATGGGCATACAGTACATGAACATCATTCATCTGATAAACAGTAAGCGACACCATGGAGAAACTATATTAGAAGTGCATCTCTCTGTATGCACACACACACACACACACACACACACACACACACACTCACACAACTACAGTTTAAATGTTCATGTTTTTGAAAGAAGTCTCACCGAGGCTGCATTTATTTGATCAAAAATACAGTAAAAACTGTAATATTTTGAAATATTATTACAATAAAAAACTTTTTTCTATTTTAAATAATACATTTAAAATGTAATTCATGTAATTTTATATAAAGCTGAGTTTGCAGCATTTTTACTCCAGGCTTTAGTGTCACATGATCCTTCAGAAATCATTGTAATATTCTGATTTGCTGCTCTGCTGTGTGTTCTGCACTGACCTCGAACTTTCACCGTCAGAACCGGGGAGCTGTGCGCTCCGATGCGGTTGTGGGCCTTGCAGTAGTACTGGCCGCTGGCTCCAGGGCTGACCTCAGCAATGGTGTAGCTGGGACCTGATCGAGTTTCCCAGGCGTCAGCCGCATTGATCCGGTGCCAGGTGTAGTTCTCCACTGCAGGATTGGCCTGACTGATGCAGGTCAGCGTCAGCGAGCTGCCCGCTTCGATCACAGTGGAAGGCCGAGCCAGCACAGAGGTGTTTTTGGGGGCATCTGAGAGAGAGAGAGAAAGAGAGAGGTGGAGAGGTTAAATAAAAGAAAGAAACAGATGGGGATCCTTAGACAACTGGAGGACTGAGGTATAAAAATCCAACAAATTTAGCAGTTCAGAGGTATATAGAGTAGGTACAGTATCAACCTTATTTTGAAATGTGGAAGTAACCTATTTTCTGTGAATGTGTGAGACTTCTGCCACTACAAGTAAATAACTAGAATAATTGCATTAAATGGTCTGATTATTCATAGTTCAAACCAGTGTGTATTTTATGGAAGCATATTTCCACTACTAGATAAAAAAAAAGTTTTTTAAAGATAATTGTGAATTTTTATCTCACAATACAGAAAAAAGTTTGAATTGTAAAATAAAAAGCTGCAATTTTGTATTTTTTATATGGTGGCAAAAACAGGATTCCATGGAATTATAAAGTGGAAACTTGCAAGTTTCTAATTCCAAGTTTACATCTTGCATTTCTAACTTTTTTCTCAGAAATGCAAATTTATATCTCTAAAACAACTGGAAATGGATGACACCAGAAGCAGTGCACATTCATGTTACAAAACTCTTAGACCTATGTTAAAACTTTATAATATAATTTAGCATAAACTTACAAAGTACTATAAGAGAAATAGTGGGCGATGTCTCCATGCCAAACACATTCCACGCAGTGCAGTAGTACTGTCCGGCATGATGGGAACGCACGCTAGGAAAGGTGAGATTTTGCACAGTGCCTTTGGTCCAGGGCTGACCGCCGTTCACTTTGTACCAGGCGTAATTCTGCACGGGAGGGTTGGCGTTGCTGCTGCAGGTCAGATTGACAGCAAATCCTTCCTTGATGTCTCCTTTAGGACTGATAAGGATTCTTGTGTTCTTTGGGGAATCTGGAAACAAATATAGTTACATTTTACAGTACATAAATGTCTCACGAATGCACTAATGATGATGAATCAATGAATGAATGAATTTAAAATAACTGTTTTTAATGCAATTTATTCCTGTGATGGAAATTTGAATTTTTAGCATCATTACTTCAGTCTTCAGTGTCACATGATTGCTAGGTAATTCTGATTGGTTGTAAACTCATTGCTACACTTTTTAATATACAGTGGGGGAAAATATTATTTGATCCCTTGCTGATTTTGCACGTTTGCCCACTGACAAAGAAATGATCAGTCTATAATTTTAATGGTACGTTTATTTGAACGGTGAGAGACAGAATAACAATAAAAAAAATCCAGAAAAACACATTTCAAAAAAGTTATAAATTGATTTGCATTTAACGAGCCAAATAAGTATTTGACCCCTTTGCAAAACATGACTTAGTACTTGGTGCAGAAATGCTTGTTGGCAATCACAGAGGTCAGACGTTTCTTGTAGTTGGCCACCAGGTTTGCACACATCTCAAGAGGGGATTTTATCCCACTCCTCTTTGCAGATCCTCTCCAAGTCATTAAGGTTTTGAGGCTGACGTTTGGCAACTCGAACCTTCCGCTCCCTCCACAGATTCTCTTTGGGATTAAGGTCTGGACACTGGCTAGGCCACTCCAGGACCTTAGTGTGCTTCTTCTTGAGCCACTCCTTTGTTGCCTTGGTTGTGTGTTTTGGGTCATTGTAATGCTGGAATACCCACGACCCATCTTCAATGCCCTGGCCCTGACAGTACATGGTCCAATCCATCGTCCGTTTGATGCGGTGCAGTTGTCCTGTCCCCTTAGCAGAAAAACACCTCCAGAGCATAATGTTTCCACCTCCATGTTTGACGGTGTTCTTGGGGTCATAGGCAACATTCCGCCTCCTCCAAACACGGCGAGTTGAGTTGATGCCAAAATGCTCGATTTTGGTCTCATCTGACCACAACACTTTCACCCAGTTCTCCTCTGAATCATTGGCAATCTTCAGACGGGCCTGTACATGTGCTTTCTTGAGCAGGGGGACCTTGTGGGTGCTGCAGGATTTCAGTCCTTCATGGCGTAGTGTGTTACCAATTGTTTTCTTGGTGACTATGGTCCCAGCTGCCATGAGATCATTGACAAGATCCTCTCGTGTAGTTTTGGGCTGATTCCTCACCGTTCTCATGATCATTGAAACTCCACGAGGTGAGATCTTGCATGGAGCCCCAGTCCGAGGGAGATTTACAGTTATTTTGTGTTTCTTCCATTTGCGAATAATCGCACCAACTGTTGTTACCTTCTCACCAAGCTGCTTGGCGATGGTCTTGTAGCCCATTCCAGCCTTGTGTATGTCTACAATCTTGTCCCTGACATCCTTGGACAGCTCTTTGGTCTTGGCCATGGTGGAGAGTTTGGAATCTGATTGATTGATTGCTTCTGTGGACAGGTTGACTTTTATACAGGTAACAAACTGAGATTAGGAGCACTCCCTTTAAGAGTGTGTTCCTAATCTCAGCTCCTGTATAAAAGACAACTGGAAGCCAGAAATCTTGTTGAGTGATAGGGGATCATATACTTATTTGACTCATTAAAATGCAAATCAATTTATAACTTTTTTGAAATGCGTTTTTCTGGATTTTGTTTTGTTGTTATTCTGTCTCTCACTGTTCAAATAAACCTACCATTAAAATTATAGATTGATAATTTCTTAGCATAGTAGCATAGTTGTTCAACATAAACCAAACAATGTGACGTATCGGTCATGCCCATGGCATAAATAATGTGGGACAAGTCAGGTACCAAAATTTAATATTGAATAATTTTAACAGACTTCTAACCCTGAGTATGACCAATGCTAGTAGTAATGTTTGACTTAACAAGTGAAAACAGGAAGTAAATACTCCTTTCACGGCTGAGCATCATGTGGTTACCCGATCTGCCCTATATTTGTACACTTGATTTGAACTTTGATCTATTAGAGGGTGGCAGACAATGTGACATAATGTCCTGCCAAAATTAAAGTTATTACACAAGATTCAGCAACTAAAATAAATCTCTGCACTCACAAAGACATCAGATCAGAAATAATGAAAATACATGTCTCGGGGAAAGTGAAAAGTTCAAATGTCTAGTGACATTTTTCAAAATAGGCTGTCATTTTGACCTATTCACTGATAAACTGCATATCCTGCAGTTTAAAAGCTGCAATATTTAGAGATGCATGTTAATAAAATTAGTTATACACTTACAAATAAAGGATTTTTTTGGCATTGATTGTTCCACGAAGAACCTTATAATCCATGGAACCTTTCAATTGAACAAAAGGTTCTTTAGATTATTACCGTATTATAAAATGGTTCTTTTAAGAACTATTCACTGAAAGGTTCCTTGGGGAACCAAAAATGGGTCTTCTTTTCAAAATTCCCTTTTGAAACCTTTATTTTTTTAGTTGTATGCAAACAGACTAGCAATGCCTAAATTATTTATTCTGGCTACATAAAAATAGAGGTAACCTACAAGTAACATTAAGTAAAAGCGGTCTGGACCGGTCTGTGCCGAGTGGGTTGCGGGCTACACAGAAGTACTCTCCATGGTCCCTGTAGTCCAAACTCCACAATCTCAGATCAGGTTTAAAGCTGTCTGGCACACTGCCACTCTCTCCTTCTTTAAACCAGGCAAAACTTTCTGCTGGCGGAGCTCCATCACTACTGCAGGTCAAAGTCACCGAATCGCCCTCCCTGACTGCCTCTCGAGGGGTGATCTGTACCGTGGTGTAGCGAGGAGCATCTGAGACACAGGAGGAAGGGAGAGATTAAATGCAAGTTCTAATGGAAGAGGGCGGTTGACAGTAGAATTCAATTGAACACCCTGCTTTAATCACTGTATTTACAAGTTTTATGTATTTAATACACAATATTTAATGCACAGTTGAATACTTGAGTGGCTTTTTCTAATAATACATGTGTAAAATCAGCCAATTTTAGATGTTTATAGTATAGTATATGTACTATTCAATAATGTTTTGTCGAATGTTTATTTCTGTTCTTATGCTCACCAAGGCTGCACTTATTTAATCAAAAATTCAGTTAAACAGTAATATTGTGAATATTACATTTTAAAATAACTATTTTCTCTCAATATATTTTAAAATGTTATTTATGAGACAATTAAAGCTGTGTTCAGTTACACATACAGAACTATTGTCTATATGCATGCACAATACTCACATCCAAGAGCCAGGGTGAGTCCTGGTGACTGAACGTTTTGAGGGGGTATTGGACGGCAGGTGTAGGTACCTGCATGCTGACTGTCAAAGTTATAGATGGCTGATAGCTTGTTGGACTGACCCAAGTTGATCCCATTCCGATAAAGGGCAAAGTTCCTGCCAGGAGCGGCACAGCCTCGTGCCACACAGCTCAGGAAGACTGTCTCGCCAGCAGAAAACATGTTTCCTATTCTTGTTGGATGTACATGAACCTGAAGCTCTGGAACCAGAATAATATTTCACAACATTAGCTCCATGCTCCATGCTAAATTATTTTAGGGACGGTTAGGTGGGTTTTCTCCACAATGACATGCAAATAAACAACAACAAAAAAAGTTGTTAATTTCTCCCTAATTACTAGATTGTCTATGGAAAATGTGAGGGCAAAACTGTTGAAGAAAACACTAGCTTATTTACACTACCATTCCATTCAAAAGTATTGGGTCAGTAAGATTTTTATTAAGGTTTTAAAAGAGGCCTCTTATGCTCGTTTGATAGAAAAAAAACAGTAAATCAGTAAAATTGTGAAATTTTATTACAATTTCAAATAGCTATTTTGTATTTGAATATATTGTCAAATTTATTCCTGTGATCTAAAGCTGAATTTTCAGCAGCCATTACTCCAGTATTCAGTGTCACATCCTACAGAAATCATATAAATATGCTGATTTTCTTCTCAAGCATTTCTTTTTATTACCAACATTGAAAACAGTTGTGAGGTCTATAATATTTTTTGTGTGACATACAAATGTCTTTACTGTCACTTTTGATCAGTTTAATGAATAAAAGTATTGTAAACAGTACTGATCCCAAACTTTTGAACAGCAGTGTATAGTTGCATCTACATATTAAACTTGTTTTTATATTATTTACCATCAAATTTAAAATGAGGCCTGACCTGTGACGGAGAGTGTGATGGCATCAGGAGAGGTCCATCTGCCCTGCTGGTTGTCGGTCTCGAATCTGAAATGATACGTTCCTGCATCGCTCAGCTTCGCATTCGTGATCTGCAAACTGCATCTTTTGTGGCCCCCCATGTATTTGATCCTGTCCCTGTATGAGGGGCTCAACAGATTCCCATCAGTATGGTAGGCAACCTCCCGTCGGCCCTCTGCAGTGATGTGAAACCACATGACCCGCGTAGAGCTGTAGGGCGAGGGGTAATCATAGCGGCACGGCAGCGTTACCGTGGTCCCGGCCCAAACGCAGATGTCTGTCCTGGAGAAATACACCAGCAATTTACTTGCCCCGACTCCTATAAAGCAACACAAGAGTAGTCAGAGCCGGTATTGACCTTAGCAAGGTGTGCGCTGTTGACGCCAGGGATAAAAACAGAAAAAAATACAGATCAATACTATATAAATACCCTGTGCACCAAGGGCACTCAGGTAACATAAGAGCACAGATTAGTCAGAGTAGCTATAATCACAACCATTTTATTGTATAAAAACACAAGATAGCTGTCCAAAATTACCTGACAGAAGAAGCACAGAGGTCACAATTACACGCACCCACATCTCAGCCCTGTTTGTGCGTAAAAAACAGGAAAGACTGTAAGTAACTTCAAGAATAATCAAGAAATTGATACCTGGTTTTGCTCTAACACTACCTGGTTCTGATGTTCTTCAGTCTGTGGACGCATGGACACAAACATGTGTTGAAGAGGGAGCCGAATAGCACCAGACGCATGGTGTAGGACGCTGAGCCAGAGAAAGCTGAAGTTGAAGGGTGGTGATAGGCTGGCCATCCCACTGTCTCACCTCCCGTCTCTCTGAGCCTCTAAACTCTGTCTCTGTCTCCAGTGAAACTCAACGCCACCTTCAACAAGGTGCACGAGGCAATAACCACAAGTTGCTGACATCCACATCCCTCCTGTTCACACACACCAAAAACATGCTAAGGGGAACTGGGGCAGCAGGAAGCATGTCTTTTAAAACACATTCACTTTGCTGCCTTCCTTAAAAAGGACATACAGTTTACGCAAAGTCAATCTTTCCTTATGTTTAAAGGCTCACGATGGTTTACCACAGCAATCAAAGGTGTAGCTAATGTATTCCCACTAAAACCATAGTAACCACTAAAATAAACTAAAGTTTAACTGTGGTATTTAATGTAAAATCACTGAAACCACAAGTAAAGCTACCTTTTACTACTGGAACAATATTTTACTTGTAGTGTTTGTTGTGAAAGCATAGTAACCACAAGTAAAACCGTATTTTATTGAAATCTAGCCTAGTAATATTTTACTATATTTTACCATAATATTTTACTAGAGTTAAACTGTAGGATTTGTTGAAAACTCTTAGTAACCACAAGTAAAACTATCTTTTATTTAAATAAATTATGGTTTTACTTCAGCAACAAGAGTTGAAATGTAGTTTTTGTTGTAAAAGCAGTAATCGCAAGTAAATCTACTATGGTTTTACTACAGGAACAAGAGTTAACTGCAGTATTTGTTGTGAAATCACAGTAACCACGAGTAAAACTTTATTTTATAGAGATTAACTGTGGTTTTACTACTGGAACAAGAGTTTAACTGTGGTATTTGTTGTAAAACCCCAGAAATTGGCATTTTTATGGAAATTAACCATGGTTTTACTATACAGGAGCAAAAGTTTAACTGGTGTTTGTTGAAGACCGATAGCAACCACAAGCAAAACCTCCTATAGGAAAATTAAATTTGCTACAGGAACTACAGTGTAACTGTATTTGTGCTCATGGTTGTGGATTCTTTAATGTAACTACAATTACAGCCTCAGGATGTTATGAAGCTATAAGATTATGGTTTTTAAAACATAAACATTGTGGTAAGAAGATGGAAATGCAGCAGAAAAGAAAAGAGCGTCCCAGGTAACATTTGTTGAATTAATAAAGGATGTACTGAGCTCTTTTAGTTTTACATCAGCCCAAAATAAGTTATTAATATGAAAAGCAAAATCTGTTAGACATCTTACTTGATGAGTGTAACTTGAATTGCAATACAAACATGGTTGCTGACAACATTTTGCATTAATAGGCTAACCATAAATAATAAACAAACCACTTGCAGTTTCAAAAATGAGTGTGACTTTAAATGTCATATGGGACACTGATATTCTCCATTTCTCTTTGTTTCTAAATTAGGCTGCACTATACTTTTCAGAGGACAAAAACTAGTCCTAGAAGGGAAGGTGGGATGAAGGAAGTTAAAGAAACTGTTACTTTGCTGAATTAACTGCAACAAGCAGATGAACTTACCAACATTGCAACATTAAAACATTTATGACATGAGATTGAATATGCTGTAGATTTAGACAGAAGCACACAAACGATTTTTAATTTAATTTAATTTAATTAGGCTATTATTATTATTAAGTTACAAAATAAAACATACAAAAAGGACAATTGTTCTTAAAATAATTGTTCTGAAATGCGTTTCATTTGGTTTGCTTGTAAATTTCCCGTGCTTATGAATATTAATTAGATCAATCTCACTTCCAGAAGGGCTCTGCTTTGTAACCAAAAGTTAAGTATCCTTATTAATATTCATAAACGAAATAGCTTCCGGTGCTTAGATGCGGTTATTTCACTTGTGCTTCACTTATTTGTATAGCAGTAAATAAAAAGTGAGTTTTCCTTCAGGGGGCGCAGTGGCGCTCAGGATGCAGAATACTCCATTGAGCGCCGTTCAAAACTCTGGACATTTTAGTGCTTCGGTAGAGACAATTGCACAGTAAAACATATGCATATTTTAAATACATAAATTCCAAGGATTGTCATCTGGCATTTAAATAGAAATTCGCCCCAACAATTGCTAAAAATTGATTTTAATAATACCTGATTAGGTCAACACTATCGACTGTGATTGGTTGGTCCTAAATGGCGCTGAGAAAAGTAACACTTCCCTCGTGGCAACATCTTATTTTACCAGCGTTGTTGAGTAATATTAAATACAAGAATAATGAAACTGAGCCATTACAAAAGCACTGAATTGAAAATGCATAGTGGAAACTTCAAATAAGAAAATAACTATTACCCAACCAACAAAGAAAACAAATGCTCAGTCATTAGTCCCCTCCCTTCACGATTAAGGCTACGTTCCATTCTATCCACTTGTTCTGGCTACATGTGAAACTAATGGACCTGATACATGTGACAACATGAGGAATTGAAGTTACTGACATGATCCACGTTTTCACTCTCAATAGCACGTCTGTCTTCCGCTGAGGTGAAGTTAAGATTTATGTCAAACTTTTATAGCGATGATTATTTATTTTCTATTTGTAGTTCAGTCATGCGGTTTGTTATTAGACCATTATAAGCAATATAACACGTACATTAAAACTATAAAGTATTAAGCCGATGAACCATAATAGCAGAGTTAATATTCACATTGTTGAAGTGCAGTTTTGTAGCCGTTTAAAAGTGATTGTGAGAAGGTTTGTTATTGTATTTGTACATTATTTACCCTGACAGACAAATGAATGTTGTACTGTTTCAGGTTCTTTGACTTCCATCATGTTGCTTCATGTCCTGCTCCTCCTTCATGCATCAGCAGGAGCTTCTTCCTCCATCTCGTGTTATGATGATCAGGGGAAACCTGTAGACTGGTTTGTATATGTTTTTAAATGGCCTAAAGATAGAAAACATTCAGCATATTGAATCACAGTTGTAGAGGCAGCAGTTCGTTTTTGTACACTTTCATGTATATAGGTTTCAGTATTGAAGTCCTAGTGCTACAGTATCTTTTCTATCAGTGTACACTACTGTTCAAAATATTTTAAAAAACAGTGGCATAGTTAAAAAATAAAAATAAAAATTATTTTACACAGTGTAGGTTAACACATAAAATAAATATAGTCTATGTAAAATGTTATCAATGTGAATCTTTCCCTCTTTTCTGGCTTTGCTTACAGGTTTTACTTGTACAAACTTCCACGTCTTCATCATGAGCCTCTGCAGGAGGGGCTGAAGTATCTTTTCATGGACGTAGAGAGCGAGGGATGGATAGATGGGAAGACTTTGGTTAATGAGAGCCAAAGTGCTGTTGGTCGAACAGTAGGGCCTTTATATGAGGTACAAGTCACTCTCTTTACATATAAAGTATCATAATTACAAATTAAATGTTCAGTTTTGCTTAAACCATCTTCTGTTCTTCTTTCATTATTAGTCATTTTCTGGCTAATTTTAAAGACGCTTACTCGGCTTATCCTGTTCTGTAGTCGGCACATTTTTCCAGTTTTGCAGAAGTATAAAAACACTGAGTTTGCATTTACATTTAATTATAAATCTATTTAGAACCACATTTAAAAGTGGCACAAATCAGATACCAAACAAGTTTTTGCTGTTTGCTCTTATGCAGCAAGCTCAAACGGAAACTCAAAATGTGCACATGCATATTTCATAATAAAAGAGGAACTCATGCTTTAGAACACACGCTCATCATAAGGGCCTCTGATCTGCTGTCTCATACAGTCATGTTTATTATGAAGAAGCTTTGAGCTTTAACTTTCTTCCAGGGAGGTGATGTTGGATACATTTTATATAATGATCAGCCACCACAACAAAAGAAGCTTTTTGGAGATGCAACCAGGTCTTGTGGCCACACCAAAGGTGTAGTTTTAGTGCAGTTAACTGCTTGAAATGATATTAATGGAATGCAAATAAACATTTATGGAGGATGGAGTGTTAATGTATACTCTTTTTATTGTTCCAGGAGTTGTTGTCTTTGATAAACAACAGGGCTTCTGGTTGGTCCACAGCACGCCTCATTTCCCCGCTCCTAAATCACAGGGACAGTTTTCATACCCCAGTTCTGGCATAAGTAATGGACAGAACTTCATCTGTGTCACATATCCTTTCGAGCGCTTTCAGACCATAGGTACGACTCTAATACATTTAACGAATTAGTGATGGTTAAAAATTAGCTTTTTTTTGCATTACACAGGGATAGTCCACCCCAAAATTGAAATACTCACCCTCATGGTGTTCAAGACCTGTAAGACTTTCTTCAACAGAACATAAAAGAAGATATTTTTTAGGATACTGGTAACCAGTTTTGGTTCCTATTGACTTCAATTGTATTTTTTGTCCATGTTTGGTTACCGACATTCTTCAAAATATCATCTTGTATGTTCTGTGGAAGAAAGAAAGTCATGCAGGATTGGAATGACATGAGGGTGAGTAAATGATGTCAACATTTTTATTTTTGGGTGGACTATCCTTTTGTGCTATAGTTTGTGACTATAAGTATGAATCAGGTGTGTTAAAGTGAACAGGATTTATATGGTCGGTTGTTTTAAAGTGAGTCTGATGTCGGAGACGCTGCTTGAAATGCTTCCCACCTAACCTTTTCATATGCAATTTCTAAAAACAAAATATTTATGGGATGCAGTTGCCATAGTGACTGTTAGAGTAATCGTCTGACACAGTAACCATAGTGACAACACCTCTCACTGAGATCCTCTTTAGGTCCATTTAGTCTTGTGTTTGTAAATCACAGTATTATCAGACTTTTTCCGATAATGGTAATAAATCAGTAAGCTAGCGATTCTCTGTCCTCTTCCTGGAGACACACCAGCAGTACACATTTTGAAATATTCCTAACCAAACACATCTGATTACGCTCAGTGGAGAAACTAAGGTCTGAAATGAATGGGTCGGATGAGGGAGACATACAAAATGTGCATTTCTAGTGTGTCTCCAGGAACAAGGTTGGGAAAGTTTGTATGTTTCAGATATGAAGTAGAGTGCCTTAAACTCCCTTTACATGGTTTCAAGCAGCTTATTTATTCTGTAAAACAGGGACTAATATGGCAATTAAAAACAAAATATTACTAATACTGGATCCCAAACCAGCCCCCAGTTAGACAACAACAATAATAATAAAAATGAATACTTTTGTTGTTGTTTATTTTTATGTTATTATCTTCTGCGGTTTGTCTTAAGGTAATGGAATAGATTTTCATATAATGTCATTTATTTCTCTGTAATGTATTTCCTTATTATTAAAATAAAAAATATTAACAGTAATAATAATTATAAAATCAATAATAAAAACTACTTATTATTATTATTAGTAGTAGTAGTATTATATTGTATTATATTATATTGTACTATATTTAGTTGTATTTATTTAATATCCACTGTCATTTGTCTCTCTTATGGTAATGTAATATAATTTTGTGTAATGTAAATTATTTCTCTGTAATATATTCCCATATTTTGGGAAAATAATATAAATGTAAAGTAATAATAATATTAACAATAATAATCATAATTTTAACAACAGTGATTGTGGATTGTCTTTCTTATGTGGCAGCGTAATGTATTTTTATTTAATGTAATTATTTCTCAGTAAAGTGCACGTGTCTATCTATCTATCTAGCTAGCTATATATATATATAAATATGTCTGTCTGTCTATATATATAATATATATATTATCCTTAAATGTTTTTATCATGAATTTTATTTGTGTGTAACAGGCGAGCAGTTGAAAATCAATCAGCCTCACATATACGACTGCAGCATCCCTGCTTCATTGGCCGCAGCTGTACCTGCTATGGCTGAGCTCTGTAAACACACACTAGGCAGATGGAACAACACTTCCTCTTCGCCATCCAATCGCAGTATCTCACTCCTCTCACTGGCTGGAACAGAGTTCATTAGCTTTGCAAAAGGTGCATCATTTGACAATGGTAAGACTCAATTTTAATACTGATGTAATGGTGATAGTGACACTCTAACGCCAGCCAGTCAAAGTGTTAAACTATCAAGATTTAAACATTTAGATTTAAAAATCACTGTACCGACAAGCTGCTTTTCTGTTTTAGGCCTTACTTATGCCCCTGTAAACACAGCTAAAGAGTTTCAGACTAAAGTGGACTTATTTAAGTTTCATCGGAACCTCCAACTAAAAGTTTGGTATCATACAACGGAAGCAGCCATACCTACTTATAATAAGAAGAGAATAATTTTTAAGCCCAAGTCCACATTTATCCCTTGTGTTTCCCTTTTCATTCATATTTGAACATCACTAATATATATTTGAAGTTTAGTTTAATTTTTTCATTTACTCAAATACAGTTTTTGGATTGAAAAATATTTAAGGATAATGAAGGAAAATTGCATACAACTATTTTTAGTTGTCTAGCTAAGAGCAGACAGTTTTCATCCCTCATGGTTGAATAATAACATTCGTTTTGGACAATTTCAGAGAATTTGTGATAAGGAGGAGGATTTTGACATCAAGGCCCAAGATATGACTCTATGACAAGAAATAGTGTGATTGAGAATGCACACAATAAAGTTAAAAACGCAAGTAGAGATGAGTTCAGAAAATTCTGTTTATTTTGTTACACAATACAGTACTGTGTTTAAAAGATCTCCAACTATTAAAGGTAAACTGGTGAGAAGTCATCTTTCCCCTATAAGACCAATCACCAGGTTATGTTCAAATGTGGAAAATTACAGATGTGGTAATTGCAATCATTGTGAGAATATGGTTAAGACAAATCTATTTCTAGATGTAACATCAGGACGTAAGTTTAAGGTAAATTCATTTATTAATTGCAATACTTCATTTGTTGTGTATAGGTTGGAGTGTCCATGTGGTTGCTTTTATATAGGGATGACTAAAAGGAAATTAAAGCTGAGATTAGCAGAACATAAGAATGCTATACGAATCTGTAATCCTCAATATCCCATGGCCTTACATTATAGAGATAAAAATCATGGTAAGCCCAGTACATTGAAAATAGTAGGTATAGAACATATTCCGAGGTCAATAAGAAGAGGAGATAGGATAAAAAGTTTACAACAGAGAGAGTCTTTCTGGATTTACACTTTGAAAGCAACACAATTTCCAGGTTTAAATAGAGAATTAGATTTTTCTCCTTTTTTGTAATTGATTACAGTGTTTTGAATTGATTTGAATTTATTGATTATGACTACGATAAGTAATTATCTCATTGATTAGATTTTTCCCTCAATCTCGATCAAACCACTGCAGTGCAACTCTCTAGATAAATAATTATCAAAAAAATTTTGAATTTTATCCTTTGGTTAGCTATAACGGATCATTTAGAAAAGAGGCGTGGCTACATATACCCAAACGCCTATAAAACCTAAACGAAAACTCAAAAGTTTACGAAACTTGGTGAAAACGTGTCAGATGACTCTTAACAAGCAAAGTTCATGGAGATTGGACCACAGGTGGTGCTATAACAGTGAAAAAGGCCTCAAAAACACAGTATTTCTAAAGTAAATGACCTCAAATTGCAATAAAAGGTTCATAATATTCACTTATACACCATATCATCATATCATATGATAGATCTCCTCATTCTTAACAACTTTGCCTCTAGGATCACTGTTGTCAATCAAACTGTTCTTTAAGTATTTGAGATTATCTAAAAAAAAAATACTTTTGTGAACTAGCCCTCAGTTTTTAACTCAATCAAATCAGTGCAGTACTATTCTCTAGACTCTTGGTCAATAATTATTAAAAAAACTGTTGAATATTTGCATTTGGACAACTATGAACTGGTCATTTTATAGCACATTCATAACATAGTGTACCCAAAGGTCTATAAATCCTAAAAGAAAGCCCACATCTTCTCTCACAACTCTGTAAAATGATGCATAATTTCATTCTAAACAAACATGCACAGTTTAAGGGCAAATTGGGCAAAAAATAACAACACTATAACAGTAATAAAGGTTAAACACACAGTGCTGTATGAGAAATTGCATTTATAACGACTAGATGGCAGCGGAAAACCACTAATGGGCTCATTAAATGAACAAAAACAGTACTGTTCATTCGTCTGCTTATGGATTCATGCTTACATTATAAAATCACTGTTATAACATTTAAAATCACATTAAGTCATACAGAAATATCAGTTTTTACAATTATGCCAGATTATGATTACAGTGAAACCTGAAAATGATATATAAACTCTTAAAAAGAGAAGACTCGCAATAAGTATTGTCACCTATCATTTTTCTCAAATATCTATATCTGCAACAAAATGTGTGTGCATGTATGCCTTTGTATGTGTGTGTCTGTATGCATGTGTGTGTAAGCATGCTTATTGAGTATTAATATAATAGTTTAACCATTGCATGTTTGTGTGTATGTGTCTGTGAGCCTATTCTCTGTTTTGGAGGTATTTTACTGTCAGCCATACATCTAGGTTGGCCTAGACCCTAATAGCATACCACCTTAAAGGCCTTAATATGCTTGAACCCTGGTAATCGCTGCTTGCAGCTATATTTATTAATTGAAATCATTAAATGTCTATTTTTATGACTGGATTCCCCAATTCCATCTTCGTTTTTTTGCATCACAAATCATAGGGCTCTACATACAGCTTTATGTCAAATATACCAACAAAAACATTTATGTAGTATTTACTGAAAACAATTTTCACTCAGAAATTGCTAGTAAATTTCACAGATAATTACAAAGAAACTGCAGGTAACATTTAGATGTGAAATTTTGAAAAATATAAATACAGTAGTATTTTCTCATAAAACATACTGCAACAGTCTGTTTTATTTACAAATCCAAAAAATCATTTTTTACAGTGTATGCCTTTAATCAAAAATAAGAAGTAATGAAGAATTTTTCACTGTTTCATTCATAATCAGACCTGTATCACTCCTGGGTTGCACCTGCGCTTCAGTCCGACCTGCTGGTTCAGTTCTGGCGTCGCTCCACGGGAATCCTGCACTCTGACTGCTCTCCAAGCTGGAAAGTCCTCAACATAGATCTCATTTCCCCAAGCCAGAGCGTCAAATTCAAGACTACAGAGGACCACTCGAAGTGGGCCGTCAGTGTCGGCGGCGGCAGCACTGGAAGTGGGACGTCTGGCGGCTGGGTCTGTGTTGGAGATATCAACCGCGACGAGGCAGAGGAGAAGAGAGGTGGGGGTACGGTGTGCCGTCAGGACGCTGCGGTGTGGAAGGCCTATCGCTCGGCCGCCCTGCAGTGTGAGACCTGCGGTGGAGAAGTGCAGACGTGCGACAAATCTGCACGGTATCGCTGATGAAGCGGGACACAGCAGAAACAACAACAAAATCAGGGTCATGCAGAAGGACTGCCTGTGTAGGTGTCAAACGCGTATGATTATTAGGTCAAATTATTTTTTATAAATATATGTAGCAATTTTAGGGGAATAATATGTGAGGTAATTAATTTAAATGCAAATGCAACAAGACTTTTATGATTGATATCTTAAAATCATCTCATGTATAACTTCAGGAAAACAGGCTATAAATTTGATTTTAATAAGGTACAGCCTTGTTTTTAAATGTGTATATATAAATATTTTCTTTTGCTATGATTACATAATTTTTTTTTATTTTAACAAATAAAGGGTGTTAGAAGGTGTTAATTTCTGCTGCATTATTACACACATTACCTTGAACCTCAAGAAGCCAGAAGTGCATTATGGGAATTAGGCTGGGATGTGTATGGTAGGGATGTTTTTAATCCTTCAGCTTTTGTTGCTGTATTACATTGAGGAAATAAAAGCACTTCATGTGTCTGTAATTACATTTTCTCTGCTTTAGCTTTGCACAAATTCAGGGGTAAAATATTCTGAATAACTCAGGGTGGCTAAAGCATTCACTTGTCAGCCCAAAATAAGCCTACATTAAATATATTGTAATTTATAATATTAATAATTAATATATACAGTATACGCTACCAGTTTTCGATCAAAAATACAGTAAAAAATAATGTGAAATTTCTATACAATTCCTATATTTATGTACTCTCTCTCTGTGTGTGTGTGTGTGTGTGTGTGTGTGTGTGTGTGTGTGTGTGTGTGTGTGTGTGTGTGTGTGTGTGTAAAAAATGTGTATACGCACATTTATATAATATAAATATTGTTTTAATAATAAAATTATTTGATATTTTTTTCATTAAATATATATATATATATACATATTTCATGAGAAAAAAAGCAACTAACACTTAATTAAATGTTAAATTTGGATGTAGAAAAGCTGAAATAGTATTTTCTTGTAAAATATACCTAAATAATCCTACATTGTCTTTACAGGTCGATTAGAATAATCTTTGCAATTTAAAAAATATTAATTTAATTTACTGCAGAGCATAAACAAATATGCAGGGCACTAATAAACCTGCTAGCCACAACTGTTAAGAACACCATCACAGGAGCCTTGTAAAGCTCTCTTCTACACCAACGCAGCTGCTCATAATCAGCACTTAGGTGTCTCAGTGGTGTAGGAGGAATAAAAGTGCTTAATCAGAGAGCGATCATTTCTCTGTCTGCATGCTTTCTCTCTCTGATGACAACCTAAACAGACCGTGGTTCATGTACAGAAAATTGTATTACTGTGGTACCTTTTAGTCACTATTTTTTTTTTAAATTTTCAAAATTATTTTAAACAAGTGATGTCTAGTTTATGCAGTAATTGATTTTCACAGGTAAATGTAATGAAATCTCAAAAGGCATGAATCAGGTCTGAGAGCTGTCAGTTGTATCAAAATTAAAGTTTATTACAAGAATAGGAGGTATGTAGTGCATAAAGTTGTCAGAATACAGATCTGACGGTACAGGACTGAAGCTACAACATGCTTTTCACTGCGCAACACACCAGAACAATCACACACAAGCACCTGATAATAAGGCACTTAAACAAGTGACCAAAAACAAAGACTATGGTCAGAATGGAATACTAGCTTACTGCTTACTCAATGTATACTTTCCACTGTTTTCTTTAAAGGGTAATTGAAACAGTTGTTAGTTTTACTAAGATCTCAAACTGTAGTATGCTACATTTGCTGTCACATGATCTCATCGCATTGCATGTGACATCCAGTTATCATCTTAGAAAAATAAAAACTCATATACTGCACATTGCCATTGCATAATATATGTAAGTGCAGTACGATAGTATCCTATTCTGAACATAACCAAAGAGTGAGATGAAACAGACCCCTCTTCCTTGCTGTGAGCTCTCACATGCCTCAGTTCCCACAGAGATGTCAACAGCATACGAGAGAGCGCAAGGTTCATTAGGATACGAACAACTGTGTTGTTTTCTATTTTTGACAATCGTAGCATTATGCTTTTATCAGTACAAAAATAATGTCACAGGCACAGATTTGTTGCATTTTTTAAAGGAGTAGATTTGGTATCGGAGAACAGCCAGAACCGGAGACCTTCAGTTAGACACACTGTTGGCTCTGTCCCAAAACCTAGTCAGCTGCCTACATAGACAGCACTTTGAGGCATTGTAAGTGCTACACACTCAAAGCCTGTTCCAAGTATAGGCTGCATGATTATGATCACTTTCTTTTGGCCTATTTTTATGCATGTATCCTTTGTGAAGGCACTCCCAAAACGTGGAACAATCACAAATGCATTTCATTCAATACTGCAATTTATTAAAATGTAAAAAAATATGTAAATACAAATAAAATTGACTATATTACCCAATATTTTTGTGCTACTGTACATACATTACCATTCAAAAGTTACAGGAGTCTGTAAGATTTTTTTTTTTTTTGATGTTTTGAAAGAAGTCTCTTATGCTCACCTGTATTTATTTGATCAAAAATAATAATAAAAAATTACTATTCACAATGCATGTTATATATTTTTATATTTTAACATTTAATTTATTCTTGTGATGACAAAACTGAATTTTCAGCATCATTACTCCAGTCTTCAGCGTCACATGATCCTTCAGAAATCTTTCTAATATGCGGATTTGCTGCTCAAGAAACATTATTATTATTAATGTTAAATATTTTTGTGGAATCCATGATACTTTTTCAGGGTCCTTTGAAGAATAGAATGTATAAATAAATAAAAAAACTATTTAAAGCATTATTGCTAAATGGCCATGGTATTTTAGTATAATTGAGATACAATTATTGTTTTTATGAATATTTTGAATCGGTTTTTATTTTTATATTTCAGTTTTAGTAATTGTTGTTTTTGTATTTTTTATACGTCTGTACAATTTTTATTAATTTATTCAAATGAAAAATGTTGCTTTGGCAATTACCTGCAATAACAGGATATATATATATATATATATATATTTAAAAAAAAGTTAACGTTCAAGTAACCATTTTCATGGTTTTAATTTTAGTTTTAGTTAACTGTAATAACATTGCAGAATAAAAGTATTAATTTGTTTTGCAAATCTTACTGGCCCCAAACTTTTGGAAAGTAGTGTATTATTATTCTTAGTATATTATTGTGCTGTTAGCTTAGAAACAAACACCAAACTGTATTGAAATCAATTGTTAAATCTCCCATGTGCAGCCTAAGAGTTGCTGCTAATTTAGAGTATTCAGATCGGTCTCTTTTGAGGATGTGTTTCAATTAGGTTTCCAGCCTTAGATTTACACAAACTTTACACTAGGTTTTGGAACAGAGTCTCAATATTACCATAACCATAATGAATTCTGTATACATATTTAAAGAGAAAGCACACAGTAAGCAACTATCAGTTTGCATACTTGAAGACATTAGAGAGCGGCAGTGGTTTTGCGACTCTTCAGGTAGGTGGGTGTTTTTCAGTAGCTTTTTGCCCACGCAGAACAGCTCAGTGTTTTGAAATGTTAGACAGGTGTAAGTACCTTCTGTAAGCATTTATTTTATTATGCTGGGATCTTTTAGCTGCTCTATCTCCGTTTGATGTTCATTAATAACGCAGAATATTCTGTATCCAATGGACTGCTAGATTTAGAGGTAGACGGGGAAGTATTGGAAATGCTGGCATCAGCAAAAGGTACGTGATTCTGTCTTGAAATTCATTTTAGATTTATGAAATGCAAAATTGGTGCAACGTTTAGCAGTAACTAACATCTCAAAACCATTTTAACCAAGAGTTCACTCAAATGACTAATATTAGGACTTATGAAAATGACTTATTCGAGTCAATTCTACACAGTTACGTTAAAGAGCTCTGAATGAAATATTTTGTGTCTTTTCTTTTGAAAGTACTTGGTCGAGAATATCCTGTTTTATGTTAAAATAGTGTCCGGACTAGTCTTCTGCCCTTGGCTTTGATTCGTGGAAAGGTTGCGCTGGTTTCGTTGCCAAGAGTCGGAGACCCTGTTGGTGTATTTCCTCCTCTTCTCCTTAACAGGAAGTCAACGCTAGCTGAAGACATGGCATAGAAGACGTTTCCTGTGGGAGGTATTATTAACTCTGTGGAGAGAAAAATGAAAGACAAATAAATACTCAGAAAACCATAAAAAGAAAAGTGGTTCTCTTGAATAATCCGTTTAAATAATTGTAAAAAAAAAAAAATATATATATATATATATATAAATATCTTATATATCTAAATTTATTAATTTAAATTTCAAAAGAACAGCATTTATTAAAAATAGGAATCTTTTGTAACATTATAAAATGTCTTTACTGTCACTTTTGATCAACTTGTGTCTTTGCTGATTAACAATATATTAATTTCACATGTGAATGACAGCTGCCTGTTTTTATACATCAAGTCCATAATGTCACTATGTGCCATCAGAATGCCCAGAATAGTGGTTTTCCCATTTTATGATGGGTTTTCAAAAAACGTACAGCACATTATGACATGAAAAATGTGACATCACCTTTCCCCTCTGGCAGCAGTTGGATCAGCTCGTATTTGGAGGCTTCTTGAGCATTCTGGTTGTGCTTCTCTAATGCAGAACTGATTACAGTGGGTGTTTTATCATTACTGGTGACCTGAGGCAGCACATAAAAGAAAGTATGCATTAGAACAAAGAGCGACTGCATCCATATTAAACAGGAGCTGACATGAAATGCCAAAGATTGTCTGATGTAACACTGGACTGGTGCTGTGAAATACAGGGGTTTCAAAGCCCAAAGTGTAAGCACATTGTGTTTTTTTGTATTTGCTAGACTACCAGAATGCTTCTGTATAAGTTGCCATCATGTAAATCCATCCGTATCCTGACGATTCTCATTTCAGGCCCTGCCTCTGGTTTGTTATTGGTGGGGTTGTTGCCGCAGGAGACAGACCGCCGATGTGATTTGACAGCTGTAGTGGGTGTGGTCAGAACAGAGGGCGTGGCATCATTGGGCGGCGGTGACGAATCAACATCCAGACAGGAAACGGACGGGGATTTCACGTGCTGAAATAGGTAATTATGACAATACTCATAGGAACAGTTCAACAAAAAAAATAAAGTATATCATCTTTATGTGGGTTATTTAGTCTGTT
The DNA here is from genome assembly GCF_936440315.1 of Barbus barbus. Classification (NCBI taxonomy): domain Eukaryota; kingdom Metazoa; phylum Chordata; class Actinopteri; order Cypriniformes; family Cyprinidae; genus Barbus; species Barbus barbus. Next base: position 27,763,812 of record NC_136740.1, read on the forward strand.
TTGCCCTTAAATCTCTTATTTGCTCACACAAATTCTTAAAGCTCAGACATTCTGCTAAATGTCCACTTTCATATCCCACATAAGACAACCATTTCAAATATATCTTTCTACTTCAAAAATTCTGTTTTATTAAATTTTACTTGCAGTTTCTTTATTATTTGTGAAATTCACAAACAATTTCTGAGTGAAAATTGTTATTAGGCGCATCCTACACCAAAAATTTCATTTTCAACAATTTTCACTCTCAAATTGCTTGTAAATATCATAATTACTAAGAAACCGCAAGTTACACACTGATTAAACTTAAAATTTTAAGTAGAAAGACTTAAATTTTTTACAGTGTACAATCTTAATAATAAATGTATTTAATATTATTGTGATTAATATTAAATGTCTACATTTTAGAATGATAGTCATCAAACCTATGAAATAACATGACGCATCCATTAAAAACATGATTTAAAAAAAAAAATTGTTTATAATAAATCATTGGTTAATATATAATTATCTTTAATTTCAAGCATTTAAGCACAGGCCTTCAGATGGAATTTTTTTTGGATCATGACTAACAAATTCAGTCCAATGTGTAAACACTTTGTGTGAATTTTCATGCAAGAAAAAAGTGTCACATAATAAAAGTGGGGAATGGTTCGATGCGAAAAAGCAGCTTTAAATGCTATAAAGATCCTCAGTGAGCTCTCAAATAATAAATCTCTCAAAGTTGCTGATAACAGCCGGGCTTTTAAAGACCCATTACTGCAATGTAATCAAAATAAAGCTCTTTATTCGCCCTTACCTTGTAAAGCCTGGAGAGCAGGTGATTGACAGGAGACGGGAAGTCAAATATCCCATCAGCATCCATTGTCGTATTCGCCATGGCTGAGAGTGCACTGTAACAAGAGCACAGAGCAATCTTGTCACAAACTGGAGGCTCTTTGCCATGTGCTGCTTATGACATTGATTCTTTCTGAACAGACTGTAACCTAGAATATAAATATAAAATTCCAAACCAGAAGCAACAGTAGCTTTGAAGTCAGACGCTAACTGCAGACGATAAGTGTGTCTTTGTCCTGCTTTAAAACGTCATTTGATTCAGCTCAAGCAGCATTACGGCGCTTAAGAGCTCATGAAAGAAACATCTGTGTGTGCGCTTGTCAAGGACTGAGTCTGATCCTCAGCATAGCCAACAGGAAGATTATTTGAATAGTTGAAAAATTGAGCCCAGGATTCACAAAATAAGAGCAATACATTGCATACTATATTGTTGTGTTTTTCTAAGCTGGTGGGTCGTGACCCAAAAATGTGTTGCAAATGTGTTCAGCAGGGAAAAAAACATTGCCGAATGCAAAAAATAATAACGTAATCATGTTTAGCACATACAATTCTTTCCATTTCTTTGCGTCCAGTCAAACTCTACTGTATTTGTGCAAATTCATCTGTCTCTTGTTAACACTTTTGGACACTAACATGGACAGGTTTGCTGTCCTCATAGGAAATTAATGGGTTACTATGGTAACCAGGATTAGATTTCCCTGATGCTTAAATTACAGCATCAGTATATGAGGTGTTGTTGATTTTAAAATACTTAAAAAAAAAAAAGACCAGTGTTATTGTAGTATTATTTATATACTACTATGGTGTTTTATTAATATTGTAAATAAGCTTTTAGTTTTATACTTTCAGTTTTAATTTGTTAAATTTTACTGTAATGTGTTTTTACATCAGTTCTAGTTTCAGTTTTATTTTTTTATATATTTTATATTAATCCCAATTTGAGTGCTTAAACTAAACGAAAATTAGAGGCGAATTAACTAAAATATTTAGTTTTCAATTAACTTATTTCAATGAATAAAAATGTTTTATAAGTTTTAAAGATAATAACCCTGCCTTAGGACAGTAATGTTCTTACTCTGGACACTGTGTGATGATCACTGTAGGGTTCAGGCCACGGCCAGGGCTCGGCTCACCCGGTGCTTCAATCTGATTGGATAGCTTGTAGCTATTAAAAAACACATGGACATCTTATTATATAGTTAGTCAGTGTGTATCTGAGATGATCAGAATAGAGTAACAGAAACATCACTGACCTTTCCTCGTCGCGCAGAGTAGGTACGCTGTGATACCACTGAACAAACATCTCATCCGTTCTGAAAATGCTGTTTCTACACGAGGACTGAAGGAGGCGAATTTGAGCGATGACTTCAAACTCCTGAAATCAAGAGGATGTGATGTTAATTTTTTTTTAAACAACTTAAAAGAATGAGAATCAAGTATATAATTGCCATAAACTCACCCGTCGTCTTTTGTCGAAGTTGATGAAGCCATTCTGTAAGAGACATTAGATTTTGGTTTACATTACACCCTGCCAATGCAACGCTGACTTAGAGTTTTGTTCTGACACATCTTGATTCTGTCAGATGAGCTTTGACAAACATTGTGAAACCACTGCTATTTTTATACTTCACAGCTGAATGTGCTGATACTGTCTATTGCCACTTTTATTAGTTCTGTTAGTCATGTTTCATGGTGGGCTGTGAACTGAACATCACCTCTAATCGGTCTTTGACTGCAGTGTCCAGCATGGTGAGATCTCTGAGGAAGATGCCCAGGTACGGCACAGTGCCCTGAGCGCACGACTACAAAAGAAAAACAGCTTTCAGATGCATCCAAGATTAGAAAACACTACATCACACCATAAATATGCATTTTTTTTTTATACACACGCACATACTACCAAATTTGGGGGAAGATTCTTTAATGTTTTTGAAAGAAGTCTATCATGCTCACCAAGGCTGCATTTATTTGATCAAATATACAATAAAATATTATCATTGCAGTTTAAATGAGCTGTTTTCTGTTTAAATATATTTTTAATATGTAATTCATCCCTGTGATTCAAAGCTGAATTTCAACATCACTACTCCAGTCTTCAGTGTCGCATGATCCTTCGGAAATCATTCAAATATGCCGATTTACATTATGCTGGGAACCTGTGGTACTTTTTTCAGAATTCTTTGAATAAAAAGTTAAAAAGAACAGCATTTATTCAAAATAGAAACAGTTCAAAAGTTTAGGGTTAGTTTGTTCTTTTAAAAAAATAAAATAAAAATACATACTTTAGCAAGGATGTTAAATTGATGAAAAAAGTGGTAGTAAATTTTAAATTGCAACTTTTCCACAATATGACTTTTATTGATAAGCATGAGATTTCTTTAAAAAAAAATAGTTACAAATCGTACTGATCCCAAACAGTAGTATGTATTATCATCATTTATATTCTATATTAATATAATATATTTCATGTATATTTAAGAATGCTTACCCCTGTGAATCTCCTGTTGTTGATTTTAGTGTCAAGGTTTGAAAATTTGGAAGTCCCCTCCTGTAAAATTAAAGTGTTTTTATTATGGAAAACCTGAATCAACTCTAAGGAAAATATTTAAGTTCCTGCATTGCAATATGTCTAAGTATGATACATTTAAATCTGTCATGTTGTGGAATCTGAATGTGATTTCAGAGCTTCAGTGGAGAGCAAGCATACTTGTATTATGATTTTATGGTTGTTTTTGTCCTTTTTGGACCTTCACAATAGTGCTCACTGTGATCACTAAAGCTTAATTTCTCCCTTTGTGTTCCACAGAAGAAAAAAAAAAAAATCACAGCATAATGACATGAGTAAATGAGATAGATTTTTCATTTTTGGGTGAACTGTTACTTAAAGAACAGCAATAGATAATGAATTACACCACAAGTTTACAGTGTGAGGTTGTGTTTTTGCATGACTGAATATGATTTTACTCAATTCTATTCATGTCATTAGTTCCTGCCTTTAGGCCATGCTGATTTAATGCAGTGCTCTACAGTGATGAAGCACATCCAATGAGAATTTTACACAGAGCCAGAGAACATCGATTGGCCTGATATTTTCCCATCAAAGCATTGCCATGTTCTAATAACATTAGAGAAGGCCCGTGTGAATTGGCTGCTTTGTATCGTAGTGTGACTGACCTCTTTGAGTAGCTCACGGCTCTGGGAGTAGTTGTCTTTCTCTGAGAAGATGTCAGAAAGCTCCTCGTATCTCTTCACAGCTTCTCTGTCGGAGTAGAGGAAAGGACTTTAGGTTATTCTGAACTGCCGTGAAAAATGACGTTACCCTTTCATATATGTTTAATAAAAAACATTGTACGTTAGGCCTATTAATTGTAATGATTTCATTTCCACGGTTATTTAAACAACTAACAAATTATATAGAGAAAGCAAGCAAAGAACACCGTATCAACGGAGCTTTTTGAAACTCCAAATCCGTTAAAAACCACTGCGTTGCAAAATTGCGTCGTTTCGAAGCGCTCCAATCGGATCGTGTATCATGAAACATTTGATTTAGATTGGGACGTCGGAGCGGGTTCGTGGGATGTTTTTATCCCCACTGGGGATAAAAAAATAAAATAAAATAAAAATTCAGCAGAATATCAGACTAATTTCGTCTGATATGCATATTATATTAGTCTTATTTTAAAAAAAATATATCTGTAACTATAATTAATAATTTATAAATATAATAAATTAAATAATTTAAAGATATATATTTATCATCATGTATATTTAGCATTTATTATATAAGCAATATATTTTAACCCATTTTTATATATTTTTGAAACACATTTAAAACATATGAAAATATTTTGTCATTATATTGGAGGAACATCGGTAGGGCAAGTTGTACTGCATCACAAATAAATAGACTTAATATTCCTTAAACGCATCGACGATTAGTTTCCTAGTAAATCCAGACCTGTCTGTCTCCTGCCAGGTCTTTCTCAGTCTGTGGATGGGGTTGCTCTGCAGCGCTGACAGAATGGCGTACAGTGAGGAGAAGTTCTTCCTGCTTCTGCAGGCCTGTTTGGGAAACAAACCACACACTCATGTGAGTCCTATATCCTGATGGAGGACATTATTTACAGTGAAACTGTTCTGACCTCTGCGACGCTGATCCATTTCTCCAGCAGTCTAGCCCTCTGTTGGCTCTTCAGACCCGTGTTCCACAAGCACGAGGCTGTAACGGCATTTGCTAAGCGATTAAACTGCTTGATAGTAGCTCTGACCGACCAGCACGCTCCTTCCTGGCCCTTCTTATCTCTCCGAGACCACAGACACCCCAGACAGTGATAGGGCACCAGCTTCAGAAACAGATCCTTAAGGCAAAATAAAAACATTTCATTTAAGGAACAGGTCCGAGATGTTCACAGACTTTAGAGAGTGAGGTAAACTGTAACTCATTTTACTTTTAGTTTCAAACTAATCTCTGGTGTTTTCTGCAGATGTAATGGTGGCATATGTGAGCGGTATGATCAAACTCACAGTCTCGATCCTGGTCAGCTGCTCTGCGATCACACTGGATGGAAACCCCAGGATGCTGGTGGCATCAAACTCCGAGGTATCAGGAGGAGATATCATGCCTTTGGTAGGATCTGTAAGCGATCAATACATCAGTATGGAAAAATGGACAATAAGCGCTGCTAAAAAAAAAAAAAAGTAGGGTGTTTAAGAAATTAACACTTTTATTCAGCAAAGATTCATTAAATTGATCAAAAGTTACAGAAAAGAATTTACATTGTTACAAAAGATTTCTATTTTAAATAAATGTGGTTTATTTGAACCTTCTGTTCATCAAAGCATCCTGAAAATATGACTTATCACAAAAATATTATGCCGTACAACTGTTTTCAACATGTTTCTTGAGCAAATCAGCATATTAGTATGATTTCTGAAGGATCATGTGACACTGAAGACTGGAGTAATGATGCTGAAAATTCAGCTTTGCATTACAAATTAAATTTTTGAAAATGCATTAAAATAGAGAGCTACTTTAAATTGCAATAATATTTGTGACCCTGTCATACCAGTCATAAGTGTCAAGTTTTTGAAATTGAGATTTATACATCATCTGGAAGCTGAATAAATAAGCTCTCTGTTGATGGTTTGTTAGGATAGAACCGAGATCCTCGTATATGTATAATATTTTTATTTAATAATATTTGTAATATTGTAATATAATACTTGGTTGAGATACAACTATTTGAAAATCTGAAATCTGAGGGTGCAAAACAAATTAAATATTGAGAAAATGGCCTTTAAAAGTTGTTTAGTTCTTAGCCATGCATATTGCAAATCAAAAATTAAGTTGATATATTTACAGTAGGAAATTTATAAAATATCTTCATGGAACATGATCTTTACTTAATAGCCTAATGATTTTTGGCATAAAAGAAATCGATAATTTTGACCGATACAATATATTGTTGGCTATTGCTACAAATATAGCTGTGCTACTTATGACTGGTTGTGTGCTCCAGGGTCACATTTTATAATATTATATAGATATTATTATTGATTTAATAAATGCAGCTTTGGTGAGCATACAAGACCTCTTTCAAAAACATTAAAAGAATCTTGCAGACCCCAAACTTGTGAACGCTAGTTTAGATAAAACTTACAGCTTTTAAAAATCATTTTATAGTGCAATTTCTAGCCATTTAAAAATATTGCTATTAACTACAGAAATTTCTATGACTTTGTAATATTGCACTAATTTTCATGACTTTTCAATTACAATTTTCAGGTTTTGATCATTTGATCCTGCAATTGTGGCATAAACAAAGGTCAGTAGGAAAAGCTCAGAGACTTCAGAGGAAATTAGCATTTTTTTTTTTCTGTATTTCAGAACTTCATGTAGTTATATTCCTCCAACCAAAATGCATTGAGGCACAAATCCATGTTCTTGTGATAGGCGGGACAGGTGGTTGTACAGAGAAACTGATAGAATAACCTGCACTGAAGTCACAAATGTACAAAAAACTGAAATATGTTCTTTGTCAAAGGGACAAACAGCCTGACCTGAGAGCGAGCCGGACAGCAGGGCTTTCTCACTCAGCTCCTCAGCGATCTTCAGTAGTCGGCCTTTGATTTCTGCACCCGAGGTGTCTGTGGGAAGCAGGTGGGCCAGGCGCAGCAGGCAGGAGGGATCGTTCAAAGAGCGGAAATCCTCAGGATAGTCACTCAGCCATGTGCTGAACACCGTACATACTGCCCTGAACACAGCAAATGTGAATAAACACCCCACAATGCAGTTTAAAAGACATAACCGGCAATTAATAACTTCTGTTTATAGCTTGTTGTGCATCTATAGTAGTACATACTTGTTGAACATCTGATAAGTGTTACTATTGCTCTCCCCAGGAGGATTTCCCAACCTAGAAAAGAGTTCATATTGAAATCAGGTGTTCATTTACCGTAATGTCAGTTAGTATTGCAAATAATTACCAAATTTTATTAGCATTAATTTGATATTATTGCAAATATATATAAATTATAAACATTTGCATATATGTGTGTGGATAGATGGACAGATAGCTTTGTTTTATGCAATTCACTGAAACAGAAATAAGCTGCTTTACAGAAATCAATAATTTACAAAATCTAGTTATGCTTAATTTTTAATTAATGTTTTTAGTATTGCATTTACAAAATAAGTCTTGCAAGAAGTCACAAAACAAGAAAGGACCATGCAACTAATCTTCATTTTATGCTTATATGTTGCTGAATTTGAGATCACCAACAAAATCATTGCAAAGGTGTCATCGGTATTTGATATCTGAAAGACAATGTCTTTATTACTTTACATGCACTGTACCTGTCAATCAGGATGTCCAGCACTCTCTGGGTGGAGGTGAAGGAGCGATAGGTGGAGAGGAAGATGGAGATGAAGGAGGAGTCCCTCATGGAGAGGGAATGAAGGAGATGGAGGACCAGCTTTTCTTCTGTCCCTGCTTTGACGTGCTGAGAGCGAGATGCTGTGGTCTGGGAAGAGACGGGTGAAGATGTCAAGACAAGAACTTCTGGAACACACATTATTACTTGTGAAGATGGGGCTCACCTGCGGGCCGGCGGGGGAACTGTGCCCTTGTTTTACCACCACAGTATAGATGATACCGTCTTCCTTCATTTCGGACACAGTGGACTGAAGAAGAGAGAGATCAGAGTAAGTAAGCAGTCATTTTGTGGATTTTTCTCAAAGAGCTTTTCAGTGTTATTACAAGCTCACTAGGTTAGGGGCCTTGCTCTTTGTCACAATAACTAAACCTCATTGCCTGTTCCCTGTGGAAATCATTTGTCTTACACTGAACAAAATGATAAATGCAGCACTTTTGTTTTTGCCCCCATTTTTCATGAGCTGAACTCAAAGATCTAAGACTTTTTCTATGTACACAAAAGGCCTATTTCTCTCAAATATTGTTCACAAATCTGTCTAAATCTGTGTTAGTGAGCACTTCTCCTTTGCCGAGTAATCCATCCACCTCACAGGTGTGGCATAACAACATGCTGATTAGACACCATGATTATTGCACAGGCGTGCCTTAGGCTGGCCACAATAAAAGGCCACTCTAAAATGTGCAGTTTTACTGCATTGGGGGTCCGGGGGGGGAGGGGGTCTTAAAACCAGTCAGTATCTGGTGTGACCGCCATTCAGATTTGTGAACAATATTTGAGAGAAATAGGCCTTTTGTGTACATAGAAAATGTCTTAGATCTTTGTTTTTGCCCCCATTTTTCATGAGCTGAACCCAAAAGTGTTGCGTTTATAATTTTGTTCAGTGTAGATCATAATGTCTGCTTCAGTGTATTTTGGCCAAGACTCACCCACTTCACTAACATGAGAACATGCTCGCACGCAGATTTCTTTTGCTCTCGCACAAAACCTGACGCGCGCTCTCGGATATACGCTGCTCTCGCGCAGAGAGAGTGCGCGCACTTAAAACGCGTCTCTCCTCTCGCTCAAATGTGCGTGTGCGCACATCTCTCCGTGCTCTTGCACTAGATATTAATCTAGATATTAATTATTTTCACACCTGGATTAAACGTCAAAAGTTAAACCAATCAGATTTTTTCTATGACTGACCGGATGAAAATACTAGATTTACGTGAAGAGGGAACTGAAATCCTGGAATTTCTCTACAATTTAATAATTTAGTCATATCAAATGTATATTAGAAATTGCTAGGAATCGGGTGCTTGGATGATTTATAAAAAATAAATAAAATAAAACTAGTTTGTCTAATCGTTTGGTCAAACCCCACGGAGCGATTTATCTATTCTAAACAAACAAAAAAAGTATATGATTCTTAAAGTTCATGTGGCCATACATGTATTGTGTACTTGGGATGAAATATATATATATATAACTTTATCCTAATGATCTGAGTGGTCTGCAGGGCTTAGAGTCAGTTAGAAATACTAAGGGTTCACACAAAACAAGGGGAGTCCGCTTTTAGCTATTATACACTCGCAGTTGGAACCAGCTTCCAGAAGAGATCAGATGTGATAAATCATTAGCCACATTTAAATCCAGACTCGAAACTCATCTGTTTAGCTGTGCATTTGTTGAATGAGCACTGTGCTACGTCCGAACTAATTGCACTGTATTTTATGTATAATCATTTTCTACTCTTAACGGTTTTAAATTCATTTTAAATTAATTTTTATATTATTTTTTAATTATGTTTTTATTGTTGTGATTATTTTTTTTTATGACTTTCACTTCCTTTTATGCAAAGCAATTTTGAAATACCACTGTGCATGAAATGTGCTATATAAATAAACTTGCCTTGCCTAAGCAGCACAACATGGCCTCGCCCCCTTTGCTGCATGTTCCCGTGGGTGGGGTTTATCTGGGTTCGTGACGTAACGGGCCCAGGAAGTAGCTCGTTGTAGTCCCTACGAGCTGTTTTTGTAGGCATTAAACTACCAGAATTTTAAAAGATGATATCTCCGTTTGCATTGAACTTTCAGCTTCGTTACTTTGCAGATATTGTTTATGCTCAAACAGCAACATTACAAACTAACTAACGTTAAAAAAAGTGAAAAATTGCAATCAACCACCCCTTTAACAAAAATATTACTGACTCCAAAATTTTAAATAGTGGAACTCAAACTAAAATGTTCTTTCACAATATTTTTTCAATCTAAAAATCTGGCAACCTAGCCTGGCAAACTTTCAAATCTCTGATAAGTTCTGCCTTAAAATGCACTCATTATATCAAATGGGCAGCCTAAATAAACATAATTGTGTTTCCAGGAGGACTAGTGCACCTTGGCTGCTGGATTATATCACATAAATGCTAGCCAATCAAATCGGAACAGCTGATTCTCAGACAGTGTTTGCCAGTTTGTGTGCAATATGCATCAGAAGGTATGTGGACATTCTGAACATCTGAGACTATACCATCATTGGATTTCAGTTTTCAGCCATTATACCACAAAACACATTAAGAATATAATTTGATGCTGCAGTTGACACAGGCGGTTTAAAAGCAGCATTTCTGTTGGCAGAAAAAGATCCAGTCTTACCAGGTCCAGTGGACAGTACCATGTGGTCTTCATCGGGGACGGCTCCCTCTAAAAGAACAGACAAAAATAAAAAAAAGTAAGTGCATCATATATTTCCAATGTAAACACCGCTTAGACTGAAGATGCATATGCAAATATTAATAACTTGAATTAAACAATTACAAGTGTGAAAAACTACCATTTTCCAAAAGGTTTCTGGAACACTCCCCATGTTGCCATTGGTTGGACAAACGCATAGTCCCGCACCAAACTCACGCTATTGGTTGAGCTGGTCAGGATGCACTTTGATTGGGAACCTTAAAGTTGACCTTTCCCTCAAAATGGCTAAATATCACCTCGATTATTAAACTTTGCCATTAGCTACAGCTAAATCTCCACTTTATATCCTAACAGTGGCTTCATTTAAAGCAAGGTCAGATTGCACAATGGCAGCATTTAAAGCCTAAACTCCGTGATGAGGCATCACATTTACATGTTATCTCCAACAAATCTTAACGCATGATGGAAATTGCCTCATTCAACCTTCTGTTTCAATTTACAGCGTTTAAACTGACGTATGCATTAGAATGTTTTTGATATACTCAACACATCTGACATATATGAGATATATATGAGACAACAGGCCAAAAACAAACCCAGTGACACGGTTATGAGTAACCGTCTGAAATGTCCAAATGCTTTCCAGCAGAATGATACACATCGATCACTTATTAAGATCAGTGTTTAAATTTGAACACAAATGTCAGATATTTACTTAAAAAGCTGCTAGTTTGTCGGAGCAGGAAATGCTAAATTGTTATAAAGCACACAAGATACTTCATAATAATAATCCAAGTCTTGAGAAAAGCCATAACACAAAGCAAACCAAAACATTCATTACCTCAGTTGCAGTTCATTTGCTTGAAATCATTCAATGTTGTGTGTGCCGTAAATTGAAAAACAACAAGGAAAAACACTACCTTCAACTCAGCGAGTCCAGACAGGCAGAGATCTGCCAACTTCCTGGAAATCCTTAGAGTTTGCCAGAGAACTCCATCTCCTTCAGGCCTTTTCATCTGCTCGATGTAATCTATTTTTCTTTCTGCTGCTTACAGAGAGTGTTGATTTCATTCAGCGAGACTCTTAGTCTATCTGTCTTCCCCGCTCAAATCTCACTCTCTCTGTTATGGAGCAGTGCAAACACACCTGAGTTTGTCACTAGGCCAACCCCCTCCATACACACACACACACGCATACGTCACAAGGGCACTCCTGTTACAGACTCGCACATAATCTCTCTCTTCCTCCATTCATTTATGGGTGAATCTCACAAAACCTCCAGCTCATATTTCACCCCCAAATTAAAAATAATAATAATAATAATAATAATAAAACAATGGTAATTCAAAGTGCTTTACATAAAAGGAATTAAAATAAATCACAACAATAAAAACAAGGAATTTAAAAACTTAAAATGATTTAAAACAGTTAAGAATAGAAAATGACATATACATAATAAAAATGCAGAAATTCTAAAAATAGCCTAATTTGGGGGCGAAATATGACTCATATCCAAATATACTTATATTCAAAATATTAAAAAATACCAATATAATGCAATATTACTTATATTATACTATTTATCTATATTTATCTATATTATAATGTCCGTGTTTTCAGTAAAAATGTCCAAAAAAAAAAAAAAACTTAACGGACCTTAAAATGGGTTTACTTTTCTTTACATATATTCTGGGAAAGTATGACTGGGGGAAAGTATGACTGAAAAAAAAAAAAATCTGAAATCTTCAAAAAAAAACAAAAAAAACATACACACACATATATAGATATATAGAGATAATTAGATTTATTTTGATCTTTGAAAAATGTTTAATTTCTTCAGTCATATTTTAATCGGGGGGGGGGGGGGGTGTATGGCTGAAAAAATTATATTTTTTTATATTTGTATTTAAAATTTTGTATTTGTATTTAAGCGATAAGTATCGCTTTTTATTTTTGTTTTTTCATTTATATGTTTATTATTGAAAAGTTGTTATATGCATGTCAATTTTATTTAATTTCTTTATTTTCTTAAATATGTGGGTATATAGTATTTATAGAGTTGTAACTTAGTTTTAGTTACTTTTTCTTATTTGTAAGTCGCTTTGGACAAAAGCATCTGCTAAATGACAAATGTAAAGTAAAGTAAGTAAAAAAAAAAAAATAGGCTTAATTTTTAATGCATATGCACATATTGATTCTTATTTTAACTTTGTGGGAAAATATGACCGAAAACAAGTAAAAAAAAAAAAAAAAAAAAATTGTAATTAATAAATATATAAACAATGGTCCCAAAAATAGGCCTCCTTTTCTTTATGCACAGTATTTATTTTGATTTGGGTTAAAATATGACTTTGACAGGTTCACATAAGCCTTACATGTGTAGACTAATGCTGCTTAACCTGTTTGGTGAAGTTTAATGTAATGAATGAAACAGGAGTATATAAATACACATGAATGTATCGGCTTCAGATTTCAAGAACGGCAGCCTTCCCGTCATATCTACTGCTCAACAAGTCTGCATGTAAAACAACCATTTTATGGTTGATATTAAGAGATCTTCTTTAAACAGCAATGCATGACATTACAAATGACTGCTAATAAAACACGAGGCAACACCTGTTTATCTAAAAGGGATACTCAACCGAAAGCACATATTGACACAGAGATGCCGTGCAGGTGCTGGCTTTTGGTTACACTTCATGCAGTCCCGAGAGCGATGAGCATTAACCGTGCTGATTACAACCTATTCTCTGTGCTGGAGTGTTGTTTTTATATAACGAAACAGACAAATTCCATGTTTTAGAAAAGTAAAAATAGCTGGTGAACTACAGACATGAAGTTATATTACTCTAAATTGAACAAACTTGGCTGAAAAAAAAAAAACAATCATTGAGGTCTGGCTTTCCTACTGGGGAACCTTTTTTCTTTTTCTTGTATAAATGCCACTTCAGCCATATGCACTTGGAGCACCGTCTCATTTGAAAATAAATGTAATACATCAGTTGTAGATTTTTCTGACGAAAAAGTGATAATAGGCATTCTGGGTGGTTTCTGGGCTGCAGCATAGCAACACCTTGGCAACCACTAAGACAGCCTAACAACACACTTGAATCAATCAGAATCTGGTGGTTGCCAATATGGTACTTTGCAGTTTCCATGTTTTTAAACAGTTTTAGTCTGTTGCTAAGCAGTTGCTATGTGTTCCGAGTGGTTTCTAGCATGTTGCCAAAGGTATAATGTTTTAAGTACGGTGTTGCTAAGCAGTTGCTAGAGTGTTCTAGTGTTTTCCAGCATGTTGCTATGCAGATTGATATGCATTTTGGGTTGCCAAGGTGTTGCTATGTAGTTGCTGGGGTTTTAAATCGTATGTTGCAATGCAGTTGCTAGAGTGTTCTGAGTGGTTTCTACAATGGTATGCATTCTGGGTGGTTACCAAGGTGTTGCTATACAGTTCCTAGGATTCTTTAAATAGTATGTTGCTATGCAGTTGCTAGGATGTTTTAAAAAGTTTGTTGCCAAGCAGTTGCTAGGGTGTTTTAAAAAGTTTGTTGCTAAGCAGTTTCTGGAGTGTTATGAGTGGTTTCTAGCATGTTGTATAGATATTGGGTGGTTGCCAATGTGTTGCTAAGCAGTTGCTAGTGTGTTGTAAATAGTTTCTAGCATGTTGCTATAAAGATTGCTATGCATTCTGGGTGGTTTCTGGGTTGTAGCATAGCAACACCTTGGCAACCACTCAGAATGCACAGCAGCATGCTAAAAATCACCCAGAATCTGTTGGTTGGAAATGTAGTTTCTGTGCGTTTTAAATAGTGTGTAGCTAAACAGTTTCTGTGTTGTGAATGTTTTTTTTTTTTAGTTGTTGAGAGTTCTGTGTGCTTTAGGTGCTCACCATTCATAAATGGAATAAATATAAAAAAATTTTTTTACCTTAACAGCTCATAATGCAGACGCTTTTTCACTAGCTGTTAATATCACGTTGTGAAATTCATGTTGCGAAATTCACACCCTTGAGTATGTTTGGAAACTTTGAGTTTTAACTTTAGGTTAAACCAGCTGTGAGTTTCCATGGCTTTTCTCGGCCAGCAGGAAGTGCATAATAAGTGTGGACAAACACAGGAAACAGGACATGCTGTCATGTCATGCTGCCCTTCCTCCCTCCACACGCTCTTACTCTGTCAAACGCTTTGAACCGCTGTATTCACTAGCGTTCGCCTCGGGGGAGGGGAACAAGAAAACCTCTATAGAATTTCCCAAGACAATTTCAGCTGCTCTGTGTGTTTACCATCCTCTCTGCCCTTAGTAGGGGAGATTGGGGGCAACTGTAACACAAGGCAGTTGTAAACAAACAACATTTTTCAGTCTCAAACAGGCTAGACTAATGACACTTATACAGACCATGATCAAGATTAAGTTATGAATACAGGACTTTGATTGCTGAGTGGTCAGGGGCAATTACTACATTACATGATTGAACTGGCTTCAGATTTGGCAGCCTTCCCATCAAATCTACTGCTCAACAACGTTGCATGTAAAACAACCATCATTTTATAGCATGACATGACACCTGCTAATAAGACACGAGGCAACACAATTGTGACTTTTGATTCTTTACAATATGCAATTAACACTTCTTTAAAAATATAAAGCTAAAGATAGAATTTATGAGCTAGTCAGATTATTTTAGTTATTTAGCGTTCAATTCATTATAATATTGGTGCTGCTTAAATACTTTGGCTTTAAACACATTGCTGAAATGGAAAGAATGAGTACCATATGGAGGAGAAAAACGTTCATGAATAAGTTATTTTAAAACAATAATATTATAATTATAATGACTGTTTTTGAAATCTATATTATTTGATTTATATAATTTTTGTGTTGCTTCCAACCATTCAGGTTTACACATTTTATATATATATATATATATATATATATATATATATATATATATATATAAACAAATACGATTTCTGAAGGAATTGGATTTTACTTTGATATTCTGTTAAAGAAATTCAATTAAAGTTTTAGAAAATTTGTTGTTTATTTGGTACTTTTTATTATTATTTTTAAAAAATATATTTATATAGTTTACTAAGTTATTATAGTTATTTTAGTTCTTCAACAAATAAAAATTTGAAATATTGAAAAATTAAGTTTAATATTTAATTTTATTTTACTTAAAATGATTTTTTTTTCCAAGTATTAATTTTTTTTAATGGTTTTATTTAATGATGATAATCCTGAATAGAAAGGCCAATTTAAAAATGTAATGCTTTTTTTCCACAGTATTACTGCTTTAATTGATTTTTGATCAAATAAATGCAGCCTTAGTGAGCATAAGAGACTTATTGACCCCAAACTGGTTGTGAATGTTTCTTATACCAAAAGATGGCAGGCATATTTAGGAAAATGTAAAAAAAAAAAAAAAAAAAAAGTCACAATGTTCTCCCCTGCTAATACAGCTGCCTCCCAAGCATTAAAAACCTTATACGTCCCTTCTCACAAAAACGCATCATAAATACACCACAGGGGAGTTATTTACAGAGGCCTTCTCTATGAATGCCTCGTATCGCTCTCTTTTATCTCTCTTCTTGTGTTCTCATCCATTGCCGCATCGACCAACTTTTCCTCTTTCTCTGCCAGTGGAAATCACACCGTGACCGCGTGAATGCTCGCCACTGACGATCTCAATGGAGCTTAATGGAAATCAGTCAATCATTTCTGCCCTGTTGTGGAGAGGTTTAGTCGATGCATTTTCCTGCAGCCGATTCAGTGACACACGGCGCTGCATGTGGCCCACGGTGCACCATTCAGGGGACATAATGAGCACTAGACAAACTGGGTCAGCTGAGGTTGTTTTTAGCTAAACAATTATCTACCTCCACCCTCCTCCCCCTCTCTTTTTACGTTACACCCAGATACACACACAAAGAAGTTGCACTGCGATGACTGCAAACACATTTTGACCTCCCCATATGCATCCTGCCACTGTCATTAAAGAATCAAGAGAGGGCCGGATCTAGTTTCATCCTGTTGAATCTTCTCTGGCCTTGCTTTTGTGTCATCTGAGCAAGTCCCGACAAAAGAGCCAGTGTGTTTCATACTGGACTCTTGCATTATTTACCAAAGAGCTGTGAGCTGGTCATGTGACCCGAACAGGAGGGAAGTTACTACAGTGAACTGCATGAGACAGCAAGGCTTCTGTTTTTAGACCGGGAAGCCCGAGTGTTGAATGAGTCTAACCTTGGTGGAGCAACTTCAAGTCAATACTCAGGATGTTGTGACAAGATAGAAGAGCGGGGCCGTGACCAGCATAGACACACACACACACACACACACACACGCTCAATATTCAGATTAGTCGTTGATCAATATGGGTTTTTTCTACAACGGATTCTTAATTTTCTCAATTTGGCTCACTCCAATACAAGTCAATACTAAAATTAAATGTATCTTTTTTTAAATATAGTTATATACATATAGTATTTTCTTTTTTATTCTTATTATTGTTTTGGAAAAGCATGCTACAAAAATTGTATGTGCCATATATATATATATATATATATATATATGTGTGTGTGTGTGTGTTTATATAAATGTCATATTACATTTACTATTAATATTGTTTTATTCTTTTTTTAATTTGAGGTTTTATTTATTTTAGTTTATATATACATCCATGAAAATATGGTGCAAAAACTATTTTGGTAAACCATTCTTTATTTGCTAGCAAATTTCACAATTAATTACAAAAGAAACTGCAAGCAGCACATTAAATCACATTCTGAAACATTATATAGTAATATATATTATTAAATTATTATTATTTAATATATATATATATATATATATATATATACACACACACACACACACATAATTAAATATAGAAATATATACATGTAATATAATATAGTTTATTATTTGTGCCATTATTTTACTTAGAAATATAAATTATAAATATAATATATATTATAGAATTATATATATATATATATATATATATATATATATATATATATATATATATATAATATAATAACAAATATAATTTATAATTTAATCTATAATTTATATTTTTTAAGACTTGTACACTTTATATGTGAGGAATTCTTGAGTAGAACACACCATTATTTTAATTAATAATTATATTGCTCATATGCATATATATGGGTAGTTGACATATCAATGTGTCCTATGGTGCGATGGAAAAAATGTTAAAAATAAAAAAACTCTAACATTGAAGATAAACCTCTCTCATGCTATTTGTAACGGAGATACATTTTCCTAATGTTATTTGTATGTTAAGTTTTTTGGGGGGTTTTTCCTACCTTTTTGCCATGTCATAGCTTATTAGTTTTTGCTTTGGTATCGTATAGCAATTAGTATTACAATTTGTTATATTTCACTAGTGTTGGTATTGTGACAACCACAATTATTTAAAAATTAGGTATAATAAGTGGTTGTGCTTCATTGAAGGCTCCTTTAATTTGAAGGAAACACTTATATCTGTAAGCTGATGACGTGTAATCTCAAAGCCTCCTGCAGCAGCTGACAGTCTATAAACACAGATCATGAGAATACCAGGTGGGGTCAAACAGCAGCACACGAGGGCTTTGCCTCAGGCTGATAAGAAGCTCACCACCCATAGAAGAACTAAAACAAAACGGTTCTTGCTAAAATAAACAAAGCAGGTCAGTCACTGAGCACCAGATGAGTGGATTTCAATTTTATGAACTTTCAGCTTGGCCTCTTTATATCTAACAATCGTTAGTTGTGTAATAGACCCTCTTTAAAGTAACATTTGCAGCTTGTTACCCTCTCCTTGAGTCACACTGAAAGCCCTTGCAGCTTTTATGAGAACTCAGCAACAGCAGCTTCAGTTTCCTTATGATTAAATGTCTCATGAGGATGAGGCCTATGTCACTTCACATCAAACTCTGGGTGAAAGGGTCACAACTCTGAATATCCCGTTTCAAGTTTTAATCCACAAGTGAAAGCTGATCCAACACAAAACACCACAGCATTCGGTGAGACAGAAACATGTATGATATGTGTGCTCTTATCTTAGCCACAGAAACCCACTATAGCAGGGCTGTCCAAACTCGGTCCTGGAGGACCGGTGTCCTGCAAAGTTTAGCTCCAACCCTAATTAAACACACCTGAAGCAGCTAATCAAGCTCTTACTAGGCATACTAGAAACTTCCATGCTGGTGTGTTGAGGCAAGTTGGAGCTAAACTCTGCAGGACACCGGCCCTCCAGGACCGAGTTTGGACAGCCCTGCACTATAGGGTGAGCAAGCAACTCAATGAACAAGCCCTGATCCAAGAAATATTTTCCTAAATTACTCTTTGGTTGAAATTAAGTTATATTTAGCAGTATTCATGTCATAATCAGGTTTAACCAGGACTTGCCCCTGAAAGTCACAATAATGTAATAAATATAATATAATATAATATAATAAATAACTAGTAATTTTTTACACCCAAATTTACAAAAAAAAAGTGGCAGTGTTATTTTAGTATCACTGATTGGTTTTGTTTTCAAATTTAATTTTAAAGTTTTAGTAAATTTGTTGTGTTTTTATCATTTTTATTTAAGTTTACATGTCTATAGTTTTTAAATTTGAGTTTGTAATTTCTTAATTTTAGATTATTTTGTGTTAGTTCTTTTAGTACTTCAGCTTTAAATGAAAATAAGAAATGCTGCCTTGGCAACTATCTGAAATCAAATAAGTTTGCTTTTTTATATTTTATTTTAAGTTATTTTTCTTCAAGTTATGGAACCTTTTTATGGTTTTAGTTAACAATAACAACCCTATAATAAATAACTTCTTGTGGATTTTTACAGATGCCTTTTTATCTAGTACTGATTTGTTTTTAAGAACGACTACTGACTTTTATATGGTTAGAAAAAGGGGTAAAATATACTGAAAACTTCATAGCAAGATTTTTTTTTTTTTAAATAAAAAAAAATCTTATGCTCACCAAGGCTGCAGTTATTTGATCTCAAACAATAAAAACAGCAATATTGTGAAATATTACTACAATTTAAAACAACTGTTTTCTATTTGAATATTTAAAAATATAATTTATTCCTGTGATACAAAGTTGAATTTTCAGCATCATTACTCCAGTCTTCATTGGCAGTCGTGGCCTAATGGATAGAGAGTTGGACTTGTAACCCGAAGGTTGTGGGTTTGAGTCTCAGGTCCGGCAGGGATTGTAGGTGGGGGAGTGAATAACCAACACTCTCTCCACCCTCAATACCACGAATGAGGTGAGACCCTTAAGCAAGGCACCAAACCCCCAACTACTCCCCGGGCGCCGCAGCATTGGATGCCCATTGCTCCGGATGTATGTTCATTGGTACACTTGGATGGGTTCAATGCAGAGCACAAATTCTGAGTATGGGTCACCATACTTGGCCACACACCACTTCCCTTTCCCCCAGTGTTACATGATCCTTCAGAAATAATTCTAATAGACTTATTATTATCAATGTTGAAAGTTGTTCTGATTTTTGGAAACCATTGTACAATATAATGCTGAATAAAAAAACATACCCCAAGGAGTAAATCATGACATGATCGTCCTCTTACCTGTGTGTGATCCGCCTCCCTGATTTCATTCTCCTTCCACAGCTGATCCTTATGGCCGTCCACCTCTGGCTGTAGGGGTCGGTATCCGATGAGGGGCACCTCTCTCGGCCCCACTCCCGGCAGCTCTACTCCAGAGGTCTTCATACTTCGAGGGAGCATGATGGTGCTTCTGGCCAGAAACAAACCAAAACACAGGTCACTGGAGAGGAACAGGCAGCTCTACGCCTGGTAGATCATTTGTTTTCATCATTTACATTTCTCTTTGCCAAGAGACAACTTTGAATTTGAATTTCAGGCCCCTCCCTCGCTTTTTCCCCTGTCCCTCACTGGTATTTATATTAGCCTGCAGATAGAGATCTCTTTCAGGAAGAGAAGGATGGAAAGAGAGCAGCTCACCATCAAAACTCAGTGCCATTGTCACAAACAGCAACAACCAAGAAGTGTAAGTTCATAAAAGCTCTGAATGAGGTCAAACCTTGCAGGAAAATAAAGCTTCCTTTCATCTAACCCTGCCTAAAGCACTCAGCCTAACAGTGTTCTTTTCAATGTACTGAATCTTAATAGGAACGTAGGCTATCAAACGACAAAACGTCATACAATGTCATTTTAATGCCCAGCAATATCTAAAATAGGCTACGTTATGTACAGGACGCGCACGCTTTTATTAATGACTTTTCTCTATGAACTTACAGTTTGCTTATCCTATGACATTCTCTCTTAACGTCTCGCGTTAGAAGACAAACGTTCGCGTTCATTCACACCCAAACTAAGCCCAGAAATACCTGTTAGAAGAGCAGTATCGCGTCCATCCGCCCCTGCGTGCGGGTTCCTCGGAAGTCAGAGTTTCTGTCCCTCCATATCTCTTTCCTCCTGCTTCGCCCGTCAGCGCTTATCGGCGCGATGAAGGCGGCGAGCTGAGAGTGTTGGTGAGGTCTGCGCTGGTGACGCGCCTTGGGCGCAGTTCCTGCTGTCGCTGCAGCGCGTGGTCATTGGCTGGACGCGCTGATGAAGAGCGGCGCCCGGTAAATTCAGAACAGCAAGAGCACCGGACGCGTCGCGACACAAAAAGATCGCTCTCGTAAAACGTAAACGAAGCAGCTTTGAGGCTATTGGAAGCGCTCGATGCAACGCGGACTTCTCGTTTCTATTTTTGCGTATTGCGCGGCTACTAAACTTCATGTTTATTGATTTATTTTGTTTATTGCACTTCTGTAGCCACTTCTCCCCATCTCGAATAAAATAATGTTATTCATTTGTTATTCTTTCTATTACTGTTTCACGAGTTCACACTTGCATATAATTAGCTAGAGTATGGTAATGCGTATTTAGGGTTGAGCTTACTTTGATAGGGAATAAATCTATCAAAAGGAAGAGATGACCGAGCAATCTTTCAGCTGTTCTGCCCCATCTCTGTGTCTGCTGTTGCCATGGGGGGTTTGGGAATTTACAGTTTTCAAGTGACAGCAGCAGTTTACAAACTTCAGTCAGTCACACAGAAGGGAGAACTGTGCTGGTCAGTCATCAGATAATAGGGTCAAACAAGCAATCAGGGAAGTAGGGATGAAACCACAATGTTGTTGTGAATAGGGTAGAGGGTAAAGAACAGAAATATAGCAAAATATGAGAAATGCAAAAATGTTTAAAATCATGCATGACCGTGTGGTTGATATGTATGTAAAGGACATCATATACCATATATATTGCCATACAGCTATATATATATATTATACAGGTGCTTAAATATAATTTTTTATCTTTGTGGACTCTGAAGGTTATGAAAGGTATGCAAGATAGTAATAAAGTTAAAGGAATGTTTATTATTGGAAAATAACTCATGAAATAGTTATCTGAATTTATATTGAGATTTACCATGGACTGACAGCTCAACCGTATGGTAGAGTTTTATATAAAACATAAATAAAAAAAAAAAAAAAAAAGTGCTGGAGGCTAATTATTAGATGTCTACTAATAAGAATTTTAAGTTAAATATATTTATATTAGCTCTTTTTAGGGTTGAAAGTTAAAGGGAGCAGTATCGTTATTACACTTTGTGTAATAATGTTATTTTTTAGATAATTTTGCAGTTACTATTTTCTATATTTAATTTTATTTCAAATGTAATTTTCATTGTGTTGTATTGTAGCCTATTTTACTTTATTTTCCTCATTCATTCAAAAACTTTTCCCCATCTGCAATAAAACAATGTTTATATATATATATCTTTTGTTATTTTTGCTATGTATTTTATTTATTTATTTTGTTTTGTTGCTACTTATTCATCTGAAGATGAAACAATTGAAACAATGGGGGAAAGTGTATGACCTCTCTCTTTCTCTCTCTCTATCTATATATAGCATTCACTTTTTCCCATCTGCAATAAATGATGTTTTTGGATTTCATTTGTTACATTTTGCAGTTAGATTTTATTTTATTTTATTTTGCTGCTATTCCAGCCACATTATTTCCCTCATCCATCTGATATAAAATAATTATTTTTCTTATGTATCATTTATGTTATTTTGTTTTATTTATAAACCACTTTTTCCTTCATCCATCTGAATAATAAAAAAAAGAATTAAAATATAATTGTGTAATTTTTTGCAATTATTGTTTATCTTATTATATATCATCTAATTGTATGTTGCCTTATCCAGCTGAATTTAATTATTATTATAATTATAATTATTTTATGTATTTGTATTTGCAATGGGGGGGGGGGGGGGGGGGCTCATTCCTATACATGCATATCAACTTTAACTTAAAATCTTGTTTTGATGTTATGTGTCAACTGCCCAACCCTTTTATAAATATTAGCTTTATTTATGAACAGTACGTCAGTAAGAAATCCCATTTAGCTGTGTGTGTGTGTGTGTGTGTGTGTGGACCCTCACACATTGTCAAGGTTGTATTTTATTGCCTGGTGTTGTTTCACGGCCTGAATTTTAAGTGGCCGTTGGAGTTGAAATTTTTGATGTAAATGATTTATGCTTCTGAATGGCTGGGCAGTTCCTAGCAGGGTGATTATTTAAAGCTAATCCTTGAGCAGAGAGCCAGCTGTGGACTCCACTCCGACCTTGCAATATTTTTATGGCAGGGCCTTGCAGGAAAGAAGACCTTTAACAACAAAAATAAGGACAAAAATAGCATGCTTACTGTGCCATGGAAAACAATCAATTGCTTTAGTTGCCAAATAAATATCATACAATGATCTCTTATCATTTATTTCCAATCATAGCACACTGCATATGGCATATATTACCAACCCAAGGGGGGTTTGGAAAAACTAGAATTAGGTTTAAGCACTTCTTACACATTGTGTTTATCCACACAATAAATGTCTGACAATTACAAAAGGTATTAAATTGTTTTTATGTATGGGCTCAAAATTTTCCATTTTAAAACAAAGCTATAGTACATGCACAAGAAGACAATGTGACCTTTTGTTTGTCAGGACACTTTCCATCTGTTGTGAAGTTGTGTTATGTGTATGTGTATTATACAAGGCCTCTGTGTCTCTAATCGCTGGAATAGTATGTCTGAGGGAGATTTCTGTGTTTATTAAAAGGTTGTTATGGTGAATAAAAGCATTGGTAATGTGAGCTCTGCATTCAATTCGTTGGAGTGGACTAATTAAAATAGTGGTTGGGTGCTTATGAATAATTTATCACCCTTGTCAAGCTCTTTAGGCTTGCTCTCTAAATGGTTTGGCAACTTATTATATAAAATGTATGTTGTCCATAACACTTTCATGTTTGTATGAAAAATCACTATGTGAGAAACAATCTAAAATGCAAACTATGTTGAGTTGTAATTTGGCACAGGAATAAAGCCAGTGTCTAGTTGCAGTCTGCATCTTTGTGTTTTGCGTCCTCTGCTGGACTATCCAAAAACTGTTTTACAAAAGACACGCCAGAGGCCATTTTGAACATTCCTGCACTACTGTCATCACAATACGTTTCAAATATCATGAATTTGGTTCGTGTTGATCTACCTCATCTACTTTTGTTACAAATAGGCCATGTATTGTGACATGAACTAAGATTATATAACTTTTGGTTAACAAATTTATCTTCAACATATGAAACTGTAAGTCAAAATGTATCTAAATTCTTATTTTCTCGTATATTTTAATTATTATTATTATAAACTAACCGATGCACATTTATCTGACACCCAAACTTAATGTCTTAATCAAGCTGTTCTTTATAATTGGTAAACAAATTAACTGATATTTGATATATCTAAAATATATATTTTGATATATATTTGAAACTTTCTGGTAATTATTATTACATTTACAATTATAAACGGTATATATTTTATAACAATATTTTACACATTAATATATTACAGCAAAATAATTAATAATAATAATTTATATATATTGTTATTTTTTATTATGTGTAAATATTGCGTACAATAGGTGTTTTTCATGTTGTGTTGTTTTCAACAAATACATAATTTTATTTATTTCAAAAATGCATAATATTAATGCAAAACATTTAATCCTGTAAAATGTTATTTTCAGTAAACATATAGTGTACGATAAGTGTTTTTGTTTTGTATTTATATTACTATTTACCCCCACTACGTTGATCTATCACGATTATCTACCCTAATATCGGTTAACATTGTATTTTTTTTTCAATCGCAGGTTCAAACATTGCCAAAGAAAAACCATTTCCTCGCTTGCTTTTCGCGGAATAGTGCGCGTAACAGCAGTGTTGCCAGATTTTTGCCGGCACCGAAGGGCATTTCCAAACTTTCTCCAAAAAGTCCACGCGGCGCGGCTCTGCTGGACTAATTACAGCCCGAACTTTCCCTAATGAGCCGCTGTGAGTGTGCGGCACCGGCCGAGCGCTTGTGGGGTCGGGCGCAGGTGGGATGTCGGTCAGTCGTACAGATGTGAAGGTGTTTTCCGGATCTCCCTCCCTCTCCATCTCCCTGTGTTTTATGTCTGCGTCACAACAAGTCGAAGGAGAGCGAGGCAGAGATGATGATGGCGTCTCTCTCGGGCTGATTCTCACGCCGCTTCCCTGACAAACACGATCGATAGCATCAACCGAGAGACAGAGGGAGGTTGGGAACATGAAGCAGAAGACAGACAGAGAGAGAGAGAGACGGACGGACGGACAGACGGTTGCGCACCGACGGCTTCAGTGAGTGACGCGCGTTTGATCAGTCGCGACTCTCCAAACGCGCCGATTATTCGGGACAGTGATTGAGACGCAGAATAACACCGGGCATCAGGCGTTTCATGTGAGACTGACATCTCTTCCCCGTCTCTGTGACCCCAGCAGAGCAGAACACTTAACACAGGTACATCCCGTCCACGTATGATCCGTCATGCGTGTTAATTGATATGTGCATGCGCGTGCCATCATGTGTGTCAGCTCTTCGGAGTTGGGTGCATTGATTAGGGCACATCTGGCCATGCGTTTTGCATGCACTCTTTCATGCGTTGTTGTGTCATCTGCATATATTATGGTCCGTTGCATAAGGCAGCCAGTGTTTTTGATCATGTGTGGCACTGCAATGTGCATTGACTCTTCATCATTTATCCTACTGTACTGTATACTGTCGCTATGCACAGAGTTTAACCCTTTAGGCTGCTGCTGTTTGGTGCTGCTGCTGGTGTTTAATGCCCCTGGATCTTTTTTGCACTTTTCTTTCCCGCGCTCTTTAGGATGGGGGGAGTCAGTGAAGGAGAGGATGTTTTAGCCAGGTGGAGCGATGGACTTCTGTACCTCGGCAATGTCAAACGAGTAAGTTTGCTGTTTGTCTGAGTTAGTTTGGAAGAGAGAAAATGACACTAGCTGAGAGAGAGAGAGGGAAAGAGCAAGTTTGAAACTGTGTGACTTGTTGGACTCGGTGTATCTGTTTGTGATGTTGGACTGTATTTATTTGGCAGGTGGACAGCGTCAAGCAGTGCTGTTTGGTCAGATTTGAGGATAACTCTGAATTCTGGGTCCTCAGGAAAGACATCCACTCATGTAAGTGAAGAAACTTTCCAAACTCAAAAAGCATAGTGAATACATCCAAAATAAAAAATAATTTATACTTTGCATAAAGAAAATGAAGTCTATTTTTAGGACACGTGTAATATTATTTATTTATTTTGCATTATATTAATGTGAATGAGATTACAGTAATGAGGTTTTGCTAAAAGAAATATAAAAAAAGGTAAAAGTCTTATTTTTTAATCATTGTTTTTAATATAATTTTTATATAATTTTTCTTTAAATTTTATTTTTGTTTAGGGTTAAATATGACCCAGACATGTTCTAGACAGGTTATATTATATTAAACTCTAGATATTACACCAGAATTACGCCCTAAACAATTAGGAGCAGTTAACAAAATATTAATAAAAGTTACTAAATGAAGTTGCTTATTTTTTTCTACTTTGTCACAATAAATTTATTCAGAAAAATATTTGTTTCTCTCTGTTGCAAATATAATTGCGAGAATAATTAAATCAATAAAAAAAGAACTGTTTTTAAGCATGTTTTCTTAACACCATGCTGCCATTGGTTGATCAAACATAGTCCCGCCTCAAACTCACATTATTGGTTGAGCCAATTGTACTGTCTCAGGCTGGTTGGGATGCTTTTTTTTTTTTTTTTTTTTTTTTTTCAGATTTTTAAATTACAATATAAACATGACATATATGTTAAACAACACAATCTGCCGTTTTCTTTTTTGGGGATGCTTTTTTAACATCTAAAAAAAAGGCACACATCACTTTTACATTAAATCGTATGTTTTTAAAAATATTTCATTAGCTGAAAATGAGAAACTATGTAATACATTAATGTTTTTGTTTTTTTGTTAATTATTAATCTAAAGTAAATTGATAGTCTAAAGTAAATATCAAAACAAAATGTTGACATATTAGATATTGAAACATCTGTACAGTAAATGAATTGTTTCTTGTGGTCAGTCTCTTCAGGTGGAGAGGAGGTGTGCTGTATCTGTGATGCTCCGCCTCTTAAAGAACCTCTCGTAAACTGCCTCAAATGTCGCCACGGTAATATGACAAATGAAAATGAAACAGTTTTGATTTCTTCTATCGGTCTTATAGTTATTATAGTTTTTGTGTATCAAGTAATGCGTTACTCATGTTGCATTTTTTTGTTCTCGATCCATTTTTTCCCCCAGGTTATCATCCAGAGTGCCACACGCCGCCCATTGACCATGAAGTTGACCCCAACAGTTGGATATGTCGCCAATGTGTCTTCGCAGTCGCAACAAAGGTTGTACCTCGCCTCAATCCTGAAATTAATATTTAGAAACATGGACAGCGTTGTCATTCAAGGTCTATTTCAAATCACACACAAGCTTTAATCTTGCTCTGAGATATAAAGGGTATCCATGGTTTACTGCACTTGACTGCGTATTTATTACATTGCAGCACTCTGCAGGTGATGGCGGTGGTAGAGCTGCGTTAAATGGGCCTGTGCTTTTATCCGTCTGTCAGCGCGCTCGTTTCACAGGCCTTACATGCTGATTTGAAGATAAAATCATATTCACCGACCCCCCCAGCAGGAAATATTAATGACTTCCTTCAGCGTGTCTTCTCCAAATTCAATCTTCAGATGAAATCGCTGTTAAATGTGCTTACATGACAGGAGATCGCGTGTCACGGAGAGGTGGGATACATTGGAATGACGAGCTGTGTTCTGTCCTAGAGAGGGGGAGCGTTAAAAAGAGGACGCTTCGCACGGCTCATGCAGATCATGAAAGTGCGGCTGCCCTATCAGCTGTCATCTTTAGACTGGGACCCGCAGCACTTGACCAACCTGCAGCAGTGTTACTGCTATTGTGCTGGACCAGGAGAGTGAGTCCAACTTATATCAATCTCACATGACTATGACAATGTTTAGAATGGAATATTAGAGTACTGCGACTGTACAATGTGCGGGATGTACTGCTTGGCTCTACTGATGCATGCAGTATGCAGTATTTTAGTTTGTTTGGTCATCGGAACTGATTTGGAGAAATTTGGCATTACATCATTTGCGCACCTCTGCAGTGAATGGGTGCCGTCAGAATGAGAGTCCATACAGCTGATAAAAACATTGCAGTAATCCACAAGTAATTCATATCATTCCAGTCCATCAATTAAAGTGAAAAGCTGTGCGTTTATAAGAAACAAAGCCGTCATTAAGATGTTTTTAACTTCAAACCATTGCTTCGTATTTTGTCTAAAATCCGAGTCTTATATCCATAATATTGGTTTCTTTAGTGAAAAAGTCTGAATCAGGAGAGAAATATCCACATATGTACAGTCTAAAACAGCTCTAAACAAATATTTTAGTGGATTTTGATGTGAGAGGATAACAGGGAATGAACTTTTTTTGCTAAAGGAAGCATTATAATGGATTGTGGACTTATATTTTAGCCGGAAGCAATGGTTTAAAGTTAAAGCTTTTAATTGATGGATTTGTTTCTTACAAACACACAGCTTTTCACTTCACAATACATTAGTTGATGGACTAGAGTGGTGTAGATTACTTGTGGATTATTGTGATGTTTTTATCATCTGTTTGGACTCTCATTCTGACGGCACCCAATATGTCTATATAGTTTTTTTTTTATTATAACATTTTCAGTGTTTATAGTTTTAGCTAATTATAACACTCCTGCTTACATCCATAAAAATCACAGAAATACCAGCTGTTTAAAAGACATTAGGCAAAATTCTTTCCGAAAATGCTGAGAAAAAGCTGTAGCGTGATTTGTTTGCAGATGCTAATTGTTTTGATATTTTGGCATCTAATGCAATGCCATTCAGACATTTGAAGTGTGTTTTCAGTGCCTAAATATTTTTTGGCTGCACTGTATATGCAGAAAATGTATTAAGTAGATTCTTTAAAATAGAATTCCATAACTAGCAATTGTAGCAATTATGTTTTCATTTTAGTTGAGAGTGATGTGTTTTCAGGAGTGAGTGTGTCTAAATTGAAGCATGTTGTTGTGGTCAGGTGGAATCTGAAGATGTTGCAGTGTGGGAGTTGTGGGCAGTGGTTTCATGAAGCTTGCACTCAGTGCCTGACCAAACCTCTTCTCTATGGAGACCGGTGAGGCTGATGCCGTTGTTAAGCACATGCTGTTGCTAAGCTAATTCTGTCTAAACCTTTTCATCTGTGTCTCCTCTTTACCTTTCAGCTTTTATCAGTTCCAGTGCTCAGTGTGCACAAATGGTCTAGAGACCATCCAGAGGCTTCCAATGACCTGGTAAGAGCGCTGCTTCTGTTCTGTTTGCCGGACTGCAGAACTGATCTGAAGAGCTGAATGTAGTTTCTGATGATCCTCATTCTGTTGGATTGCAGGGTAGATTTGGCCCATTTGGTGCTGTATCACCTCTCCCTGTGCTGCAAGAGGAAGTATTTTGATTTTGATCATGAAATCATGTCTTTTGCAAATGAAAATTGGGAATCTTTGCTTCTTGGCACGGTAGGAAAATATAGTCAATAACACAGACACGGCTCAATTTAAAGTCAACATGAATCATCAAATGCAACCCATTTTACTTTTGTTATCTGGCATATTTATGAATGAAACAGGATATCAACCAGAAATTGGTTGTGTGTGTGTGTGTGTGTGTGTGTGTGTGTGTGTGTGTGCGTGTACACACACACACACACACACACACAGTAAATATATATAATGAAGGTTTTATAAAAATAACAGGAACTTGTTTCAGGAAATGTGAACGTAATAAATCTTTTTTTTTTTTTTAAGTCTTCATAATATATTAATTTTCTATTCTAATTTTCAATATATAAATAAACATATATGTAAAGTATATATATATGTATGTATGTATATGTATATAAATGTGTGTGTGTGTGTGTGTGTGTGTATATATATATATATATATATATATATATATATATATATATATATATATATATTTATATATATATATATATTAATCACATAAGAGCTAAAACCTCAATAAGTTAAAATGGAAACTGAAAATATAAAATATAAAAAAACTATTTCAAAATATTAATAATAATTGTTTTACTGGACAAAAATAATTTTCTGTAAAGACGTAAGTTTACTCTCCAAATGCCGTCTGCCTCGGACTAACCATAGTAAGCAGCAAATCATGATTCATTGCTTTGACGTGAAGGATATTGACTAAAATTAAGCACTTCAATACGTCCCTATCTTTTCAATAAGAAATACATCAACACAGGAAAGAAAACTGCATTAGCAGAGCTGTTTCATAAGGTTTTAAGGAAGTAAACAGGGTCAATTTTGATTTCACGTTGACTTGAATGTATTCCTGAGTGTAGTTTTGAATACTCTCTCTTGCAGTTTGTGGTCAATCTGAGCTCTTACCTTTCAAATGCATTTGTTACACTCTATATTTTGGTCTCTCAGCTGTCAGACACACCGAGGCAAGACCGTTGCCAAAACCTGCTCAATGCTTTAAATTTCCACAAAGACAGGTGAGACACGGATTATGCTCTGAAAACTGCCTTTCGGCTTGATTTCCATGTGGCAGCCCATAGGGATATATCACATATTTGCAATAATATCTGCAAAACCATTACTGTAATTGCTTTACATTCAAAGTGACTCTGCGTGTGTGATTTCACTCTCTGGAAATAGTGTTTTGATAGCTGAAGGTGGGTCTGTCTTTCAAAATAAATAATTTAAAGTCCATTTCCATTTTCATTCTGTCAGGGTTTATGGTTGATGCTGCTCATACGCTAGCACTTAAATATCTGAATCAAATGTTTTAGTTGGCAAGTTTGAGACGCCCAGGAACAAATAAAAATCTGTCAGCGAGCCCTGAAGAACAACAGCTGAATACCAATCCAATCTGATTTTGCTCTGTCGTAAAGGTTTGTTTCGGGGAAGGAAATAAAGAAGAAGAAGTGTCTCTTTGGTCTTCAAGTTCGGGCTCCTCCCCCTCTGTCATCAGACCAATCACCTTTCATTGCCGAACAGCCAATCAACATCACCCACAGGAGAAGGTCAGAGACAGGAGCACACCAAGATCTTTTCATATCAACATTAAAAGTAGTTTGCAAACTATTTTAATTGTTTAACTGATGCATTTCTGAATACAACAGTAAAAAAGGGAATTATGGACATTATAATGGATTGTGAAAAGTGGACGTCACATACAGTACCAAAATGAACACTTATTGATAAACTGAGAAAAGGGATTTATGACATAAACCAGAAACAAAAGGTTTCAGATTTTAGACAAAAGTTTATGAAGACTTAAAAAAAAAAATTATAATAGAATAAAAACTAAATATGGTCGGTATTTATTTACATTTACATTTTATGCATTTAGCAGATGCTTTTATCCAAAGCGACTTACATTGCATTCAAGTTACAGTTTTTACATTTTATCAGCTCTTATTTCATGTTAACCTAACAAAAGGTAGAATAACTTCAAAGAAATTAAAATTATTCTCATTAATTTTATTTACTGACCTTCATGGCATTCCAAAAATAAAAAAACTCTTTTAAAAATTAGATTTTTAAAATAAACTTTAGCCAGCTTTTTTCATATATTTTTTTATTGTGACCATGTTTACCAAGCTAAAAAACAAACAGAACCAATATGATATATTTTTTAGTAATTCATATTTTAACCAAAAAAAGCATGAATAATGGCTTGAACAAGATTCAGAGTTACATAAAAAATCTCAACATTATTTTTCTCATCTGTCTTAAGTAAAATATTTTAAATTCAGTTTGTGTAATTGTTTTGCATTTGCTTTTTTGTCATTTTATTTTTAATTAAATTGTATTCAAATTATTAATTTAAACAAAGTCAAATAAATTGAAATGGTTTTCATGTTGAAGTAAATTGCTGTCTTCTCTCCAGCCCCATGTCACTGCCCTGCCAGCGGAGAGCGGTGGGTCCGGAGGCCCGTAAATCAAAGCGTCGGGTCACTGAGACACAGGTCAGTGCGTCTGCCTTTAACAGCAGCAATCAAAAGATGGCTGGCAGAGGCCAAGCCCCCTCTGCATCAGTAATGAGACACCCAGCGTCACCTTTTGGGTTTGTTTTTCTGCTCATATTCATTTGACTTATATTTGCAACATGCTACACTGAGACTGTAGTCTGTCTACCCTTGCAATACAAAGAATGCATACACCCATTTAGTGAAGGGTTTGTTATTTAAAAAAACTTAAAGGTGTGGTTGACTGTTTTTTTTTCTAGGCTTGATTGTGTTTATGGGGTGCAGTCTAACATGTGTTAATGCTTCATTAAAAAAAAAAACACATTATTTTTCACATAATTTACCTGTATTCTACACCGCTCTGTCCCTTCTCCTTTGATTATTTCCTGTTTTTATGAAGCCCCTCTCTCAGAAATACGCGATGGGCCGATTGGTTAGCTGGCCCAGTGTGTTGTGATTAACTAAACCGCCTCTAGTGCGCGTCTAAACCTCAATGGCATGTACTCAGGTTGTATTGTAAACAATGGCGTCATCGATATTATCAATTTCAGCCCGAATAAGAATATACGAATAGATTCTTTAGTGCACCCCTAGTTTTGACGGCATGGCAACAACTCTTCCTCTTCTCTGAAGCAGCACAACATGGCCCCGCCCCCTTTGTTGGCTTTTCCCGGGGGTGGGGTTTATCAGGGTTTGTGACGTCACAAACCCGGGAAGTAACTCGTTGTAGTCCCTACGAGCCGTTTTTGTGGGCATTATACTGCTATAACTTTAAAGGTGCAGTAGGTGATTGTCTTCAGAAATATTTTTTGTTATTCTGGTTGAAAGTCTCTTCACATCTTGATAGCAATCATTAAGTTAAGTGGTCTAAATATATTTATCTGTATTTATATATTCTGTGGAAGGTGTAGGACCAAGAAATGTTCATCCAATCAAAACGTTCGGTCCGAGCGTTTTAATTATCTTTCCTACCTGCCTGTCAATTTATGTTTTTGCATACCTCTGTGCACCCTGTTCGCGCAGACATGATACATCATCAGCGCGTTCACGCACGCTATGCAGTCAGAGCGAAAATGGCAGGCAAACATCAACAACCCCATCTTCCTTCCTGGTATCGTAGTACTTTTACTAACTGTGCTATAAAGTTTTATCACCGGTGAATGGTGTAGCCCAGCGGTTCCCAATTCCAGTCCTCGCGCCCCCCGTCTCTGCATATTTTGCATGTCTCTCTTAGTTAACACACCTGAATCACATAACCAGCTCGTTAGAAGAGAGCTACGTGCATGAACTGTGTTTCGATTGACATGCTCCCTACACAGTGTTCATTGCTCCCTACTCCCTGAGCAGGGGAAATCCATTGAAGTTTATTTCACTTCGGAATATTCATTCACGGATTTGCGCTGCGCAGCATCTTCACACACAGGCGAAACTTACTAGAGAAGTGTGACATACTGTAATATACCTCTGTAAATAAATGCAATTTAAATTCACATCTCGCACACTTTAATGCCCTTTGTATGGAGCATATGCTTTGAACTGGAATCATGGCGGAAAATCTGGTGATATCCACTTCGCAGGGCACTTATTACGGTCGAATAGAACAAACGTCAGACGTGATAAGATATACATATGAAATGTGCAGAGGTGCGAGGACTGTAATTGGAAATCGTTGATGTAGCAATTTAATGTTGTCTCTGGTATTCTGCTCTTTGAGCATATGTGCGTTCAGGGGGCGTGGCTTTGGACGGCCATTGCAGGGAGGGTGGGACGTTCACTTTCAGTGCTGTCAGGCTAAAGTTAGCATTTTCCGAGATCTCCTATTGCACCTTTAAAAGATATCTTCGTTTGCATTGAACTTTCAGCGTTGTAATTTTGCAGATATTGTTTATGCTCAAACAGCAACATTACACACTAACTAACATTAAAAAAAAGTGAAATCGCAATCAACCACCCCTTTAAGTCCAATTGGGACGGTAAAAGCCCAGCATCAGTATAGCTTCTGAATTAAGGGTCACAGCACCAGAAAAACATGTCAACATGAATAATGCCTAAACCTCAAGAAGACACAGAGTTATACATGTATATAAAAAACCTCAACATTTACTTGTGCTGTAGGAAAACTACATTTCCTATTCCACCAGAAAATGTGCAAAGATATAACTATTTTTTTGGTGTTGTTGTTTTTTTATGTTTTGAGTCACAGTATTTTTTATATTTATTTTATTAATATTTTGTTTTTTTTATTTTGCACTGAACAGGTAGTCCAGCTTTGTTTTCCTCATCCATCTAAATAAAATAGTTTTTTTTTAAATACCATTTGTGTTGTTTTGGAATTTAATTTAATTTAATTTGTTTAGCTCAGGTTATTGTTTTACAATTGCAATTATTTTATTTTATTTTTTTATTGTATTCTTTTGTTCTGCTTTTGTTTTGTTTTATTATTTAGAGCTGCACAGATAGTCCAGCTTTGTTTTCCTCATCCACCTTAAGTACAATATTTTTCATTCGTGTTTTTGTTTTGCAATAGCTTTTTTAGTTTAATTTTATTTTATTGACTGCAGTTTCCTTTAGTGTGGTAAGCACTTATTTTTATTTTTTCTTGACTTTTTATATGTTGCTAGCAAAAATGTGTTTTGTCATAATACACAGCTATTTTTAATCTTTCTCGTCTCAGTGGAGAAAATGCTTTTTGTATTCAAATTTCTGCAGTTATGACATCTACCAGTAGGGGCTAAATGGCAAAACTAACTAGCAAAACCTTACGCAATTAATGTGATCGTTCATTACCATACTTTCCAAGTGTTCGGGAACTGCTGTCTCTTGTTTTGAGCTGCTGTGTCAAACTGCTATTGTCAATTGACTTTGGTAGTAATGATATGTGCCTCAGTATAATGCCGTCATTTAGATTCAGTGTGTAGCGGAGTGATTCCTTACACTGCTGTCACACACGGCACCACTGCTTCTCTCCCACTGTGTGCTGTATTACACAGCTAACACAGCCATGAATCCAAGACTATGGGCAGAAATCACCTAAAATCATTTGAAAGTCTAATTTTCCTTTGTGCTTTTCAACACTTAGGAACAAGAAACCATTCTGTTGGGGAGCTGTCTCAATTTTTTAATAATTGTCAAGAGGCCACAGGCATAACAGGCGACATGAATAAATGCATTAATGCAATAATGGCATTTACAGTCTTAGTTTTGTTGAAGTGTGAATGAACCTTCTGTTCTGATCAGAGATTTTATTTTTATTTGTTTTACAGATTTTTTTGCGTTTTTTTGTATAAAAAAAAAAAATGAAAATAATCCCCCTCGTATGATTTTATTTAATCTGTAGAACACACACATTTTTGAAGAATATCCTGGTGGATATGCCCTTTAAACTTTCTTATTTTTAACTGTTGGTCATGTCTTTTTAGACTTGTCCAACAGGAGTAGCGACAAACGCTATTGACCTGGTGCCATGCTGCCACGCTTATGTTGATGGAACAAGCCTGTATAACCCTAGAAAACCAGAGGAAGAGATGAGTTTGGGGTCAGTAGCATGTTAAAATCAACTTTGAACTGCAATGAAATTCACACCATGAACCCTAATCGTCATTTCATTTATTTATCTATTACAGTTCACCTCCCAAGAGAATGTATGCGCTCTATCACC
Organism: Barbus barbus; assembly: GCF_936440315.1. Classification (NCBI taxonomy): domain Eukaryota; kingdom Metazoa; phylum Chordata; class Actinopteri; order Cypriniformes; family Cyprinidae; genus Barbus; species Barbus barbus. The sequence continues at coordinate 27,799,459 of NC_136740.1, forward strand.
CTTCATACAACAGATCTCAGGACCTGTCTAGAACTCTGCATCATTACAGGTCTGTGAATAACGAATGCGATGAAATGCATCTATTTAATGCTGAAAATGAAACATTTGGTGTTATTTACTCACCTCGTGATGTTTCAAACTGGTATGCCTTGTGCTTTTTGTTCTATATATAACATTGTAGTGGCTACCAAGCTTCAAAAACGGACCAGCATAAAGCAATTTAAACAGTAGCTCATGATTGATGCACTATATATGAAGCCATGCAGTACAATATTTTTTATGCTACAAAAATAATTTTCTTTCTTAGTATTTTTGACTTGTTTTCTATTAAAAATATCTAAAAATGATCAAGTTGCATTTATTTCAATAGGAAAATGACTTATATCTTAAAAATAAGTCTTATTTTCTGACTAATCAAAATTAGGTGTTTGTTCTTAATACTAGAAAAATATTAGTTAAGTGTTAAGAAAAATAAAAGTTGTTTTCCATTTGAAGTTATTTCTCAGTTTATGCTTAAAACAAGAAAAAATGTCTAGTATTGGGATAGGAAAAATAACTTAATTCATATAGAAAACAAGATTTTTCGGACTCCTTTGGTGGATCTATTTTCTTGTTTCAAGCAAAAACTCACTTAATTTTGATTCTTTTTTCTTTTTTTTCTTTTTTTTAGAAAACAAGACTTAATACTTAACATCATTTTGCTTCTCAAATAATTTTGATTTAAGAATGCTTAGCTATCTGACTGGAAAACAAAACCCAGATTAAGACAATTATTATTATTATTATTATTTTATTTATTTATTCACACTGTACTGTGTATCTCAAATCTCCTTTTTCAATTTAAAATGGAATGGCATGGAATTAGCAGTAAATATGGCTTGCTAACATACATTTTTTCTTTAACGAGTTTATGCTTAAAACAAGACAAAAATATCTGCCAGTTGGGTAAGAAAAATACATTTTCCCTTTGAATTAAGTTTATTTTGGCCTCACTGACAGTTATTTTTTCTTGTTTTAAACATAAACTCACTTAATCATGATCCATTTTTCAGAAACAAGACTTATTTTGTAAGTCATTTCTCAGCTCAAGTAAATGTTTCTTGATTTAAGAATGTTTAGCTATTTGTACTTGAAAACAAGACAAAAATACAATACATTGACATGCAGCATATTTGAATGCAAATGCAAATATTTCAGAACCGAAAATTATGAAAGATTCAGTAAATATTGACTATAATTTTAGTTTGTTTCTCACACAAATTTGTCATACGCATGGACTTCTTCTATGGTGCTTTCCTTGTGTTTTATTGTCATTATTATTTATTTATTATTATTATTATTTTCACTGCTTGCTGGTCACTACCCTGCAAATAATTTCCAGTACAATACAGTATCTAAAAGCAAAAATGACATAAGATATTAAGTTTTAAGCCTAAACTCACTTAATTTGATACCTTTTCAGAAACAAGACATTTTACAAAAATACCAAGTAAGAAAATAATTTTTTGCAGTGTACGAACTGTAGGGTGCGCAATTCATAATTTAGAATTTGGGTGAACTGTTCTTTCAGATTGAGCTCTTTTTGTATGTCTAATTTGTTGTCTTCAGTGCAGAGGACCCTTGTCGACTTCCAGCCCCCTGCCTTCCATTCTCCCTGTCCTCGGCTCACCCGACCGGACAGCGCTATGAAAGCTGCCCGTCTCTCTTCCTGCATGACGTGCCACCCTACCCCAGTACAGTCGGCATGGGGGGGCCCACGCCGATGGGGTGGGGAGGAAGCGACGGCGTCAGGATCCTGGCCAGACGCGTAACGGCGGACGGGAAAGTCCAGTACCTAGTGGAATGGGGAAATGTGAGCGTATACTGAGAACCTGTGTGCGACAGAGAAAGAGGAAAGGGCTAGAGACATCAAGATGCATCATTAGGGGTTGCATGGTTACGAGCAGAGGTGTGAAAGCATCAATGAGCAGGTGGGTGTTCAGCGGTCGGGAGAAGAAAACCACATCGAGCAAATCCAGGTTGAGCTACACAGCAGCTTCACTCTGAGATTATACTGTTAAATCTCTTACACTTTCTTTTACAGTGTCTCCTATATTTTGAATACTGTTAGAAAACACCTTTAGAATGCCTTGAACTTTATTATCATCGCCATCACATGTTCTTCTACACGTAACGTTCAGGAAAGCTTCATCGTGCGGTCACATCAATAATTGTAATATTTTAACGACAGGGAAATGAGTGCTCCTCTAAAATAATCAAATTAGAACTATTCCAGGTTTAGTCCAAGTCAAACTCAATCAACAGCAACTGTGGCATACTGTTAATTACTAAAAACATTATTTCCACTTCTAAAAATGGAAGTGAAGGAAATGTAACAATGCTTGTAGTTTACAAATTAGTTTTCTACAAATCAGGGGCGGAGCCAGGGGGTGGCCGTGGCCACCACCGATCTAAGCTTGGCCACCCTGCTCAAAACTGTTTTTGTCCCCTTTTTCTTTACAAGAAATGCCTTTATTAAGACGCGGAACCAGTGTATTTATTTGCATCCAAATCAAACGGAAGACGTTTCAGACGCGTGCTTCAGCTTTGCCTCAGCGCCAGGAGCAAGTCAAATGAGCACGGAAAAAGTACACTAGCCAAATGAGCTTCGGTAGAACAATGAGATGCTGTTAGGCTATATGCCAGTTAAACAAACTTTCCTGTCCTCTCAGCCGTCACTGCGCTCCCATCGCATCATCATAAATAAGCGCTCAAGAAACTATGAGCATACGACGTAGTTCTTTCGTCCGGTAAGTCATGAAATTACCAAAAAGGTAATTAAAGCTGCAAACTGTGCATGCATGTATGTATGCATTATATTTCAGAACGTCTCTCAAATGCATACTAAAATATAGGCTATCGTGCAATTCCAGATCACAATAAGGTGCAAGCTGATATCTATTTAAATTTTTTATTTAATGCACAAGTAAATGTGAGCACAGTGCACTTATGCTAGAAAATATGCACTATTTTTTCATAAATTTTACAATTACAAACGAAAATGAAACCATTTAAATGCATAAAACAACTAATTTTACATTCTGGCATTTATGTGCTGTTGTCTTCCGGCCTTTTTCACATTCTTATCACTAACTGCATGTCTCATCCATGAGTATGTAATGTTAGAGAACAAGTTTTTGGGGGGTTTTGAGAACCAGAACCAAACTGACAGAGCAATAAAGCTATAGTGAGCCCCTTTATACCTGGAGGTGAGTAATAATACAAAAATTGTCATATTCACTCAGTATTACTTGATATAATAATTCACAAATATCTCAGTTACAATTAAGTAGAAATTCATTGTATTCAGCTGTGCTTTAGGCACTAAAATAGTCTAGTACTTTATAGTCAACCACATTTTTATATTGAAATCATGAAGATTTCTGTGCCACCCCAGGCTGGTTGCTGGCTCCTCCCTGGCCACCCCTATGAAAACATCCTGGCTCTGCCACTGCTACAAATTCCATCGTAAATGCTCCACTATAATCTTGACATTTGCAGCTTTTTATTTTTTATTTGTTTATTTATTAATTTAAGAAAATGTGGGATTAGCATAATGCTGCAAATGCTGTTGAACTTGTACTGAATCCTGGAATATTCCTTCAATAGCAAGTGCATCCTTCAAACTTTTCATGATGGGTGGCAAACAAAACATTCAGAATGCAGTTAAAGGGATAGTTTACCCAAAAATTCTGTCATCATTTACTCCCCCTCAAGTAGTTCCAAACCTGTATTAATGTCTTTGTTCTGCCGAGCACAAAAGTAGATATTTTGAAGAAAGTTTGTAACCAGGCTGTTTTGGGGCACCATTGACTTCCATAGTAGGAAAAAAAATACTATGGAAGTCAATGGTGCCCCAGAACTGCTCTGGTTCCCACATTCTTCAGAATATCTTCCTTTGAGTTCAGCAGAACAAAGACATTCATACAGGTTTGGAACTACTTAAGGGTGAGTAAATGATGACATAATTTTCATTTTTGGGTGAACTATCCCTTTAATACCCATTTTTAAACATTAAGAGGTATTTGTAAGTAAGAATGACAAATTATGATAGTTTGTCAGCATATTTTATTCAGAGGAGGAATTTAAATGAACACATTTAAATTTAATTTAAATTTAAAAGACTGTTCTAAAATCTTTGAACCCTGTTCAAATTACTAACTTGTGGAAGACTATTTCTGACACATAAGACAAAAAAATGTGCTTTGGTAAATCTAAATTATGAAATCAAAAGTCAAATCAAAATGACAAAATGTCATATTTATGAGATGTAATAAAGTACAAATTATAATGACCTAGTCATAATTGACAAAAAGTCATATTTATGAGATAAAATGAATAATTATGACATAAAAATATAAATTATGACCTACCATTGACATGTTATGACAGAATAATTATATTACAAAATGATGACATATCATAGTAATGGCATTAAAAAATCAAAATTATGAATAAATTATTTGTAATGTGATTTGTTTATGTCAGAATTTTAACTTTCTGTCATGTTCGTATTTTAGAATTTAAAATGTTTATATTATAATTATTGTTTTTTAATCATAGATGAATATTATTTCTTTTATGAGACTTTGCATTTAATGAATATGATTTAAAATATCATAATTTCATCCTTTTATATGTCATAATTATGAGTTTTCATGCCATAATTGTGATTTACCAAAGCATGATTTTATTCTTACTGGATGTGGACTTCCATAGTAACTCAAATAGCTAATCACTTATTGTTTTCAAAAAGTGCAGCGACAGAAATATGATTCAAGATGGCAGAAACTGAAAATATTTATCAGGTCCGATAAAGATAACATTTAGATCATTCTGCCTGAATAAAAGCGCAAGGCTGTTAGTCCTTATGTGAAGCTCATTTCATCAGTGAATGATAATGAATGTATTGTGTGTGTGTTTTTTTTTTTTTTTAATTCATGGTACGTACTTGTTAGGTCATAGATGGACTGATTTCATGTCAGGGTGACAAGAATTAGCAGACTGTAGTCTTTTTTTATAGTCAAGTCTAAGTTTAATTTGATGTATTCTTTGACGTTTTGTCAGATTATGTTTATATGTACTCTAGGTTGACACCTAAAATGTAAACAAACAATAAAAATATATCATTATGTTGTATAAATGTTGCACTCGTCCAGTTCCTCTGCCCAGAGATTTGGTGGAATTTAGCCTTTTTTATGTTGATTCAAATGTATTTTCCAGTAATTTATAACAATAGAGCACATGAACATACACTCATCATCATTTCTTCATTTGGACACATGAAGGACAGCAGCTGTACAAGTAAATGTTTTAGTACTCTAGGAACGTCCACATGAATTAGACTATTTCTGCAGTTATGATGGAGAAATAATGTTATAATAGCTGTTTTGTCTTTAAGAACAAAGCAATACTGAGGTGCAAAGTAAAAAAAAAAAAAAGAAATCCACCATTGTTTTTTTGACATTAATTTTCTATAAGTGTGTGTGTGTGTGTGTGCATGTTTATGTGGTTTATGAGGACACAAATTTGTATAATGACATGGGTATGACAGAGGTATGACAATATGAAGGTGGTTTATGAGGACACTGCCTATGTCCCCGTAATTCAAAAGGCTTAAAAAACATACTAAATGGTGTTTTTTTCTAAAAATGCACAAAGTCTCCTGTGAGGGCTAAGTTTAGGTGTAGGGTTGGTGTAGGGCAATAGCACACACAGTTTGTTCAGTATAAAAACCATTACGCCTATGGAGAGTCCCCATAAACCACAAAAACCAACATGTGTGTGTGTGTGTGTGTGTGTGCGCGAGAGAGAGAATGTGTATGTGTGTATTTATTGTTGCGACCACCAGGTGGCAGCCGTGTACGAGTTTTGAAAGCCCACCTTCCTCTAACAGGTGAGTGCACTCATATGACACTCATATTATAATGCTTCTGAGAAATTCAAATGCGTCGTATTATGTGTTCTATAAGAACTGTAATCTATTTTAAGAAATAACATAACCGTAGACAGCAGGATTGTTGTAGTTTAGAGTTTACTCTGTCTGTGTTGAACCCATTTTGGCTCCGGTTGCCTTGACAGCAGGCCTCACTTTCCAGCACTGTGGAGAATCTTGAGAGAAGTAAATGTATTACTTTAGTATGAGTTGTTCATCTCTGTGCTGTTGTGTGAACTCGGAAATATAGAAATTAGAAGTTAAGTGCAAGCCTAGTCATGTTAACTAGTGGGAAAACTAGTTATGGGGTTGCAGGGGGCGTGGCCTTTTTTCTCCTCTCCTTCCTTTCTATCAAGCTACTGCCCTTACTCCAGTCCAGTAGGTGGCGGTAAATGCACCTTTAAGTTGGTTTGCCATCTGCCAATAAAATTAAAAGAAGAAGAAGGGGGTGTGGCCAAATGAAAGATGGCGGGAAATAAGTCTGCCTAGCCTTATAGTAGCTTTGCAAATTTTCACCGATATTAGTGCTAATAGAGCTTGTGTCAACTAATGTAGAGAATGACTCTGAATGAAGACTATGGTAAATCATCTGTGGTTTGCGTCATAAGTTTTGTGAAAGGTAAGCTATTTAAAGAAATCATAGGCTAGTCAGTATAAATGTCATTCTTAAACACTTACAGAGAAGAGTATTTGCCATCATAGCCTGCATTGTTTATTTGGTTTGGCTACTTCTGTATTTTGTTTCTGTTTAGACTGAATGTTAAAATACTGATTGACTTCCCACTGTACATTTGAAGGCAACACGTGTTCAATTGGTAAAGAGAAAGTGGATATACAGTATCTCACAGAAGTGAGTACACCCCTCACATTTTTGTAAATATTTTATTATATCTTTTCATGTGACAACACTGAAGAAATGACACTTTGCTACAATGTAAAGTAATGAGTGTACAGCTTGTATAACAGTGTAAATTTGCTGTCCCTTCAAAATAACTCAACACACAGCCATCAATGTCTAAACCGCTGGCCACAAAAGTGAGTATCAAATACCTCAAATTACGGTATTTAACTGTAAATTTAAGCAAAAAGTGTAAAACCTCAAATGTTATTACCGTATTTTTTACGGTATAATTCTGGCAACCACAGCTGCCGTTTTTTTAGCGTAAATTTTACGGATTTTTTTTTACAGTGTACTGTATGTTTATGCTTATTTATAGTTTGCTAAGGTTTTTACCTTGCCCATAAATATATATGTACAGGTGCATCTCAATAAATTAGAATGTCGTGAAAAAATTCATTTTTTCTTGTAAGTTATTTCAAAAAGTGAAACTTTCATATATTTTAGATTCATTGCATGTAAAGTAAAACTTTTAAGTTTTTTGTTTTAATTTTGATGATTAGAGCTTACAGCTCATGAAAGTCAAAAATCAGTATCTCAAAATATTAGTAATATTTACATTTGAGTTTCAATTAATGACCACCCCTACAGTATGAATTCTGGGTATCTCTTTCTTTGAAACCACAATAATGGAGAAGACTGCTGACTTGGCAATGATCCAAAAGACGAACATTGACGCCCTCCACAAAGAGGGTAAGTCGCAGAGGGTCATTACTGAAAGGGGTGGCTGTTTGCAGAGTGCTGTATCAAAGCATATTAAATGCAAAGTTGACGGGAAGGAAGAATTTTGGTAGGAAAAGGTGCACAAGCAACAGGGATGACTGCAAGCTTGAGAATACTGTCAAGCAAAGCTGATTCAAACACTTGTGAGAGCTTCACAAGGAGTAGACTGAAGCTGGAGTCAGTGCATCAAGAGTCACCACGCTCAGACGTCTTCAGGAAAAGGTCTACCAAGCCACTTCTGAACCAGAGACAACGTCAGAAGCGTCTTACCTGGGCTGTGGAGAAAAACAACTGGACTGTTGCTCAGTGGTCCAAAGTCCTCTTTTCAGATGAAAGTAAATTTTGCATTTCATTTGGAAATCAAGGTCCCAGAGTCTGGAGGAAGAGTGGAGAGGCACAGAATCCATGTTGCTTGAAGTCCAGTGTGAAGTTTCCACAGTCAGTGATGATTTGAGCTGCCATGTCATCTGCTGGTGTTGGTCCACTGTGTTTTCACATTCAACGCAGGCATCTACCAAGAAATTTTAGAGCACTTCATGCTTCCTTCTGCTGACAAGCTTTATGGAGATGCTGATTTCATTTTCCAGCAGGACTTGGCACCTGCCCACACTGCCAAAGGTACCAAAAGCTGGTTCAATGACCATGGTGTTACTGAGCTTGATTGGCCAGCAAACTCGCCTGACCTGAGGTAAAGAGAATCTATGGGGTATTGTCAAGAGGAAGATGAGACACCAGACCCAACAATGCAGATGACCTGAAGGCCGCTATTAAAGCAACCTGGGCTTCCATACCACCTCAGCAGTGCCACAAACGGATCACCTCCATGCCACGCCGAATTGAGGCAGTAATTAAAGCAAAAGGAGCCCCTACCAAGTATTGAGTACATATACAGTAAATGAACATACTTTCCAGAAGGCCAACAATTCACTAAAAATGATTTTATTAGTATGAAATAATAATTGTTCATTATTTCCATTACTTATGAAGTATTCTAATTTGTTGAGAGTGAATTGGTGGGTTTTTGTTAAATGTGAGCCTAAATCATCACAATTAAAAGAACCAAAGACTACTTCAGTCTGTGTGCATTGAATTTATTTAATACACGAGTTTCACAATTTGAGTTGAATTACTGAAATAAATGAACTTTTCCACGACATTCTAGTTTATTGAGATGCACCTGTATATGTAATAGTTAGCTACTTTAATTATGCAGATATAATTGAAAATAAATGAAAATTTAAATGAAAGAAGCTGAATGGCCGCCTAACACCATTGTTCTTGTTTGTTTATATATATTGTAACACACTTTATTTTAGGGTCTCTTAACTAGTTTCTTGTTAGCATGCATATTACTAGAATATTAGCTATTTATTAAGCACATATTAATGCCTTATTCTGCATCCCTAATCCTACCCAATATCTAAACTTAACAACTACCTTACAAACTATTAATAAGCAGCAAATTAGGAATTTATTGAGGGAAAAGTCGTAGTTAATAGTGAATAGGTGTTCATATTCTAAAGGGTTACCATATATATATATAGAGAGAGAGAGAGAGATAGATAGATCACAATGAAAATCACAATGAAACATAATAAAAACATGAGTTATCTGTTTTTGCAAATAAACTCTTCATATATATATATATATATATATATATATACATATATATATATATATATATATATATATATATATACATATATATATATATATATATATATATATATATATATATATATGTGTGTGTGTGTGTGTGTGTATAAACTTAAACCCTATCAGCTTCCTGTTTTCCAAATTTGGAACATGCAAAATGATTGACAGGCAGAGAGTGACTCAAAGTCTTCTGATTGGCTAAATGAAGTCTTTCCATAAAAAATGCTTACAGCAGCAGTTTTCAGTCTTTTGGATGCAACTGATCCCCAAATATGATCATGAGAGGCTGCATCCTAAAATCGATATATTTGCATGAATATCCAATTTATACTGTGAAAAATAATCAATTGTATTTTTTCTACTCATTATAATACAGTACTGTTAGATGTATTATGTATAGCCTAGTGATTTTTTAAATATTTTACCTTACATTTTTTATTTAATCTTATTTGTATTTATTTAGATTAATTAATTCATTTTGTTTTACTTTTTTTACATTAATATTATTTTTTTTTTTTAAACCTTTTCCACAGATCCCAGCTTAAACCCCCTGGTTTACAACACCTATAAGCGGTTTGACAGATTCTTATTTTACATTTTCTAAATAATTTTTGAGTGATTCTTTTTCGAACCGACACTGTGTTTCTTTGCATGTTGCTTTCTGGTCGCTAAGGTGTTCTTGGTGGTTGCTAGGGCGTTGCTAGGTGGTTGCTTGCTGACTCAAGTCAAAAGATCCCTCCCCTCGGATATGGATAATTTCTCATTCACTACTTCGTACATTTTTCATCTACCAGGCAAAAATCATGAGGCTGATCACCTTAAAATCATGTCATTTCAACAAATTATGAAACGAATTATGGCTGCTTTATTATTCAAATCCCTATATGCCCAATTGTGAGCAATATAGTAAGTAGTTTGGGGGAAGTCGTGGCCTAATGGTTAGAGAGTCGGACTTGTAATCCGAAGGTTGCGGGTTCGAGTCTCCGGCCGGCAGGAATTGTAGGTGGGGGGAGTGAATGTGCAGCATAAAATGGCCCGGGTGTATGTTCACTGCTCCGGGTGTATGTTCACGGTGTGTGTGTGTTCACTGCTGTGTGTGTGCACGTTGGATGGGTTAAATGCAGAGCACGAATTCTGAGTATGGGTCACCATACTTGGCTGAATGTCACTTCACTTCACTTCATGTAATAGAATAGTGATACTTTGCCTTAGCTAACAGGATACTGCAAAATAAAAGAAAAACACTGAAAGTGAAATAATAATCTATATATATACTCGTTTGAGTCTGGTAAAAAAAAAAAAAAGTTAATATTTGAGGTTCAGCTGAACTGTCCACTCATTGTGTAACTTAGAATCAACAGCGATGGCATCATAGAAATGCCATACTGTAGTATTTTGATCAAAATGATTACCAAATTCATATTCCCTGTCATGTGACTCTATAGGGGAATTATATCACATCACATTAACAGACATACACACAGTGCATTTAGATCAATCTACACTGGTAAACGCGCACACACACGCGAGCGCGCACGCTCCCTTCACCGCCCCCTTCTCTCTCCGTCTCTCTCTCCCTTCGTTCTCCTCTTCTTCATCACTCTTGTTTTACGCGTGTGTGATATGTGATGTGATACACGGGCTGTAATCATCCCAATGGCTCTCGTCGACCATGGACGATGAGTTTGTTTCGGGTTTTCCATTCGCATCACGGGAATATCGCTCCAGCGTCGACGCAGTCCATGAGCACAAGGGGTTTTTCGCTTCCTATGACTGCTGAAGGATATTTCTGCATGTCGAGAGACTGAAGAGACACGGAGAGCACGTTCAATGCCGTTGGAACATGTCATATGTTCCCTTTCAAGGTAAGAGGACTGATGGATTTCTGCTGCATCCCCCGTGTTCCTCCCTCAGCGTCCTCCTGCGCTAGAGTACCACTGATGCTGCTGCTGCTGATGCAGGTGGAGGACTGCTGTCATTTTATCACTCCAAGTCAGGCAGTTTCTGTGTGCTCGTGAGGGAAAGAGACCCTTCTGCCCCCTCATGGCGTTTTACAATCTGTTTAAGTACCTGCAACCCGTGCAGGGTCTCTATTGCAAGTGCATCCCACTGCATGGATCTCACTGGTTAGAGGAATTATCTCGAACTGTGTGTGTGTGTGTGTGTGTGTGTGTGTGTGTGTGTGTGTGTGAAATGGCTCAGATGCTCAGTACCAGAAATGTTCTTTCATTTGGACACACTTTGTGTCTGTGCTCTGAGTTTTGTAAAGTAGTTGAGTGGGAGATGTCACCGCTTTGGGGGGGAATGCGCTTAAAACCATTGCTTCTGTTTGCAAGGGTGCATCTGTGACTAAACCGCAATAGAAGGTCAATACTTCAACGGTCACTTAATAGTTTTTAAATAGTGTATAGCTGTTTTGTACACTTGAGTGGAGGGCGCTGATTATTCATTTGTCATTGTTAATTCATTTAATATTAATAGTCGCTTAAGTGGTTTTGCATTTGGATATTTTATGAACTTAATATTTTGTTGAATAATGTCAGTTCAGCTCTTGTAGCCTATATGAGCACAGCAGGTTATGCTATTTCGTAATGTTTTTAAGGACAGCATGAATGCTTGCTTTGAACACTTACACTATATGATGTGATGAAATGGGGAAAGATGACTAACTGGGTTGAGCACTTGCGACTGACCTCTGTCGGTTCAAAGTCAAAGCCTGAAAAGTCATTTTTAAGAATACATGTCTGATTTCCACCTAATTTGTTTGGCAAAGACACCTTCCTTATGTTTTTTTTCCTCCTGATTTTTGAGTAGAAAAAAACTCCATAAACTGTTTTGAAAGTTATGAGTTGTAAAAATCGTGATTTTTAAGACCTTTACAGTGTGCCATTGTAAAGATGAATCACTCACAGCCTCTTTTTCAGCCGCGTTAAATTCAATACGGCGTCTTACCTGACTATGAAAGTCGACTATTAAAATGATCGTTGTCTAAAAAATGTAACTTATCATAGGCTAACTGTCCAAACAGTCTCATAATGTTAAAGGAATAGGCTACTACAGAGCTGACTTTAATAATTTGCTGTCTGTTATTAATGTCCACAGACATAGGCCTATTGAAGTGTGCCACTGCATCTTCACAATATGGACAATGTATATTTTGCTGTAAAGATTATCATAGATTCTGTAAAAGAGGAAAAAGGAACACCAGTTTCTTGATTAACCAGAAATTTAATTTCATTTTTGTGCTTTTAAGATAAAGGTTTATTCGAAATAGATTATAACACACACATTTTAAAAAAAGTATATCAAATAATGGTGTTGTAGTCTTTACAAACATTACAGAATAATTAGTGGAAAATATCTGTTGAGTGGAATGAAGATCAGAAAAGGCAGTTCACTACATGTACACTATTTACTATATTTTAAAACCTTTATGTCTGTAATAGCGTTTGATGGATTGAGGAAGTTCTTTCCAGTTTGTGTGTAATATATATCAGGCATTGAGTAAACGGACTGTGAGTGGGACTAGTCAAAGTTCAGCAAACCTTTATTTGTGTATTTGCATTCTCATTAGCATAGTCATGATATTGGGCAGAAACCTCATGAATAAGCACAGCAGATGCAGAGCTTATTATTGACATTTGGAGCTCTTTGATTTCTCCTTCAGGGCTGTTTCAGCTACTTTACTAATATGATGTCCGCCGAATTTGGCATTAGCATGTTGCTAAGCTAATTCTGCAATACTCTAAGCACAAATATACACCGTATACACTAAAATATCAGGGTAAATAGTTGATTCCAATTGGATTCTGTGTTATTCTTCAGTACTGAATGAAATAGTACAATAGAAGTTTCAAAATGTATCAGGATGATGCCCTAAAATGCAGGCTAGGTAGTTCACTATGTTTTGACACAGGGCTTCTGACTCACTTTAACCGCAGAAGTGCAGAATAAATCAAGTTCACTATACTCTGGGGTTTTAATATTCACACCAGGACCACATAAGAAGCCTGCAAGTGTCCCCTTATTATAAAGTCAGCCTTATAGTAATTTAATTATGCTCAAATGTTTAGCCTACAGGATGACTGAACGGACTTCTGTTGAAATGATGATCTCTCTATTTTGATTGGTTGTAACTATTCATGTTGCCAGAGGGTCATTTAGGGCCAGAAAAGCAAAAGGCAGTAGCCAATGATACTTCATTTGACAGCCATTTTCAGTGCTACATTTTTTACTAAAGGGGTTTATAGTAAACATACACAACTGCTTAAATATTTGGGATAGTAAGATTTTTATCTTAATAAATTATAAAGAATGTTTTTATTCAGCAAGGATGCATTAAATGAATGACAATAAAGACAATAATAATTCTACAAAAGGTTTCTATTTCAAATAAAATGCTGTTTTTAACTTTCTATTCATTAGAGAATCATAAAAAATGTTTTACGGTTTCCACAAAAATATTAAGCAGCACAGCTGTTTTCAACATTGATGATAACCAAAAATGTTTTTTGAGCAGCATATTAGAAGGATTTCTGAAGGATCCTGTGACACTGAAGACTGGAGAAATGATGCTGAAAATTCAGCTTTGACATCACAGGAATAAATTAAATTTTAAAGTGGATAAAAATATAGTTCTATTAAATTGTAATATTAAAATATTAGTACTTTACTGTATTTTCGTCAAATAAATGCAGCCTTGGTGAGAATAAGAGACTTCTTTCAAAAACGACTGTACAGTATATGCCTAAACATTGTGCGATGAATTAATGATATTTTAAGAATCTTGCATTTGAAAAGTGAAACTACATTATCAATGCTCTGCACATTGTAATGAGAATAAATGCAGTGAACGAAACATGCTAATTAGTGGTTTTTGCTAAGACAAGCATAATTTTTTATCGCCGCTCATACTCAGGGTTAGGGATTTGAACATATTAAACTTATTAAACTTCAGTGAATAACTCATCTTGTGGTCATGAGGTTGTTGAGAAGAGGTGTGCTATTACTTTTATGATGTGCAATCTCTCACGGACAGTTTTTACTCTAGAATATCATAGAGGGGGTGCAACCATATAGCAATGTGCTAAAAACACTCAGAACATGTTAGCAACTGCATAGAAGTGACGTGGCAACCACCCACAACAGCCTAGCATTGCAGCGTGACTTTTGCACTGGTAAGCACCACTCACGTTTTGTTCAGAAAATGTGAAAATCTAGTTGTTTGCATTGTTTTAATGCAGTTAAGCAAAGAACGGAATTGTATCCAGAGGCAGATTACTCCTGTAAATTCTGTCAATGATTCAGATGTCACTGTTGTCATACGTTCTAACCTGTTATCACACTTTCCCCCTCTTTACCAGCATTAAGGAAGCTATTTTTAAACTGTACAGTTTAATGCAGACTAAACTGTAGTTTAGTACAGTCAAATCACTCTTTTAAATGAATGCAATAGAAGAGCTATTTCGGCTTCCTCAAAGAACCTTTTAGTAAACAGTCTTTTTTTTTTTTTTCTAACGTGAAGAATATTTTAATATTATAAAAAAATTCCACTATAAAGAACCTTTGTGCAATAGATATGTTGGATGTTAAAGCTTCTTTATGGAACCATAAATGCCAAGAAAGAACCTTTATTTTTAAGAGTGTAACTGCTTGAATCAGAATACAGGAATTTATATAAGCCATTGTGACAAACAGTATCATTTTATCATATATTTCATGTATTTCACTTCACAAGAGAAGATGCAGGAGTTATATTTGATGCAGTGAACCGCCTTAAACGAACTGATTCACTAAAACCAATCAGATTTTCTAATGCTGCATATGTGACATAGTTGTGGAAAATGTAGCTTATTTATAGAAAAAAAACTAGACTTATGAAATCAGCTAAGCTACTTTTAAAAAAAAGTAATGGTTCCAAAAGTTTGTTTTTGCAATGTTACCATAGAAGAAGCATTTTTGGTTCCCCAAAGAACTTTTCACTATATTATAGTGTCACACTATTGAAAAATGTCTGTAGTTAAGTTAGTTGCATCGCTACTTTTAGTTCTTCACACTGTTCTTTACATAATGTAGGCCTGCTATATGAGTAATACCTTGAACTTTTTTCCATTAACTAGCCTGCAAGGGATTTGAACTTTTCCTCTGTGTCAAATTACATGCCGATGTAGCAGCTTATGATATAATTGCGTTGAAATGAATATAGAGTAATATGAAACTTACACAGTGGCACCTTACACAGAGGAGTTATTCGTGCCGCGTGAAGCCAGCGGATGTGAGTCCATGCGTTAGTTCTCACTCGAGATGGCCATCAGTTAGAGTTATATTTAAAGCTCTTATACTGAGAGCATCGGCCAGCTGACACTGTTAAACTACAGCTGTGCCTCAGCAACTTTTAGTGAAGAAGAACGGACCATCCGGTTGCAATTCTCCAGATACAAAACATGATGGACAGAATGTAGAGTTTAGTTTTTCAAATTCAAATTTAGGCTTTCACTCTTTTTCTGATGTTTTTCCACTGCTTTCTGACAGGGTGTAAAACCGAAAACATACAGCATGCAAGTACTATATGCGAATGCAAATGAGAAATTTGGTGCAAAACATCTACCTTTATATTGAACTTAATTTTACAAAGTAACTGCTGCAATTAGAATAAAGGATTTTAACTAAGATGAACACATATAGCGACAAGTGATTTGTAAGGGAAGAAATGGAAGCTTGTTTTTCATCATGCAATACACATATTAAAAGGTTAATTCTGACTTTTTTATCACACAAATCAGTTTATTCCTCACAACTGTGAGATTTAAACTCAATTGTGCGAATTGAGAATTAAACAAAAAAAACGGAGAAAAAAAAAACGACAGTAATCTCGTTATTGTGTGAAAAGTCCAATTTGTGAGAACTTGAAATTACGAGGAACAAAAATCTGAATTGTGAGATAAAACCTTAATGTCGATTTATAACTCGCAGTTCTGAGGAAAAAAGTCAGATTTGCAAGATGCAAACTCACAATTACAAGTTTATATCTAAAGGTCTTTGCACACTGATTCCGAAATTCTCGTCCAAAATTTTGCACGGTAAAATATAAATACGACCTCACTGCCTCCAAAATTTTTGTCCATTATAAAAAAATTCGGACCAGGTTCGATTTTCTGTGTTTTCGCATCCGTAGCAAGCATTTTGATAGGAAAGGATGATGGATGACGAAAAAAACTCAGACTCAGTGTGCAAGGACCTTTATAGTTGTGAGATATAAACTTGCAATTATGAAAAATAAAGTCCAAATTGTGATACATAAACTCACAATTGTTAAGAAAAAATTTGAATTGTGAAATATAAAGTTGCAATTATTATTTGGCTTGCATAGATGGAGGAGTCTTATTTGATCAGTGGATATTTTATTTAGACGAAGCATCTGAAAGAAACCGATTCACTAGGATTTCCTAATGCTGCATACATATTTGTGGAAAAAACTGTTTCTGTAAAAGCTCTGCTATAATGAAAACAGCTGAGCTAGTGTCATGCTAACATTTTAGTTTTTCATACACAGGTTTGTTCGCACACTTTTTCACTTGCTTTCAGATAGTATGTAAGGCCTAAACCACACACCATGCAAGTAATTGAATGCAAATGCTACCAGCTATGATATAATGCAAATGCTGTAATTACAAATATGTTAATTTTCTGAGAAAAGCTCATGCACCATTTGTTTGCAGATGCCTCTTGGTTTATATTATCTAATTCAGTGACATTCAGGCATTCTAAGTGTCTGAATACTTCGTTTTTTGCAGAGCATTTCAGAGCAGCAGATACTGTGTAAATCATTCATTTTTTGCAGCCTTAGCACCAGTGATGAGGAGCATTAGCACACAGAGACAGATGACAGATGCAGTAAGTAGGTGGAGTGTGGCAGACTGCCTGTTTCAGGACTCCATGGCTCACGCTCTCGCTTACTGATGCAGTGATAAAGAATGAAGCTTACTGTAATTGACTGTAATCAACTCTATACATACACACAGCCAGGCCAGTACAGAGCCAATGGACCCTGCCACAGAAACATTTCATTACAGCAATGATGGACTGCTTATGAAACGTTTAATGTGTTTGAATCAATATGTATGCATGCTATGAAGTGTGTTTTGATGAATAGGTAAAAGAACACATTCATCTTTCATAAAATACAAATATGTATATTTAAAGACCTACTTGTGCTGTGTGAAGAAATAGTAGGTTTGATGTTATAAAGACAACATATTAAAATATTAAATAATTGTATTTATTATAATTAGCGTTGTGTTTTGTACTAAAGGCTAAAAAATATGATCTGTAAATATTACTATTAGATATGTACTTGAAGAAAAACATTTTCATTTCCATTCAAATTTATTTATAGACTGCTTAGAAATAAGAAATAAAATACAGTGAGGAAAAAAATGATTTGATCCTCTGCTGATTTTGTACGTTTGCCCACTGACAAAGAAATGATCAGTCTATAATTTTAATGGTAGGTTTATTTTAACAGTGAGAGACAGAATAATAATAAAAAAATCCAGAAATACGCATTTCAAAAAAGTTATAAATTGATTTGCATTTTAATGAGTGAAATAAGTATTTGATCCCTTATCACTCAGCAAGATTTCTGGCTCCCAGGTGTCTTTTATACAGGTTAGGAGCTGAGATTAGGAACACACTCTTAAAGGGAGTGCTCCTAATCTCAGTTTGTTACCTGTATAAAAGACACCTGTCCACAGAAGCAATCAATCAATCAGATTCCAAACTCTCCACCATGGCCAAGACCAAAGAGCTGTCCAAGGATGTCAGGGACAAGATTGTAGACATACACAAGGCTGGAATTGGCTACAAGACCATCACCAAGCAGCTTGGTGAGAAGGTGACAACAGTTGGTGCGATTCTTCGCAAATGGAAGAAACACAAAATAACTGTCAATCTCCCTCGGACTGGGGCTCCATGCAAGACCTCACCTCGTGGAGTTTCAATGATCATGAGAACGGTGAGGAATCAGCCCAGAACTACGGGAGGATCTTGTCAATGATCTCAAGGCAACTGGGACCATAGTCACCAAGAAAACAATTGGTAACACACTACAAGGTCCCGCTGCTCAAGAAATGTTTACACATGCAAGGAATTTGTTATAGTGACAGAAGGGGAAAGGGGAAGTGGTGTGTGGCCAAGTATGGTGACCCATACTCGGAATTTGTGCTCTGCATTTAACCCATCCAAGTGTACACACACAGTAGTGAACATATACCCAGAACAGTGGGCATCCAATGCTGCGGCGCCCGGGGAGCAGTTGGGGGTTTGGTGCCTTGCTTAAGGGTCTCACCTCAGTCGTGGTATTGAGGGTGGAGAGAGTGTTGGTTATTCGCTCCCCCCACCTACAATCCCTGCCGGACCTGAGACTCGAACCCACGAACTTAAGGTTACAAGTCCAACTCTCTATCTATTAGGCCACGACTGCCCAGAAAAAGATTGCACAGCTCCCCAGTGCAACAGAAAGACAGCAACAGGACAGGACAAAGATATAAAATAATAATATACAAATAGGCAATGTACAAAACAGCAAAAACTCAATATATAATGTAGACAATTATGTGTGTACACGTCTGATATGTGCAAATTTGAAATGTACAAGCCCGTCTGAAGTTTGCCAATGATTCAGAGGAGAACTGGGTGAAAGTGTTGTGGTCAGATGAGACCAAAATCGAGCTCTTTGACATCAACTCAACTCGCCATGTTTGGAGGAGGAGGAATGCTGCCTATGAGCCCAAGAACATCATCCCCATCGTCAAACATGGAGATGACAACATTATGTACCGTCAGGGCCAGGGCATTGAAAATGGGTCATGGATGGGTATTCCAGCAGGACAATGACTCAAAACACACAGCCAAGGCAACAAAGAAGTGGCTCAAGAAGAAGCACATTAAGGTCCTGGAGTGCCTAACCAGTCTCCACACCAGAATCTGTGGAGGGAGCTGAAGGTTCGAGTTGCCAAACGTCAGCCTCGAAACCTTAATGACTTGGAGAGGATCAAAGAGGAGTGGGACAAAATCCCTCCTGAGATGTGTTCAAACCTGGTGGCCAACTACAAGAAACGTCTGACCTCTGTGATTGCCAACAAGGGTCTTGCCACCAAATACTAAGTCATGTTTTGCGAAGGGGTCAAATACTTATTTCGCTCATTAAAATGCAAATCAATTAAACCATTAAAATTATAGACTGATAATTTCTTTGTCAGTGGGCAAACGTACAAAATCAGCAGGGGATTAAATATTTTTTTCCCTCACTCTAGATTTTGTTTAATTTAAAATACTGTTAAAACTATATATATCTTAATCGAATTAAAAGAAAATGGTAAGTTTGATGATATAAAGACATTGAAATATTAAATAATTGGCATTTATGTTGTACTAAAGCAATTTAGTACATTTAGTACTATTAAAACATTGTGTGTAAAATATTTCTGTGCTGTTAGTATAAACCTAAAGAGAGAGATTTTAATTTCCATTCAACACTTGTAAATAAGAATAATTTACTGGGAATATTAAGAAATTAAAATATTTAGTATTATTTGTTATTAAATAATTACTGTGAAAACTATGGCTCTCAATAAAATAAAAAAAAATGTAAATGTGATTTTATAAAGACATTTAAATATTAAATAACTGGTATTTATGTTGTAATTGTACTAAATACAAAGAAAATTATTAAAATATTATGTAAGATATGTTCTGTACGGTTTTTAAATATTATTTATTATAATATTTTATTCATTTAATTGTATTATAATTTATTTATCTGCAGCAAGTTTCTAAAGTGTATTACTTTGTGACAAGAGTTTGTTCAAATCCGTAACCCTAAGTGTAATCGATAATAATAGGAATGCTTTTAATCTTGAAGACTAAAACCCTGTGTGTTTTCATGAGATCTGAATAAATAAAGATCATGGGAATTGTGCATTAATATTACAGGGCTACATTAGTGCCGTGATAGAGCTCTGTATCCACAGAGCTGAATTTCTTTTATAAGAAGACTCGCATAGCTCTAATTTATGTCAAATTTCCATATTTTCATCAAAACACTCAGGTGCATTGGGAGTGGAAAGATATTAGAAACATTCATTATCCTTTGAATATTATCTTAAAGAAATAATCAAATTTGTAGCCATGAGGGTTTTTTAACAGACTTTCTTTATAATGACAATTCAGTCAAACATGTTTGCAGTTACCAAGATCAATTGAATTCTATCCCTAATATCCAAATAATTTATGTTGCATTGTTTATTTGCATTTCAACTACAATGTAGTTTGAGTTTGAGTTTGTTTCCATAAAAATGTTTCTTTAAATAATGCATGCATAAAGTTGTGTTTAAAACCACTAATGTGATGCCTTTAAATGAGTTCAGGAAGGATAATAAGCGTACAAGATCCATCAGTAAAGCACTGGGGCTCTTTGCACAGACTGTGCTATTGCATGTCTGCAACTCTGCATTTAAAAATCATTTGATATTGAGGTTTCTCTCCTCACACTTTCATGCCAGATTTTCATTCATATTTTTCTGATACACTCAGGCTGGTGAAGATTTACGTAGCACTTTATCTTTCGGTTCATTTAAATGATCAATTATCAGTTTTCTTTTTAAAGGGGTCATATGATGCTTTTTTAAAGATCATTATTTTGTGTATTTGGTGTAACAGAATATGTTGACATGCTTTTATGTTCAAAAATATTATTTTTCAAATACTGTACATTATTGTAGTTCCTCTATGCCCCGCCTCTCTCAAATGCGTCGTTTTCTACCCAGCCCCTCCTTCTGACAAGCGCAGTCTGCTCTGATTGGGCAGCTGACACAGTGCATTGTGATTGGCCGAACACCACAAGTACGCATCGGAAATGTAACACCCCTTACCATAATCGTGAGCTTCAGCTTTCAAAATAAATATAAAGACAGTTAATAATTTCCTTAGTTTTACCATCTGTTCAAGCCGAAAGTGGACCAAAGTCGCGTGACAGACACAGTGATGATGCTCGTATGTATTTGCAGAACACAAGCCATGGGTAAGACAGTTGACTCCACTGTGATGTGACCCTGTCTCTCTCACACACACACACACACACACAACGCGTTACTCTACACTGTGCATAAGTCTGTATTTGAACAGTCAATAGCAAATACTTAATAACAAAACATACTTACAGTTGCTGATTCTGAAGCGCCAGATTGTCATAGCAAAGTCGGAATTGACCCTTTTTTTTTTTTTTTTTTTTAGAAATAGCCTTTGTGCACAGCCAGCCTTGTACTCTCCTAGGTTCACAAAACGGTCATCCATAAAATGCGTTGCACAAATTCGAACATTTGGGTTGTGCTGTTCTGTTGTAAACAAATCTTAAACAGTGATTCCTAATTGCATCTACTTTCAGAAGACCAAATAAAGTGCTTTAGCTTTCACATAGAAACACACAGCGTCTCCCTGACATGGCTGCATCAACACTACTGCGGTTACTGAAACCACACCTTCTTTCTCTGGGTGAACATTTGGGCGTCATTACGCGAATATTTCCACATCGTGATGTGGGGGCGTTTGAATGAGCCGTTTTAGCCCGGTCTGGATCAGGCTTCTGTTTTAGATCCTTTTGTGGGAGACTTTGAGCTTTGTAACTCTGCAGATCGTATACATGCACAAACAGCTACATAACACACTAAAGAAAAGGAAAACAAGAAATCACATCATATGACCCCTTTAAAACATGCTTTAAACAAGCTTTGAGCTACACAAAGGTTAAAAAATGCTCTAAAGTTGTCCAAAAGCTATATTTAAAGTCTTCTGAAGCCATACAACACCAGGCCAAAATTCCAGTCATTATTCACAGGCATTTAAATGTTTTCACATTAAAGCTGGTTAGAGATAATGGTAACAGCGTCTGGAAGCAGTGTTTATGATTGTTTAGTGGGCTTCTCTCAAAAGCTCTGGGTTTGAGATTGAAGTGAGTTACAGTGGAGGGCATGTGTCTTTTCCAGTTGCAACTCAACATGGCAATAACCCTTGAGGTTGTGCTTGTGCTCTTGCTTATCAAGTAACATGATGACATCCCTCCCTCGAGTGGAAGCTGTGCTGTGTGAAGCTGCGTTCACAAACTAGTTGAGTAGTCCAGGGATTTTCACACTTTTTGGATCCAAGGACCATCTAATGGTCCCCCTTCATAAAATAAATATAAAAGTAGCAATGTATTTTAAGACATATTTATACTATTTGAGAAAGACAATAAGTATTGTTTAATAAAAAATATTTTTTTATAATTAATTATATTTTAATTATATAATATTTTCTATACTGTTAGATATAATTACTGTATAACTACTATAACTCTAAACTGTAATAAACTGTGTGTGTGTGTGTGTGTGTGTGTATATATATATATACACATATATTATTAACTACAAGCAGATTGTTTTTTTCCACTTGTAGGGTTAAAATAGTGTCTGTCTGTCAATAGATAAAAAAAACTCAGTAATCTCATGATTTCTGAAGAATGATTGGAACATTTATTCATTTATTTATTAGAGTGTTATTAGAGACATTTTCTGTAGAACCACTATTTGTGGCTCCCAGGATTTCAAAACCCTGGACTAATTGTTTATTGAACTAGTTTTAGTGTTTTATTTTAGTTTTTCTTTAGTTGTTAGGGAGTTTGAATGGAAAAGCTCATCTGGAGAAGTTGTCTTTACCCATCTGTTTTTTGTTTTTTTTGTTTTTGGCCATTACATCACATCTTTTTGACCCTATTGTGTTTTTAAGACACCATGGCAGGTTAAAAATACTTCAGTTTTTCAAAATAAGTTGAGAGTCGAGACCCTGCATTCTGAAACCCATCCAGTTGTTTCTAAACACAAGAACACTTCTTATGTGACCGACTCCTAAGAAACCTGTCTGAATGGAGTCAGGTAAACCAGAAACCAGCTTAATTAAACAAAGCTTGCTGATTGGTAGTCATTCAGGCAACCCACAGACTAGTCGATTATGAAAACATAGTTTTGCACATCCCTAAATGCACATATAAACTGGAGGTGTTGCTATTAGCATAAGGTTATGGATTCAAAACAGGCATTGGTTCTATGCAAATCCATATATGAGAAGTGTGTTTTTTGAGTTTTGTCTTTAAATGCTTCCCACGTGGAGCTGCTGAAGTCTTTGCAGGATAAGCAGCTCTTGAAGGTGAGCTTTGGAAATGAGTTTGATGAAGGAGTCTATTGTGCGAATTTTAATATCAGCCTGTGTTCGCTCCCCACTGACAGCACATTAGAGTCGTGTAGCTGTAAGCTGTCTTCTGCACGTCTCGGGGTTCATTTTCACGCTGTCTTACGGCCCTTTTGCGGGATGACCTAGGTTTAGCTGGAGAGGATATCTGCGTTTCGTTACTTATATGCAATAACATGCTCCACATACACGCGCTGTCTCTAATAAACCCTCTTTTTTCTCCTTTCTCTGCCCTTCGCACTTGATTTAACTCTTTTTCACGCTCTCGGGCCGCATTTTATGCTCATAATCTGCTGTACTCGATGTCCTCGGTCTGTAGATCAGTGAGCATCCAGGCTTCTGCTGTATAGGCCACCTGCTCATCTCTGTCTGGGTCCGAAGGTGTTACCGGGACGGCACACTGTCACACAGATCAGGCAGGTAAACACATGCTGTGTTGCATGAAAAGTGGGCCAGCACGTGCCTGTGTCTCTGCTGTATAGTGTCCTTACTGGACCTCAACAGAGTCTCTTCATTAGACACTGAAAAAAAGTGGTGTGATATTTACTTTTTGCACAATTTGCACTCAGAAATTGCTGGTAAGTTTAGCAAATAATTACAAAGAAATGGCTAGTAAAATATTGGATTAAACATGAAATTTTTAAGTAGGAAGACTGAAATAGTATTTTCTTGTAAAGCATTCTTGAAAAATCAGTTTTACAGTGTATTTCAAGTCAGCTCAGAAGTTTGAAGTATGAAAATGATTTTGTACAGTTTTAGGGTAGTGATCGCAGAGGTCAGATGATCATAAAATGTTGAGATATTTCTATTATTAGTTTTATAGTAGAAGGTAGTTTGATAGTAGGAAGACTGGTTCCTTCGAGATTTTCATATGGGGTTTTATAATGGGGCTTTTCAATTTGTTAGTAAAATAAAGCTTTTTGTAAACTTAAAGAGATAGTTCAACCAAAAATGAAAATTTTGTCATTAATTACTCACCCTCATGCCATTCCAAACCCGTAAGACCTTCGCTCATCTTCGGAACACAAATTAAGATATTTTTGATGAATTCCGAGAACTCTCTGACCCTCCCATTGACAGCAAGGGTCCTACCATGATCAAGGTCCAGAAACATAGCAAGGACATCGTTAAAATAATCCATGTGACATCAGTGGTTCAACTGTAATTTTCGAAGCTACAAGAATACTTTTTGTGCTCAAAGAAAACAAAAATAAAGACTTTATTCAACAATTCATCCAATGCTATCTCTCGACCAATTCGTACATATTTTACGAGGTGGGTAATTCGTACGAATTCAACTCGTAAAATTTTGAAAAAATCGTATGAATTTGTACGAGTGAGGTCGTACAAATTAGCCACCTCGTAAAATATGTACGAATTGCCGTGAGATAGGGCTGATTCATCTCCTCCGCATGGTGCCATTTTGGAGAGTATCCACTGAACGTAAACAACGTATGCTGTTCTGTTGTTTACGTTCAGATCAAAGCACGCGCATACGTCGTGATACTCTCCAAAATGGCGCCAGGGTGACAAAGAGGAGACAAATTGTTGAATAAAGTTATTTTTGTTTTCTTTGCGCACAAAAAGTGTTCTCGTAGCTTCGTAAAATTACTGTTGTCACATGGATTATTATAACAATGTCTTTCTACGAAAACTACGTTTCTGGACCTTGATCGTGGTAGGATCCTTGCTGTCTATGGGAGGGTCAGAGAGCTCACGGAATTCATCAAAAATATCTTAATTTGTGTTCCGAAGATGAACGAAGGTTTTACTGGTTTGGAAAGGCAGGAGGGTGAGTAATTGATGACAGAATTTTCAGATTTGGGTCTTGTTGTTGTGGATGGTCTTAAAACAGGTCTATTCATTTATACTGTTATCAGCACATGTTGAAGTGTAGTCGTCTCTTGTCTCTTGAGAATATGTGCTGTTAATGCAGCGTTAGAAAACTCCATCAGTTTTTTTTACTTTCACTTTCTGTATGACTGAAGTTAAGTCGTTCACCGGCATAACAAGTTAGCACGTTGCTTTTGTGATATCCATTGGCTCGCTTTCATGGTTTAAAACAGAAATATTTCCAATATTGCGACATAACTGCAACCCCCCATGCATATGTATCTTAAACGCAGGTATATATGAAAGAGGAATCAAATCGGTATGCCGTGCTGTCTGAAACACGTCTCTATGCTTGTGCGTGCTTTAGGCTTATACTTTAACAAACTTTAACGTTAGCTGATTTTAGCCTTGCTGAAACACAAGATGTCATTAAAGTTCTGCTTGAGCAGATGAAAATTGTAACTTAATGAAAGTATGACAACCAGAAAATGAACATTTTCGTCTTCGGTGGGATTGGGGTTGAATGCTTAGGGACATTTGGCTCTGTTTTGGTGGGGTTTAGAAAATAGAATAAAATAAATTCCATTGCCCATCCTCTCAGGATACCTGGAATCAGTGTAAACAGTACCACAGACACATTGTTTTTAAATTTTTGTAGCATAAACACCATCAAACTGATGAAAGCTTCAGATCTTCCAATGTTTCTCTATGGCGCTGAAACTCAAATATGTCCGAGTTCCAGTACCCGTGCAACTGACACTCAACTGCCATTGGCTCATCTGCGTTCAAGGGGAGGGACTTGTAGGTCAATATAGGACCTCCGATAGGTCAATTAATCAAAAGTGAGAGATTTATAATGTTTCAAAGATTTTTATTTCTAATAAATGCTGATCTTTTTTAACTTTCTATTTATCAAAGAAAAAAAATAATATTCATAATATGAAAAAAAATAGTTTTCATCATTAATAATAATAATAAATGTTTTTTGAGCAGCAAATCGGCATATTAGAATGATTTCTGAAGGCTCATGTGACACTGAAGACTGGAGTAATGATGCTGAAAATTCAGCTTTGCATCACAAATAAATTCAAATAGAAAACAGTTGTTTAGAATATTATATTATATAAAATTAATATTTCATAATATTACTGTATTTTATCAAATAAATGCAGTTTTGGAGACAATAAGATGCTACTTACCATAATAAAATCTTACTGACCCCAACTTTTGAATGTTCATTTACATATTAATAATAGAGTTGATTTCCAATAGCATTTTAGCAGCATTACAGGAGTGACTAGCAGGTTTAATCTGCTGTTCTCCCTTCTGTTGCTTCTCAAAAAAGTTCTGTCCATCTGCCAGCGCAAGTGCTGCGTGCGTCTGCGCTGCGATGGTAGCGCAGGTATGAATGTTAGCGACATTCCACAGGGTAATAATACAATGACACAGTTCTCAGTCTATCTCTGGATTGAGGACGGATCACTATAATTATGCTTCATCTCTCAGGACCCAAATCACGGCCCGTTTACTCTCAGCGGAGTGACCCACACGCATGAAGACATATAAAGGAATACACTAAGGAGCAATGCAAGAAAGTGCACACACACACACACACGAATGATGGCTGTGTCACGTGTTTTGCAGACACAGATGGGAAATATTGTTGCCCCAGACTGTCAGTGATTTATTCAGCATGTGGAATATTCTAGTGAAAGGAAAATACGGTACAATACAAATATGCAAACTTCATTGAGGCACTGCCGCACCTCGTACTTGTTTTGACAGTTTCTCCGGAGGTAAATGTAAAATAGATACAGGAGGACAGGACGGCTGTGTTCAGAATGGAACGATAGCTTACTAAATGTGCTGTATACTGGCAAATATTTAAAAAAATAGTATGTGAAATATACAACAATTAACGTTTCAGACGTTTGTATGCTGCTTTGTTGTCACATGGCCTCATCTTGTTGCATGTACTGTATAATTCAGCGAGTGGAGTTCAATTGACTTGAAAATAAATATGAGCATTTTTATCTAAATTACCTTAAAGGGATAGTTCACCCAATAATTGTTGTTTCAGACCTGAATCAATTTCATTCTTCTATTGAACACAGAAGAAATTAATTTGAAGAATGTTGATAACCAAATGGTTCCTGGTGGCCATTGAATCAAAGATACAATGGAAGTCAATGGTTACCAGCAACTGCTTGGTCGCCAACATTCTTTCAAATAAAGGTTATGTTCAAAACATGAAAGAAATTCATGCAGGTTTGGAGCAACATGAGGTAAGTATATGACACAACACAACTATCCCTTTAACTCTGGACAATTTTGTCAAGGAAGAGATTGAGTGGATTTTAATTTTATAATAGATGTTTTATCATTGCTTGATTGTTTTTGAAGGAAACCTAAGGAATAAATCGCAACTATTTCATATACAGCATTTAGAGTATTATAATTTTTTTTGTATATTATAATAGATGTTTTATCAGTGTCTTCATTCTTATTGAAGGGCACTTAAAAGTGTGAAATGGTATTATTTTAGAATTTTGTCTGTAAGATAAAATGTAATTAATACTTTTATTGAGCAAGAATTGATAATTGATAAAAGGTAACCGTAAAGTAATTTATAATGTTACAAAAATGTATTTTAAATGAATGCTGTTCTTTTGAACTTTCTATACTTTAAAGAATCCTGACAAAAAAAGGATCATACTTTTTGTGCTCAAAGAAAACAAAAATAAAGACTTTATTCAACAATTCATGCGGGAAACATTCAAAGCACAACATTGACATTTATTGATTGATTGATTGATTGATTTAGCAGAAAATCCGCACATTAGAATGATTTCAGTAGGATCATGTGACACTGAAGACTGGAGTAATGATGCTGAAAATTCAGCTTTGCATCACAGGAATAAAATATATTGAAATAGAACACTTATTTTAAATATTTTAAAATGACTGTTTTTTTTATCAAATAGATGCAGCTTTTGTCTCCCTGTTTGTGAATGCTGTCTCACTTAAAATTTTATGAGCTTCCAAAAGAGAGAGGGAGGGAGAGAGACAGAGAGAGTAGGGGGAGGCTGGGAGACAGATGGATTAAAGGTGGAGGGGGGCTGTGAGGGGAAGACACATGAAAGGAGGCTGCCAGTGAGTTTGTTGGAAAGTTGGATCTCATTTTTTAGCTTGTTCTTTTTTTGTCTGATAGGGCTGCGTGATTATGACAATACTCATAATTGGTGATTTACTTACTGCAATTACAATTATTAATTTCAGTTGATGGTATTTATATTAAATGTGCCCTCGGTGATGATTTCATTTATTGCATTGGTTGATATGGCTTTGGGCTTATACTAACACTGAGCAGTATGAATGTACCATCACACATAAACAAAAGTTGTTAGTTTCCAATAGCATTGTAGAAAACGTGATTATGATGATCTATTTAATCATGCAGCTCTTGTCTGATATATATGACAAAATATGACCAAATTCAGAGTTTAAGATGTGGCTTACCACACTTTTTGCATGTGAATTTGAACTGTATTGGCCACATGCAACAGGATGTTGAATCAGAATTTGAATCGGAATGATATGAGATTGTAAAAAAAGTTGTGACGTATTGTCAAGTATGGTGACCCATACTCGAAATTGGTGCTCTGCGTTTAACCCATCCAAGTGCACACACACAGCAGTGAGTAGTGAACAAATGCACACACACACACACACACACCGTGAACACACACCCGGAGCAGTGGGCAGCCATGCTGCGGCGCCCGGGGAGCAGTTGGGGGTTCGGTGTCTTGCTCAAGGGCACCTCAGTCGTGGTATTGAGGGTGGAGAGAGCGCTGGACATTCACTCCCCCCACCTACAATTCCTGCCGGCCGGAGACTCGAACCCGCAACCTTTCGATTACGAGTCCGACTCTCTAACCATTATTCCACGACAATTTGTAGTGATTGGCAATTCAGAAATTCATCAAAAATTCAGTCACACATCAGGTCAATTTTATTAGTCACATTTTGCAACATAATTACATCATTAATTTTGAGTAATAAGCAATTATGCCTATTTATTCCCTCATATGTGGAATATATTTCTTATTCACGTGACATAATTCTCTAAATCAAGAACAATTTTCAATTTTGCCACACATCTCCACAATATATGCTTCACATAGTTTTCAAATAACCTTAACCATAACTTTTAAAAAAAAGTTTACTATATTTATTTATTTAATAATTACTAATATGTTATATATAAAAGTTTGCAATGTTTATTTATACAATAATTAATATTGCATGTATATATAATTTTTATTTTAAATTCTGAGTTACAATTCTGTATTGTATGTCACTTCAAGTCAAATCTCAATGGCCCTGATTTACAAATAACTTTACTTGCTTGTTCTGCGAGAGTTTCCATCAAAACTGAGCTCATAAACCATCATTGCCACTAATTCATCCTCTGATTTCCACATCGTCTCATTCACTCATCAGATCTCTGCTGTCATATACATACTATGAGCTATACATAGCGAACGGAGAGAAAGAAAGAGAAACAGAGTATTTCATGGATGGCTAGGTTGCTATGGGAACAAGAAATGGTCTCTCTTTTCCCAAAAAAGTGTCCTCGTTCCCTCTGTTTCTCTCGAAACCCCTCGTTTTTCTCTCTCTTTTCCATCTCTGTTTTTTCTACCTCCTCACCGTCTCTCGCTTTTTTCTCTCTCCCACACGTTTTAGCACTCTTTCTCTCTGCCTCTCTCTCTCTTCGTCCAGTTCTATCCTTGTCTTCCATACCTCTCTCATTCCCCCTCTCTCTCTGATCATCTGTCTCTTTAACACGCACTTATATTCTATTCTTTTCCCGGTTGTCATGGCAATAAGCTGGGGGTGTGTGGGTGAGAATGAGAGAGAGAGTGGGTGTTTCGGAAGTGACATCTCTTGGGCAGTAACCTTGTTTCCTGTATGTAGATTTGGGGGGCGGGAGCAGTAAAGTGCAGCTACAGTGATGCCGTGTGGAGGATGCGGCAAGGAGACGAGCAGGTAGATGTGAACGCTGCTTCAGGAGCTTCCAGCTATTGATTGGTGCTGCATGAGTGCGGCCTTTCTTTTCAGAACTCCAGTGTGTGGTGGGAATTAACAATGGAAAACCACGCTTTAATGTCTTTTCATATCTCAGCTGTTTCTCCTAGAGAGCAATGAAATTAGATAACTCAGACATTTGCTAAAAACAATGTATTTTTAAATAAAAATGACAGTTTTGTGGCTGTTACAGACAAAGATGTCTGTTGGCATTCCAATTCAGCCTAATAGAAGTTGGTGCAGGACCCCTGGTGTTACGTGAGATCTGCCATCTTAGCTAATGGGAACCACTAAGGATTTGACGCAGTCACCTGAGCTGTGATGTCAAAAGTAGTAGGAAAAAATATTGGTCCGGCTTTTAAGAGTTGAAATACAACCAAAATCAAAGTACGGCTTATTGCAACATGCGCCAACCCTCTTTATCTAATGAGAATCTTTTAGGAACAGCTGTGGTCTCCCTAAGGGTAATAATAGAATAGAATAGAATAGAATAATTAGTAGTTGTAGTAGTAATAATAATAATAATATGTTTACCTTTTTCACAAAATATATTTCTTTTAAGATTTTTTAATAATAACAATTTCAACAACTTTTGAAATTGCACTCACAATATCAACACAACTTTTTATAAAATATATAAAATAATTTTATAAAATAAAGAAAACAATGATGCGCTTTCTGCCGTCTCGTCTTGAACAGGAGCGCTTCACAAAAATGAACCGAAAGTCAGCGAATACATGTCTCACAGACATGATAAATATATCTATAGAAAGCTTTAAATTACTACTTAACGAAATAAATCAAATCGAAAACAAAAACTCTTTCATTATAATCTGTGACACTGTGACACACTGACACTGACACTAGTTTATTAGTAAATAATTCAATTATCTCCTTACTATTTCCCGCAGACACATTCATGGTAATTACTTTTGCTGGGGCTTTGCAGCAAACTTCAGCCTATTGCGTGCATTTGAACGCAGCACTCTTCATCTGCGCTGACGGCACTCACTGCTGCTGCGGGACACTAAACACCGTCGAGTCGCTCTTGACAGTCACGGCACGGTCTCGTGTTGTTTCCACCAGCGCTGCAATTTTTTCATCACTAATTGATGGATGTCTAAAATATAAAAATAAGGAGAAGCCTAAAACAGGCCCGAGGCCCGGCCCGCGTCTGAACTATGACGTGAAAATTGGCCCGAAGCCTGGCCCTAAAGGCAGGGCCCGGGCCGAAATGCAGGGCTCTAGCGTTCCCCTCAGTAAAAATCACGTTTCCCCCCTCGTTGTAGTTCTTGAAAAGGGATTTTTTTTTAAACAAAATATCTCCCTTTGGAGTGGACTTTGAGATTTGTAACTTTGTAGATCGTTTTATGCCCAAACATACACATTACACACTGACTAAAATTCAAAAAGTGAAAAAGCATAATAGGAACCCTTTAATAGTTATTAATTATTAACAGTTTATTATTATTATCATCATCATCATTATTATTATTATTATTAAAGTAACACTGCTAATATTATTTTATAGTGACATATAAAATCACAAAATGTTTTGTATTTGTGAATTATATTTTGCATGAAACACATCTAATTCACTAGAATACACTGCTTCTTTTGAATTTCACTTGATGAGAGGGATGTTTTTAGCCTTCTGGATGGTGTAGTTATGGCATCAGTCAAATGGAGCTAACTGACCCATGGTAACTAGCTAAACCTTGACCTCTCAGTGAGAACCATGAACCCTGTAAACAACACAAGATGTGTTATTTTATCCATTCTGAAAGCTAGCCAATCAGGAACGTTCTCAACCCTTCAATCGTTTTTTGTGTTTGCTGGCATCTGATTGGCTGAGATATCTTTGGATGGTGGGCTTTTGGAGATATTATTAAAGCACTTTTACTTTTAGCAGTTTCTTTTCTCAATGTTTGCTCAGATGTTCTGTCAAAAATCACAAATGTATGTTAAATATTGCCTATTTGTATTAGTTTTTATATCTCCAAATGAGCTTCAGGAGAAACACCCAAGAAAAAGACAATATATAAATCTCCAGAGCTATATAAGAGCATCCTCTGAGAAATAACATTTGGTTCCTGCTACTGCTGGATGACACATTCCTGCCTTTTAAAGTCCATTATGATGTAAGGTCACATGTCCATCATGGTACATGTACACAGAAATGCTTTTGTGCATGCATCATAGCACAACCTTTCAGCCTACTGTAAAACAGACTATTGACATCTGCTAATGCAACACAGATATGATTATGAAACTTGCATCTACTCGCTTTTCTGTGCATACCTGCCTGGGGCATCTGGAGATACTGTGTGATTTATTTTTAGCTCTGTTTGGAGTGCAGCGATGTGAATAATCAGTGTTTCTCTAGTTGGACTGCGTAATGGCAATGTGAGACTGACCCATCCGCGGCCTGATCCTCATGTGCACGGCACACATCAGCACCCACGGCCCGCGAAAGAATAGTAACACCCTCTCAGAAGTGTGCTTGCCAATGACACCCAGCACTTGTGATGGAGAACATGAAGAGGCGCCTGCAGCGTTTGTGTCTGTAATGTCAGAGGTGGTGCATGTGCTGAAACAGATGCATTTGAAGAACAGCTTTTAATTGAACAAAGCAAATGTTACTGAAGAAATGACTGCACTCTTACTTACAACCCAAAGCCTCTTTCCTAGTTCATTCAGAACGTTCATTCCAAAATGGGTCATTCAGAAATCATTAAATGGGCACAGCAAAGAATAGTTCACCCAAAAATTGTAATTAGCTGAATATTTACTCCGAGATGTGGATGAGCTTGTTTGTTCATCAGAACAGATTTGGAGAAATTTAGCATTACATCACTTGCTCACCAAAGGATCCTCTGCAGTGAATGGATGCCGTCAGAATAAGAGTCCAAAACAGCTGATAAAAGCATCACAATAATCCACACCACTGAAAAGGTACATATTAGAAAAGAAATCCATCATTAAGGCATTTTAACTTTAAACCATTGCTTTCGGCTGAAGTATCCATAATATTGCTTTCTCCAGTTGTCTTGCCTGAATCAGGAGAGAAATATGCACAGATCAAGCACCGCGAAAACAGTCTGGTTCTAAACTAATACATCGGTGGATTTTGATGTGAGAGGACAACAGCAGATGGACTTTTTAAAAGTGTTATTATGGATTATCGACTGAAGCTCAAACAGAAGCAAACTAAAAGCGCATTTCAAATGTCTTGGGCCATTAATCTGGATACATTTTTTAAAATGCTCTCCATCCACATTTTCCAAAAGTTTCTCATCCACACTGAAACCACGGAAAACGTTAAATTCAACTTACTGCGCATGTGTAAAACCTCATAAAAGCTCACTGAGATGATACAAATGGAACAGACATAATAAGTTTTCACACAATTCGGAAGGATCGTTATATTTACGGAAATAACTCATCATTCACTGACAGGTCCATGTTGCGCTCACTCATGTTTTGCTGCAGGACAGCAATTGTGTGTACATTTTCTGTCATCTTTTTAGGACTGTAATATAAAGAGGATACAAAGTAAATATCTTTAGCAACAGTGAGAAAGTGCATAGCACATAACAGGCACAATTACCGGCATAAACATAGATGTCTGTTGGTACAACATGCGTCACATGACTAAACATGTCATCGTTTTCAAAAGCCTCACTCTACAATGCAAAACGGCATTTTCAAATTTATCCACTTTGGAGAGAGTTTTAAAAAACTCAGTTTGCCTTGACAAAAATGCTGTCTCAGTGTGCATGGAAGGCTGAAACGGAGAGAAAAATATTCATTTCCAAATGAAAATGTATTAGTGTGGACATGTCGGATTTTCACTTTTCACTTCTCAAGATTTTAACTTATGGACTGGAGTTGTTTGGATTGTGGATTATTGTGATCTTTTATCAGCTGTTTGGACTCTCATTCTGACGGCACCCATTCACTGCAGAGCATCCATTGATGAGCAAGTGATGTAATGATAACTGATTCATTCATTTGATTTTTTTGTGTCACTCCTAGTCCTCAATATCCATAATCCATATTTAGTGTCTCAGCTTGTCCTGACAGATAAGTAAATGATAAAGTGGTAAACAAAAGATAAATAAAACAGTTCTCTTTAGCTTTATCGCTTTGGATAAACACTAACATATCGTACCTTGTGTTAAGTTGGCATAAAGTCACTTCACATATTCCATGCAACTAAATCATTTCATATTCTATCTCTGTGAAATCTTTAGTTGTTGTCATGAGCAGTTTCTTACATGGCGGTGGAGAGTACCGTTGAACAGGGCAGCGCTGGGCAGCTCCTCCAGCTCTCCAGGACTTCTTGTGAGGATGGAGCTGGATGTGACAGGTTATTTCCATGGTGGAAAATAATTCAGCTGGCTTACTGTCAAGTGGGGAGCCCAGCGCGCTGTAGTGAGTGTGTTGTACGGCCCAGCGGTGGGGATACAGCTCAGAGCAGCAGCGCAGTACTGTGTTTGCTGTTTTTGTTTAGCTGTCATGTTAAAGGAATAGTTCATCTTAAAATGGAAATTCTGTCATTACTTAGTCTCATATGTTGAATCAAATGAATCAGATTTTATTTTGGTGTTAGCTATGCTTTATTCTTAAAGTTTTCTTTTGGTCTCCAAGGCTGTATTTATTTGATCAAAAATACAGTAAAGCTGTATTATTGTGAAATATTACAATTTAAAGTAACCGTTTTCCATATTTTAATATTTTAAAATGTAATTTATTTCTGTGATACAAAGCTGAATTTTCAGTCTTCATTGTCACATGATCTGTCAGAAATCATTCTAATATTTTGCAAATAGTGCTGCTTAATATTTTATGGAAACTGATACTTTATTTTAAAAGATTCTGTGATGAATAAAAAGTTCAAAAAACTGCATTTATTTGAAATTGATTTGTAACATTATACAAGTCTTTGATATCACTTTTGATCAATTTAATGTATCCTTGCTAAATAAATATTTCTTAAAAAATAAAAAACTACAGCCTCAGACAAATACTAACAAATAGTTATTGTAGTAACGAAAACTAAAAATAAAACCATAGAAAACATTTTCATTACTTGAGATAAATTAAATGTAAACTGAAAAAAAAAAAAATATTTCAGCTAATTGCCATGGTACTAATTTTGTACTGAAACAACTAAAACTGAAACAAAAATTAAATAAAAAACTATATATATATATATATATATATACATATATATATACATATATAAAATATCGGCACCCTTAAATATGATCAAAGAAGGCTGTGAAAATTAATCTGCATTGTTAATCCTTTTGATCTTTTATTTAAAGAAATTACAAAAATCTAACCTTTCATTGGATGCTAAGTATTTAAAATGGAGGGAAATATCATTATGAAATAAAAGTTTTTCTCAAATACACGTTGGCCACAATTATTGGCACCCCTAGAAATTACCCCTAGAGTAAAATATCTCTTTTAAAATATAAGTAAAATATAAGTATTTTCCCATTCATATTCACAATTTTGAGCACTCCAGGGTGATTATGAACATGAAATTATCCAGCCATGGCTTCCTGTTTCCAGCCAGGACCACTTTCGTCAAAGTATATTTATTACATGAAAGCATACAGTTAATGTTGGCGGTATGGTTCTGTTCTGGGCAAACTACACGCGCCCGTCCATGCAGCCATGCGATTAATCGTTTGACATCATCAACTGGACTTTTTATTTCCATTTTCTGAAGACGTTTTTGGAAAAGCAGATCGAAAGCAAATGGAAAGCAGAAAAAAGAAAAGTCCAATTGTCTGTGCATAAATTCTAGCAAACATACGGCTGCTTAAGTCCAGTGATCTGTTTTGTGAGTGCCTTTCCCTGTTGTTCTGGAGTGCTTGGAGGAAATCTGACAAATGTGTGTGTGAGTCTGGACAGAAGCGTCCTGTGCCGGTCCAGCATCCCTCTGATGCTGCCACCATCTGTCAAGGCTGTTTCTGATTGGCTGGAGGTTCAGAGGGTAGGAGCTCATGGAACGAGAGGACACCGGGGCAGAATATCGACTCTGAGCTGTAGTTTTTGGAGCGAAAGAGTGGAAGGCTCGTCCAGTCGTGAGTTTTATAGAAGAGCAGGGAGGAAGTAAAACGTCAAAGGCCAAAGTAATCGCTTTATTGTTCTCGCCTTGGCTGACAGGGCCAGAGCCGAACGCGTGAAAGCATTACAGCTCGATTTAAAACCTGATGAAACCACAGTGCCATCAATATCAAAGTCTGCACATGAGTTATACGTTTACAGTCTGAGGAGAGAGACTGTCTGTAAGGTACAATGCTGGATAATATGTAGCTCAAATGTATTGTTTATGTTTGAGTAAAGCTGTGTTTGTTATGTTTATTAGAGGCCAAGCACCAAAGGTTCTTAGGCACATATTGTGTCTGTTGTTTGTTTTTTGTTTTTTAATATTTTTGGCTGGAGTCTATGACAGCCCATAGAACCATATGGTAAAAATTTGAAAATTTGGCCCTCTGATTGGTGAGAGTGTAAATTTCAATTTGACCAAATGATTTGACCCTGACGTTAATGTTGGCCCACGGACAGACCATTTACTGGCTGTATTGTTTTAAAAAATGTTTTT
Organism: Barbus barbus; assembly: GCF_936440315.1. Classification (NCBI taxonomy): domain Eukaryota; kingdom Metazoa; phylum Chordata; class Actinopteri; order Cypriniformes; family Cyprinidae; genus Barbus; species Barbus barbus. The sequence continues at coordinate 27,836,533 of NC_136740.1, forward strand.
GGTTGATATTATGAGCACTTGTAAAGAACATTTTATACTGGGTTTGCCTGAATTTTGATTGAAATACAGTACCATTAATTTTAAAGAAATTAATATGTTTATTCAGTAAGGACATGTTAGAATCAGAAGTGACAGTGAAGACATTTATAATATTTCTGTTTACAATAAATGCTGTTCTTTTGAACTTAGTTCATCAAAGAATCCTAAAATATATTCTAAAAAAAAATTTAAAAAGAAAATATAACAATATACAGTCATGGCCAAAAATATCGGCACTCTTGGTAAATATGACCAAAGAAGGCAGTGAAAATTAATCTGCATTGTTAATCCTTTTGATCTTTTATTTAAAAAATTCACAAAAATCTAACCTTTCATTGATAATAAGAATTTAAAATGGGGAGAAATATCATTATGAAATAAATGTTTTTCTCTAATACACATTGACCACAATTATTGGCACCCCTAGAAATTCTTATGAGTAAAATATCTCTGAAGTATATTCCCATTCATAACTGAGCTTCACAAATTGGTGAAATGGCTTTAAGAAAAGAGCTAGCAGCGCTTTTATCACCTCGTTGCTGGGGATTATAATGTAGCGATCTAGTATCTATCTTTTATTTTAGTAATAAAAATCGCGGGGAAGCCTTGACAACAAGTTTATATGTGTGTACCTGCAACGTCACTTGCATTGGACACGAATCGTGTGCGTCGCCAATGGATACAAGACGCTGTGGTGCTTAAACTATTAAAACTTATTTAGTGCAATAACGAACAGGGTCCTGCAAGTCATCTGTAGGAGAAAAAGACAAGACCCACAAATCCGTGGCTACAGAACAGCAGAATATGAACGCAATGCGCAAAGTTTCTCGTTAAGTGTTTTCCTCCCGTAGAAAACCATAAACACTTAATATGGTTTAATGTGTTAAGATAGTACTATTAAAATATCAAATTCAATATACAGTTTATTAATATAATGAATATGTATATAGTATTTTCCTCCCATACCGCAAAACATGGGATAATGTGGCATAATGGACTAAGCCGATAAAGAGAAAACTCAATATGCTTCTCATCATTATTAAAATATACATAACTAATGTACAGGCAGGTGAGCCCAGAATAAACGCAACATGCAAAATTTCACGTTAAGCGTTTTTTCCAAATAGAATAAACGTTCTACAGCTCTTTTATATCATTGTCTTTGTCCATTAAGCTATATTACGTGTTTTATTTTAAATGATTTTCTATGGGAGGAAAATGTTTAACGTGCAATTTAACGCATTGCGTCCTTTTAATATCACTTAATGCATTTCATAATGCACGTTCATATCTGCTGGTCTGTATCTTTGTGTCAACAAGACTTATATGCTAAAGAACTGTCTTTATCATCTTAGTCAAAGACTACAGAATACCCTTAAGTCCCTTATTATTATTATATTATATCACAGGAGTAATATTTTTCCTCATCCTGATTTACTAGGTATATTTATGATACATTAACACACATTATGCAAACTGGTAAAACATCTCTCAAATGCGAAAACAAAAAATAAGACTTGTATTCAGATTATCAGTGTTTTTTGCAGTGGAGAGAGTGTTTGTGAAAGGTTGCCAGGTTGACAAAATGAAGTAAAACACTAGGCAGAAATATCTGTTTAAAGGGTTAGTTCACCCAAAACTGAAAATTATGTCATTAATTACTCACCCTTATGTCGTTTCAAACCGTAAGACCTTCATTCATCTTCGGAACACAAGTTAAGATATTTTTGATAAAATCTGAGAGCTTTCTGACATAATGTTCTGACTTTCTGACATTATCTCCATAGATAATGCAACTGAAACGTTTTATGACCCAGAAAGGTGGCCGTTAAAACAGACCATGTGACATTCAACCGTAATGTTATGAAGCTACGAGAATACTTTTTGTGCTCAAAGAAAGAAAAAAGATTCAATGTTTTCATCTTTTCCGGGTCAATCTCTGCCGCTATTCGCGAGAGTACCACAGTGCATTGCGTTGCTGTCTACGCAGGGTCAGAAAACTAGGATTTCATCAAATAATATCATAATTTCTGTTCCGAAGATGAACAAAGTTCTTACAAGTTTGGAACGGTATGAGGGTGAGTAATTAATTACAGAATTCTCATGTTTGGGTGAACTATCCCTTTAAGAGAAAACCTCTGATTGCGGTATTTAGACATCTGGCAACTCAAAGCATGAAAGCTTAACAAATATATATGTATAAATAGCCAGCTAGCCAGCATCAGAAGTCGTGATCACGATTAAAGTGCAATTTAAAATATATTTGAAAATGCAATCCATTTTCCTGTAGCGCATCAATGAATTTCACTGAAAATGCCAGACATGAAGTTACATTGTTATCATAATGTGGCAAAGCTTTTGCTTAATCAAATTAAACTTCCATTTATCCATTATGGCAGACAATTTTGTTCAAAATGACTTTTGAGGTATAGATTCTTTAAACTTTGTGGATGAGTTTGGTAATAGCGCCACATACTGGTCAAATGTTGTGAGTTCAGGTTAAATCTGCTTATAGACTTTGAACTAGCTGGGATAACAGCTTAGTTTGTGTCTAGCATTTTTTAATTATTGACATGCAGTCCCTTACCCTTTCTCCTCTCCTCCTCTTCTCCTCCTGTCCCAGATGCGAGGTATGCTGCCCCCCCCTCCTTCCGACACCAGCCCTCCTTCGCTGCTGCTCCCTCCTACGAGCAACCCGACTGGAATCCTCGTCTGTGTGTGATCAGTGGAAATCAGCTCTACATGTTGGACCAGGAGGAGGTACTGGCAGCCCCAATCACACATAATCAAGCACTTCCTTTCCAACATGTTCCTTTCTACAGTTGCTTTCTGTGCTGGGTGGTCATTTTACTGCCAGTTTACACGAGGGTCTTTATTTCAGACTTTCCACAGCTCAAAACATATTTTGTTTGTCTGTATTCTTTAGATGATTTGCATCAGGAGTCTGGGAGTGTTGTAACTCGCAAGTATTAAGAATTATGTTGGCGTGCATATGAGTCTTGGGCATTATTAGCAGTTTGTTAATTATCTGTCTGATTAGATAAAACCAGGTTTTATTTTTTCCATTTCAGACTGCTAATTTCTCTGTGGCAGTTTACAAAAGTATGTAATGGTTATTCATCTTTCTACTCTACATTATAATGTTTCGATGTCTGAATTCATCCAAAGTCTGAAAAATTATTATTGTTATTATTTTTTATGGCAAATATAACAGATATCTAGAGAGCATTATATAAAATGTATTATTATTATGATTGCTGTCATTATATACCTAATATAAAAACAATAGACAGAACAATGGGAACAATATACTTATTTAATAAATAATTTATTAATATATTTCTATTAATAATACATTTGAATGTATATTATTCAAATGTGTTTTTATATATAAACACATATACACATAAATAATACAAAATATTATTCAGTTATATATTGTTTATATATATATATATATATATATATATATATACGTGTGTGTGTGTGTGTGTGTGTTTGTGTGTGTATATTCATATATGTATACATATGTATGTGAACAACAGCATTAACACTTTGAAATTAAATATTTTTGTTGTTAAATACCTGATAAATATTATTATTATAAGAATAATATTATTCAGTGCGTGTTTATTCAATTTATTTTTAATTGATTTTGAGTCATTTCTGTTTAACTGCAGCAATTTTGTGTACATCTTATCTTCATATAAAATAACAATTAATTCAAATAATTAATTAAACAAGTTTATTAATAAATTATGAATTGTTAATACTTGGTAATATAATAAATAAAAAAATAACTTTATATATTTTCTGTGTTTACATATACATTACATACATACATACATATATAGAAAATGAGATGATTACTGGTATAGAAGTTCAGATGCAATTTGCTTGTTGTGGGCAGTAAACATGAATTACTTTAAACTTTATCTCTACAGTAGCACATCTTACAGAAGCTATTAAGAATATTTCCCCCTCGTCTTACAGGGGCACAAAGTGAGCCATGACTCAAAAAATAGGTGCATTAGGGTCCTGATCATATCCTGCTGCCCATATTCATCCAAAATAATTTAGCATTCTTAAAGTCTAGTCTGACTTTACCTAGAGGAAGTCAGACTGCAGTGCTGTGTTTGTAATGGACACACTGACTGACCTGTACAGCAGCTAGTGCTGCAGAGCGCTGAGAGGCTCATTAATCAGACGCACCGTCCTGTCTAATTGAACCTGTTTTGTTGCATGTTCCGATAAGGCCACACTTTGAATAGATGTGAATCAGTGGTGACAGGCTAATGGCTGTCACCTCTGTGAAGATGAGCACCATGAAATATTCATGGTTGTCACTCATCTGCTGCAGGGGACAGTTGCAGCGCTGTTTGTGTGTGTGAGGGTCTTCATTCGGGTCTTGTAGTGAATGACAAGCGTCTCCTCCATGCAGACACTGCACTCTGTGAGTCCACAGGAGCACATGCTTTTCACTGATTGTTTCTGGAGGTGTTGATGACTGAGGCCACTAAATTCATTCTCAATCAGTTTATTCTGCCCTCACTTAACCAAATTTATATACTATAAATGAATAACTGCACCAGTGTATAATATACAAATTGGTTGTTTTATGTAGTGTAATTTTTGATATAATTTTTCTAGTATTATAGTATTTAATAATCTTTTGATTTAGCTTTTTTAAGATTTCCTTTTCATTTTTGCGATGTGCTTTTGTCATTTTTAGTTAGTAATAGTTTTTATGTTTAAGTGTTTCACTTGATATTTACATTTTATTTTATTTCTGCTCCATTTCAGTTAATTAAAATAACAACTGGTATCTGTTTTGTTTGCTATGTAAAATGTATAGGACATTCTTTAAAAATAAATAATAATAAAATAAGTAAATAATACATAATAGTAATAATTAAATGATAAATAATAAAACAATAGCAATAAATAATCAAATCAATATTATAATAAAATAAATAAAACTATATATTTTTATATTTTAAGTTTTAATTTTAATTTTAGTTTAAGTTCGCATAATTTTGATGTGATTTTGTTGAAGTTTTTAAAAAATGTTTCACCTAATATTTAAATTTTATAATATTTTTAAATATATAAAATGTAGATTAATACTCATATTAATATTAACATTAACATTAATTTGAATATGTATTAATAATAATAAATGTAATATGTAAAAGTAAATATAAATGTGTGTTTTATGTCTATTTTATTATATAATGTGTGGATTTTATAAAAAATATGACCTTTTATAATATTTAACAGCCCATCAATGTATCACTTTTCCCCCAAAATCAGAAATGCACATAATATGTAGATTTTTTTTGCCATAATTTAAAATTTAACAACCTTTATAAAACATTTTAAATACTTGTTTTAAATATTTAATTTACAGCTACTTTGATTTGTCACAGAAATTCATATTGAACGAGAATCAAATTCAGGTAGATTACAGTAACATGGATGATTAAAAAAAACATAGTGACTTGTTGCTGTGTTCAGAAACAGCCTTTAGAGGGAGTGAGAGAGTCAGCTGACATGTCGTTAAATGCTAATTGATGTGGGGTGACAGTGGCCCACGTCCGACTTCACACACGCTCTGTGCACCAGCACTCAGATGAATGGTCCTTGTGCAGATCCGTGCCACCGTGACACAGCGTTACGCAAGTAGGCCCAGAGCAAGGTTTCTCTGGCTGTGAGTGGGCGGCAGCCATTCTTGTAGCTGCCCCAGGAATCAGGCTATGGAATCATGCGCTCACCAAATCGCTCTTTGTGGCTGCTCACATCGCACTGTTCAAAGATGTCATAGTAAATAAATTAATTAGTAAGGACACAGTCAACAGAGAGGCTCCGCTCACAGCCGATGCTGTGACAGAACATGACAAGTCTTCAGAAAGAGATGTTAGCATTGTGGGAGTCTGTTTGAGAAGATTATGTAATGGATTCATGGGATGTGTCACGTGAAAATATGAAAGAGCTCATGAAATGGTTTTCTTTTCTGTAGAGCGCAGCAGTGGCTGTCCACTTTTTCAGTTGCATTGGTTCCAGAAGTATTTTTTGGTTAACGAGTTAAGCAATGAACCAAACCAACCAGCTACAAGGAGAATCACAACATTACAAACATTGAAGAAAAATAGTATTTGAAAATCAGGCAAAAAGACAAGGTTACACAATTGTGTACTCAACACTTTTAATGAGGGAAAGAACTAAAATCCCATGAGGCACTGCAAATGGTATAATCAAATTGAAAACGATGGAGAAATATAAAACTGTTGATTTAAAGATGTTGATTGTGTATATAGAAACAACATATTTTATAAGTTTATACCAAATTATGCACATATACAGTAAAGACATTTAATTTATATATGGGGCTTTCTTTAAAGAATAATCTATTAATAATAATGAAAAATAAATAGAAAAAAACTATTGATGTTGACGTGATGATGTGAACTAAATTGTTGTTAATTGTGCATATAAAAACAACACATTTTATGTTTATTACAAAATATGCACATATAAACAAACATTTAATTAGTGGTATAAATTCTATGGGAAATGTAGTTTTTCCATTATGAATTCTTCTGTTAAACACAATAATATAAAATAAGGTGAAATAATAATTGTGGACTGACGGCTTCAACAGATTGATTAACAACCTCTTAGCTCACAGAAGCTCTGTCTTTAAAGGTTCATAAATTATCGTTAAAAATCAATCATGCAGGACATGAATGGGATTTTTACATCTGGAACTGATATGAAAGTTTTAGCTGCTGTTGCTAGTCACAGGTAGGAAAGGAAAGTTTAAAAAGTTTTTGTCGACTTTTAGGACAGCACTTTTAGCCTCAAATCTAAAATGAAGTGATCACAAATTTGAACCTCTTTAAACTGCTGAAAACAAAACTAATAAGCCACTAACAAAGTTCTAAAAATGTATTTTTTTGTAACTAATCACTGTTCAAAAAATCATGTAGTTTTGATTTTGTGGCATTTTCACACTTTTATGTCACAAAAAGTAAACCGGATCGGACAGTTTTCGCTGCCATTTTGTTGTAGGTGGAGAATTAATTTCCATATATTTGTGGTGAAAAAGCAGCACATCCATCTATCTGTATCTTTCAATTGCCACATTTGACTGTATTTTCTGTCCATAATTCAGTGATTGCACAGTACAGTGTAACAGGAGATAATATATCTCAGGTATGGCATTCTCAGGATCAGGATATAACCCGTAGCTGGTGTCTTCAGTGAAAATCATCCCGTGTCATTTATTACCAGAGCAGCTGGAACCTGACAGTGATGTGATGTTGATAAAAGCAGACAGATCTCATCCTTCTTCTCTTTAGCTTTGCCGTTTTGCAGTGCTGTCGTGGTGTTCGCGGGGCAGATCCGGGATGGATCAGGATGCCAGTGGAGTCAGTTGAGGTTCGGGGTCGGTCGGGCTGCCGGCGGGGTGCTGTCAGATTGGGCTGTGATCTATTAGCGCACCATTAGAACAGAACGGACCGCACACCTGCTGCTCCTCCCTCACCTGCCCCATCACACAGCTGGGCCGGTTTCAGCTGCGCTGACATATGGCAAACCCCCCTACAGCGCAGCATGAGTGCGTTTGCCAAGCCTGAGCCCTGCCCAGAATTATGGGGATACACACAGAAAATGTTCTTGGGATCAAAACAGCTAGACGCTAAATGCTAAATGCTGAAATCCCGACACAGGTTCCAAAGTTGAACATTTTAAAGGTGAAACCAACACATAATCACTGTAGAATGCTGCCTATCTGCTATTGGTTAGACAAAGAGGTAGTCCCACCCCAAATGCTTCCTGTACCTTTTATAGAGTGTAACAGCCGGGTTCCGGTTTTTCAATGGTGTTGGAAGCACCATTGAAAAAAAAAAAATAAATAAGGTAATTCTCACTAATTCTATGGTAATTTTGAGTTTATATGTCACAATTCTGACTTTTTTCTGAGAATAATAAAAAATAAAATATATATAAAAAACAAAAAGAATTGTGAGATAAAAAAGTCATGATTACCTTTTATTAGATTTTTTATTCCGCGGTTAAAAAAACGAACTATAAACAGAATTGAGAAATGTAGATTTAAAATTCAAGATGTATGAATACGAGATGTAAACCGACTGTAAAAAATAAATCTTGCAATTTTTTTTTCTCAGAATAGAGAGAAAAAAAATTGCAATGACTTTTTTGTATTTAATGGCAGAAACAGACTTTCATAAAAATTCCATTTATTTTGTTCATAAGGACTTTTTTCTGTTCATGAATTCTTTAAACATCTTAAAAAACATGAAAGAAAATTGCTTAAGGAAAAAGTATATATTAATAATTGTTTCTATATAATTGATATATTTCAGTTGTTTTAATATCATTGTTTTAATGTTTAAATATATTTGTTATCAGTTATTTTATATTTATCTATTGTTTTAATTTTGGTTATGTCATTTGCAGTGCTTCATGGGATTGTAGTTCTTTCCCTCATTAAAGTACAGTCTTGTACCTTTGTCTTTTTGCCTGATTTTCAAATACTTGTTATACTGTTGTTGTGATTCTCCTTATAGCTGGTTGGTTTGGTTCATGGCTAATAACTTTTGAACAAATAATTTTTTAGTATCCATATGGTAAAAATGAATGTAAAAAATACTTCCAGAACTAAGGCAGCAGAAAAAGTTGAACACTTTTGAGCTCTATATCTAGTGACGGCTCATCTCTACTGAGGCTTCTCTCCTCTTAGAAGCTGATTGTCGACCCGTAGCGGGTCCATCTCCACCTGGGCTCTAACTCTCTGTGTTTTGTTCAGTGACTCTTCTGTGATGTTCCAGATAACATTGAACCAGGTAATTGCTGCCCAGCTGAACTCATTCCATAGGCAGCACTCACCTGTGTCCCACAGTTCCTGATGTGTACTGTAGATGTGTGTCTAATGATGGCGACAGGCCGTTTTATGAGTTACAGCAAAACAAAATCACAAATAAGATATTTGTAATATTCTAGCTCAGAGTTTAGGGAGAACTAATGGAGACTTTTCCATAAAGGTGAATGTAATTTCTGTGCCACTAGCAGTACCTATGTATGTGTGTGTATATATATATATATACATACATACAGTATATATAGCAAAAACACAGCAGAGCAGTTCATTGTTAGTATTACAGTTAATATACTCTATAGTTACCATACTATACGTGTGTTACATGTGATATTTTAATAAGAATGCCAATTCAAAAATTCCCTTTCATTATGCACATGCATTTGAATGGTGTAATTCATCTATTTTATTCATCTTTTGGAGAAACACAGTAGTGTATTTTGTAATTTATTTGTAATTGTATAGACAACTACTCTGATATTACTGTATGCCTAATCATTTACATTTAGTCAAAACTAGTCTTAAAACAACTGCCTCACATTCTATGCAAACCGACTCATTGTTAATGGTGTGCACCGAGTTTATCCTTAAAATATGTCCGCACTGCCTGCATAGCAGATAATTGTTCACATAAAAGGGCATGTGCGTTAATAAACAGCGATCGTGCATGCTTTTTAGTAAGTCATGAAGGATTCATTGGATGTTATGCATTTTTTATGCACTGATCCTTCCTGTAATTTCATTGCAGCTTGCTGGAGATATATTTTAAAGACATTGAAAGATAATATTTAGCTTGCTTTGCTCTAACAGAAAGCATAACGTAGACATATATCATTTTTAAAACTGTAAAGACAAACCGCACCGATGCATCTTAAGGCAGAGCGCACAATATTGTCTTAAAGTCAGCTGTGTGAATCAGATGCCATATTGTAATAAATCTGCTTTCTTCTCTGCTTTTGAAAAGCTGAGCTGTGCATAAAAATGGAACGAGTGTCCCATAATGTAGCCAGGTCATGTGACTTCAGCCAAGTGACAAGGCCACTCCTGAAACATTTTAGCTGCTTCCCATAGGGCTCAGTGTCTGATCCTCTCTTGCCCCGCTCATTTATCACCCCAGACTGTAGGTAATCGCCTCCTTTGCAGCCCTGCTCCTGATTTCCCGATTGTATCTCCCTCTGGATAGCGCTGGTGAACACAGGAGATACACCCATGCCGCTAAACAAGCCCTGTGCAATTTGAAGGCAAACCTGCGCTGAGATGTTTTCCTCCATCTGCTTTCTGCGTTAAGAAAAATTCCCATGGGACGCAGCCCCATACCGAGGCTTGAATAAACACATTACACACACAAGTTTGCAATTATTTTCTCCCTTCACCCCAAGCACACACACCATTGCTTTATTATTTCAAGGAGTCTCGTCTCAACGGGGCTTGTTGTTTTAATAGCGGAGGTTTCTGACCGGTGTAGCGCAGAGCCCTGTAGCTTGCTGTATTGACCCCACGCTCTTTGCGATGACCTTTATCTCTGCTCTCCCGCAGGTTCACCCTTTGTTGATGCGCGAGCGGCGCTCGGAGTCACACAGGAACAAGCTGCTGCGACGGACGGTCAGCGTGCCTGTGGAGGGGAGGCACCATCCTGAAATGGGTGAGTCACACGTGTGCTGTCCTGCTGCTTCAATGCCATCACTGCGTGAATCCTCTCTTAAGAGTTCAAATTCGATAAAAAATACTGTATAATATATTACTTAAAGGGTTAGTTCACCCAAAATCATCATCAACCCTCATGTCGTACCAAATCCATATGACCTTGGTTCATCTTTGGAACACTTTTGATGAAATCTGAGAGCTTTCTGACCCTCCATAGACAGCAACGCAACTAACATGTTCAAGGCCCAGAAAGGTAGTAAGGACATTGTTAAATTAGTCAATGTGACGTCAGTGGCATCAGAAGAAATTGTTGAATGAAGTCATTATTTTTGTTTTCTTTGCGCACAATTACTATTCTCGTAGCTTCATAAAATTATGGTTGAACCACTGATATCACATGGACTTATTTTAACCATGTCCTTACTACCTTTCCGGGCCTTGAACGTAGTAGTGCTGTTGCTGTTTATGGAGGGTCAGAAAGCTCTCGGATTTCATCAAAAATATCTTAATTTGTGTTCCGAAGATGAACAAAGAAGATGAACAAAATATTATTTTTGGGGTGAGCTATCCCTTTAAGGCAAGACACCCCAGGTGAATAAGAATTCTAAAATAAAATTTGTGTGTATGTGGTTCATATCACCATCACCCATCCCCCCCCCCCCCCCCCCCCCCCCCCCAAGTTGATTGATTACATTAAGAATTTCTTCCACACGTTTTCTGAGATTTTATTTATATATGGAAATAAGGTATTGTCTAATTTACTATGCATATAATATGCACTTATTTGCATGCATTTCCAGAAAATAAGTATGAACACTGTGGATAAAGCCAGGTTCAAACTTCAAAGTCAAACATTTTTACAGAGGGGACTTGGAGATCACTTTTAATCACTCCGTAAAGCAGACAGTTATGAAAACTTGTTTTAACCAAGCAGTATATATATATATGTATTTTTTTTTTAAGTTTATTGTGAGTTATTTCACAATTCTGACTTTTTTACTTACCATTCTGACTTTCTTTCTTGTAATTTTGACTCAGAAGTCTGAGTTCATATTTCAATTCAGACATTTATCGCAATTCTGAGAAGAAAGAAAAATTATAGTATTCTCAGAATTCTGACTTTTGCACAATTCTGACATTTTCTCAGAATTCAAGAATCTTGTCTCTACAGACTAAAAGATCTAATTGCGACTTCTTTAAATTCTGACTTTTGTTCTCAATTGCAAGAAAAAAGTCTTAATTGTAATTTATAAATTCAGAATTGCAAGAAAAAATTATATATTTCAGTTTCCTTTTTACTTGTTTTTTATCCTGTGGCAGCAAGCAAGTTTCCATAGAAAATACTCAGCAGCTATAAAAAAAAAACCTTAAAAAAATGTTTTTAGGAATAAAATGTTGTATAAAATCCCCCTCTCTTAAACTGTTCAGAATATAGATAGGATTAAAACTGTAAAGTTTGGTGTATGTACTGTAAGTGCTGCTGAACTGAAGATTTCTCAGAAAATAAAAACTGAGAAACGACCTTGAAAGGTATGTATTGTAATTGAAAGCTAAAAATGTAAATAGATTTTTTTTTTTTTTTGCTGAGCTATTCGCAAGGCTTTTTGACATTGTTGCTTACAAAAAGTGATGTACATCCAAGCCAAAATAAGGCTTATAAAGCAGTTTTATTTTGCTTCCTACTGTTTGGGATGTCCTGCTTCCACTATGTATGGTCTGATGTGTTGACATCTTTAACAAAGCACCTACACCCTTAAAAATAAAAGTTCTTTATTGGCATTGATGGATCCATGAAGAACCTTTAACATCCATGGAATCTTTTAATTGCACAAAAGGTTCTTTAAAGTGGAAAAACGTTCTTTAGATTATTCAAATGTTTTTAACTAAGAAAAACAAAGTTCTTTTAGGAACTGTTCACTTAAAGGTTCTTTGTAGAACCCAGGTTATATAGCATCACTGCAAAAAAAAAAAATGATTATAAAGAGTGTAGCATATACTGTATCTGCACCTGGTGAATGTTTCATCCATGTGAGGTGTTGAACGAGGTGCCCCTCTACTGATCATTCCAGACTTCTTTTGCAGTTTCCCTGACAACAATTTGGGATTCAGACGGTTTCCAAAGAAGCTGGCCACAGCTATATGTTCTGATGATTGTGAGCTATGCTCTGAGCGACACGGGGGCTCTATACCACCATATGCTTTCCAGAAAGACAGGACTTGAGGAAGATGAAATATTGAATGGAATTGATCTCATGAGAACAACGTTAATTAGCTGACAAGGCATGCTATTTGGGGGGTAACGTTCAGTGAAATATAGATTCATTCTTCATAGCAGAATGACACAGTGACCTATTTTGAAGTGTTTTTTCCTCAGTGTGCTTCCTGCTTAGTTTGCACTATGTGTAGACTTTCAGGATGAGACTACTTAGCTCTGTTCCAAACCCCTCGCTGTCTGCTGTTTATTAAACATAATTGTTTAATTAGTGCTGTCATTTTTTTCTCTAAAGATATCTAGAAATCCTTGAGACAAGATGAAAAACTACAAAAATTCACATTTTAGTGAGACAATGGGGCAAAAATAATTGACTATTTAAAATAACTGCTTAGAATGATTTCTAAAGGGTCAGGTGACACTTAAGATTGGAGTAATGACTGCTGAAAATTCAGCTTTGCCATCAATGCCAGCAATTTTATTAAAAAATTTTTTTATTTATTTATATATTGTGGCGGGGTGGAAGGAACACACGACAGGCAAAGCTTAGGTGAAGGCCTCGGAGGGTGGATTTTATTAAGAAGTGCACAAATACGTGGGCGATGGCGGTCTTGCTTGTGGCGGTGCTCTTGGTTGTGTCCAGGTGCGGGTGAATCCGTGCGGTGCTCGTGGCGGTGCAGATCGGTCACACACTGCTGTCTGGAAGGCCAAAGAGAATAGAGGATTAGGCCGATGTCTCATGGAGAGGCTTCTCACCCTTCCTCTGTGAGTACGCTGTTTAAATGCAGCTACGTTGACGAGGTGCAGGTGTGGCCAATCAGCCCGTGATGAGCTGTGAGCAGGTGTTCCACGTGAATTTCCAGGGCAACGCTGATGAGGACTCGGGACTCTCGTCACAATATATATATACTGTATATATATATATATATATATATATATGTATATATATATATATATATATAGTCATGGCCAAAAAATCGCCACCCTTGGTAAAAATTAGCAAAGAAGGCTGTGAAAATGAATCTGCATTGTTAATCTTTTTTATCTTTTATTTTAAAAATTCACAAAAATCTAAGCTTTCATTGGATAATAAGAATTTAAAATGGGGGGAAATATCATAGTGAGGCAGGGCAAACTCACATCCAGGACTCTCACCATCAGCACTGGCGCCCCTCAAGGTTGCGTTCTCTCCCCACTGCTCTTCTCCCTCTACACGAATGACTGCACATCAAAGGACCCCTCTGTCAAGCTCCTGAAGTTTGCGGACGACACTACAGTCATAGGCCTCATCAAGGACGGTGACGAGTCTGCTTACAGACAGGAAGTTGAGCAGCTGGCTGTCTGGTGCAGTCTTAACAACCTGGAGCTGAACACGCTCAAAACTGTGGAGATGATAGTGTACTTCAGGAGAAACCCCCCTGCTCTCCCCCCACTCACCATCATGAACAGCACTGTGACTTCAGTAGAGTCATTAAGATTCCTGGGCACCACCATCTCTCAGGACCTGAAGTGGGACAATCACATTGACTCCATTGCGAAAAAGGCCCAGCAGAGGCTGTATTTCCTCCGCCAGCTAAGGAAGTTCAACCTGCCTCAGGAGCTGCTGAAGCAGTTCTACTCTGCAATCATCGAGTCTGTCCTATGTTCTTCTATAACTGTTTGGTTTGGTTCAGCTACCAAAACAGACATCAGAAGACTACAACGGACAGTTAGGACTGCTGAGAGAATTATCGGTGCCCCTCTGCCCAGCCTCCAAGAACTTTACACCTCCAGAGTGAGGAAAAGGGCTAAGAAAGTCACTCTGGACCCCTCACACCCAGCTCACTCTCTCTTTGTACTGTTGCCCTCTGGCCGGCGCTACAGATCACTGAGCACCAGAACAGCCAGACACAAGAACAGTTTTTTCCCCAAGGCCGTATCCCACCTGAACAACACATAACACACCCCGGTACTGTACATCTGTAAATAACTCATCAAACCTTCATCTGTACATAGGACACATGCACATTCACAGTTCTGTCTATGGTCAAGTCTCTTTTCTGTATATTTTTATTTTTATTACTATTGTTATTCTTAATTATTGTATATTCTCTTCATTAGTGTTCTTTATCACCTTAATTATATGTTGTCTGCACTATGTTTGTACTTTCTGTACTGGAAGCTCATAACACCAAGACAAATTCCTTGTGTGTGCAAACACACTTGGCAATAAAGCTCTTTCTGATTCTGATTCTGATTCTGATTCTGATTCTGATGGTGGAAATGAGGATTTTCACTGCTCTAGCTCTTTTCTTAAAGCCACTTCACTAATTTGTGAAGCTCAATTATCTTTTGCTGCACATCAGAAATATATTCTTTGGTTTTTCTCATTGTGATGGATGATTAAGGTAATTTGGGCTTTGTTTTCCCTCCTATTTATATTTCTGTGAAACAGGAAGCCATGGCTGGATAATCTCATGTTCATAATCACCCTGGAGTGCTCAAAATTGTGAATATGAATGTGAATATACTTCAGAGATATTTTACTCATAAGAAGTTCTTGGGGTGCCAATAATTGTGGCCAATGTGTATTAGAGAAAAACATTTATTTCATAATGATATTTCCCCCCATTTTAAATTCTTATTATCCAATAAAAGGTTAGATTTTTGTGAATTTATTAAATAAAAGATCAAAAGGATTAACAATGCAGATAAATTTTCACAGCCTTCTTTGATCATATTCACCAAGGGTGCCGATATATATATATAATTGTAGTAATATTTCACAATATTACTTTTTTAACTTTATTTTTCCTCAGTCATGGTATGCTGTAAAAGGTTGCTGTAATTTTATATTATCTCATCTCTACTACTATTGTTATATACATAAAACTGTATCATAAATAATTATTTAGTGTATTAAAACTATTTTATTTATATTTCGGATTATTTAAATATACATTTACCTTGACTTTACTTTTTTGCCCTAAAATGCTATCTAGTGCACTAGGTTTAGGGAGAGACCTCTACTGTCCAGAGAGTTAAACTTTATAGCTGTCATTTACTATCCACCTTATTCTTCCCGTAAAAATGGGTAAATTTGTAAATTCTATGGGTCTTGCTTTCGGTCTCATTCGCTTCCAGCTATTTTTAGCTGTACAAAGCCGCTCATTTTGCTGCTTGATATCGATAATTTGGTGTGTCTTACCATATTATTTTAGTGTATTATCTTAATTATGAACACACTGGTTTGTAGTGCAAACAGTTTTACCATTTACTGCACGTTGTAATTCTTCTCATTATTTCCCTATAGCGGATAATGAACCGGAAGTCTCACCCATAGGCTTACTTCTGCATTTAGGAATAAGGTGAATAACAATGGTTGTGTTTGATGCTCTGCTGCCTAATACACCTCATATAATAAATATTGGTCTCATTTTATTTTTTTTTATTTTTTTTCGGTGAAGTGTGTAATTTCCAACTCTAGTGGCACAAAACAAAATTGCCCATATCATTTTTAAATACCTTTCCATAATGTGCCCTAAGCAATCAGATAACCCCACCCCCAGTTCACACTATTGGTTGAACCAGAAGTTGACATATCAAAGCACAGAGCAAAGTTGTGAAACCACTACAGAGAAAAATAATCTAACACATGGTTTACTTATAATTGTTCCTGCACATTAAAGTGATATACAAAGTGTTTTAACATAAAAAATAAAATTAACACAAGAATAATTTGGCTTTAAGCAACTCATATGGTCAGAAGCTATTAGCTAAAAAGCCCTCAAAAAATTATTGAAAAGAAAATTCAGAAAGCATCTGTCTGTGTGGTTGGAGTTATATCTTTGGAATTAGCATACGCTCACCAATGTAGTCTATTTGTTTTTTTGTGTTGCCTTGGGCGTCAGAATTAATTGAAGACTAAGTAACAAACAAGCACTTAAAGCTTTGGTTTAATTTTGGTTGTTAATTGCAATTTATGTTTTGTAAGCAAATCACCACTGCTGTGCCGGTTCTTTGTATGGCGAAATCTGAGAAGGTTTGTCAAAATCCATGGTATAAAAATCACCTTCAAGGTAGCTTTAAAAAAATAGTTCACCCAAAAATGTAAATTTTATGAAAATGTACTCCTCCTCAGGCCATCCAAGATGTAGATGAGTTTGTTTCTTTATTACTACAGAATAATACATTTGTTTGGTCCTCTTTAGTGAATGGGTGCCGTCAAAATGAGAATCCAAACCAAATATCACAATAATTCACAAGTAATCCTGATACCATCTAAAATATGAGTAATCTATCCATAATATTGCTTTCTCCAGTGAAAAAGTCAACTCATCTGAATCAGGAGAGAAATATGCACTGACCAATCACTGGATGGGCTGAGGGTGAGTACATTTTCAGCAAATTCACATTTTTGGGTGAACTATTCCTTTAACATAAAAACTATAATCTATATGGTTCAATGTGAGACCAGATTTTGTGTGTTGTGTGTGAAAGTGCTCTAACCACAGAACATATCTAAAATAGAATCTGTTTTATAATTAAAAGAATAAATCCCCCAAAAATTATTTACTCACCCTCATGTATTATATTTCTTTCTTCTGTAAAACAGGAGACGTTCACGCTTGTGTGTAATTCAAGAAGTCAAAATAAGTCAAAACTTTTATGGGCTACTTGTGCGGTGCTATTATAGCATTTTCTTTGGCGGTATAAATCCCCATTCACTTTAATTATGTTGTAGAAGCAGCTTGGACATTTTGAGGGTCTTTTTTCAACGGCCAAGAAGAATATAATACAGCTTTGAAACCACTTGCGAATGAGTAAATCATGACAAAATGCTCATTTTTTGGCCTTAAATAAATAATACTGTTAATAGTAATAGTTAAATTAAATTTCATAGCGCATACTGGAAGAAATTACATCTTGACAAAAACCCATCTTGACAATACCCAGCACTGGCTATTATTATGAAAATAGTTCCAGGCTAAATTAATTACTGTGATGTGGCAAGATATATAGTCACATGTGAAAATGAGTCACATTAATGAATAAAATTCCCTTTATTTGGAATGGCAGAGCATATTGCTCTCAGCTAACTAACAGTGTGTGACTGGGAAAAGATTTTGAAACGAGGCATTAGTTAGTGTATTATGCAGATGTCTTCATCAGCATGCACTAACGGAATATGGCTTTAAAGTTGTCGTTTACCCACAAATGACAGTTGTGTCATTATTTACTCATCCTCATGTTGTTACATGAACCTGTATGTGTCATGAGCCGGGTTTGATTCCAGTTTTCTTTTCCTTTCTATTTCTTGCTCTGCCTCCTCGACTCAGCTGTTCGCTTTAACAATCAGCGCTCGTGCACCTGTTTTCTTTTGTCCCTGATTTGCTCCTCTATTTCTCTCTGTGTGTTTCTAGACTTCTTTGTCAGGTTATTGTGCTACGCAGCCATTCTGGCAGCTCTCTTTCTATTGACTACCGCTATGCCGTTGTGTTCGATCAAGTATGGTCCCGTCCTGTTTTGTCAAGTCGTGTCCTGTCAAGTGTCTGACCTGTTCTCTGCCCAGTCTCCCAGTTGCCTGCGGCCAGTGGTTAGTTTTCCTCCGGGCATAGCCCTCCGAACTGTACAGCTTTCAGTGGAAGTTGCCGCTCGCCGCACCAGCCGGGATCACGATTCCTCTCGTTCAAGTCAAGTTTGCTTCTATGTTCCAGTTTATGCTCCTGTATGATTTTCTAGTTCTGCATATGCCTGATGCGGCTAGCGAACAACAGACTGCCTGAATTCGTTTGGTGGACAATAAATTCTCTGTTTGACTTGCCTTTGCCTCTGGGTCCCTTTGTGACAGTATGCAGTAATTCTGAAGAATCTACACAGATTTATTCTATACAACATTGAATACAGCTATCAAGCTCTGAAAGGACAAAATACACCTTACCTTAACTTATGAAAGTCATAGTTCAAAGACTGGTATATTTAAAAAAAGTCGTGACGTATTGTCAAGTCTTGACGTATTGTCAAGTATGGTGACCCATACTCGAAATTGGTGCTCTGCGTTTAACCCATCCAAGTGCACACACACAGCAGTGAGTAGTGAACAAATGCACACACACACACACACCGTGAACCCACACCCGGAGCAGTGGGCAGCCATGCTGCAGCGCCCGGGGAGCAATTGGGGGTTCGGTGCCTTGCTCAAGGGCACCTCAGTCGTGGTATTGAGGGTGGAGAGAGCGCTGGACATTCACTCCCCCCACCTACAATCCCTGCCGGCCGGGGACTCGAACCCGCAACCTTTCGATTACGAGTCCGACTCTCTAACCATTAGGCCACGACTTCCCAAATTGAATTCTACTCCACTTTTTTTAACTGCAGGTTTGATGTCATTGACATAACTAAGCATAATGTGTCAGTTTATATACTATACAGTGCAAATGTTTTGGGTCAGTAAGATTTTTTTTTTTTATTTATTTAGTTTAATTATTTATTTATTTATTTAGCCTGGATGAATTAAATTCATTGAATTTGTAATGTTACAAAATGTTTCAAATAAATGCTGTTCTTTTGAACTTTCTATTCATCAAGGAATCCTGAAAAAAACAATATTAAGCAGCACATCAACACTGATAATATGAAATGTTTCTTGAAGACAGGAGTAAAGATGCTGAAAATTCAGCATTGCATCACAGGAATAAATTACATTTTGAAATAAATTCAAATACAAAACAGTTATTTGAAATTGTAATAATATTTCACAATATTTTTACTGTATTTTTGATCAAATAAATGCCGCCTTGCTGAGCAGAAGAAACTTCTTTCAAAAGAATAAAAAAAAAATGATAATGTTCTCACCAAAACTTTTGAATGGTAAGTGCATTATTTATTTTGTTGTTGTTGAACTTTTTTTAAATGGCATTTAATAAATTTAATTAAATTGCATTTTTGTCTTTGTTAAGTCAAGTCAATATTATTTGTATAGCGCTTTTAACAATGCAAATTGTGTCAAAACAGTTTTACACTGGCTTGATATAAAGCTGGGTGGTTTTATATCAGCTTTACAGTATTTAGACGGGGAAATAGTTTGTTGAAATAGTGTCATTCTCCTCTGGCCAGACAAAATCAGCAGTTTACATCTAGGCTAAATCTGGGGCTCATCTAGCTGTCCTGGCTGTAGAGGTCATCTCTAGGTGCTGATCCACCATCTGATCTGGATACAGTCTGGATCTGGGTGGCTACTGTGACCTCGGAATAAGAAAGAAACAGACTAATATTAGCGTAGATGCCATTCTTCTAACAATGTAACAAGTACATCAGGTGTTTTGGGAAATGTTCCTGGTTCTGGTTGACCTAATTAATGCAGCCTAATAATCCTTTAACGGATTTGAATTATAGAAATGCGATAGTATATTATGTGTAGGCCTGGTTAAAGAGATGGGTCTTTTAATCTAGATTTAAACTGACAGAGTATGTCTGCTTCCCGAACAGTGTTAGGTAGATTGTTCCAGAGTTTGCGCGCTAAATAGGAAAACGAACTCAGCTGATTGCCTGCAGTTGATTATGATATTCTAGGTATTATCAAATGGCCAGAGTTTTGAGATCGCAGCAGACGTGAAGGACTATAAAGCGATAAGAGCTCACTTAAATACTGAGGTGCCAAACCATTCAGGGTTTTATAGGTAATTAGCAAGATCTTACAATATATACAATATTTAATAGGGAGCCAGTGCAGTGTTGACAGAACCAGGCTAATGTGGTCATACTTCCTGGTTCTAGTAAGAACTCTAGCTGCTGCATTTTGAACCAGCTGGAGTTTGTTTATTAAACGTGCAGAGCAACCACCCAATAAAGCATTACAATAATCTAACCTCGAGGTCATGAATGCATGAATTAATGTTTCTGCATTTGACATTGAGAGCATAGGTCGTAATTTAGATATATTTTTAAGATGGAAAAATGCAGTTTTACAAATGCTAGAAACATGTTTTTCGAAGGAAAGATTGCTATCAAAAAGTACGCCTAGTTTCCTAACTGATGACGAAGAATTTACAGAGCAGCCATCAAGTATTAGACAGTGATCTAGGTTATTACATGCAAAAGTTTTTGGTCCAATAATTAACACCTCTGTTTTTTTTCAGAATTTAGCAGTAAGAAATTGATAGTCATCCAGTTTTTGATATCAACTATACATTCCGTTAGTTTTGCAAATTGGTAAGTTTCATCAGGTCGGGAAGAAATATAGAGCTGGGTATCATCAGCATAACAGTGAAAGCTAACACCATGTTTCCTAATGATATCTTCCAAGGGTAACATGTAAAGCGTGAAAAGTAAGGGGCCAAGTACTGAGCCTTGAGGTACTCCATACTGCACTTGTGATTGGTATGATACCTCTTCATTTACTGCCACAAATTGATAGCGGTCAGATAAGTACGATTTGAACCATGCCAGTGCACTTCCTCTAATGCCAACATAATTTTCTAGTCTATTTAAAAGAATGTTGTGGTCGATAGTGACAAACCCGGCGCTAAAATCCAATAGTAAAAGAAAGATACAACCACGATCAGATGATAAAAGCAGGTTGTTTGGAACTCAAATGAGAGCAGTCTCAGTATTATGATATGGTCTAAAACCTGACTGGAAATCCTCACATATATAACTTTTCTCTAAGAAGGAACATAGTTGTGATGATACTACCTTTTCTAATATCTTTGTCAGAAAAGGGAGATTCGAGATCGGTCTGTATTTAATTAATTCTTTGGGGTCAAGTTGTGTTTTTTAATGAGAGGCTTAATAACAGCCAGTTTGAAGGTTTTTGGGACATATCCTAATGACAATGATGAGTTAATAATATTCAGAAGAGGATCTATTACATCTGGAAGCACCTCTTTTAGGAGCTTAGATGGAACAGGGTCTAAAATACAGGTTGTTGGTTTAGATGATTTAAAAAGTTTATAAAATTCTTCATTTCCAATAGAAGAGAATGAGTGGAATTGTTCCTCAGGGGATCTATAGTGCACTATCTGATGTGATACTGTGGCTGACAGCTGCATGGTTACAATTTTATCTCTAAAAAGTAAAGTAGTTCATAAAGTCATTACTACTGTGCTGCTGGGTAATGTCTGCACCTGCTGATGTTATATTTTTGTTAATTTAGCCACTGTATTAAATAAATACTTGGGGTTGTGTTTGTTTTCTTCTAAAAGAGACATAAAGTAAGCAGATCTAGAAAAGTGAAAGTAAGACATAAAGTAAGCAGATCTAGAAAATCTGCTAGAAAAGTGAGAGTCAATAGTTTCTGTTACATCGTCAAGTTGTTCCAAGCTATTGGATATGCTGAGGAATTGAGATAAGTCAGGAAGATTATTTATAAAGTAGTCTTTTGTGGTAGAAGTAACGGTTCTACCATATTTGTAAAAAGGAGTTGGCTTTATAGCTTTAGCTATATGGAATATACACGAAACTAGATAATGATCTGAGATATCATTGCTCTACTGCAATATTTCAATATACATCAATTCCATATGACAGTATTAAATCTAGAGTATGATTTCGACAATGAGTAGGTCCTGAAACGTGTTGTTTAAACCCAATGGAGTTTAGAATGTCTATAAATGCTGATCCCAACGAATCTCTATCATTATCAACATGGATATTAAAATCACCAGCAATTAGGATTTTATCTGCAGCCAGCACTACCTCAGATAGAAAATCGGCAAATTCTTTAATAAAGTTTGTATGGTGCCCTGGTGGCCTGTATACAGTAGCCAGTACAAACATCGCAGGGGATTTATCATTAACACTTGTTTCTTTGGATAACATTATATGAAGCACCATTACTTCGAACAAATTATACTTGAAACCCAACCTCTGAGAAATACTGAAAATATTGCTATAAATTGTGGCAACACCTCCCCCTTTACCTTTTGGATGCGGTTCATGTTTGTAACTGTAATCTTGGGGGGTAGACTCGTTTAAAGTAATGTAGTCATCTGGTTTTAGCCAGGTTTCTGTCAAACAAAGCACATCTATGGTCAGTGATCATATCATTTACAAAAAGTGCTTTTGTAGAAAGGGATCTAATATTCAATAAGCCAAGCTTTATCATTTGTTTATCTGTATTATATCTGTTTATTATTTGTTGAACATCTATGAAATTGTTACTCTTACTTTGGTTTGGATGTTTTCTGTATTTTCTAGTTCGGGGAACAGACACAGTCTCTATAGTGTGATATCTAGGTGAAAGAGTCTCTATGTGCTGAGAATTAACTGACTTCTGTGATGTGAGCTGGCTAGCAGACGGTCGGTTTAGTCAGTCTGTCTGCTTCCTGACCTGGGCCCCAGTTAGTCAAGTACGAACTCTAAGACTATGTGCCATATTTCTAGAGAGAAGAGCGGCACCACCCCAAGAGGGATGAAGACCATCTCTTTTCAACAGGTCAGGTCTGCACCAAAAATTCTTCCAATTGTCTATGAAACCTATGTTATTCTGCGGGCACCACTTAGACATCCAGCCATTGAGTGATGACAGTCTGCTATGTATCTCATCACCCTGGAAGCAGGGAGCGGACCAGAGCATATTACAGTGTCTGTCATCGTACAAGTTCACACACCTCTTTAACATTATTTTAGTGATCTCCGACTGGCGAAGTTGAACATCATTAGCGCCAACGTGAATAACAATCTTACTGAATTTACGTTTAGCATTAGCCAGCACGTTTAAATTTGCCAAGATGTAAGGCGCTCTGGCTCCCGGTAAACATTGGACTATGGTGGCTGGTGTCTTTATTTTCATGTTCCGTACAATAGAATCTCCAATAACTAGAGCACTTTCATCAGGTTTCTCCGTGGATGCGTCACTGAGTGGGGAGAACCTGTTTGATGTTTTGATCGGAACGGAAGAGTGCCCTGCTGCACGTGCTCTACCGGAACCGAACAATGTACAGGACTCCCTGAGCTAGTCGCATCCAAAGCAGTATCTATAGCCCTCACATTCTTACTGTCCTCAACTAAAGTTATAACAGCTATATAAGTTTTAAAAAGCGAACGATCAAATTAGTTTGATAGATAATACCAGAAATATGGCGGGAATTAAGTTATATATTATCACTTTAAACAACAGCGAGTGAAAGTAAGATTTTTATTGGGCTATTTTCGGCAGGGCAACATCATAAATACATTCTTACTGCTGATGTCAGTTTTATGTGCTCAGAGTTCTGGATTTAGTTTGTACAGATTCTCCCGCTGATTGGCTTTCTGTCTCTCAGCCTGTTTCTAGCAAGACTTCTTTTCATTTTCCAATATTAATTTAATGGAAACATTTCTTTGTACCTGCAGGATGCCAAAGGCGAGACTACAGTTTAGTCTGGCCTGTTCACCCTTTCTTCCCCTGTTCCTCACACACATGTAACAATATGGGAAAGGAAAGGGAAGTGGTGTGTGGCCAGGTATGGTGACCCATACTCGGAATTTGTGCTCTGCATTTAACCCATCCAAGTGTACACACAGCAGTGAACATATACCCAGAGCAGTGGGCAGCTAATGCTACGGTGCCTGGGGAGCAGTTGGGGGTTCGGTGCCTTGCTCAAGGGTCTCACCTCAGTCGCGGTATTGAGGGTGGAGAGAGTGTTGGTTATTCACTCCCCCACCTACAATCCCTGCCGGACCTGAGACTCGAACCCACAAACTTCGGGTTACAAGTCCAACTCTCTATCCATTAGGCCATGACGGTTCTGAATCAAAATGAATTATTGATTCAGAACATAGGCAGCTTTTCCTCTGACAGAATGAACATCATGCAGTGTCTTGAGGACGGAGTGGCATGAGGAATTTCTGTGCCGTCGTTGGGCTGTAATGCTTAATTAATGCCATGCTCACCCATATCCCCTGTGGCAGAGGATCCACCTCCTCATATGCCTTCATGTCACGACGGAATTATTGTATTCATGAGATGAGCGCACATAAACGCCACCACAATATCATGTGGGATTTGGTATGGGTTATAGTATGCTTTAAATAGTTTGTGTGGATTTTGTGTACAGCTGATGAAGAATGAAATATTACTTTAAGAACTTTTTTTAGATTCCTACTTGAGTAAAAATACAAAAGTAATCACCGTTGAATATTCTTGAGTATTAAAAGTAAAAGTACTGAATTAAAAGTTATAGTTTGCCACATAAATGTTTCAAAATATAAAATAAATTTGAAAGAGTGCTAATATTAAAATATTTACATTCCAAAAATATTTATATATATAAAAAATGCTTAATTTGTATTTTTTTAATATATTTTAAATTTTAATATATTTATATTATCCAATATGTTTAAATGACACTTACCCATAATGTATTTTCATGTTGAAAACATGTTATTGCTCCTTGAAGCCGTATAATTTTAGTATCATTGAAAAATTAATATTTAGAATTTTTATTTGTATAAATTCTTCATTTCTTTTCATTTTAAAGTTATAGTAATTTTGTGATTTTGACATTTTTAGTAGTTTTTTTGTTATTTAATTTAAGTTGAAGTAAAATGTAGTTATCTAATTCATTTTTATTACATTTATGTTGAAATAAAATAAGTTTAAGTTTCATGTTTATTGTATTTCAAGTAACAATTTATTATTATGTTTTAATTTTAGTTTAATTAACTACAATTATCCTGCTTTGAAGTACATTTTGTAATATATTTTGGCACTTAAATTAAATATATTTTAAATTTGAAAAAATATATATTTTCTTAAGCTGCACAGTTTGTATTTTACAAATATTTCAAAAATATTTTCTGGGGCAGTTTAATTTGCTTCATCCTCCTGTTCACATTACAGGGGCAAAACAACCACTAACTGTGATTATACACACACTCTTCGAGTGACAATCATTATATTTTAAAAAGGTTTATTTTGCTTTTTCACAGTGTGAGGAAAAATGTGTAGCTTGCTTCTTAAAATGTGTTGCTTTGACAGTGGGCTGAACAAACACAACTGGTAAACTGTAATCCCACACGGCTAGCGTTCTCACCTACCAACGTCCGCCTTCAGCAAATCAGTTAGGGCAAACGTCTCAAAGCAACATTAATATTCATGACCCAAGCTGCGTCTGGCACAGCTGCAGACAAAAAGTAAAAAAGAGAGAATATGTGAACAACAGAAGAGAATGAAAGTCGTTTTGGACAAAAAGAAAAAAAATGCATTTTTATATTCACAGTTGCACCAGTGTTTCAGTCTGAAATATTAAACTTGTATGAGAAAAATGAGTGACTGAGACTTTTACTACCGACACTGATAGGCATATTTCTTCATTCAGAGTTATTAATTTCTTCACTTTGATTTAACAAGGTATGACATATTTTTTCTGGAATGTAGTGGAGTCAAAAGTAAAAGTAGAATATTCTAAAAATGAAACTACTCTGATAAAGTGCAGATACTTGTATTTTAGTGCAGTAACAGAGCAAAATTACATAATTACTGAAATTTTAGACAGACAGATGATGATGCAAATGCCACCGTTATAATTTGTATAATTTTTGCATATTATTTACAGATACATAGATGGATGGACGGATACATGGGTGGAAGATGATAGATAGATAGATAGATAGATAGATAGATAGATAGATAGATAGATAGATAGATAGATAGATAGATAGATAGATAGATAGATAGATAGATAGATAGATAGATAGATAGATAGATAGATAGATAGATAGATAGATAGATAATGCATTATCTGTGTTGCTAAAAAAAAAAATCAAATTTCATTGGAACTTTCTGTAAAATGTGGCCAATTCAAATCAAAATCAAGCTCATGAACTGAAAGGAAGTCAATTCTTCAATTTGTACTCTTTTTTTTTTTTGCTAAGATAATGAGCGGCTGGCTCTGCATCTCAGGATTTAACGGCTCTGTGCACGGCCCGACCTTCAGTGCTCTGCCACAGAGAGGATGCCACACTGTTTGCATGCTCCCCCTCGGACATTCTTCCTTCTTTGAATTGTATTTTTTTTTTTTTAAATAGAAACCTTTCCGTGTGTGTGACTCCTCTTCCAGACACATCTTCTACTGTAAACCGTGAGTCAACTTTTGAATGATTACAGATGCACCATATATTGATTATACAAAACTGACATCTGCGGCTCCCCCAAAGGCAGAGGTCACACAAGGCCACGCAATTCATTTTCAGTGCGGTTGTTTTTGCGGTTCTGCTCCAGTGCTATTGCCTCATATGTTCTGTCATATGAAATATGCAACAGGCATATCATGGTGCCAGTGTGTCCAGAGGCCAATTCAGTGGTGTCTAGAGATCTACCACAAAAAATAATAACGCTGACTGGTATTTATTTATATGAATGATCACACTGATTTTGTGGCATATGATGCTGTAGATGCATTGTAAGATTATGATAAATTGATCACACACAGATGCATCATTTGAATGCATCTTCCAAAAAATATTTGTGTTTGATTATCAAGTTGCACTTTCAAGTCTAAATTTATTTGCTGAATTTGTAATTATGTAATACTGTATATAAGAAATGCACAATGAATGTGTTTGTGTCTAAAAGCTGATGCTGTACTTTTAGAGGACACGCTGGTCTCGTAGGGTCACTATTTGTCATGAGCAAGAAGTGAATCGTCTTGATGACTTATCTGATGACTCATATTGGTGCCGCTGTAGCTTTGCTGTTTTATGACCTTCATACTGAGGAATTAAGTTCTTCAATTGGTCTGTTTTATTTGATAGTTACCAGTTGTTGTCCAAAAAAAGCTTAAGTGCAGCTCTTAAAATAAACACTCGTTGCTCTGTGAAGACATGACTTATTTGATGCAGTGAGGTGATTTTGAAATTTTAACTTGCAACATTTGCAACCAAGATTGCCAAAGAGAAGCATATTTTGTTAGATTTAAGAGAGTTTCTTTATTGTTTCTCCTGAACAATTCTTTGTGAATTTAAGTGATAATAAATCTCACATTTCTTAAAAAGTTAAAAAGCTCTAAAACAGCATACTGTATAAGTATACAGTATGCAATTTCCGTAAGGAATGTGTTGCCAGGTTAACAAAAAAAAGAAAAAATTAATAAATTTACCTTAAAGGTAGGGGTAACCGATTTATGGGAGCTAATTTTTGAAATCACCAAAACAAACACGCCCCTACCCCAAAAGGGTCTCGCCCCTATTTTGATAGCTCCACCCCACACATACGTACGCAACCCAGGCAACGATTAGTTCTGTGAAACAAAGCAAAACCAATGTTACACCGTGTCTACACCGGACACGAATGACGCGATAAAATACTATAGAAGTCATTATAATCAGTGATGCTGTCTACACTGGATGCATGACAAATCTCGACAGAAAACTGCTGCTGCGTTCGATTTATGACGTGCTGACACACATTTCAAATGATTTTCAACAGTCGCTTTATCACATCCAGTGTAGGCAGACTTTAGCTGTTGCGGCACGGCACGTCCGGTGTAGAAC
Organism: Barbus barbus; assembly: GCF_936440315.1. Classification (NCBI taxonomy): domain Eukaryota; kingdom Metazoa; phylum Chordata; class Actinopteri; order Cypriniformes; family Cyprinidae; genus Barbus; species Barbus barbus. The sequence continues at coordinate 27,864,780 of NC_136740.1, forward strand.
ACGGTGTTACTCACCTATCGAAAAGAAACAAAGCAACCTCACCGTCTGATCGCAGGCCTTTCGCTCCTTGAGTTCTCTCCAGTGCTGGAAAGCTGATCTTATATTTACACGGGTCCTACTTCTTGCCTTATCATTCCACAGACGTTTTCTGCTAACATAAAAAAGCTCTCTTCATGAAGTAGCTACCATAAAGACTTTAAATGACATGAAACTGTGGTCAAAAGTCTATCATAAATGCAAAAATGTTGGGGTAGTTGGATGGGGATGTGAGATGTTGTCTGCTGTTATGTCCTCACCAATGTCAAAATCAAACCTACGCCCTTACTACATCTTAGTACATTAATACGCTTGTTACGCACTCAAAATGATGCAGTGTCCCATTACAAAAAAAGTACATAGTTTACTTTTAGTGCATAGCTTAAGCAGGCGAATTGGGCAGCAGCCTGCAGTCTCTCCTTCTGCCTTCCTCCATCATGGAGACTAGAGCCATTACGGCCCTAAATGATGATGTGCTCGCAGCACTGCGGCCCCGCTGGTGCAGATCTTTTCCGAGAGGGTGGGGAATGGAAGGGCTGTCAGGGTACATCTTGCTGCTTATATCTCCTTTCTTCAGAATCACTGTGCAAAAGCCTGCACAAGAATTGCTCTCGCACTCAATCACTGGGGTGTCAAGCGACATGCCAAAACAGATTAATGCATGTGGATGAGTGTGACAGTAATTGTGCATGTGCATGTGTGTATAGTTGCGTGTGTTTGTGTGAGATCATTAAGTGTGCAAGTGGAGGGCAACTGCAGGATAATGTTCCCGAACGTGCATGCGTGCATTTGTGTGTTCATATATGCATATGCATGGCACTGCCAGTTTACACAACAGTCTTGGCACAGGGCCTAGCCAGGTGGCACTGTGCAAGCTTCAAATGCGTCCTCATTTCAGCATCATTCCTCTTGCTCAGACTGATGCCAGTTTTCTGCTGGTCTGTTTATCCTGCCTTATCTTGCCTGTCACATAAAACCTGCTTCCTGTCTGTCATCTTTATTCCTAAATGTCAACATGAAATCAAAGTTAAGCCTGTATACTTTCATGTTACAGTGTTTTTCTTCTTTTTTTATTTCGAACAATATATTTGCACTATATTAGTCATTGGCCAAGAGACTATTTTTTTCACATAACAATATGAAATTAGATATTTAATTGTGCATGCTCATTTGACCTACAGTATTTTGCTATCATCTAATGCTCTCTTAAAGTTAGCCTTTAAAAACATTAATAACTTAATAAACGGATAATTGTAATCTTCAGCAAATCTTCAACATACATATTTATTTTTCATACTGTACATTATAATGTTGTGAAGCCTAGATTCATAGGGTTTTACATAGAAACATTGACACAAATAATTACAAATATTGTAATTATGCAATATATTGTATACCAAAAAAAAAAAAACTACAGAAAAAATTAAAGGGGTGTAGTACAGAGAGATGCACACAAGGGGCATGATGAGCAAATATATAATAACATTTAAAAAAAAAAATGCTATTTGAGTTTTTAGTGTTTCATATTCAACTTTAGACAAAGTTGACATAATTTTCAGGGACTCTTTTTGCAGTTGCATAGTTACCAATAGGTGGCGACAAGTGATTGGGTTATGAGTTATTGAATGAATCATTGAATCATTCATTCATGCAATTCATTTAAAAACACAGAATCATCAAGGATCTTTGTAAGTGATTCTTTAAATCATTCACTCTTCTGATTCACTCAAAAACATTAATTTGAATGATTCATTAAATCATTTATTCATCTGATTTGTTCAAAACCACAGATTAATTTAGAAACATTAATTTATTAATTCTTTCACCCATCTGATTCATTCAAAAACGCTGATTTATTCAGGACTAAAACAAGTAACTGTCTTTGTGAGTGATTCAATAAATCATTCACTCATTTGATTCATGCAAACACAGAATCAAGGACCATTCACTTATGAGTGATTCATTAAATCATTTGCTTATCTGATTTATTCAAAAACAAATTAATTGAGGATTTTTCGAAAACGTTTATTTATTTATTTAGGAACAAAACATGTAACTGATTTTATAAGCAATTCATTAAATCATTCACTCATCTGAATTATTCAAAACCACTGATTCATTCAGTAACGCCACTACTGTGTGTTGCTCTGGGATGCATAATGATTCAATGATTCATGAATCATTATTTAAAAGCAATATCACACAAGAAATCGTGCTGCTTGTCTGAATATCAACGTGTTTGCAAGTTTAAAATTGCTTAAATATCTACCATTTATCTTGTTATTGGCCATAACTGAAATTCATGCTGGGCTAAAGTGTACTTTTTAGAGTTATAGATGAGTTCTTTTCTTTTTAATACACCTGTCTCTTGCAGGTGCCTCAAATCAGTTGTCGCTTATGTCAAGTAGTTTAGTTCTAGCAGCCATTGTAATGCCTGTCATCATCGTCATTATCATTTCATCTGTCTTGAACTGATTTCGAATGACGGTCACAGTCGCACCACAAAGAAATGTGTGCAAATGTCAGGAGTAATAATGTCCTCTCCGTGTGGCTTAGCAAAGGTCAAGATCTGGTCTCTCTTTGGCCAATCATCCACGTTGGAATTCATTCTGGTCATGCAAGCATCCGATCCCTTCTCCCTCGGAGCGATGGCATCAGTAGGGAGTTCAATTCGAGCCTGAAGATGCACGAGGGCTGGACTGACATAAAAAAGTGTCCTTTGAGAGCACTAATAGAACTGGCTGAGGTGTTTAGTTGCATGCTTGTCCCTTCGGCATTTTGCAGAGCTTGTTTGCTAGGATTCAAAACAAGTAGCAAATGCAGTCATGTCAGATTAGCCAGGGGGAAAAAAGCTTGTTACATAATCCAACAATGCACCTTTTCACAGAGAAAGAGATTACATTAGTGGTGCAGCCACGACAGGGTGGAGGAAGAAAGAACACATAATGTTTGATGTATGAATGTAGTCTCCATATGAACAGTGTGTGTGGGCTCTGGGTTTCTGCATCAGCTCTCACAGCTGAAGGAGCTGTTGATGCTAACAAATTTGAGCAGTCTGTGCATATGAAAGAAACTGAAGATCTTTTTAATATCTAAATTGTTTCTCTTAAGAGCAAATGGAGAGACTCCTGAGAAAAAGACTTTAGTAATCTCACTTGTGTCTCCAACTATGCTCAGATTTACTAGTGGGCAGCAAGTCAGCTCAAAAACCTAGTGAGTAAATCATCAATTTTAATATGCTAATGATTTTATTTTTTTATATTATTATACTTTTCTGGATTGTACTTCTATTGGAATTTTTCTTGCTTTGTAGTCTCGGATTATTTTATTTTACTTTATTTTTTTATTCCCAAATCTTTTTGTCCTGTCTTGATTTTACTTGAAGTGCCCTTTTATTTCAATAATCTCCTCTGCTCATCAAGGCTGAATTTATTTCATCAAAAACACAGTAAAAATAGTAATATTGTGAAATATTATTTCTTTTTTCTATTTGGATTTGTGTTCCTGTGATGCAAAATTGAATCTTCAGTGTCACATGATAACATGAAATAATTCTAATATGATGCTTTGGTGCTCAAGAAACATTTATTGTTATTATCATCAGTGTTGAAAACAGTGGATTCTTGGAATAGAAAGTTTTAATCTTGCTTACCCCAAACTTTATAACCATTGTACCCCTGAGATTTTAAGTTAATTTTCCAATAATTCACATGTTTATGGTTCTTTGATGCCACTTAATGGTCACATGACCTGCACATAAACAAATAAAATATTTTACAGTTAATTAAAAAATTTAAATATTTTAATAAAATGTTTAATATTTTAATTAAATTTGAATTATTATTTAAATTTCAAATTTGATTGTTTTTTCTTAACTTAATGATTGTTTTTTCTTTTAATTAATTTTAGGAGAAACTAAGACAAAATTCAAACTTAAACATAAGTAGCATCTTTGTGTTATCTTAAATTCTTTATTAATTTTATAGTTAGCTAATTTTACAGAATGTGTATTTTTCTGGTTTTATTTATTTGAAAGATTTTAAAGGGATAGTTCATCCAAAAAGAAAATTCTGTCATCACGTTTGCACCCCATATTTTGAGAAATGTCTTAATGTTTACTTCTTTCTTTCTTTCTTTCTTTCTTTCTTTCTTTCTTTCTTTCTTTCTTTCTTTCTTTCTTTCTTTCTTTCTTTTTTTGAAGTTAATGAGCTCTTTGGATGCACTCTGCTGAAAAAAGAAAGATGACAGAATGATGAGGTGCAAACAACAGAATCTCTTTCTTTTTCAGGTGGACTGTCAGTTTAATGAGAAACATCTGAGACAAAGCTGGTACTTAATATAACTGAGAACTCCATTAAGTCTCCTGAGATGTATAAGCACAGTCTCTGAGCAATAAAATGTGAAGCTCTGTGTATAATTGTTCATTTCTGAGCGAGTGAGACACACACACAGTGCTGTAAGTGTTTGTGTGATGTGTGTCAGTGTTTGTTAGTCTTGCTCGGCTGCTGTTTGGCGTTGATCCCAGTAGGTGGTAAACTGGGGGAGGTGGGTGGAACCGTTATTCATGAACTCTAGTGATGCAGATTTCTCTCTTACACTCGCTTCACTGCTGGTTAACAGGATTCCACTAGTACAAGAAATCATCTCACATCAAACCTGGAAAAACACTGGCGTTTAATAATATCACATGATTGTGGCTGATGCAAAAGCAAAAATACTGCATATTTCTCAGAAGTTGCTCTTTCAAAGCAGGAGACTAAATCGAGTCCTCAGTTATGAATTTGCTTTGTCTCAGCTATTTGTTTTTAATGTATTTCATTTCTTCTAAATATGTAATAAATAAAAATAGGGTAACTCTTAAGAATAAGGCTTTATTTGTTAGTGGTAAAACCTTCTCTAATTTGCTGCTTATTAATAGTTAGTAAGGTGGGTGTTAAATTCAGGTTTGGATTAGGATTAAGGTATCTAGAATATGATCGTGCAGAATAAGGCATTAATATGCTTTATAAATACTAATAAACAGCCAGTATGCTAGTAATGCATGCTAATAAGCAATTAGTTAATACTGAGAATTAGTCTTTAAGCTAAAGTGTTACCGCATTGATTATATATTAGTTACTATAAACAATACTTATACAGCATTATACAGCATTTGTTGATGTTAAGTAATAAATAATACATTATAATAAAATACTTTTTTTTAAATGTATTATTTATTAATATATACAGTAATATATTAATATTTACAGTATTGCTCATATTGTTTGTAAATTTATTATTACATTTATTATTTATTATAAATAGTTTTAATAAAATAAATATTTTATTTTAATTTATTTATTTTTAATATGTATATTTTATTTTAATATCAAATAATAATAATCATACAATTTTTAATAAAATTATTATTATTAAAATATTATTATAAAAAAAAAATTGCAAGTATATTTCATATGACTATAGTTCAGATAGTAGGATCTAGGGAGAATCTGATAAGAAATATTTAATATTTTATTGTATATGTGTACTTCACAACAAGTCTCCATTTGTTCTCTCTTTAATGTCATTTATGTTTCTAGATTCCTGTATGGATATATATGTATGTGTGTGTGTCTGTGTATACACACACACACACATTTCCAGCTTCTTAGATTTGTGTCCTGAGAAAAAAACCCTGGTAATCAACATCTCAAACTCAAACCAAAGTAGACAGACTCTGCAAAAGTCTCCATTTGTTCTCCGTTTAATCTCATTGCTGTCTCTGAGAAACAACAGAGCGACTCGAGAGATCTCCTCTCTGATCTTTCTTCACCACGGGCTGTGTCTTTAAAATAGGAAACATCTCAGAAGGGAGTAATTGTATGCTAACGAACACAGTCAGGCAAATTGAGGATCCGAAAGAAAATGTGAAAGAGAAAAGAGACATTTGTACATTGAACTTAGCCTAAGATCGCTGATGGTAACCATGGAAATAATTACAGAGCAGACAGACTGCTAGAGAGATAGGAAAAATGAAAGAGAGAGGGGAGGAATTTAGAAGAGGAGAGAAAGAAGAGTGCATCTTTGGATCTTCAATCTTGCTGTAAGTTTTAATAAAACTCGGCTTTTAAATTGGCTTTGATCACGTATAGTGTTCTTTTAATTAAATGCACATACACTTGGGCTCTTGAATGAGGGATGTATATTAGCCGTGTCCAGTCTGGATCAATCACGGCGTTCTTGAGGTGGATATTCAATCATCGGGAGGTATGAGGTGTATGCCAGCTGTCTTTGCGAGCATTTAGACGCCTCTCCGCTGGAGATGTGTCCGGCTTGGCCTCGTCTCGATGCTTCAACTTTAGTGCTCGCTGTCTTGGGCTTGCAAGCCGGAAGCAGTCGTCATGGAAACACATGTCTGATCATTTACACAGAGCACTTCGTTTGAAAATGACCGTTCTTGATTAAATCCATCAAAAAGCCTCTTTCATGCAGCGGGGGTGTAATGTGTTGTAGACCCTGTCAGTAATACAGTTTTATAGGTTTTAGTGGGACTTCTAAAAGTTGATTAAATAAACTTTAAGTAAAAACACATTTAAAATATATTTAATATTTAAATATATTTAGAAACTTTGAACACTTCTGTTCAAAGTCTTGGGGTCAGTAAGTATATATATATATATATATATATATATATATATGTATGTAGGAATGTATATATATGTATATGTGTGTGTGTGTATATATATATAAAAAGTTATCAAATGTAAATTATATTAATCTCTGTCTCTCTCTCTCTCTCTCTCTCTATATATATATATATATTTAAAAGCTTTAATAAAATGGAAGCAAGCTATATTATAACTAATGTATAACAAAATGTATATTACATATATATATATATATATATTAATGCATTATTATGTAGTATAGAGATACGTATAAAACTACTTTAATAAATTACATTTATATATAAGAAACTTTAATAAAATAGAAGCAAGCTATTATAACTATATATTCAAAATGTATATTATATATAATAAATCTACATAAATCTATACTTTATATATATATGTATATATAATTATATATACTTAAAGTAGATTTATAAAATAAGAATAGTCCTCCCAATATTTATATATTAAGAATAGTCCACCCAAAAGTTAGTTTGAGCTCAAAATCTAAATATATTTCATACAGGTCATACAAGTTTAAAACGACATGAGGTAAAATGATGACTAGAATTTTCCTTTTTGGGTGATCTTTCCCTTTAAGGAGCGCTGTACTATCACAGTTCTAAGCGACAGACTATCAGCCTGCCAGAATATCACAGAAACTTGAGGGTGGGCTCTTTTAACCAGAACCTCCCAGCAACCAGTCCGAGACTCAGAACACCCTGGCAACCGCATAGCAACACACTAAAAACCACTCAGAACTCCTTGGCAACCGTGTAATGCTCCGGCAACCACCCACAAGCACCCTTGTGGTCCAAATCGAATGTAAAAAATCTTCGCTACTATAGTTATAACTACAATAGAATTAAAAGCAACGATCAACGAAAGCTAACATAGAGCTCGTACTGTACGCGCACTCTCACTGTTTAATCTACATTGTCATTTGTCTTCAGTTTGTGTAGTTGTGTAATTACACACATTCCTCCCACATAACCTGCCTCTACAGAAGCCTCTCTCAACGGCTGCCTGCGAGCGTCACACACACACGCACACGAGAGTGTGTGAGAGAGAGAGTGAAAGAGACAGAGAGAAAGAGAGAGAGAGTTTGCCCCAGGCTTTTACATGAAGTTCTCTCCATCAAATCCCATCTCTCTCCCCCACCCCCCTGTCCAGCTCAGCCCCTCTTCTCCTCTCCTCGAGTGAGTGAGAGCGCAGTAAAGAAAAGGACAATTGCAGGAAAGGATGCATCGCCTTGCTGCTGGTATTCCTGAGTTCATGCCTGGAAACGAGCAAACCGGAATACAGCAAGAACGACTTCCAGCTTTTCCTCAAGCGAGGGATTTCCATTTTGGAATAGTATTTGGTAGTCCTCATGCAAATGACCCGTCCGTTTGAATCGGAGCTTTGATGCGTCGCGGTTTTGCGCAAGAATGAACGTTTGAACTCCGTGCGCTCGGAGGATTTACGCGTCAGTGTCGCTGGCACGGAGCTGCGGAGAAGTCTGGCTCCGTCACACGCGCGAGTTCGCATCAGATGCCAGTGCTTTACTGTCTATGGAAGTGTGAGCTTAGAATAAATGCCTTAGTCATGTGCGCGCATGCTCCGAAAAGTTCTCCCGTAGAGCGTTTTAAACGTTGACAGCTCGATTGCAACGATAAACGACGCCCTAAAATAGCTGAAGTAAAACATGAGAGAGTTTCACCGCAGATCTGGTGTTGGTAACCGCAGTAAAGGCAGAAGGGAAGCGGCTCGTCGGTTCAGGGTCGTGCGTAAAGGCGCCGGCGAGCCTCGCCGGGACCCGGTGCCCTCCATCTGGCGCTCTGCTGAGAAACAGCCGCTGTCAGGGCTGGAGAGAGTGACTGAGACGAGGTGGAGAAATGAGCCACAACAATTCTAACAGTTAAACACCTGGAATTCATCCTTTTATACATTTAGAGTTCAAATTGTTGATTGTAAATATTCATTTTTAACAATTCTTACTATTCTTGTAGGTAAATACATTTAGTTAGTCATAAATATAGTATTAGTGAAATATATGTATTCAACTAAGCAAAGTACTAATATATATATATATATATAAAACCTACATTTGATTGCAATAAGTTAATGCATAAATGCCTTTTTTTTAGCTAGATTTACATTTAAAGATTAGAATCATGGCATATTAGCTCAAAATGTTGCAGAGTTGTACATCGATGCATATGAGATTACTTAAAGGATTCTGGATTGATTTAGTGGTCTAAAAGCACCAATGCCATATCTGAAAGCAGAGTGCATATAGACACATGATTGCAACCAAACATGGTGTGGGGATTCATCGTTCTGTTGACCTTTAAAGGAACTCTTGACCAGCTTAGGGAAAAGAATCATTCACAAGTTAAACAGAAGCAAGTGACTTCAAAAAATCGAGACTGGGTTATGATCGGAGATGGACAGTTTGGACAATTTGTCTTTCTTGGTGGTTTGAGATTACTCTTCTGGATCCTGGACGGGAATAATTAAGGAGGAATAAGGGATTGTACCGCCCCTTACAGTTGCATTCTGCTGTAGGTAGGAATAACCTGCACATTACAGTTGGTTAATTGATTTTGTAACTGGGAAGACACAGGGTTACGTCATTCATTTGGTCTTTTGAATGAATTTAAACATTGACAAGTACTTTTAAAAGCTGACTTTAAGATAAAAAAATAGAAAAAAAGCATTAAAAATGATCAGTTATATCATATAAATGACCTCATAGGTCTTTTTTTTGCTCCTGAAATATATTACAAATATTTTTACTATACTACATTTTAACTATATAATGCTGCATAGATCTTTAGTCATTTGATTTATGCATATCTACTGTATTTTAGTCTGTAGAACTGTTTGTAAGGTTGTTTCGTGATGCTTCTCTGAAAAGAGTGTTAGGTAGCTATAAAAACACCCACTGCTGCAGGAGAAAAATCCTTGAAAATGACAATAGAGGGAAAAAATGCACAGAAGTCTTTCTTCAATTTGGCTCCAGGTTTAACAGGCATCACTTTTTTCTTTGGCAGCTTCAAAAGATCTAAAAACACTAAAAGATCTTAGAAATCGTTTTGAAGATGAAGTGTGTAATGTTTGTGCCACTAGAGGCACCAAATGAACTGGACAGATAATGACTGTCAAACAGGTTTCCCAAACACTCCCATTTGGCAAACAAACTGATAGCCCCGCCTCCAAACTCACACCATTGGTCGAGCTAGTGTTACTGTATCAGACTGGCACCTTTAGACCCCTGCTGGTAGATACTGTACCTACACCATCTCTATCATGCATTCAAAAGTAGCCATCAGGATTATTATAAAAAAAAAAAAAAAAAAAAAAACTTTATATGGTTGCTATATATAAAATATTATTTTTCATTTATATTAATATTAGTAATATAAGTTTTCAGTAAAATATTATTTTACTAAGCTAAACTAAGTCTACTATATTTTGTATTTTAGCATAACACAAATGTCGTATTGTTTGATATATTAATTTAAATAAAATAAATTAAATATACAAACATATATTTTATTTCAGCCAGTTGCAAAGGAAACATTTCTTTCATTTCATTTTAATTTAGTGTAATTTAATGTATGCAAATAACTAGACCTTAAACTGAAATTTAAATCATTTTTTAACTCATACAAATGACTCAATTACCAAAAGTTTAACTAAAATTAAAATTAAAATAAAAACAGAAACTATAACAATAAAAATCTCAATGATACTAAACTAATACTATTCAGACATAATTAATAATTTACAGCACAGGTGTTTCCATTACTTACAGCTGTCTATGCATATTCAGCTGGGATGAAATAAAAGTACATTAACATGTGAAAAATTGCATCTTTAAGAATAATACTCAATAAGGCTTTGTTTCAAATAAAATAGTTTTCATTTTTTTTTTTGTTCGAGCCCCGTGCAGCATTACAAATCCAATTTAGGCGTAAAAATCGATCCGCCACCAACCCCACGCATATCAATCAGAGGCTGAGCAGTTATTATTATTTTTTTCATTAGTTTCACTTTTTATCATGTTTGCTCCCCCTCCTCTCGCTGTCTCTCTCTCTTCCGTTCTGTCTCTCTCAAAGGGACTGAAGCTTGAAGCTGTTTCCACCCACACACTTCAGCTCTGGCTTTCAGCTTGACATCAGATTTACATTGAGAATAAAAAGTGCACACACACACATGCTCTCACCCACACACGCACGTACTTGTACACACCTATGTTAGGAGGAATATTAAAGTGCATTATCGTGTGATAGAAAATGTGTCCTCTTATGCTGGAGATGCAGAACACGGCTTATTTTAGCAATCATTGTGTTTGAAAACAGACGGTGCCCGTTTGAACTCTATTGAAATGCAATGCTGTTTCTCATCCGACCGTCTTGTGACATGCGTGTTCACATGCGTGTGAGTCTGTGTTCCATCACTTCAGTGTTTCATCATGTTAGTCAAATGTAAGGTACTAGAAAAATGTTGCCATGGCAACCAAATAAAGAGCCTGGATTTGGATCAAAAAGGACAGAGGGAGAAATTGAAATAAATGGATGTATCGAGCCCGCTTTACTTTGGCTTTCAGTTTGGCGTTATTAAAAGGAATAGTGACCCCTGCCCTGTGATCAGGTTCAGTCCATTAAGTCCTGCGGTTCTTGAAGGGCTTGAACATTAATTTGTGTTTTAAATGCTCTCTCCGTCCCAGACACATTAAAGTGAATTATAGTTTATTTCCGTACCGTGTCACAATTCATATCGGAAACTAGAAATTGATTTGCAGTTAAGTAAATGTATTTGCTGAATCATTTGTTAAAACGGTCTCACTCTGACATATTGCACACAAAGTATTGCATTGTTATATGTACTTTTAGAAAAGTACTATGGCATACTATGCTAATGAATGACTGTATACACCAAGGTAAATACACACAAACACACATATCTATTTGGTATTTTTAGTACAATGCTCAATTTAGTTTATTTAAACAATGAGGTATGAAATGTTTTCCTATGTGAATATATGGCTAATGAATTTTGTTGGATACTTCAGAAGCGAGTGTATTCACAATATAGCAAAATATTGCATTTTTTTCTTTTATGGGCTGTTTTATATATAAAAACACTATTATTTATTAAGATTAGTAATGTAAGTTTTCAATAAAACATTATTTTACTAAGCTAGATTGTTACAGGAATAGTTTACCCAACTTGTTCCAAACTTGTATGAGTTTTTTTCTTCTGTTGAACACAAAATAAGATATTTTGAGAAATGTTGGTAACCATATGTTGACGGTATAGCCATTGATTTACATAGTATGGCGAAAAAAACTATGGAACTACTATGGAAGTCAATGGCTACCGTCAACTGTTTTGGCTGAAGAAAAAAAAAAAGTCGTGACGTATTGTCAAGTATGGTGACCCATACTCGAAATTGGTGCTCTGCGTTTAACCCATCCAAGTGCACACACACAGCAGTGAGTAGTGAACAAATGCACACACACACACACACACACACACACGGAGCAGTGGGCAGCCATGCTGCGGCGCCCGGGGAGCAATTGGGGGTTCGGTGCCTTGCTCAAAGGCACCTCAGTCGTGGTATTGAGGGTGAAGAGAGCGCTGGACATTCCCTCCCCCCACCTACAATCCCTGCCGGCCGGGGACTCGAACCCGCAACCTTTCGATTACGAGTCCGACTCTCTAACCATTAGGCCACAACTTCCCCTAAAGAAGCTCATACAAATGTTGTATTGACCAATTGGCATCCAGTACTGGTATTCGTTTTATAACTGGCAAAACATCACTGTGTTCAAGAGAATTGTATAGGCCTAGTGATTCTGTTTCACATTCTCATTGCACTTAACAGTTTTTTGGTTTCAAATTATTGTAGTAATTCTAAAAAAAAAAACGGACAGTGTTTGAAAAACAATATTTCATTCAGTCTGAATTCAACAGAACAAATCAGAACAAAGTTATACAATTCTTCAAAGTGTCGCAGTCGTCAATGAAACACATCTTTATAACATGCTGATTTCATCTGAAAATGACCATTCTTTATTAAATTCATCAAAAAGCCTCTTTCATACAATGTGGGTGTGATTTGTTAAAGACTCCATTAATAATGTCGTTTCGTGGGTTTTAATGTGTACTTCTGAAGGTTGATTAAGGAGGTGTTTTTGAAAATAAAATTTTTTTTTTATTCAGCAAGGGCACATTAAATTGATCAAAGTGACAGTAAATACTTTTATAATGTTGCAAAACATTTCTATTTCAAATAAATGTTGTTCTTTTGAACTTTCTATTCATCAAAACTTAAAAAGTAGCTTAAAGATATTTGGCAGCACAACTATTTTCAACACTGATAATAAGAAATGTTTATTTCCTTTTTTCAAGAATTGTATAACTCTTTCTGAATTGTTTTGTTGGGTTCAGAAAGTATCCTTATATTTAATGTATAAATGTACTACCTTAGTTATGACTCATAAACCCAAGACAGAATATAATCTATACTGTGTCTGTGAAGTGGAAAACATGATACAAAATTCTGTTTTAATTGAACATGAAACAATTACTCACGTGAAAGCTGATTCTTGATTCAGAGTAATAAAAAAGAAAATACTTGCTGTTTGTCATGGCAACAGCTCTGATGCTTGTTGCATATTTTTATGGTCTTCTGTCCCCATTTTCTCTCTCACACACACACACACACACAAACCTGTTAGAGGAACCAAAACTCATAAAAATGATTTGCTTAGAGTATTACAGAACCAGTTCAAGATTGCCAAACGCAGTCAAGAGACAGTATGACCAAGAACAGTGGCCTCAGATGAATCAATATGTAAAATACGTTTGACTATAACTGACGTGTTACATAAAAAGAACTGTAACATCAGCTCAGTCGAGGCTGTGCAGGAGGAGAGATTTTGAGATTTGAGGTCTGACGTTTAGGATGGCGAAAAGACAGAAAAAGTGATGAGACTGAAAGTGCAGAGAATGGACTGAGAATGAATGTGAGAGGTGAGGAGAAGGAAAATGCTCTCAGAGAGAGGCAGAGAGATGGATAAATGCACTGTTTGATTTATGTAAAAGAGTTGCGTGGGTGCAAGGCGAGAGAACTGTATGGCTGTGTTAGTGTGTGTGTGTTAGCTTCAGAGATTGAGAGAGAGAGACAGATTGCATTGGCTGGAGAGACGGTGGGTATTTACACTCTTATTTATCACAGCAGCGAGCAGGAGAGACGGATGGTTTGATGGTGGAGGAATGCTTCTTTCAGTCTGTTCCCCTCCCAGCACCTCTACGTTCATTAAACCATCCATTCATTTGTTTCTGATGGTCTTATTTTAATGACTTAACGTTCCTGAGCAATAGTCGTGTCTGCAGCCAATGACTGTGCCTCTGTATCCGGTACTCACTCAAGGACGCCAGTCAATAAGCACTTTGTTTGCAAGTGCCTGTCTCTTGTGCCTGCAGATAGGCTGTTTTATTTCTTATTGTTTTGCCATTTTCATAACTGGTTGTGTAATTTTCATTGACCAAAATTAAGTTTTGCCACGTCTGCCAAAAGAGCAGTTTAATTGTGAACATTTACTGGCCTTAAACATTGCTTACTGGTCATGAAATTGTATTGTACATATTTTTTTTTATTAATTTATAAATAAAATATATATTTATTCATATAATTTAAAAGTGTATTTTTTTTTTAAAAGAAATTCATACTTTTATTCAGCGGGGACATATTAAATTGAACAAAAGTGAAAGTAAAGATATAATGTTATAAACGGTTTCTGTTTTTCTATTTCTAAGATTTCTATGCAGCAGCACAATAGTTTTTAACATTGATAAAAATAGTGGAGGCATATTAGCATATTAGATTGATTTCAGAAAGATCATGTGGCTCTGAAGACTGTAATGATGCTGAAAATTCAGCTTTGCATTATAAGAATAAATTACATTTTATAGTAAAAAATATATACAGTTATTTTAAATAAATATATTTGTAATATATTATTTAACAATTTTTCTGTTGTTACTGTATTTTTGATCAAATAAATGCAGCCTTGATAAGTGTGTGTGTGTGTGTGTGTGTGTGTATATATACTATTCAAAAGATTTTGTTTATTTATTTTATTTGATAATATAATATTTATTTTGATCAGAACATTGGCTCTGTTCCACAACCAACTTGAATGGATATTCATACTGTAAGTGATTGATTTGGAGTAGTAAAAAATAAAAATACTGTACATAGCACACATATAACTAAACAATAAATAGTCTGTTGCATAATATTATTAATATATTAATATGAATTATGTCTTTAGTCGCTGACATTTCTTTTGCTTAATTGGCCATTTTAGATGGATTGATGCTTGTTGAAATGCATTATGGGATTGCCTTCACCACAACAGCCAAAAGAAGGTATCTTACCTTTTGGAACAGCCTTTGCATTTGGAAAGCTGCCTACATTGGCATTCCACTTGGTTTTGGGACAGAGCCATAGTGTCACTCGCAGCATCATATACGAGATGAGCCAGACTCCGTCTCTCGCTGAAATGCAAACTAAAACGTAAAGAAAAGCCACATTGATTTTTTGCTCATTTTGTTGTTTTGGTGGCTTAATTTGACAAACATATGACAAAATATGTCTTTCCATGATACATTTTCCACTAAAAAGTTGTTCAAATGAATGTGATTCATGACGGATATCATTGATTGCATCAGTAAATGTCAGTCTGTCATTCCTAATTTGTGATCTAAAATGTATTGGGCTACAAAATGACTCGCAACTGATAAGTAACTCAAGCAACTTTTACTCAAATTTGGCAGTTATGTTTATTTTGCTTGTGATACTGTATGAGGGTATGAACCCCATTAACAGGTATATTTATCACCCATGATTTATTTAATCAACATCTGAAAGTATAAAGCAAACAGTGCTCGGATAATCATGTTAACATGATGGCTATCATTATGTAGAATAAATGTGAATGAACAACTTTGTTGAACATGTTTGTCAAAAATTCTATTTCTTTGAGATATCAAAAGTGGGGGGAAATGCAAATTCACTAAAATAAAATTAGTTATTAATTTTCACTGTTGGGTGATTTATTTCTTTAATAAGCTTACAATGATATTTATTATTATTTATGTGCTATTTAGTATTATGCTATTACAGTTTGTATTATTTTGAATAAATTTGTATTTTCATATTTTAATTTCAGTAGAAGTTTTAGTCATTTTGTTCTGTGCTCTTGCCGTTTTTATTCATTTTTTATATTTCTATTTCCCTTTATTTTATTTTAACTTTAGTTTTAGTACTTTTTGTACTTCAAAGTATTTTTTTTTTTAGTTTGTTGCCAAGGCAACATTTCTCTTTTTCATGTATGTTTTTACAGTAAAGTTTTTAGTAATTTAATTTAATTAAATTGTATTTTATTTTATTTAAATTATCAAAAACCATTTTAATAATTTTAACTAAAGACTAAAGACACACAGTAAATAATTAGTGCTGAAAAGGCGTGGACACGCATATGCATTTGTAGGAGCTTCCCTAGATGGAAAATTTATAAGAGGAGAGTATTAAAATTAATCATGCAACACGATTAACTAATGTTTGCGCTCGTCAAATTACTGGTATTTGCGCCATTATTTAACGCCCAAAAAAGCATGTCTTAAACTATTTTGTGTTTGAAATGGCTGCTTTTGTTGTTGCTAGAAGGAGGCACTGCAGGGAACAGAGAGCGCGTGGTAGAAGGGAGAGGATTTTTTTCCACACGTATTAATTTATTTGGAATGTCAGAACAACACATTATCCGATTCCGAACATATCCTTACGCTACTTTGCACTGTGCTTGGTAGATTGCATTGGTCGTTATGGAAATGCGTTGTTGCATCTGTGTTCTTTAATTTGTGTGTTGTCAGTAAATCAACCGCAGAAATTTCCACTCCCATCGGCGCCGTTTTGGAATTGCGCTCTCGCCACTCGCGCTAATTTGACCTGTTTTGTAAAACTGGCCCTAGATGACTTTTAAAATCTATAAACACATTTCTAAAATCAGCTCAAATGTAAACATGAGTGATATCCTCTGACTTAATGGACTCAGAATCAATCTTCATCATTATGAGAAATCTCCGACTTCCCAAAATCTGCAGACTGACTCGTCTAGACTGCAAATCAGGGCAAAAATCTATGCAAACATCATTGTTATTCAGCCTTTCGTTACATTATCTGCTGTTGGTTGTGATACTTTGCTCTGGCTCTCTCTTGCAGAACAGGCTCGGCTCCGGCGGAAGAGCATCGCCATCGGGAAGCAGCCAAGCATGGAGATCCCACCCACTGCCCCCCCACAACCCTTCCGACAATCCGTGAGTACCCCGCCGACCCGTCCCGGATCCTTGTCTCCCTCCCTCTCCCTCTCGCTCCCGCTCCCGTTCGCACCTCTTCCCCTGTCTCCCTCCACCGGCTTCTCCTCTTCACAGTCCCAGAAGAGAGTCAGCACCCCTCCGCTCCCCTGTTCCCTCCCACTCTCCCCGAGCGTCTCTCTGACTCTCCCTCCCTCTGTCCTGCTCTCTCATTGGGCTGCTGGTGAGTGGAAGGTTGTGGGTTCTAATCCAGGGACCGGACCCAGTGTGGCTGCTCTGCCCTCTCTTGAGGTAGGTTATCTAACAGCCGAGCTCTGTGCTGTGGGTTCGAGCGGCCGGCGAGCGGCTTGGAGGTGTTAGACAAACAGTTAGTCACGCAGGAAGCAAACATGTTCATCTGTTCCCTCGCCAATGATTGAGTCATTATGTCATTATGAGTTCATCAAATTGGACGGCCAGTTTCTTTGCGATAAACCAGTGGAGACCTTTTTGTCTGTTTAATAATGTGAAGACTTTTTAGTGCCCCGGTTTAATTCAAGTGTTCAGGGATTTGAGCGGCTTGGAAATATTTAAAGGGATAGTTCAACCAAAAAATTAAGATTCTGTCATCATTTGCTCACCCTCAAGTCGATCCAAACCGGTATGAGTTTCTTTCCTCTGTCAAACACAAAAGAAGATATTTGAAAGAATGTTGGTAACCAAATAGTTGACATTAGCCATTGACTTCCATTGTATGTGAATTTTCATTTTTTGGTGAACTGTCTATTTAAAACTAAAAATAATGAAAATGTACAATTGCAGCTGCGGATTCTGCCAAAAAATAATACAGTGTTGTTACTCTGCGATAAACTAGTTTTTATATTTTTGCCTGTTTAATAATAGAACATGAAGACTTTTATTTAGTGTCCCAGTTTAATTTGAATGTTCAGGGATTGGAGTGCCATGAAAAATACTTCAAAATTCAAATAATAAAACTGAAGCATTGCAACCGCAGATCAATTAATTGTTTTGGACATGATTATCTATAACTGCCCATTTGAAAGAATTAGGGGTTAAAAAATAATATTTTACTGCAAAAATATAAATAAATGAAAATGTATTATTTTCAAAGTTGTAATAAAACAAAGATTATTGGAGTATATTGAACCTGAAATCTTTCCACTCAATTATTTTTTTCATTTACTTCACAGTGTGTTTATTTGTCAAATTTACTAGCAATTTCTGAGTGAAAATTGTTGCAAATTAAATCCTGCACCTTTTTTTCAGCGTAGTGAGAAATAAAAGTCATGCAAATAAATTCAAAGTATTTTCTTTGAATAAAAAAGTTCATTTTTAATTATTGTTTATTTGCTTATTGGCCCTAGTCAAGAGTCCATCTGTGTTTTTCTGCCTCTAGATATGACTATTCAGTGTTAGTCCATGAGATTTTTTCATGTGCTAGACAAAAATGTTAAAAATTAAATGAATAATAAAATAAATAAGTTGTCCTATTACTTAGAAATGAAACAGCGCAGCTCTCTCTCGGACTTGTGTAAGTTTAAAAAAAAGTTCAAGTGTGAGCAATAGTAATATTAGATTGTATTATCATAACAGTTTGGCCGAAACTCTGGTTGCTGTGGTATGTTTTTTGGGAAGGGGATGTCAGCAAATGACATAATAATGTCAGGCAAATGCGATAATAAATGAGAGGCATGCCAATGATGTGACACATGATGCAATACATGCTTAATATTTTATTGTTTTATTTGTTTAGGATAAGAAAAGTGCATAAATGCATTTCTTAAAATCTCTTTTTAATAAATTATTCTCACTTTCATGGAGACACAAGACCACAAAGTGTCTTAATATCAGTCCTTTCTGAAATTAATCTCACAGAGATTAACACAGAGCTCATTTAGGACCGCAGAACTGACTAGATTTGCATTTCCTGAAGGAAATAACAGATCTTTTTGGGTAAGTTTTAGGCTTTAGAACTGCGTAAATGAAATGCTGCTTTCCAAATGGGAGATTTTCAAAATGTAATCTGAAGTTTCTTTGTAAATTTACAAAAACTAAAAATAGATAGCACACCTGAGGATGAAACCAGGTTGAATGATAGTTTGAGATGGGTGAGTAGTTTGGGCTGAATTTAATTGTGTGATTTTGATACTAAGGGTTACTAGATTTAAATGAGCCCACTAGCCAAAATGTTTGAGGAACGTTCATCAGTACACTGCTACCTTGCAAAAACTATAATTATCACGGAGGAGAGGAGTTTTCACAGCTTCTTCTGCTGTGTCTAAACATTCTTCTGTTGATGGGTTGTGTCTTTTCATGTTTTATCTTGAGATTTCACGTCTTATGAAAGCATTACGTACACAGTGAGATCTGAGGTTTTTTTAGTCTGCCGTGGCGTGAACCTCTTGCCTGCTGTTGCCAGTCTGTTCTTATTGTAGGCGTCAGGAAATATTTATGAAGCAACACTTCCTACTATTGGTTGAGTATGGACAGTGCAACATAGCTGGAGTGTTTTGCCACCAGCAAAGGAAAATCATTTCAGTCAGTTGCGCCACAATTTTACATCTGCTAATCTAATTAATTTTATAATTATGTATATTATTATATATATATATATATATATATTCCAATTAAATATATAAAACAATTTAGTACAATAATACATATAATAAAAAATTGCTTTAAAAAAAAAAAAAAATTTCATTAAATTTGTTTTATTTTGTATAATATTTTTTTCATTAATACTCTAAATTGTTATTAATAAAAATAATCAATTATTTAAGAAAAGTAACTAATATTTATAATAAATAGATTTTCACACACACACACAAATTTAATTTCTACAATAATTTTTGCATTTTATTCTGTTTTGTCTTTTTAATATAATAAAAAATATACTAAAGAATTGCTTTGTGGAAACTGTTATAATACTTGATATAATTAATTATAAAATAATACATTCTTTTACAAAGTAATTTTAATATTTATAATAATATTTAAGTATATATGTATGAATTGTGCATATATAAACAATTATATAAATGCTAAATATAATATAAATATATAAATACATATAAACATTTTATATTTTAATCCATTTGTATTGCATTTAAAAAAAAAAATCTTATTCCAAAATAGTTTGTTCCATTGTTTTGGGTCTATTTTTTTTTTGTCATTATCACCAATGCTTGGATAAAGATGAAGCATGTATTTTTTCAATGTTATAATACTTTAACTGTAAAGTATTTGGCATAACTTCCTGCACACTGTATGTTTTACTGTAAATGGGTGCAAGTCACTTCATGGGGGCAAATATTGCCTGTGTTCATGTTATCAATTATCTGACTATGCAATCCAAATGATCCATTCCTTAGGTTTGTGTTCTGTGGTCATGCATATTAATTCAGAGTCTGTTCTTTTTCTCAGAGTTTCCTCAGTAGAAGACTGAAGGGGTCCATTAAACGGGCCAAGAGTCAGCCCAAACTGGACCGAACCAGCAGCTTCCGCCACATGATCCTCCCTCGTTTCCGCAGCGCTGACCAAGACCGGTACTGTCCTAACTCTTCCTCCCATGACCGCATGCAGAAACAGTGCTGTGTCATGATATTCCACTTCAAAGCCTCTTTGCTGTGAATGAGGATAGTTCACCCAAAAATGAGAATTGTCATCGTTTGCACACCCTCAAGTTGTTCCAAACCCAAATGCTGGGCCAAAACAACCCAATCGTTGCTGGGTTTGTCCGTATTTTACTGAATGTGTGGTTGTATTTAACCCAGCATTTTTTAGAGATGTACATGTACATTCTTCAAAATATCTTCTTTTGTGTTCAACATAAGGAATAAAAAGGTTTGGAACAACATGAGGGTGAGTAAAAAATTACTGAAAGTTCACTCAAAAATATGCACATGTTATTTTCTCTCTTCTGTGATTCACAAAATGAGATCCAAACTGGAACAAAAACAAAAACAAAACTTTTACAGTGGTTTATAGTGAATTATACAGTCAAACTCCAAAAAAGCACCAGAAAAACATCATAAAAAGAGTTGATGACCTATAGTGCATTACATTATATGGTAGCTTTGTGTGAGAAACACTGAAATTTCATATATAGTCATATATACATATATAGACATTATTCATATATAGTCATATATACAGTATATATAGAGAGAGAGAGAGAGTGAGAAGGAGTCGTTTTGTGTTTGATACAAGAATTAAAAGATGTCAGATTGGAATAAAATAGAGGTCAGCAAGTCATCATTTTTAGATGAACTGCTCCATTAAACGCCGGTTTGCACTCCAATTCAATATCTCTCAATCTGGAACGTTCTCTAGTTCCTTATTATCCGTCTTCAAGCATCCCGGCAGGTGCTGAGGTGCTCTCGTCATGGTTTATTCATTCATTTATTCATGCTCAGAGCTCTACGCTCACCCACGGTCAGCCTGTGGTCTTTCAGAAAAAGGCAGGTCGTGCTTTTTGAAGTTCTTCTCGGTTTGGACAGGGAAGCTTTAGTGATGTTTCCTTTTCAAAGAGGGAGTTTTCGCTGCGTTGTAGCTTTGAAGCGAAGGCCGTGCTGCCGACCGTTTTGAGTAATTCAAACAGACAACTCCACTTTCATATAATCGTTTGATTCAGCCCTTAACGGAACGGTAGTGAGCTGGATTGTCGTATGATGCACAAATGGAGTCTAACAGCTGGAGTGACAGCGTGGGGGCAGAATTTCAGTGCTGTGAACAGCGTCTCAGAGAAAGACTGTGTTTCTTATGCTGTTTTTCATTTTGGGATATAATTGTGATGTAATACACCTGATCTCAAAAAGAACTGATAGTCAGGATGATTTAAATATGACACAAATTCGATATGCCAGTAATTATGCGTACACTTATCTTTTGGATTTGACTGACCTCGTCCTAAAAGCTTGTTTGTGTAGATGTGAATGGGATACTTCATCATTTCTTCACCCTCATATCATTCCAAACCCAAAATGAGGATCTTTGGAAAATGTCCAAGTGGTTCTTTTTCATATAAATAAAAGTTAATGGTGATTTATCCTGTCAGGCTGAATAAAAGATAAAAAGCTCCATAAAAGTGACTCATATGATAGCTTTGTGCAATGAACAGACAGAAATGTAAGTCTTTGTTCGTCTCCGTTACTAAATAGCTTTCCAAGAAGAATAATCCCACTTTTCTTTCTTGCTGCCTGCTCTTGAGTCTCCTTACCTGCTTAAAAGACAAACATAAAGGAGGATGTTATGTAAAAAAAAAAAATATATATATATATATATATATATATATATATACAATGCTAATTAAAATATATAAAATCAAATGCACCCTGCTGATCAGTTTGACATTTCATTGCAATATTATTATTTTTTTTGGATGTTCACTTTTGCAATTTAATTTAACTGCCTTTTGAATTGTAATACAAATACAAAAAATAAATAAATTAAAAATAAATATTTATTTAAAAAATACTCTGAAAACCCACAAATAGAAGTATTTCATGCTCACCAATCAATTATTTTAATAAAAATACAGTAATGTGAAATAATATTGTGAAATATTACAAAATACAATAAATATTACAGAAAATAATTGTTTTCTGTTTTAATATGTTATATGATATAATTTATTATTGTGATGGCAAAGCTGAATTTTAGACAATCCTTCATCTTTACACAATCCTTCAGAAATCATTCTAATGATGATATGCTGATCAAGAATTATGCTTATTATTATCAATAGTAAAAACAGTTGAGCTACTTATTTTTGGTGTAAATCGTGATACTTTTTTAAAGGATTCTTTTATAAATAGAAGCTTCAAAATTATAGCATTTATTTGAAATATAAATATATTGTAACATTATAAATGTCCGTCACCTTTGATCAATTTAATGCATCCTTGCTGAATAAATGTATAATTTTCAAATAAATAAATTATTAATTTTGAAAATTGGTGTGGTAAAAAGACTGAAATAGTAAATAGTATTTTTCTTCTTGTGTTTTTTTCTGTGAGATAGATAGATAGATAGATAGATAGATAGATAGATAGATAGATAGATAGATAGATAGATAGATAGATAGATAGATAGATAGATAGATAGATAGATAGATAGATAGATAGATAGATAGATAGATAGATAGATAGATAGATAGATAGATAGATAGATAGTGCATGAGACTAGTTTTATGGTACTACTTTGTTGCTTCAATATAATTTTCTCTTCCCTGTTGTCCTCTTTGTTATATGCCTGCATCTCAGTCCTTCATTCTGTCTGTCCATCCTTGTCTTCCTCCTTTCAGTTCCCACGGTTTACGCAACATTTTGATTTCCACTGCGAAGTCTCTCACTGTCTCACTACTCTCACTGTCTCCCTCTCTCTCTCTCTCTCTCTCTCTCCCCCTCCCTCCTCCACTTGCTCTATCATTTCTTTCATTCTGACTCACTCCTTTGGGTCTATTTTTATACGTTCCATCTCTTTCTCTCTCTCTCTCCCACACTGTATGTACTTAACGCTGTGAGGCTGAATGTATACATATACAGTGAGTCTCAGACGACGCAGGGGAAGCGATACATCACTAGTAGGGATCTAACAATTTATCATACTTTTTTTCTTGATATTTATATAATCGTACTTCTCGATAAGCTTGTCAATCTTCTCTTCAGCTCTTTCAAGGGTTTGTGGCTGTAAACTGTGAAGTGAGTGTGTGTGTGTGTGTGTGTGTGGGTGGTTGCAGGTACAGAGAGGTATATGTGTATGTTGTTATGCTCATATTTGCGCTGAGACTGATAAGAAATTGTCTGCATGTATGAAAGTAAAAAAAATTGAACATATTAAGGGTTGAATTCATTAAACTATACACTAAACACCACGTTTGTGCATGTTATTTTAACTTGCGTCCTAGTCACTAATTAACCACAATTCAGCTAAACCACTGAAATCAAATCCACCTCGAGTATTTTAGTCATTAAAAAGGGGGGGGGGGGGGGGGGGGGGGGGGGGGTAAAGTTAGTTTTAAATGGCTTTGGTACTTTATTCCAAAAATTTTCCAAAATATTTAAAAATAAAGTATATAAAAATTTGTGATTTTAAACGTGTTACTTTTTTCCACCAATGGAAAGCAGACAGAAACAGAATTTTACTGAAAAAAAACAATAATTAGTAACTTTTTTGATAATCAATATAGCATCTTTTTCATATATCCAAATGTGCAACATCGTTTTTTTTATTTTTGAATTTTCTATAAACTAAACTATAAAATAAACCAAACACAGTGTTTGTGTATTTTATTTTAATGAAAAAACTTTCGCCCTATTCACTTATTACCCACAATCCAGTGTAACCGAATGCAAAAATGCACTGAAATCAACTCTACCTTCAGTATTTATTTGTCTTTACTTCACAAAACAACAACTCCTTTTTAAAAACTGGGCTTATTTTAGATGATTTTAGCATTATTTTAGCGTTATTTTAACATTAAACTGTTGGAAAGCCTTCGCCGCTTTGTACCGCCAGCCTGACAAGCGTGTCCGACCGGCGCCGAGAATGACTGCAGGACCGGATGGCTGCTTGCCGGAACTGGATTACCTTCCCTGTTGCAGTTGTGTGGCTATGTTGTTGATTGACTATGTGCTTTTTGTTGCTGGGGTGTTTTTCCTGTTCTCACACTGTACTCCCAAAGGAGCATAGTCTGTGAATTATTTTTTTTCCTCCCCGCTTTCCTCATGTCATGCTGTATCTCTTCCTCACTCTAAAATAAATTCCTTGTATGTGTAACATACTTGGCGAGTAAAGCTCATTCTGATTCTGATTGTGAACATTTTTTATTAATCAAAGTAGAATTTTTCATATATGGATAGACAGTGTAGTTGAGCTCACTTTCAGCATTTTCATGTTTGAAAATCACAATGGGCAAATTGTGTTCAGCGCTATTGTGTTCTCCCCAAGTGTTCAATCACTAATGATTTATCTCAGGATTGATGATAGACGCTGATGTTGTTCTCCATAAATCACAGAAAAAGGACTTCTGAAGAAACTTGACTTGTGTAATATCAAATGAAATACTGACCTCGTCATGTAGGCGTTTGATGTAAGCTCAACCTGTGAGCGTCTCCTCTCTCAGACCTGCTGTTCTTGCTCCCTCACAGGACTCGTCTGATGCAGAGCTTCAAAGAATCACACTCCCATGAGTCTTTGCTGTCTCCCAGCAGCGCAGCCGAGGCCTTGGATTTGACAATTGATGAAGATGCGGTCATCAAGCCTGTTCACTCCAGTATTCTGGGACAGGAGTACTGCTTTGAGGTGATCTACAGCAAACTACTTCAGACTCATAAGCTGCATGATCCTTACAGAATCTACCAGATGTTTATTAAAAATAGCATAAAAAACTTAGTACAGTTCTGATTTTCACATTTTTATGCAATTTCACATTTTTTAATTATGTATCTATCTACACTCTTAAAAATAAAGGTGCTTAAAATGTTCTTCACAGCGATGCCATAGACGAACCATTTTTAAAAAACCTTTAGATGAGTCAGGTTTTTTAAAGGTGACATATCATGAAAATCTGACTTTTTCAGGTTTTAAGTGCTATAATCAGGTCCCCAGTGCATCTACTAACCAAGGAAATGTGAAAAGATTAACCCAGTAACGTTGTTTTAGTAAGCCTTTTTCTGCTAGCTTCTGAAAAAACGAGCACGTCTGATTTCGCTTCCTTGGTGATGTTGCAAAGGGAACTCATTATAATATTACTGCCCTTTAATCTGTAAGTTTCCACCCACTGCACCGTCATTTTGATTTCTCAAGCGACAACGGTGTACCAGTTCTAATGCCATGGTGAAAGTTTGAGCAAAACATTCTAAGTGTTCTGTCTTTGGCTGCACAGACGAGCACAGAACACTATTTAGAGTCCCAGCCTCAGAGGAGATAAGAGAGCAGTGTATTTATTGATTTATGATTTATTTATGTATGCTGCTACCACACAGATCTAAAATAATCATGCGATTTATTTCCCAGCTGTTTACCTTCACAGACATAACTGACTGTTTTTGTAACTCGTGTGTTTTTAACGTAAACTTGTGTGTGAATGAGAACTTAGTTTACTCGCATGCTGTGACAGCCGCTTTCTGCCCGTGTGCTTTAGATGTGTGCACACAGAAAACCGTATATCAGAAGTTTAAACTAATATGGTTTAAAACGCATGATATCAGCGCGATAAACGTGATAATCAGAACCAAAACAGATGTTTTTAGCGTGTACGAGCTGAAATGGCGCAGCTCTATTCTGGAAAGGGGGCAGCTCATTTGGATTTAAAGAAACAGGCACGAAATATCATAAATTATCTGTGGGGTATTTTGAGCTGAAACTTCACAGACACATTCTGGGGACACCAGAGACTTATAATGCATATTGCAAAAAGGGGCATAATATGTCTCCTTTAAAGAACTCTCTCTTTCTTACCTTTTAATAATCTTAAGAATCTTCTTTCACCGCAAAGAACCTTTTGTGAAACAGAAAGTTTCTTCAGATGTTAAAGTCCCCCTGTGGTGAAAATCAAGTTTTTAATATGCTTTTAGACAAACCATGTGCCAATCCATTAATCAACACCATTGCTGAATATTTTCTCCTTAAAACTGCAGTTTCCCAATGGCAGTCACAGAAATTCGGTTTGAAACAGCCCTCGGTGTGCTACGTCACAAACCAATAACCAATCACGTCAAGGGATAGAATCCTATCACTAGCATGCAAAATATACCAATACTAGTACAAAACCAAAAATAATTTAGTGCAAAAAACCCATGAAGCTGTGGTTTAATGGGAATTTAGAACCGCTAACTTGCATTATAACCCGCGGCAATAGTGTAAAAGTAGCTCGGAGTCAGTCCCACCTCTCCTGCATCGGCGTCTGCACTTCACACACGTATCCTTGCAGGCGCGAATTAAAGGATTAGTTCACTTTTAAAAAAACTTTTGCTGATAATTTACTCACCCCCATGTCATCCAAGATGTCCATGTCTTTCTTTCTTCAGTCGAAAAGAAATTAAGGTTTTTGATGAAAACATTTCTCCATATAATGGACTTCATTGGGACCCAAACGGTTCAAGGTCCAAATGACAGTTTCAGTGCAGCTTCAAAGGGCTTTAAACGATACCAGACGATGAATAAGGGTCTTATCTAGCGAAACGATCGGTCATTTCAAAAATAAATAAAAAAGTTTGAGTTTTATAAGCACAAATGCTCGCCTTGCTCTGTTCTGTGATGCGCGTTCGTGACGTCACGTAATACGCAATTACGGTGAAAAGGTCACGGTTGACTTAGGCGGAAGTACCTGCGCTCACGGCGACCCAAGTTCGAATCCCGATTCGTGGTCCTTTGCCGATCCCGCTCCCCTCTCCCATCACCCAAAGCTTTCCTATCTACCCTACACTGTCCTGTCCAATTAAGGCATAAAAAGCCCATAAATAAATCATAAAAAAAAAGAATCACAAACGGCTGCATTCAGTCTTAACGGCATTTTAGGACATAACATCGTCAAGTAAGTAACTTTAACGAATGTTACAGTATTCATTGTAGTTGTCCGCAACTAAAAACATAGTTTTATCAGTCATTATCCGTGTTTGCCATTGTTTCGCGTTTACTGCAGTTCAATGGACCAGGAGGCGCTGGCTGGTGGGACTGAGTGGAGTCAGGGCTAATTTACTTATTCATAAATCCGCGTATAGAGTCTGGGAATGTGTCGTCACAGCGGCAATGCATTCTGGGAATTTAGGTCCTGAAATCCTGCTCCTCCTATCAAAGCATCGAATCGTCGACTATTCGGGGTCACCCCTAGGTGCCACTAGTGGCATAGAAATCCCACATTTTATTTAAAATCACCAAATGCATGACTATATTAACTCCAGTGCCCTGTGGAATTTTGTTGCTCTTTCTTATCATTATAATTACGCTGATGGTTGAAATAGTGAAACTCATTATTCCTTTCCTTAGGTGATAACTGCTTCAGGAACAAAGTGTTTTGCCTGTCGGTCGGCTGCGGAGCGAGACAAATGGATAGAGAATCTGCAGAGAGCTGTCAAACCAAACAAAGTGAGTATAAAGAAGAAAAAGAAAAGAGGAACTCTCTTCTTCCATGACTGCATCAGTCAACTCCAGTAACAACCTCTCCCGTCTTTACACTCATTTTAGTTTCTACTTCTATTTGTGGGAATCCTGAATGAACTTGAAAAGGCTTCCTGTGCTGTCCTGCCTTATAATGAAATAAAGGCTTTCTTTTTTTAATCTGGGATGCTTATAATACTTATCCCAAAGGCCAGTGCAGAAAACTGGATTCTCCTGCAGACGTCTCTTGGCTGTCTGTCGTGAAGGTCTTGAATGGATGGGCTTTAGAAAGAGAGCGCTGTGGATTGACTCGTCCAGATGTACAGACAGCAGGAGTTTGGGTTGCGTTGAGAACATGACACAGGCGTCCAAAAATGATCAGCCCGCTCAGTCTTGCAACAGATGCATTGTCAATAATACAATAAACGAGGACAGACCAAGGGTGTTCATTAGTTTGGTTTATTAGCTGATTAGTTGAAGAAGTTTCTGAAGTTATAGAAAAATATGAAGGTAATTTTATATTATTATTATCATTATTATAGGATGGGCAGAAATTCAGATCATATATAAATATAAATACTATAAATGTAAATATAGTCATAATACACATCCTTTGTTTATATAATAATAATAATAATTTATATTTATTATTTTAGGATGGATAGAAATTCAGATCACATATAAATATTGTAAATCTAAATGTATTATTATTATTATTAATAATACATCTATTATTATAAATACAATACAAATATTAATATAATTATATTAACATTACACGGTAGAGTTGATGGTCTTTACACTCTTATATTAGTAATGATAATAATAATGATTATAATTACAATAAGTGAGATTGCTAATTTGCTATTTATTGTTTTAGAATGAACAGAATTTTTTTCAGCTGTATTTTCTGTACAGCTGTTCAGTGAATTGACATTATTTGAAGGTTTTTCCACACAGTCTGTTAGTCTTACACATTTACCACTTCTAAACTGCATGTAAAAAGAACGAACTGTGATTGCGAACGAACGGTTTATGTCAGTCTGCCTCTGTATCTGTGAAGAACCTTGGTATATGAATTTGGTAATCACTCAGTAACATGGTATATATCAGAATACCATAGTATTACCATCTGAGGCTATTACTGTAGCATGCTATCATCACTTTATTTTTTAATGAAAGGACTGGAGTGTTGGAAATCTGTTTTTCAGGGTATATTTAGTGGATCTGTGATTGCCAGTAGAAAGTGGCATTTTGTTGGTTCTAATGACTCATCATTCTGTGAGACCGTCCAGCACTTTAGACACGCTGTAGGTGTTAGACTAACAGTAGTTCAGATCATTAAATCACTGCAGTCTCTGCTGTCTGTCTGCATGCTTGACGACACATTGGAAGATCTGCAAACCCTCTCACCACCCTCACCTGCAGTTTATATGGTGCAAATATGATGTTTATGTTAGCTTTACCGTCTGTATTTCCCACACTCAGGACAACAGTCGACGCGTCGACAGCGTTCTGAAGCTGTGGATCATCGAGGCCCGTGAACTTCCACCCAAAAAGCGCTATTATTGTGAACTGTGCTTGGATGACATGCTTTACGCCCGTACCACCAGCAAACCCCGAACCGATACTGTCTTCTGGGGTGAGCACTTTGAGTTCAACAACCTGCCAGCTGTCCGCAACCTCCGCCTTCACCTTTACAAAGAGACGGACAAGAAAAGACGCAAGGTACACTCTTTTGATAGATACAACTCAAAATTAAGACTTCAAGACTGGAGTGGATATATGCATGCATATCAAATAAAATGTAAATATTAAAAAATATGTATTTTAAATATAAAATATATAAAAAATTTACAGATATATTTTATGCTAATATAAATGAAATTTTATATATAACAAAATGTATAGAAGCATATAACAATATAATATTAATAGTATTTTTGATTTATTAATTATTTCTGAATTTAAAAGTTAACAGATATAATATACAAATGTATAAATATATATATAATTTTGCAGAACACACACACACATGTTTGAATATTCATTATTGTGTGTGTATAATTTATACATTTATATTTTAAATAATTATTATATATTAATAGTATGTATTATTTATAAATGAATTATTATTTTTAAATATTATTATGCTAATATAAATGCACATGAATATACATTATGTATGTGTTTATATATAATGAATAAATATATATTATATTTTTTACAACATACAGTATATATATATATATATATATATATATATATATATATATATTAACAGTATTTTTATTTATATTTAATATTATTTATAAATGAATAATTATTAAAAAATTAAAGTGTGTGTATATAAATATATGTTATGATGATAGAAATTACTCCTATAGACTCAAAAAGACTTCTTTGTTTTATTAAAATAAGCAAAAAACTGATAGCAAATAATGCTTCAAGTCAGCTGCCATTTAAAATAATGAAAAGACGAGCCTTTGATATTTCTCTTGATATGGTGAATGATCATCATTTGTTTCATCAATTTTCTTGATCATAACAGGAGAAGAGCACATACCTGGGCTTGGTTAGCATTCCCATTTCCAGCATCACTGGTCGTCAGTTTGTGGAGCAATGGTACCCCGTCATTCAGCCCAGCGCCCTGGCCAAGGGTGGCGGTGTTGGAGGGGGCAAAATCATCAACGCCTCCCTGCGGCTCAAGTCACGCTTTCAGACCATGAGCATCCTGCCGATGGAGCTGTATAAAGAGTTTGCAGAGTATGTGACTAACAACTACCGAACGCTGTGCACCGTTCTGGAGCCGCTGCTGAGTGTCAAGAGCAAAGAGGAAGTGGCCTGTGCTCTGGTGCACATCCTGCAGAGCACAGGGAAGGCCAAGGTACCACTTTGTTTGATTAATGTTTGTTTGCATGTAGGCTGTTTAGTATGTTCCAAAACCTAGGGGGCTGCCTAATCAGACAGCATTTTAAGACCTCATATATGTGCTCCTGACGTAAATTTGGCAACAAAATGTTGTAACAAAGAGAATCCCAGAATATACTGTGCCAAACTGAGTTAAAGTTAGTAGTTGATGGATGAGATGTATACATACTTTTGAAAAGTTATTTTCAGCTACCAATTAGCTTCTTTCTGCTTCATGTGAAACATTTTGCCATGTTTAATTCCATAAATCTAAAAAGAAATCAACAGCAGACTGCTAGTGACCTGCTAATGTTTGATTTAATTGTGAAAATTATTGGAAAAAATAAACTATAGAATAAAATTTTATAATTTACATATGTTTATACAGTGGGGGGGGGGGGGATTATTTGCTCCTAATCTCAGTTTGTTACCTGTATAAAAGACACCTGTCCACAGAAGCAATCAATCAGATTCCAAACTCTCCACCATGGCCAAGACCAAAGAGCTGTCCAAGGATGTCAGGGACAAGATTGTAGACATACACAAGGCTGGAATGGGCTACAAGACCATGAAGGTGACAACAGTTGGTGCGATTATTCGCAAATGGAAGAAACACAAAATAACTGTAAATCTCCCTCGGACTGGGGCTCCATGCAAGATCTCACCTCGTGGATTTTCAATGATCATGAGAACGGTGAGGAATCAGCCCAAAACTACACGAGAGGATCTTGTCAAAGATCTCAAGGCAGCTGGGACCATAGTCACCAAGAAAACAATTGGTAACACACTACGCCATGAAGGACTGAAAACCTGCAGCGCCCGCAAGGTCCCCCTGCTCAAGAAAGCACATGTTCAGGCCCGTCTGAAGTCTGCCAATGATTCAGAGGAGAACTGGGTGAAAGTGTTGTGGTCAGATGAGACCAAAATCAAGCTCTTTGGCATCAACTCAACTCGCCGTGTTTGGAGGAGGAGGAATGCTACCTATGAGCCCAAGAACATCATCCCCACTGTCAAACACGGAGGTGGAAACATTATGCTTTGGCGGCGTTTTTCTGCTGAGGGGACAGAACAACTGCACCACATCAACCACATCAAAGGGACGATGGACGGGGCCATGGATGGATGGTTGTGGATGGTTATTCCAGCATGACAATGACCCAAAGCACACGGCCAAGGCAGCAAAGGAGTGGCTCAAGAAGAAGCACACTAAGGTCCTGGAGTGGCCTAGCCAGTCTCCAGACCTTAATCCCATAGAGAATCTGTGGAGGGAGCTGAAGGTTCGAGTTGCCAAACGTCAGCCTCGAAACCTTAATGACTTGGAGAGGATCTGCAAAGAAGAGTGGGATAAAATCCCTCCTGAGATGTGTGCAAACCTGGTGGCCAACTACAAAAAACGTCTGACCTCTGTGATTGACAACAAGCATTTCTGCACCAAGTACTAAGTCATGTTTTGCGAAGGGGTCAAATACTTATTTGACTCGTTAAAATACAAATCAATTTATAACTTTTTTTCAAGGGGTCCTATTATGCTTTTTCACCTTTTGAATTTTAGTCAGTGTGTAATGTGTATGTTTGGGCATAAAACGATCTACAAAGTTACAAATCTCAAAGTCCACTCCAAAGGGAGATATTTCGTTTGTAAAAAACTACAACGAATGGCTCGTTTGGACTACAAAGTTGTTTTCCTGTATTTGTGACATCAGAAATTTGAAATCCCGCCTACGGAAATTTGAATGGTTGGGGGTGAGGAGAACACTTGGTTGAGCACTGCACGTTTCAAAATCGAAACCCAGTGCGGGTGTTTTATACCACTGTATTTCTGATGGAAACCAACTGTTTTCAGAAAATTTTGGATGCCATTTTCATTTCATCTTGCATATAATGTCTGATAAAGCAGCATTTGTGAACGGAGCTCTATTTTGTGTGTACACCTTGACCGGGGAAACCTCGAGCTCTCCCGATCCAACAGCGTCTCCCGCTGGCAGATAATTCATTTGCATATATATGCGGCCACAAATAGTGTAAGCCTGTGGGACTATTGTATAAATAAATTCAACTGTATAACAGTTTCAGTGCAATTCATGTTATAATGTTAGAATTAAAGAACAATAAACATAATACATATTACCGTTGCACTTATCTGTACATAGTCAATGCAGTTATTTTTAAGCTGTTGTTGACATCCCATCTAAAACGTGATTTAGCCAAAAACAACAACAATAACGTTACCACTTTAATATGTGTTGCAATATCTGTGCGTGCAAATGTTCTGCCCGATCCTCTTGTTCAATATTCTCGAGGTCTGAATAGATATGGCAATATTAACGAACTTGCTGTTTTGGCAAGGGGCGGGGCAATACTGAAACGCCATCTAAACTGTTTACCAATCACAACGCACTGGGACAGCTAACCAACCACAACACATTTCGTTTTTCGAAAGGCGGGCCTTCATCAAACCTGGAACTAATCGAGCCGTTTGTGTCAGGCTGGGGAGAAAGGTATTTTAATAATGTAAATTATGTGAAAAATAATGCAATTTTCGAACCAATAAGCATGAGAGCATGTTCTAGTACACCCCCAAAACAAAATCAAGACTTTGTGAAAGAGCATAATAGGACCCCTTTAAATGCGTTTTTCTGGATTTTTTTTTGTTGCTATTCTGTCTCTCACTGTTCAAATAAACCTACCATTAAAATTATAGACTGATCATTTTTTTTGTCAGTGGGAAAACGTATAAAATCAGCAGGGGATCAAAAAAAAAAATTCTCCACTGTATGTTGTGTTATTTTATGTAATTTGAGAGTTGTGTAGCTTTGGTCCCCCTCGACTAGGGGTGGGCAATATGGCAAAAATATAAAAAGAAAATTAGAAATATCACGATTCATTGTCAAGTTGGTTTTTCTATTTTGCAAACTAATTTCCCTATTATAAAGACAAAGCCTATAACAAAATATAAAAAAGTATGGCGGATATTTAGGCCAAAGTGGGTGTAGATAAAAATCGTTGTCATTATTTTATCTTTGTTATTAAAAAATGAGAGCAAATATATTACAAATATTACACATTACAAATACACATAATATACAAATAAAATAAACCGTGTTACAATAGGTGTATTTAGCAGCAGCATTCATGAAACTGTATGAACAAATATAAAAATAAAACACTATATAGATTGATTCCTATTAAAGCAACTGTATTACATTTTTTCAGTCAAGAGTAGTGAGTGATTTTTCTCTTTGTGTATAGTGTTTTATTAACACTAAAGGAATAATTCACCCAAAAATTAAAATAGGTTAGTGTTTTATATTTATACCTTCATTTACTCAGTAAAAAGTAGTTTTAAACCTTTTTCTGCTAAACATAAACAATATTTGGAAGAATGTGGAAAACCAAACAGTTGCTGGTCCACAGTGACTTCCATAGGATTTTTTTTTTCCTACTGTTAAAAGTCAATGTGGACCAATGTGTAAAAGTCATTTGGTTACCCAGATTCTTCAAAATATCTTCTTTTGTGTTCAGCACAAGACAGCAATTAATACAGGTTTGGGACAACATGTGAGTGAAAGAATAATGACAGAAATTAAATTTTAGGGTGAACAATCCCTTTAGTTACAGTCGGCAACATGTTTCGTACTGTCCCTTTAAGACATGCACACATCTAATATACAGGCATTCATCCGTTTCTCTCAGCTGTTTACTTTCATTTTAGACATAACCAACTGAGTCTATACATAAACCTTGTGTGTTTTTGACAGTATTAGCACAAAACATAACTTAGTTCAGTAACCAGGCGCTGTTTGACAGGCTTTTTATTTGGCGCATTTTGGGTGTATGTGCTTAGAAAACGGCGCTCGTCAGAACAGCACACGAATGAAACGTTTACAGTAAGGCTTTAAAGGGATAGTTCACCCAAAAATGAAAATGATGTCATCATTTACTCACCCTCAAGTAGTTCCAAACCTGTATGAATGTCTTTGTTCTGCTGAACTCAAAGAAAGATATTCTGAAGAATGTGGGAAACAGAGCAGTTCTGGGGCACCATTGACTTCCATAGTATTTTTTTTTCCTACTATGGAAGTCAATGGTGCCCCAAAACAGCCTGGTTACAAACTTTCTTCAAAATATCTTATTATATTTTATTTTTAGTTTTATTAATTTATGTATTTTTGCCAATTGTATTATTTTTTTTATAAATATTAAAAAATATTGTTTATATATATATATTTTTATTAACTTATACAATGTGTTTTTGTCTTTTTTTTCAATAAATATTAAAATGCATATTTTTCTTCGCTTTAGTTTTAAGAACTTCGTTACTTCAACTTAAAATGTAGTTTAATAGTTAACTTATTTCACTTGGTTGCTAAGGCAACATGTCTAATTTTTCGTTTAAGTTTTAAAGTTTTTATCTACTACTCATATTTTATTTCAACTTCATTTCAATTACCAAAGCAATTTTAAATAGTTTTAGTTTTTGTCGACAGTAGACAACAAGGCAGCTTACTATGTTTAATAATATGTAGGTAATTTTGAAGTGATTACTGATGTCTCTTCTTTTGCTCTGCACCAGGATTTTCTCTCAGACATGGCGATGTGTGAGGTGGACCGATTTGTCGATCGAGAGCACCTGATCTTCAGAGAGAACACCCTGGCCACCAAAGCCATAGAAGAGTACCTCAAACTGATCGGACATAAGTACCTCAAAGACGTTTTAGGTGAGACTTCCTCAGATTGTTTGGAGAGTTATCGTAGTTTCGGGTGCTGTATGTTCACACATTAATGGTCTCATCTGGATTCAGGTGATTTTATCCGCGCGCTGTATGAGTCAGAGGAAAACTGTGAAGTCGACCCAATGAGGACTCCACCTTCTGTGCTGGCCGAACATCAAGCCAACCTCCGGATGTGCTGTGAGCTCGCACTCTGCAAAATCGTCAACTCTCATTGGTTAGTTACAGAGCTGACATAGACCATCCTTCCATGGGCCGTTCACACAGTCTGGAGATGTTTTTAAAACGATGTGCCATCTGTAAAACTCTTGGCTGAAAATGCTGAAAAACTGCAAGATGTACTGCAATAATCAAATACATGACTACAGCACGTTTACTTATAAACAAACAAACAAATAAATAAAAACAGCACCTTACTGTTTTTTTCCTGTTAAAAGTTAAAGTCTTCCTATTCACAATCTCTATAAATGTTTTTCAATGGGTAGTTTAAAGACTTTAGTTTAGATTTATGCTACTTTTTCAATTTTTGAATAATTGTTTTTTTTTACTGTTTTTGAAAGATATCTCTTATGCTCACCAAGGCTGCATTTATTTGATCAAAAACACAAGAAAAACTGTAATATTATAAAATATTATTAGATTTTACACAATTGTTTTCTATTTGAATATATTTTAAAAATAAAATGTATTCCTGTGATGCAAAGTTGAATTTTCAGCAGCCATTGTTACAGTCTTCAGTCACATGACCCTTCACAAATCATTCTAATAGGCTGATTTACTGCTCAAGAAAGATTTATTACTATTATTGTCACTGAAATAAAGTTGTGCTGCGTAATATTTTTGTTATAGACTGCCAGTAAAAGTTTTATGTAAATAAAATAATTAAAAAAAACACTTTTACTCCCCAAGGATGCATTAAATTGATATTTTTTTAATATAAATTGAAATTATACAAAATATTTATATTTCAAATAATTGCTGTTCTTTTGAACTTTCTATTAATCCAAAAACAAATAAATATATAAATAAATATATATTTAATTAAGTGCACCACACCACTGGACAGTGAAAATGATACATTATTTGTGTTATTTATATATATATATATATTTTTTACAACTTTCGAGTTTGAGAGACAAAACAACTTTTTAATGATAGCTATGATTGGAGATCTTCATAAAAATCTTTCTTAAGATTGCATCATTAAATTTATATGAAATATTGAGAAAACTAATTGATAACAATTCACATTATCCCTCTTTATGAATTTTCAGCCTTTTTTATTGTAATATCTTGTACATGAAGGGGCAGTAAAAATATGATATTGCACCAGCTGCTTAGATCTAAATGGAAATAATCTGTATTATTTGTTTCTCCCAGTGCGTTTCCAAGAGAACTGAAAGAGGTGTTTGCATCCTGGCGTGTTCGATGCGCTGAGAGGGGAAGAGAGGACATTGCAGATCGACTGATCAGTGGTTCCCTCTTCCTGCGCTTCCTGTGTCCAGCCGTCATGTCACCATCCTTATTCAACCTCACGCAGGAGTACCCCGATGAGCAGACTTCACGCACACTCACCCTCATAGCCAAAGTTGTGCAGAACCTTGCAAACTTCTCAAAGTCAGTACACGCTTCTCTAAGGTCTTCTAACTATATTACCATGTCATCATTTTCTGCTGTATTATGAGAGGACAGTAACTTGCATTCATGCTGGTCTTTTCAGCAGGGTAACCGTTCTGAGTGGGGATGCATGATATATTTAGATCTTATTGGTTATCAACTGAATTTCATTTAATTTCATTTTCCACATTAGATATGAAATTGTGTATTTTCATTTTCCTCATTCTGATTTGAAATACATGATGGATTGGTACCATTTTATTTATTATTTCTGTATTTTATTCTATTTTTCCCCTCATCGGATTTTTATTTTGAACATTCTCATTTTCCCTATTCTGTTTTGAGATGCATAATATAATGAAACCAAACTAGTTGTCAACAGATTTATTTATTTTATTTTAATATTTTTAATTGGCCATTCTAATTTTCCCTATTTTTTATGTTTGGATTATATTTGCCATCAGCAAAAGCTCAATTAAAAATTAATATTTAGAGAAATAAATATCATGGTTACCGTAACAGCCAAAATTTCAATATCTTTGCATTCCTAATTGTGGTCATGATATCTGTGCTTTAAATGTTATTCTTCCATCCAAACCAAGATATTAAACACTTAAATCTGGGACAGTCATCTTAACTTTAAGTGTGCTCAAGCACAAGAAGGTGATGGGGATCTCTTTACCCCCATAATTTAACCCAATTTTATGGGTTCAATTATGACGTTTGGGCTTGTCAGCCCAGATCGTTAACCATTGAGCTACAACAAACTGTGCAGCCGTTACTGATGATGAACATAATGATCATTCACATTATCATCATTATCATTGTCTTGAGCATATAAACCCCGTGTCCTCACCGATTCCTCCCTGTGTTACAGGTTTGGCACTAAGGAGGAGTACATGTGCTTTATGAATGAGTTTTTAGAGATGGAGTGGGGCTCCATGCAGCAGTTCCTGTACGAGATCTCCAATCTCGACAGTGTGAGCAACGCCGTTGCTTTTGAGGGCTACATCGACTTGGGAAGGGAGCTCTCGATCCTCCACAGTCTTTTGTGGGAAGTCATGGCACAACTAAGCAAGGTAGATGCTGTTTGATAATCTAGATGAAGATGAGTGTGATTGTGTACTTACGTTTGCGATCGATCGGTCATCAGTTTGGTCTCCTCTGTCTGTTTTTACCATGCCAAAGGACGCTATCATCAAACTCGGACCATTGCCCCGCCTTCTGAATGACATCAGCATGGCCCTTCGTAACCCTCACCTCCAGCGACAGCCCAGTCATCAGACGGACAGACCGCCTCCAGAGAGACAGACAGACAGGCTGCTCTCCAGGCCCAGCTTCAACAGGGGCATCTCGTCTGAGTTCCAGAACCTCATGATGAGGGACCTCAACAGGTATGCTATGTGTGTCACCTCTGCAGAAACTACTTTCCAAATCCTAGTGAGCTGCCTACTTAGTCTGTCATTTTAGGCACCTTAGCAATGGTGAGGTGAGGTGAGGTGCAATGGGTGCAAAAAAAAACTGAGAAAAGAATTGACTTATTTTTTTACTATTTCATTCTGCTTTCTATTTTTAAACCATTTTATTCTATTTTACAGAGACTCTTTTAATCATTCATTTTGGTCTTAGTACAGTAACTATATAAAAGGCAATTATTTAATTTAGGAAACATGGTTTCTTTTATAATATCACATTTGTATTATATTTTATTTAAAATCTTTAAACACAGTATAAACACACATTTAAAAGAGTAGAAATATGATCTTATATAAATACATTTAATTTTTTATCCCACTTTTATCCCACAGTATAAATACACATTTAAAATACGATGGATGCATATTATGAAATACAATAAATTAATGTAGACTATTGTATTTTAAAAAATGGGTAAGAGTATAAATATTATTTATATATATATATACATTTTGTTTAGTTTTTTTTCCAAATATTTAATTGTGCATTCTCATTTTTATGGGAAGTATTTCAAAGTAACATTTAAAATGAATCTTGAAAAAAGAATGATAATTGAATATCATAGTTAAATATAATTTTAGAAAATATATATATATTCTTTTCATACTGTATTTTAATTAAATTAAATTTGTGAATGCTTCAAGGAAAGCAGGGCTATTATTGTTAACTGAAACCATATTTTTTTATTGCTTGAAACAAAATAAACATTAACTGAAATCGAATAATAGACCTTATTTTATTTCAGATAATTGTCAGCATTACAGAAAATATTTTAAAAAATCTAATTCGAAATATTAAGGTTTACTATCATATTATATCAATGATACTAAAATAAAAAGTTTATTTTATTTATTAATATAATTACAATTATTAAAATAATTGACTAAAAATCAAGAATAATAAAAATATCACGTCATATGGCTCGCTAGGTTTTGGAACTGAGCTTAAGGAATATTGCTAGTAGAGGAAATGAATGTGGGTATGATTTTCCATGTTAACTTTCACATATCTCACATAGTTCAGTCGAGATCACTCGCCTGCCCTCTCCAACCTCTGCCATGTCCAGTGGCGGCGCCCCTCAGTCCCGGGCCGGAATGGGGGGGTTTGCGGACCGCGATCATCCTCACCGAGCCTCATCTAAAGAAGTTTTCTATGTCGCCCGTCCCCCGTTGGCCCGGTCAAGTCCAGCGTACTGTACTAGCAGTTCTGATATTACTGATCCAGACCCAAAGGTAAGTCCTATAGAGCAGTGCTTCTGATAGGGTGGGGGGTGCCCCTTTCATTTAGAAATCTTTCATGACTATGGTCAGTGCTGTCTGGTCCGAATTGTCATGTGAATAACAGCTCGCTCCCTAGCACACGTTTCACCAGCTTTTCTGAGGGTTGGCTTTGTTCCTGTGGGAGAAGGAAGCGCCACTGACCTGCTTACTGCAGAGTCAAAAACCATCCAAGCATGGAAAGAGGGCTACGAGATGATGTGGGTGCATAGAGATTCTTTACCTTAATCTTGCATCACCATTTGGGATTCAGGGTCCTGACATAAAATTAATAGTTCACCCAAAAATTTTAATTCTGTGAGTATTTACTGCAAAATTGCATCAGGTGCATTTTTTGTAGTGACCGATGCTGTTGAAAAAGCACTATAAAGGTAGTCCATATTATTTGTGCACTATATTCCAAGTCTTGTTCAAATTTACGATTTAACAGATTGAATAAAAAAAAATGATCAAGTCACCTGCCATGTTAGGTTTTGCCTCAAACTGATGCAGAGTGCAATTTTTTTTATTTAATTTGGCTTTTGCAGTCTATTTCAAAGGTACTTTAGTTTTAAAATGTACATTTTAAAATGTTTGATTTTGTTCCAAAGGTTTCAAATTCAGTTAAATTACATTTTCTCAAATAAAAGATGTTAGAAATTATTTCTTGTTATACTATATAATTGTAAAAAAATATTATATTATATTATTTAAATATTGTAATATAAATACAATAAATATAAATATTATTTTATTTTATATTATAACTCGTACAACTTTTGTTGTCTTTTTAAGATGCTGTAAATATCATCTAAAAATACATGACTTTTTTCAATGGAAATATTTTACACAAACAATAAACAATGAAAAATATGATTAATACAATTTAAGTCATATTAACTACTTTTATGGTGTTTTTTTTATTTTGAATTCAGTTAAATTCATTTTTCTTAAAAGATTATGGTAATTATTTGTTTACATTGTTGAAATATTTCAACAATTATATATTACTTGGACAGCTGGCTGTCTTCTTTATTTTAATTCTTATATACATATATATTTTAAATATATTATAAATTTAATGTAAAACAGATTATAGAGTATCATCAGTAATTTCGATGTGATTTTTAAAATAGATTTTTTTTTACACAATGACACGTTGAAATGAGCCATTAAACAAAATAAATTTGAGTATTACTTTTTATGGTGTTTTTTTTCCCCATTTTGAATTCAGTTACATTAATTTTATCCTGTAAAAGCTGACTACAATTATTTATTTGCCTTATTTAAAGATTATGTATTATATTATCTACTATTGTATATTTATATAATCAAAAATCTTGATATTATTACTAGAAAATCCTGACTTTTGTTTTGCATAAAAAGCAAAGGAATATAAATATGGCAGCATATTTTCAAGCATAAAAATTGTGCTTCTAAGTTCCAGTGAAAAAAAATAACAGCATACTTGAGTAAATAATGACAGAAATGTCATTTTTGGGTGAATGATTTCCTTTTAACCCTCAAGTTAATACACACACGCTGTCAAGCCACGTTCATAACCGGCCACACCTGCTGCGCACGGCAGGTATCTGCAGCGTTCTCGCCCCTAGGTTCTGCTGTAGGTGTTAATGAAAATGTTTCTATGATGGACCTCCAGGACTCAAGAATGAACAGCGTCTCTAACCTGCAGTCTATGGGGGACATGCTCAACTCTTCCCAGGCCTCGATTGCCGGCCTCGGCAGCTACGGTGGGCTCGTGGGCTTGGGAGGAGGCCTCGGAGGCCAGCTGCGTGCCGGAGGGCGCATGTCGGCCGGGTCCGGGGGTTCCAGCATGTCCGGGGGTCTGAGGTTGAACCAGCTGAGCCAGATGGGAGCCACCACCGACTCGCTGTCCCAGCAGCAACAGCAGCAAGCCGCCGCGCTCCGCTACCCCCTCTCCTTCCAGAACCCTCTGTTCCACCTGGCTGCTGACGGCCCTCAGCTTCACCACCAGCACAGTCGAGCTCAACCTCCTCCTCCTCTCCTGCTGGCCCCAGAGCCGGACGCCTCTCACCCCACTTACATCCCGCAGTTTGCCCACGGTGGCTTCTCCCGCAGCGAGGACCTCTCCACACTCAGACCCGGCCCTCATCTGGGTCAGCCGAGCATTATTCACTCCCACAGCTACAGCGACGAATACAGCCGCCATAACCAGAGCGAATACGGCCGACGCCAGCTCTCCGTGCACATGCAGGTATTTTCTTGACCGTTTTAATGGCTTTTGCATCATGTCGAT
This sequence comes from Barbus barbus, assembly GCF_936440315.1. Classification (NCBI taxonomy): domain Eukaryota; kingdom Metazoa; phylum Chordata; class Actinopteri; order Cypriniformes; family Cyprinidae; genus Barbus; species Barbus barbus. The sequence goes on from NC_136740.1 coordinate 27,907,207, forward strand.
CAAGTTCAACTTGTTCCAAACAAATATGGTGGTACCTTGGGCAAAAGCCACAAAGAAGCTGTAAAGAAAGCCACACCTTTCTTTACCATGCTTTCTTAAATCAAGATACATTTACTTGAGAAGCAAAATGACTTAGGGCCAGTTTTACTAACACCTTGCATCAGCGCAAACCGTCTTCAAACCACATTAAAATAGTACTGTCAGGATTTACTAAAGATGCGCAGTAACGAATTAGCACTGGAAAGGTGTGGACTGACCCTTTCAGACACAAAATTTATGGGACCGTTATCTTTATCATAAAATGAGAAATGGGACACTCTATGGTCTTCACAAAAGCCCACATCAAGTGTGACATTTGGGACAGTTATATTTTGGAAACTTTCGGTTCCATTGTCCAACCCCCATAAAAATAAATAAATAAATAAATATATATAATATAGCCTGTGGTTGTTTATGATTTTATTCTATGACATAAAATCATAATGTGATTGTTTTTTGGTTTTTTTGATAAACTATGTAAGTGGCACTTTGCGGTGCAGCAGGATTTGGAACATGCGTCCTGAGTCGCCGCAGACAGTCTTTTACTTTAGATTAATGTCGTTCAACTGAATGTACAAATCAAACTACAAAATAAATAAATAACACTGATATAAGAGCGTGCAGTTTATCTGTCAATCAGATAGGCACGAGTTTCGTTACTACAGCAACAGCAGAGTAGTCTATTCTTTCAGAATCATCCTGGGTCCAATTCAATTAATATTAAAATAAAGCGATTTGTGATTAAAGGGATAGTTCACCCACAAATGAAAATTCTGTCATCATTTACTCACCCTCAAGTAGTTCCAAACCTGTATGAATTTCTTTCTTCTACCGAACACAAAGGAAGATATTTTGAAGAAAGTTTGTAACCAGGCTGTTTTGGAGCACCATTGACTTCCATAGTAGGAAAAAAAATACTATGGAAGTCAATGGTGCCCCAGAACTGCTCTGTTTCCCACATTCTTCAGAATATCTTCCTTTGTGTTCAGCAGAACAAATAAATTCATACTGGTGACAGAAAATGATGACAGAATTTTCATTTTTGGGTGAACTATCCTTTAAGACACCGAGCGCTCTGATGCTGATGTTGTTGGTTCACAAAATCATAATTGTGTAATTATTGTCTGTTAAACATACAAACAAAAGAAACTCTGTAAGCTATATGAATTATAACAGGGGGTGTGGGGGGGGGGGTGTAGTCGGGTTTATGTCCCCACCAATGTCGAAAGCAAACCTACGCCCTTGGTGTTTTGTTCTTATTGCACTTAATTAATTTAGTACTTATTGTACTGGATTTCTGGGTAAATTGATTTAGAGATAAGTGGTGTTATTTAAGCATGTGTCTGATGAATAGGAGCAGCAGCAAATGGCAGGCATGGCATCGCAGACCGGCACATCTCATTCATCGCTCGCCACGCCTCCTTCCACCGTTCAGCCTGTCCGTCAAAGCTCCATGGCTCCTCCCACGCAGCGCATGACATCGCAACCCTCGCATCAGCTTTCCGTGAGTTCTGCCGCCGCCGCCGCTCCTGCGGGCAAAACCAGGCCACAGAGCGGAAACCTGCTCCAGTCCCCGGAGTCCGGCTTCGGGGGCCGGCAGCAGGGCCCTCGGCAGCAGCTGTCCGTCAAAGACAGCACCCCGCCTGGCCTGCCGCATCAGCAGAGCTCCACCAGAGAGAGCCAGGGATCGCAGGGCTCTCAGGGCGGAACGCCGCAGTCCACACAGCAATCCAAATCACATCAGGAACGCCAGCAGATCCAGCAACAGCATCTGCTCAAGCCTACCATGAGCAAACAGGTGTTCCAATCAGAATCCATTCCTCACTCTCCCTGCTGTCAAACGTGTGCTTTTGTCTAGTATTTCTTCTTTTGTGTGTGATCTCTATACATTGCTTTATATAGAAAAAATTTGGGAACCTTTTTTTTTTTTTTTTTTTTTTATGTTTATTAAAGCCATACAGTATACTGGGCAATACTTTAGCAAATTATTCAGTTTCCTTTAATAAAAAAAAACTGCAATATTTTATCAGATAAAAGAATTTTGTTAAGGTGGCAACATCAGACTTGAACACCTTGCTTTATAGTAAGTACAGCTAATAAAGCAATCGGATGCCACAATTTACCCATCTAAATGGAAAACGCAGTTATAAATTTGGTTATATTAAATAAATATTTATTTCTGTAGATAAAAAGATCAAATATTTTAGACAGGGAGTTTTTCACAATTATTCTTTGCTGATTTTAATAATATTTTGGCTGTTTATTATAGCCATTTAATGGATAGTATCTTGTTAGTTATAATTTTTACAAATTCTAATAAAAACATTTTAACCCAATATTTATTACCCACAAAAATGAGAATCTTGGTAACACTTTAAAACTCCTTATATTTATAATATAATTAATAAAAACACTAACATTTATTAATCTGAATGCATAACAGTAATAAATCTCATTATTTCAATAAGTATATATTTTGCTATAAAAAGGTTTTTAAAAAAATGCTACACAGGGACTATTTTTGTGCAGATTGTTTAGAAAAATCTGCAGAATTTTGTAAAACGGATTCAAACCTGGTGAAATTTGTTAAATGGAGCTTAAAGGAATATAATTTAATTGGTAGTATCGTAATAAAATTAAACAGCATACTTAATATTTGATAGAAATTAATACTTTTATTTAGCACACATTGAAATGATCAAAAGTGACAGCAAATAAATGTATAATGTTACTAAAGATTTGTATGCTTTTCTTTTGAGCATTCTATTCATCAGTGAATCCTGAAAAAATGTATCACAGTTTTCACAAAAATATTAAGCAGCAACAATAAGCTTTCAACACTGATAATAATAAAAATGAGCAGCAAATCAGTATACTAGAATGATTTCTGAAGGATCATGTGACACTGAAAATTCAGCTTTGCATCACAGGAATAAATGACATTTTATGATATATTCAAATAGAAAACAGTTCATAATAATAACAGATAATAACTGTTAGTAATAATATTTCACACTATTGTTCTTTTTACTGTATTTTTGATTTATTTATTTTTTAAAGTAGCTTGTTGAGCTTAAGAGATTTCTTTCAAAAACATAAAAATTCTTACCAACCCCAAACTGTGTAGTGTATGTATCAAAGATGCAACCCAAATGTCTGTTTCCACACTTAAATGATCTTGTGTTCTTTTCCTCAGGGCTCTTCCCAATCTCAATCCACTCTCAACCCCACGATCCCTGCCTCTGAGCGAACGGTGGCCTGGGTGTCCAACATGCCCCATCTTTCTGCTGACATAGAGAGTTCCCGCATCGACCGAGAGGAATACAAACTCAAGGAGTATTCAAAGAGCATGGACGAGTCGCGGCTGGACAGGGTGTGTTTCTCTCTTACTCTACTAGCTCTACTAGATGTGTGCTGTGGGTTTATTCTATTCATACCAACAGATTTTGTCAGCTTTGAATGTTGTGAGCTTTGAATTAGAATCACTTTAGAGTGAAATAAAAGGATTGTTCACCCATTTACTCACCCTCATATTGACAGAATCTTCATTTTCGACCGTTTCCACATTGTTTCTTGGTCCAAACTCGAGCTTGATTCTTCCTCTGTCCCTGTGCAAATGTGCCACAAGCCTCTCAGTTGTGTCTCCCAACTCAGCGCACAAGTGTCAAGGAAATGCATATCATATCTTTCACCTCTGCAGCAGATGGTGCTGGCAGCCTCATTTATGCATTATTTAAATATCAAATGAGAATGAGCAGACTTTTGCAGTGAACAGACTTCAAGAGAGAGCAGCATGGGCTTTCAATCACTACGTCCTGGCTGCTCTTGGAAATTTGTGTAGAGGTGACACGCAACCGCATTTCATTGTTTCACAGTGTGCCTATTAAAGGAAAGTTTCATCTTCAGCTATGAATAAGCATTTTTTTAAATACATTTTATCATTCCCATGTGGTTTGGAAGGAGAATTTGCTCATTTGCATTGACAGCAGTTGCCCACCTAGGCAACATTTTCATGCATGAATGACACAAAGCTGTGGGGAGCAAAATCATGCTTGCTTGTAAGTTGCCAAATTTTTGCCAAAATCTGAAGCTGCTTATTACTGGAAAAAAACACACTGTTCTGAAAACAGCTGAGCTACAAAAATATGAGTCATTATTTACTTCCTCCTTATAAAATGTCCCTTTTATATTCCACAGAAGAAAGAAAGGATTTTGGTAAATGACCACCACTTTTAGTTAGTGTATCAACAACGCTGGACATTAAAAGTACTTTATTATCTTTTATTACTGTTTTATTACTTTTTTGCATATTTTATTAATATTTTGAAAGTTTATTAAATACATTTATTCAATAATATCTTGTTATGTGTAATTTTCACAACATATGTTTATTTTTAATACTTTTGATTCATACTTTTTATTTTATTTTTGTAAAAAACATATATTTTTTGTTATTTTAGTGTTATGATTTTACTTTTATTACATACTTTTTAATACTTTTTTTGCAGAATTTAATTATATTTTAAAAGTTTATTAATGCCATTTAATGGACAAAGTTATTCAATTCTTTTAAACTATATCTAATACTTTTATTTTGTACTTTTTTTTCTTTTAATTAAAACTTTTATTTATTCTTTTATTTTTTGAATACTTTTAAAGTAGCATTTTTGTCTAATTATTTTTATTATTGTCCGATTTTAATATTATCTTTACATAAATCTTTCATATAAAGTTTTGGTCATATGGCCCACTTATAATCGTTTTAAATAATCGTGATTACAATATTGACCAAAATAACCGTGATTATGATTTTTGTCATAATCGAGCAGCCCTACTTTTAATGGAATGGATAGTTCTAATGTTCAAAAACTATTCAATGTTTTAGCTTTTTTACTTTAATTTAATTTAGATGTTATGTTTTACTTTTATTGAAGACTTTTCTTTTTTTGTACTTTCGAAACTTTTTAGTTACTCACTCGCCAACTTATTTCCTTATCAAGATGAGGGTAACATCTGCTGTGATAACACGCCGGCTGTCCTCCTCTCTCCTCTGGACGCAGGTGCGTGAATACGAGGAGGAGATCAACTCTTTGAAGGAGCGTCTGATGATGTCTCACCACAAGCTGGAGGAGTACGAGAGGAGGCTGTTAACTCAGGAGCAGCAGACCAATAAAATCCTGCTGCAGTATCAGAGCCGACTGGAGAACAGCGAGAGGAGACTGAGACAGCAGCAGATGGAGAAAGACAACCAAATTAAAGGAATTATTGACAGGTAATATGAAAAAAACAGAAGCTGGAGAAACATTGAGCGGTGGTTACATGATCACACTCGTCAGTTCATTTGACAAAGACCCCTTATCTAATGCCGTTTAGAAAAGTATTTGTATATTTACAGTAAATGTCTGAAAGTCAATCAAAATGTCAAATCTAGTGAAGAAATATAGCACAGGCACACCTTTCAAGCAAAGCATTTCACGAAAAGTGATTAAAAACATTATACAATAAAGTGCACTGTATTCACTCAAAAGTTCTAATGTTTTTGAAAGAAGACTCTTATGCTTATTAAGGCTGCATTCATCTTATCAAAAATACAGTAAAACAGTAATAATGTTCAAGTTCAAGTTCAAGTCAGCTTTATTGTCAATTCTTCCACATGTACAGTACATACATACAGAGAATCGAAATTGCATTACTCTCAGACCCTTGGTGCATACAGTTAACATTAAACACGTTCAGATACAGATAAATACAGTTTAAACATATGTACATACAACTATACAATTATACAAATGAGGATATTGTAGAAAAAAATAAGAATTAGATCGATAAAGTGGCATAAGGCGCATGGCAGATAGAGTGCAAAACCAGTTAAATAAACAACACTGTGTAGATATATTTGTAGTGCAAAAGAGCTTATCAGTCTGAGGACATTGTAGAAAATAAAAACAAGAGAGATAGATAAAGTGCATAAGGCACATGGCAGAATAGATGGAGTGCAAACCAGTTGAATGTACAAAAACAAAAACAAAACTGTGCAGATGTTTTGTTTTGTTATGAGTGTAGTGCAAGAAGAGCTTATCAGTCTGTTAAAGTGACAAGTCGAAGAGACTGTTCGGATAGTTTTTGTCAGACTACCCGAAGAGGTAATTTGCAGTCAATGTTGGATGGGTAGTGATCAGCCAATGCTGCACACGTGACAGGTGCCGGTTACAGTTGTTGGTCGGTGGGGGGGGGGTGTCACAGAGTCAGAGTTCCTAGTGTGTTGCTGTGTTAAATGGGGGTGAAAGAGGGGAGGGGGGGCAAGGACGGGAGGGAGTTCAGCTTCCTGACAGCCTGATGTATGAAGCTGTCCTTCAGTCTGCTGGTCCTCGCCTGGAGACTCCGCAGTCTCCTCCCTGATGGCAGCAGACTGAAGAAGCTGTGTGTCGGGTGGGTGGGATCGCCTGCAATGCGGAGGGCTTTGCGGGTGAGACGGGTGCTGTAGATGTCCTGGAGGGAGGGGAGAGAGACACCAACGATCTTCTCAGCTGCTCTCACTATGCGCTGAAGTGACTTGCGGCAGGATGCGTTGCAAGCGCCATACCACACAGTGATGCAGCTAGTCAGGATGCTCTCGATGGTGCCTCTGTAGAAGGTGCACATGATGGGGGCCGGGGCTCTGGCTCTTCTGAGTTTGCGGAGGAAGTAGAGACGCTGCTGTGCTTTCTTGGCCAGTGCTACAGTGTTGTTAGTCCAGGAGAGGTCCTCAGTGATGTGCACACCCAGGAACTTGGTGCTGCTCACTCTCTCCACAGTCGCACCGTTGATGGTCAGAGGGGCATGCTGAGTGTGTACTCTCCTGAAGTCAACAACAATCTCCTTCGTCTTCTTCACGTTCAGAGAGAGATTGTTGTCACTGCACCACCCGGCCAGGCGGCTCACCTCGCTCCTGTAGTTTGTCTCATCTCTGTTGCTGATGAGACCCACCACAGTCGTGTCATCCGCAAACTTAATGAAAATGTTGGAGTTGTGTGATGGTGTGCAGTCGTGGGTCAGCAGAGTGAAGAGGAGGGGGCTCAGCACACATCCTTGGGGGGCCCCAGTGTTCAGTGTGATGGTGCTGGATGTGTTACTGCCGACCCGTACTGCTTGAGGTCTCCCGGTCAGGAAGTCCAACAGCCAGTTGCACAGAGAGGTGCTGAGCCCCAGCTGGACCAGTTTGTGAGTGAGCTGTTGAGGGATGATTGTGTTGAATGCTGAACTGAAGTCTATGAACAGCATCCTGACATATGAGTCTTTTTTCTCCAGATGTGTGAGGGCTGGGTGGAGGGCAGTGGTGATGGCATCATCGGTCGAGCGGTTGGACCTATATGCAAACTGGAAGGGGTCCAGGGAGGGGGGGAGGACAGACTTGATGTGGTGCAAGACTAGCCGTTCAAAGCACTTCATGAGGATGGGAGTGAGTGCTATTGGACGGTAGTCATTGAAGCAGGATGGAGATGACTTCTTAGGGACTGGAATGATGGTGGTAGCTTTGAAGCATGTGGGGACAACAGCCTGATTTAGTGAGATGTTGAAGATGTCTGTGAAGACCTCAGTGAGTTCCACTGCACAGTCTCTCAGTACACGCCCAGTAATGTTGTCAGGACCCGGAGCTTTGCGTGCATTGATCCTGCTGAGGGATCTCCTCACACTGTCCGGGGACAGCGTCATCACCTGGTCGCCGGGAGGAGGTGGAGTCTTCTGTGCAGTGGTGCTGTTTTGTGCCTCAAAGCGAGCAAAGAAGGCATTCAGCTCGTTCAGCAGGGGGATGGTGTTGTCACAGGTCTGTGGTGGGGGCTTGTAATCCGTAATGGTCTGTATCCCCTGCCACAGGCTCCGCGTGTCTCTGCTGTCGCTGAAACGATGGGCTATCCTCCTGGAGTACTGTCTCTTGGCCTCTTTGATGCCGCGGGATAGGTTGGCCCTAGCTGTCTTCAGGCCCTCCTCATCTCCAGCTCTAAAGGCAGCGTTCCGAGCCTTCAGAAGTCTGTAGACCTCCCCTGTCATCCACGGCTTCTGGTTGGCCCGGACAGTGATGGACTTTGTGACTGTTACATCATCAATGCACTTGGAGATGTAGGCAGTAACAGTCTCTGAGTACTCTTGGAGGTCTGTAGTATTGTTGTATGTGGCAGCCTGTTTAAACATATTCCAGTCAGTGGTGTCAAAGCAGTCTTGAAGTGCCTCTGACGACCCTTCCGGCCACACTTGAATCTGTTTGTGAACTGGTTTGGTGACTTTAACGAGCGGTCTGTATGCAGGCATTAGCATGACAGTGATGTGGTCTGAGGCTCCGAGGTGGGGGAGGGGGAGGGCCTTGTAAGCTCCTCTCTGGGTGGTGTAAACAAAGTCCAGAGTGTTTTTTCCCCTTGTTGGAAAGTCTATGTGTTGGTGAATTTTTGGGAACACACTCTTTAAGTCTGCGTGATTGAAATCCCCAGCCAAGATAAGAAAAGCATCTGGGTGGGCTGTCTGCTGCTCACTGGTGTGCTGGTACAGATCATTTAGTGCCTCACTCCTGTGGTTGTTGCTGGAGCTGGGAGGGATGTATACAGCAACGAGCAGTATGGCTGAATATTCCCTCGGTAGATAGAACGGTCGGCACTTAATAATCATAAACTCCACCAGGGGTGAGCAGTGTTTGCAGACCACAACAGCGTCGCGACACCACGCATCATTGATGTAAACACAAAGCCCGCCGCCGCGGATCTTACCTCCCTCGACGAGAGCTCTGTCAGCTCGATAGCATGTTAGCTGGTCAAGCTGTATGGCGCAGTCCGGTACGCTGTTGTTAAGCCATGTTTCCGTAAACACAAAAACACAACAGTCTCTTACAGTCCTCTGAGTCGAGCGGAGTAGTCGGATGTAGTCCAGTTTATTGTCCAAAGAGCGTACGTTCGCCAGTACGATGGTGGGGATAGCTGGCTTGTGTGGGTTGGCCGCTAGCCTAGCTCGGATACCTCCGCGCTTACCCCTCTTCTGCTTCCTCTCACGCCGCTTGTAGCGCCTCCGCTGCGGGCGAGATGCAGTAGTGGGGGTCGGTGATGGAGAAGGCCTTCGGAGCAGACCGAGGTCCCGCAGCTCTTCAGTGTGCGCGGAGTTTAACTCTAAAAATGTGGTTCTGCCGACCTCGAGCAGAAACTCACGACTGTATGCGCGCTTAAAGACAGGTAGACGAGACGAAGATGTGCAAAAACATTGCGACTTACAAGACAAAAAACACGAAAACACCGGTTTGTCGGGAGAGAGAGAAGCTGCTGCGACTGCGCGCGCCGCCATCTTAGTTTCTTATAATGTGAAATATTATTAAATATTATTAAGTGCAAATAGCCTGCTTTGTCGGCCCACCAACGTGTGACTGGGCTAGTCAACATTACAATTTTTTCAAATTTCACATCGCATCAGAAAAGCATTTGTTTTCCATAAAAATGAAGGAAATAATCAAAAAGTTGAAAAGAACATATGGGGTAGGTGTAGGGAGGGCTTTATTGTCCCAATAAGGTGGCATCCATTTAATAATTTGAATTAATATTACAATTTACACTCAATAACTTATTATTGCCTGCTGTTTTATACCGTACTACAGTACTGAGGTGCAGATAATTGCCACTATTTGCAACAAGTAGTATAAATAGCAGAAAATACATCTATTTTAACAGTCTAAATAGCATATCACTAAAAAATACTGCTATTTTCACTTGGTCTAAATAGCATCCATAGCTGCTGCCAATATTATTCAAACTTAAAATAACTGTTTTGTGTTTTAATTTATGTTAAAAATGCAATTTATTCCTGTGATCAAAGCTGAATTTTCAGCATCATTGCTACAGTCTTCAGTGTCACATGATCATTCTAGATGATCAAGAAACATTTATTATTATTATCGATGGCAAAAACAGTTGTACTGCTTCATATTTTTGTGGCATATTATTTGATATTTAGTTTGATATTCAGGCATTTTTTAGAATGATGCAGGTGTCCAAATACTTTTTAAGGGTCACTGTATATGTTTTCTAAAGCGACTGTCGTTTATGTTGAATTGTGCCACTCTCATAGTAGTTTGGCATGGATGGCTATTTTTAATCGATGAACTGGGTTCATTTCCTTCCTGCTGTTGTTTTAGTTTGTTTCATTTCATCATTTTTATTACTGTGTTATTTGGATTCTTTTCAGCTTTGTGAATCTACAGAGACCCATCTTCCAATATTTTGTTTCAGTGTTATAAATGACATCACCCCAGCTATTGGTTGATGAAATGATGATGTAACTTCCTGTAATGCAGCACTTACCGCATATTTTGTGTCACAGAGTATATTGCTATTTCAATCCAATTCTAGGAATGAAGACATGGAGTCAAGACACTCAGATGATGAAGGGAGACCTGGTTCTTACTCCCAAAAGGGCATAAAAATATAAATCATCAAGTCGCTTCCCTCCTTGACGTGTATTAATGCAATACCTTACTGGAATGAGCTCAGGATGAACGGGATGTGTTTGTAATGGAGGCATAAATATTTGTCATTTTAAGCACTGCCGTCTGAGGAAACAAGTTTGACATGGACAGATTGTGCTTGAGCTGAAAAGAAAAGTTGCTTTATGAATTGCTCATGTTTAAATAACACGTTGAGAAAGAAAAATTGCCATTTGCAAAAGCTCTCTCAAGGATCGTTCATCCATTAATAAAAATGTATTTATTTTTTTCACCCTCATGTCGTTCCAAACCTGTATGCTATTCATTTTTCAGTGGAACACAAAAGGAAAAGAAATGGTCATTTTTTTATGCATTTTTTTTTTTTTATAAATAAAACGTAAATTAATCAATCGATCAATCAATAAAAATAGAGAAAAAAAGTAATACAGGTTTAAGAACGAGATGAAGGAGTGTCAATTATTTCAGCGTATCTGCAATAATAATGTTTTATTCTTCAAAAAGCCTTTATTCGGCTTCTACCTGTTTACCTTGAAATTAGAAAAGGTGCTGGCGGTTTCTCTTCCAAATAACCATCAATGATTGTAGCAGGATATCTTCTCGAATCGTCTCTTCCTGAACTGCCTGTTCAAGCTTCTCTGCTGCACTTCTCTCTTCACTGTGTTCTGGAACATACTGTGTGATGAAAGTGTCTTACACATCAGAACAGATCATATGTCAGATGTTCATGTTCTCCATATCTCTATGTGTTATCACAAGAACAGCGCTCTCATGTGTCAACCGCTCCTCATCACATTTGGCTTTCAGTTGTTCAGGCCTTGCGGGAATATCAGTTTCAGCATCAAGATCATGCATTTTTAAATATGCAATAAAACTTCAGAAACAGGCTTGTGTTTGCTTCTATTCAAACACAAGCCTCATATATGATTTCTAATAATTACATTCATGGCTTAATCTCACAAAACCTGGTCAAGGTCATGTTTCACTCCAAAATGAAAAGGAAATTATTAAAGGCAGCACAACAAAAACAAAGCTGTACATTAATAATTCATTTAAACATTGCTTTTATGGTATAATAATTTATGCATTAATTTTTAGCTAAATTATTTCATTTAAGTATTTATTATATAATTTATTTTATTATTTATATTTCATTTAATTTAATTTTTTTTAACTGTAAATTTATTTGTAATTGTAATTTATATATATATTTATAAATATAATTGTAATTTATATATATAATTATTATATTTATTTATATATATATATATATATATATATATATATATTGCTGTCAAACGATTAATCCAAAATAATAATAATAATAATTTGTTACATTTATATAGCACTTTTCTGGGTACTCAAAGCACTTTAGATGGAAGGGGGGGGGGGGGGGGGGATCTCCTCATCCACCTCCAATGTGCAGCATCCACCTGGATGATGCAACGGCAGCCATATTGCGCCAGAACACCAACCACACACCAGAGTGATGCAGCCAATCAGTGTATGGGGGATGATTAGGAGGCCATTGTGGTCAGAGGTCATTGGGCAAATTACACCCCTACTCTTTTTCGAAGGACATCCTGGGATTTTTTTGAATGACCACAGAGAGTCAGGACCTCAGTTTAACGTCTCATCTGAAAGACGGTGCTTTTGACAGTATAGTGTCCCCGTCACAATCCCGGGGAATTAGGACCCACGCAGACTGCAGGGTGAGCACCCCCTGCTGACCTCACTAACACCTCTTCCAGGAGCAACCTAGTTTTTCCAGAAAGTCTCCTATCCAGGTACTGACCAGGCTCAACCCTGCTTAGCTTCAGTGGGCAACCGGTCTTGGGCTGCAGGGTGATATGGCTGCCGACAAATAAAAGTTTTTGTTTACATAATATATGTGTGTGTGTTGTGTATATTTATATATAAATACACACACATACAGCATATATTTTGAAAATATTTACATTTATATTCGTATAATTTATATCATATTTAAATATATATTTAATATATAAACGTAACATATTTTTCTTAAATATATACATGCATGTGTGTATATTTATATACACATGATAAATATACACAGTGCGCACATATATATTATGTAAACAAAAACTTTTATTTTGGATGCGATTAATCGCGATTAATCATTTGACAGCACATTATATAATATATATTTTGCTGCCTTAAATTTATGCTTTTTTATTAAATTATTTGTAAAAGCATAAAATTACACAGCATAAAATACAAAATGGGCTTCATTTGCTTTATGCAAAATATATAAAAAATTATAATAATTGATTTTGAGGTGAAATATGACCTGGATTTGTTTTCACCTTTACAGAGAAATATTAACACAACAAACCAGTGTTATGTTTCAGTGTTATGTTTCATGTGCAATATCTAGACGATTCAGTATAAAATATTAAACATGAGGTAAGTGAGTTGCGATACAGGCACTTATAAATATCTTATTTTGTGTGGTGCTGTTTGTGAAATAAACATAGAGATATGAATTATAGATCAAGAAACATAAATACTGAATTAATTTAGGACTGAAATGAATTCTTGGAAATCTTTTTTGCAATGTGATGTTGATACAAACAATAACTGGAATGTTTGCACTGAAAAAAAATATTTTTGTTTTTCATTGTTAGCCTTTCAAATATTGATGTATAAAAATGAGTGTATTAAAGATTCTATACAGTTAGAAACCAATAACGAAGATATTGCTTCCCTATAAATTCTTTTAAAAGCTATTTATTCATAAATATAGAGCATAGATAATATATATTCTGTATACAAGATACTGTATATATTTCATTCTTGTAGCCAAACTGTGTGCAATAAACATGCCTTGATACTGTAGCAATGTTAAATAGCACAATGAAGTTTTATTAACGATTTCTTCTCATGACCCTTCTGACCTCTGCTTGTGAAATGTGCCATGACCCTTTGTTAATAAAAAAATCACATTGTTGTGAAAGACATGAGCAGACTTGAAATAAAATGGATAATTCTTTCTTTTTTTAGAAGTCCCGAAGCACTTATTTTGTCTTTTCTGTTTGTTGTTGTTTTTTTATTACGTTTTGCATTTCGATTTTGTACAAGCATATATGTACATTTATCAATGGAATAAAATATCCAGTCGCATTGTTTTAAACCTAAACTGTGGAATTCATTATTTACTTATGCTTAAAGACTAAAGGAAGTCGTCCTGCAATGAATAAATGTACCATTCATTACTATTTCATATCAGTATACATCAAAACAATGAAACCTTTCATATTCAAACCAAATTCATGTATTTAATGTCAACTGTCCTGTCATGTACTCATATTGTCTTGTCAACATATATCAAGCCAAACATCACAAGACACATGATTCCTTACAAAGCCATTGTTCAGTTGATAATCACACCAGTTTTGGGCCTATTAAAGTGGTTTGTTCTGCCTCAACTTGAACCTAAAAACAGTATCTGATGCACTTTCCAGAGAGGAAATATTCATTATGAAAACATCACTTTGATGCACGCTGGCGGCCACTTCAATGGCGTGTAATTGCTGAAATAAGCTGCCAGTAAGAGCGGCAGCCATCGTTAGAAGCCGCACAACGTGGCCCATTTTCATTTATTCCCATGGGATGATGGAAATATGTCATTATATGACATAATGTGACATATTTTTGATGGAATTTCTCACAGTAGGCTTTCCAGATTGGCCAAACTTCTACAGTCAAAGCTTCTATCAATGATATTTCTGGCTGATGAACACTTATGTCGGATCTCAATAATGTCTGTGTGCTTTGGAACTAATAATGTCTCTCTCTTTCTCGTCCTTTCTCTCTCCTTCGTTTCCTTGTTTTCCGTGAAGACTCATGGCTGTGGAAGATGAGCTGAGGGGAGGGGTGGTGCCTGAGCAAAAACCCAGGATGTTCGCAGACCAGGTCTGTGGTCTTTTTCTGGATCTCTCCTGTCTGTTGTTTGCGTGTCTGTTCATCTGTGTTTATGTCGGAATGTCTTTGCCTGTTTGCTCTGCCTGTCTGAACGCTTTACAGGACTGATTTCCATCGCTGATGTATGATGATTTGTAGGTCAGAACTCACAGATTACAGATTCGATCCACTTGAGGAAGAGTAGCACCGAATTCTGATGCTGATGCTAAAGCTGAACTATCCCAGAGGAAGGTTTTATTGCTCAGACGAGGCTAAAAGGGGTCGTGCCAAGAGGAATCAGCTTTTTCCTTTCCTTGATAAGAATTTAAAACTCTATAAGTCTTCTCTAGTCCAAAAAACTGTTTTATATTATTATACACTTGTGTTCAAAAGTTTGGACTCTGTAAGAAAGAAATATTTTATGCTGCTCACCAAGGCTGCATTTTATTTGTTCAAAATAGAAAATAAAATAAAAAATAATACAGTAATATTGGGAAATATATTTAAAACAACTCTTTTATATTTTAATATATTTTGAAATGTAATTTATTCCTGTGATGAAAAGCTGAATTTTCAGCATCATTACTGCAGTCTTCAGTGTCACATGAACCTTCAGAAATCCCACTAATATGCAGATTTTCTGCTCACAAAACCTTTCTGATTATTATCACTGTTGAAAAAGTTTTGTCTGCTTAATATTGTTTTGTGGAAAACTTTTTTCGTGATTCTTTGATAATTAGGAAATTCAAAAACAGCTTTTATTCAAAATAGAAATATTTTGTAACATTAGAAATGTCTTCACTGTCAGTTTTGATCAGTTTAATGCATCAATTTAATTTTAAAAAATCAAAAACACTTGCTGACCCCAAATGTGGAAATAATGTAATAATAAATGATATGATCCCTATAATAGAATTCTTAATTATGCTTTATTTAGGTATTATTAAGATGTTTCACCTAAAATACTAAAATATATCATTTGTTTTTGATGAGAAATCAAACATAGATCATACATAGATTTCTGAGATTTGATATCTTGGCGAATCTGAGCACAGATTGAGACACTGTTGAGATTTCTTGTGAAACGCTTGTGATTATTAGAGTCTTTTTCTCCGGCCAGAGTCTCCATTTAATCTTACTGCTGTCTAGGAGAAACATTTGAGACATTATAAAAATATTTCTAATGGGATAAAAAACAAATGCTTCAATACATAATTGCATAATTCTTGCATTTTTGAAGCATCAATTGCTCAGTGTTGCTTTACCTCAAGTGGAAAGATATGTAGTCAAGCATTAAACTGCAGTATCTCCTGTAGGGACATCAAATGCTTCATGTTTCTTTCCATGCGCCATCCCTCGCTTCTTGTTTATGCTTTAATTTGTCATAAATGGTGCATCGCTACACTCTATGTTACAACAAACACCAAATTCTCAGCAGTTCCAATCTGTGCACACGTCACTCGACCGCTCCAGCTGGATCTAAATCGACTTCCGATGTGACTTTGAAAAGGAGAAAATCAATAATCCTGTTTCTGACAAGATAAGATAAGATAAAACGAGTGAGCTGCTGCACGTATAACTGAGGGATCAGGAAAGCTGCTGAGTGGACAGACGTTCAGCGCAGTCAGCACAGATTCTCCTGCAGAATACAATTAGCGTGAGAAAGAAAAGCTCAGGTGGGCATCAGAAAATGTTTGGAAGAAGCGAGACTGCAGGGGTTCTGCAAAGAAAAATATTTTAAACATCCATTTAACACATTTAGACTGCCCAAATTAAATATGTGTGTGGGGGGGCGGATTCTTATAGCATCCTTTATTCTGATGTACCTCATATATAAATTAAATCATAAACATTTCATATTATTAATTATTATTTACTTAATAAGGTTATTATATACATTATTACATATTTGTATTTATTTACTTCATAATAAACATAATTTAAATAAATTGACTTCCTTTTTTCACTTCCAGTCAAAAGTTTTTGCTAACCAAGGCTGCTTATTTGAGCTGTAATAGTGTGAAATATTATTATTAATTAAAATGTTGTCTATTTTATTATATGTTATGTATATTAAAATATATTAAATATTATGCAATTATTATTTTATAATATGTTTATTATATATTATACAATAATATTTTTTTGTTATTTTAAAAATATTATAAAATAAATTATTTTATATTGCGATATATAATTGTAATATATTAAACATAACTTATTCCTGAATTTTTATGAATGAATTATTATTGTTATATTCACTTATTATCAGTTGTTTGTGGTGCTCAGTTATTATTAATGTTTCTTATTATTGTCAAAGTTGAAAAAAAATCTGCATTTTCTGCATGTGACACTGAAGACTGGAGTAATGGCTTCAGAAAATTCAGCTTTGAATCACAGAAATAAATTACATTTGAAAATATATTAAAATAGAAAACAGTTATTTTAAATTGTAATAGTATTTCACAGTATGTACAGTATCTATGCAGCCTTGATGAGCGTAAGAGACTTCTTTCAAAAACATTACAAAATCTTAATTATTCCAAACTTCTGACTGGTAGTGTAAAATATAAAAACTTATTCTACATTAAAACTGATTTCAGCAAGAGAGAAGTTTGTTTTTGTAAATCGCCCTGGCTTTGAACTGTTCCGAATTTTTAATGATGCGTCTCTGTCAGTTCTGTGTTTGCTCATGTGCTTGGCAAGACGTTCACAAGCTGTGTGTTTGTTTTTGTTCTGCTGTTTTTCCCACCACTTTTATTATGTCAGGTGCATTGAGCCAGTAGCATGTCCCTGTTCGCAGATTATTGGGATTTTGAGAGCTGAAGAATTACTCTGTTGTATTTGTAGAGAAGAGTTTTGTTTAGCTTATAGCTGCATGTTGGCTGCAAAATCATTGCGATGACCAACATGGCACTGAGAGCTTCAGCACAGACTTTGTTTGCCCTTGACTTATGTGGTGAGGTTTGTGTGTGTATTTTGGTGGGCATTTAAATGTTCGTCTGGGAATTTGTATGTATTTTTGTGTGAGTGCGTGCGTATGTCCACATGCATGCTGGTCCCGTCTCACGGACACACACGCACTTTGCCTGCTGGGATTGATGCACAGGCCCACACCCTCACATACACACGATTCTCTCCTCTCCTCTTCTCCTGTCGTGTGTTGATGAGATACGGTGATTTCTCTTAGGGGAGGCGGCAGTCCATCCTAGTGCAGCCCCGCCTTGCGCCCGTCCCACTGCGAATGCACAGGTAACGACTCACCTGACTGTGACCCGCCCACACCACCTCTGTCTCCTCCCACATCCACTGTATGTACACTGGACTCGTCTACACACACACCGCACCTCGCCAGCACAAAGTCATATGCACCCGTACTTCCCAGCCAGAATCAATTAAACTTGAATAAATATTGGCTTGTTCAAATCTGACAGAAAAAAAATTGCTTAGTTTATGTAAGTCTTATAGTTTGAGGAGTTCGAAAAGAGATTTGAAGGTTCAGACAGACAGATCTACAGGTAGGTAGGTAGGTAGGTAGGTAGGTAGGTAGGTAGGTAGGTAGGTAGATAGATAGATAGATAGATAGATAGATAGATAGATAGATAGATAGATAGATAGATAGATAGATAGATAGATAGATAGATAGATAGATAGATAGATAGATAGATAGATAGATAGATAGATAGATAGATAGATCGATAGATAGATCGATAGATAGATAGATAGACATAGATAGATATAGATAGACAGACAGAAGAGTAGAGGTGTGACCTCGGCATCCTGGCCAACTTTCCCCATTGGTCTCTGACCATCATGGCCTCCTAATCATCCCCTTACACTGATTGGCTTCATCACTCTGTCTCCTCTCCACCAGTAAGCTGGTGTGTGGTGGGCGTTCTGGCGCACTATGGCTGCCGTCGCATCATCCAGGTGGATGCTGCACACTGGTGGTGGACGAGGAGACACCACCCCTCACAATGTAGAGCGCTTAGAAAAGCAGAAAAGCGCTATATAAATGTAATGAATAATTATTATTATTATTAGACAGACAGACATAGATATAGATAGACAGACAGACAGACATAGATAGATGACAGATAGACAGACAGACAGACAGACAGACAGACATAGATACATAGACAGACAGACAGACAGACATATATAGATAGAAAGACAGACAGACAGACATAGATATATATAGATAGACAGACAGACAGACATAGATAGATAGATATAGATAGACAGACAGACAGACAGACAGACATAGATAGATAGACAGACAGACAGACAGACATATATAGATAGAAAGACAGACAGACAGACATAGATATATATAGATAGACAGACAGACAGACATAGATAAATATAGATAGATAGACAGACAGAAAGACAGACAGACATAGATATAGATAGACAGACAGACAGATAGATACAGTAGATAGACAGACAGACATACAGACAGACAGATAGATACAGTAGATAGACAGACATACAGACAGACAGACAGATGTTAATTATGTGTTGTCAAATTGTTTGTCAAGCCAACTTCATAAATACATGGCATGAAATTAAACACAATTCTGTTGATATATAGTGAGACATTCTGGCAAAAATTCTCCCACAGCTTTGTCTCAATCCACAGTGTTTGTTGTTCATCTTAAAATTATCTTAAGTAAATATGACATTCCACATAAACTTAAGATAATTTTGAACTTCTCACACTCTGTAAAAATACTCAGTTTGGCGTAAAAATATCTGGAGGAAAAAACAGCACAGTGTAGCTGCATTATTCCTAAAAAAGTAACGCATTATGTTTTGATTACTTTTTTATGGAAAGTAATGCATTAGCTAGTTTTTCATTCACTTGCTCAAGCAAAAAGTTCATTTAAAAAAATAAAAAAGCAATGCTGATAAATGTAATAATGACAGTATTTTGATGAGTGCATTATCAAATGCTGAGTATCCTGAAAATCATTTTGCTGCATGTCCTGTTTCAAAGAGATGCTGTTTTGGGGAGTTTGTTTGTTTGATTGTTTTGTAGGAGGCTTCACCTTACATCCATGCAAAATCTCATTATTTCAGCATAATCTGACACTATATAGAGGTACGCAGGGCATATGGCTCAGTGCAAGGCGCATGACTTCTCATCCCCATGTCCATTCTATCCACATCATCACCATTGCGCTCTGAAACAAATGATGATGAATTCTGGGAAATCTCCGTATCTTTCTCCGCGCCGCCCTGATGGGGGTCAGGGGTGGGTTATCAGCGTGCATGAGATCCTGGATGAGTGTGAGTGTACGTAGTATGTGTTCATGCTTTTGTTGCGGTGTTTAGAGCGCTTCTGGTGATTTGGAAGTACTTGTGTAGATATTTGTGCATTGAGTGGCGTGTAGCTGTATCGCTAGTTTGTTGCATAGAAATGTAATGTTCATGATTGCGTTAATAACTCATTTTATGCACTGTTTCTTTTGGGTAAATGAAGACATGCAACGTTCGTGTGACATGAAAGGTCGATTGAAAATGAAAGGTGAATGTATGTGGTGCTGCTCAATGTGTTTGTGATTATGTTCACTGCAGATGATGTTTTATAGGTTTGTGGGTCCTAAAGAGCTGTAGAAACACAGAAACACTTTTGAACCTAAATTACCTGACAGACCAATTCATCCGGGACTTCGATTTGACCACCCAAAGAAAAGCAATGGTTCCAGACGAAAGTGACTGTCATATGAGTTGCAGTTCTGACAGAGATGCACCCTTTGCTCCTGTTGTCGTCATCACTTGTCTTTCTGTTTAGTGTTGCAGCTAGATCCAAACCTCCGTTCCCCAACTCTAAATCCATATTCATTCTCAAATACTAGGTTCTGATTGAGAAGAGAAACCAGTTGCACCAAAACTGAGTCAGACTGGCTTATGTTAGCAAAGCTAGCCACTTCGCTAATGTAACAGTCTGGAACCAAAGCAAATTCCTTGGTGTTAAAAAACATAGAACCCATTAAAGTTGAGCCCTTCCCTTTTAATTCTTGTAAAACACAAATAACAGGTGAGTATATTTAGAATAGTAAACATATTAGCAACAAATGTTAAGTGCAAATGTTGTCGTCATGTTGTTTTGTTGAATTTTTGATGCATTAGCCTCAGGTTAAATTTAGGTTGATTTAACTCCAATGTTTCCGCCCCAATGCAGACTTCACTGAAAAGGACTGATCATGATGAAAAACACATTGAACATGATTTAGATATATAATGAGCTGAAGCAGCTTTTGGCACTGCACTGCGCCTCTGTAGGTAAGATTAGCGGATAAGAGCTAAATAAAAACAGTGTCTCCACTATTTGTGAATAAGAGCTAAGCCACACATGACAGAAAGTCTGAAATGCAAACTATCCTTTGTGTGTGTGTGCCAGAGATGGGCTTGCGGGTGTTTTCACACTGGAGTTTGCTAATAATATATTAATCAAAAATATACATATTTAAGTTTATAAATCAATAACTTGATTATAAAATATTCCGATTTGTATAGAGAAATATTCATTGAGAGCATAGTGATATGATATATAATTTGCAATGCTTTCAGTGTGACACTTTCTGCAGCTTACATAGTATGTGACGACAAGTGACTCAACAATGTTGTTAAAAACAATGATTCAAAACAAGTACAGAATACTTGAGTCAGTCATTGAATCGTTCATGCAAACAGTTCATTCAAAAACACTAATTCACTCAGGTATGAAACTAGTACTGGATATACGAGTGATTCATTGAATCATTCACTTAAACGATTCATTCCAAAAGACTGAATTAAGGAACAGAATCTGTTGCTGTGTGTTATGCGATTTGTTTGTGAAACAAAAACAAGTTTCACAATTATCTCTTAATATTGTCTCTTACTTATAATTGTGACCCATTTATCGAAAAACAGCATTCTTGCTTGTGTGATATTGCTTAAATAACAACTGGAGAGCATGGTACGTGTTGAAAGATTTAAAAAAAAAAATTATGCAATCATACCCGATTTGTACTTGGAAATGCTTATCTAGTTACTTGCCATTAGTACTCTGGTGGTAAACACGGTAATGACACTATACCGCATTTAGAAACTGAATTGTGCAGTTACTACGGTTAAGCCGAATTGACTGTGAAAACTCCCTGAAATTCTAAATAGTGGATTTGACACAGTTTTGGTTTAAACAAGTGAATTTTGATATAAAATATCAAAATTTTATATATAATCATGCAATATAATACAAATTTAATATAAAATATTTGTAAGATTGTAGACAGGTTGCAACATGATTCCTTGTACAACTCTGTTGTCTTTCATTTGTACTGATGACAGAATCAAGTTTATTAATGAGCTTACAGTTCTACAACGCATGACTTGTTCCCTAGAGTCCTTTGGACTAGCATAATGCTGTCAAGCACATGTGTTGCAAATACAAACTGTCTCAACAGTTAAGATATACTTGTGATAGCAGAACTAAAAGCACCTACATTTCACATAAATATTCATTCTCACTTCCTGTGTTCTTTACAGTTGATCACACTGTTGCATCAGTTGCATGCTCGCATGCTTAATAGAAGTCTCTTTTACTGCCCTCAGACACTGTTGTGGCAGCTGTTCTTTTAAAGGGGTCATATCATGAGTAATCAGATTTTTTTGAGAAAAAAGAATAACTATGAGTTATGTAATGATTGACAGGTGGGAATGTGAACATTTTAATGCAATTGTGTTGGAATGCATTTTCAAGTTGCATTAATATGTTAAAAATAACCCTCCATTTTATTTTTTATAATTACCATTCAGACGTTTAGGGTCGGTAAGATGTTTTTTAAAGATGTCTCTTATGCTCATCAAGGCTGCATTTACTTGATCAAAAATACAATAATGACAGCAATATTGTAAAACACGTTTACAATTTAAAATAGCCAAAAATATAATTAATTTAATATATTTTAAATCTAATTTATTCCTGTGATGCAAAGCTGAATTTTCAGCATCATTACTTCAGTCTTCAGTCACATGATCCTTCAGAAATCATATGCTGATTTGGTGCTCAAGAAACAGTTCTTATTATTATCAATGTTGAAGAGAGTTGTGTTGGTTAATATTTCTTTAGAAACTGTGATGCATTTTTTTCAGGATTCTTTCTGAATAACAAAGTAAAAGTCTTTACTGACACCTTTGATCGAATTTATGCATCCTTGCTTACCTTTTTTTAACAGAATAAGTTATAAATATTAATGTAGGAAATGGCAAATTTAATTTCTGAACCAGATTTTTTATTTTATTAAATTGTTTGCTCCAAATGTTACAAATATGGTATTGGATATGTAAATTCAAATACACTAATACATTATCACTTTATATATTTGAAAACTGAATACAACTACCTTTATGCTTCCATAAGGAAGAGGATGGAAACTATCATATGAATCGATAAATTATAAATGAAATATATTTTTGGTCAAAAAAGTAAAAAAATAATGTATGATACGACCCCTTTAATGCAAATTAACCACAATGAATAGTGCTCTTCTCATTTAAAATCACCTTTTTAAGAATATTTACCAGAGATAATCCACTAACCAGGGCTTGTATCGTTCTGTGACAACCACTCTGGCCTTCTGCAGTGCAACCTCACAAAAAAACACGTGTCAACAGCAGATTTGTAACTCCCTCCTCATCCCTTTCTCTTCCTTTTCTTTGTATCTATCCCTCTTTCCCTGAGCGATTCTATGGATATTTCTCATTCCTCTGCTATGCGACTCATGCTTCTGTTTTATTCCTCCTTTACTGCTCTTCCAATCCGTCGTCACCTCAAATCTCTCTTTCTCCCTCTCACCCTGACCCCGTGACCTCCATTTGCTTTGATTTTCTTGTTCTGTACTTCGCTATCGATCTTCTTGCCATGGGAACTTCTCTCTTTTACATTCCATTTGCTGATTTCTTTGTGGAAAATCTTCATCCCTCCATCATTCCATCCCTCCGCCTGCTCTCTCTCTCTCTTCTCCTCCCCTTTCCCCTCTCTCTCTGTCTCGCTAGGAAAAGCAGCTTTCCGCCTTGGGTTCAGCAGACCCCGGTGTGAGTTTTGGAGGAGAATTGACCAGCGCTCCTGGCGTTGTCGGAGTCTCCCAATCGGACAAATCCTCCACCCGATCCTCCCTGAACGGAATCTTGTCCTTCCCGTTAGCCTCCCCTCCTCATTCCCGTCCTCACACACAACTCTGGCCAAACGGAGAACTCTTCGGCAACCAAAAATCAGCAACTGCATCGAGGGCAAGTTCGGAGGGGGAGCAGGTCAATAACAACGCTGACCAAATCCGAGAAAATTTTTAGGAATTCCGAAGAAAAACTCACTTCCTTTGTCATCCACATTGAAGGATGAAGCTTCAGCGGTTGTTTTGTTTTGTGCATTAGACTGAGGACAAGTGGGAGGCGGGACATACCATTGCTTGCACCATCCAAAACAAAAGGGCTCTCCATTGGATCAATAAGTTATTCCAAAATCATGTTTTCTTTGGATCAAAGTTAAAAGCCCCTTGCACATACAGTACCTCTGCCACCACAAGTCATCCAAACCACTGGAAAGTGTTCGGTTCAGGTTCCAGGTTTTTGACTGAGCTCCCTCGTATTGTGTAAAAAATTCCAAGAAGCTGGGAATGACCCCAGGAACGGTGGGCAAACAAACTATACGTACGTTTCGAAGTGTATAGAGGTCGAAATGTGACTCACGAACACATGCCAGCTTTGTCTTGGGGATTCTGTCATGTCGTCTGGCTTCCCTAGTGCCTTTCTGTATCTCCTGACAGGGTTTTCAAACGAACGCAAGAATAACGACAGCAGAATTACAGAAATGGTTGTGCAAACGCCGCTCTCTTCTCGAGATTGCTCACTTAGGAGAGATTGATGTGTTCTTCTGCCTCAGTGTAATGCTGAAAATGTCGAGCTTTGGAATCCGACAGTGGCTCGGGTTTTTTTGTGGACAATGTCTAGAAAGTGTTTGTGGTCTTTGAATTGCCTCACTAGACTGAACTTGTGCAATGTTTTCTCTTCTCAATCTCAGAACCTATGTGTATTTAACTGGTGCTATGGATTCTCAAAGCATTGCTCTGTGTCACATCGCCGCCTCCCATTCTGTCATCATCCTAACTGTTCATATGTGTCTTCGTCCTCCCATTTATCTCCTTACATGCCGATTTCTTTCAGTGTGTGTCTGCAACGTGAGGTGAGCGCGAGGTGATCTCTGTCAGGTCAAAAACCTTTTGTCTTTTTACTAAAACAAGATGCTAGGCCAGAATGCAGTTGTGGTCGTAAGGTATTTTTTATACAGAAATGTTTTCCTTAAAATTGATGTGATGTGAAGTGAGCTGATATTTCAAATAAGCAGAACTTTTTTGTTTTTTTGGTCTTAAAGTCAACATGAAAGTCAACTTCAAAGCAACCGATTTTCCCTCCATAATGTGACATTTTTTATTAAAATGGGAAGAACAGACAATTTTTTTTAGTGTTAGGAATTCATTGGATTGTAAAAATGGGTGTTATATACTAGAATGCAGTCTGATAGCTAAACAACAAAAGGGATTTGTGATGTTTTCTGAAAAGTATTTTGTTAAAAGATAATGAAAACAACCCTGTTTTTTTTATATAGAACAGCATGCACCAAATAAGCATCAATATGACGACTAAGAATGTAAAAAGTAGACTCACACCAAATAATCATTACATTTGCATTCATGGATTGGCAGATGCTTTTATGCAAAGCAACTTACATTTAAGGTTTACATTTTATCAATTCACACATTCTCTGGGAATCAAACCCATGACCTACTGTTTAAGCTCTGCTACGAAATTGCGAAAAATAAGTTAAAAGCAAACAGGGTTCGTTTTGTTTTCATGTTGACTTTAAAGTTGCTCAAGCATCTCTAAGGTAGTTTTTGGGGGTGTTGAATGGTCATTTTAGGGAAGATCTTGTTAGATAACAGACCTGGTTTGTAAAATAATCAGTTCTTATGTACTGTACAGAAATATTGCTAGATAATTCCTCATTTGAGTATAACTGTCATCTGATACTGATCGTTTCCTCATCGTTCACTACAGTTTTTATTTTATTGTTTGTTTTACGAATAATCGGTTCATTGTCATGTTTCTACAGACTCAAGACATTCACTTGGCTTCGCTGATATCAGTCATTCATTTGTAACCCAATTCATTGTTGATTGCCTTGTTGTCGCATTGTAAAATACTCAAGTTCTGTATGTAACACAGCTAAACTAATACAGCTGGCCTAGATGAGAGCGAGAAGATTTAAGTCGTAACTGCACAATAAAAACACTGAGCTGTACTGTAATATTTATAGATTGGGAAGGCACTAGAGAGGAGAATGGACTGATTGCCATTTTAGCTTTTAAGAGCTTCGAGGGCTATCTTTAAGTGACTTCTACTCCATTTAGTAATAATAAACAGGCAATTTTGTTTATGTCCCAAAAGCGGTTGAGAAAAAGTGGGATAACAGGGTTATCAGCTGATAAATGTGCCATGACATGAATATACCTCAGACGTAGAATGGAATGACTCAGGTAAACTTTCAATTGCCTCACAGTTTAACGCAAACTGGATAGAAAAAATATCATTTTAAGTTGAACTGCCTGTTTTGGCAGTTAGTCCATTTCTTCTCTGAGATTAGTAGCAGTGATTGGTCAGCAGCTCATCAAGCACCTCCTCTTTTCCCTGCATCTCCAGCCAATCACAAAGCTTCGTGGAGGACAATCTGGAACCTAATTGGAGGCCTCACCTTGGACATTCTTCAGGTTGGCCAGGTTTTAATTCCAGGGCGCTGTCACGCGATTCGGTTGGTTGACAGAGGAGAAACTGAGGCTTTGACCCAGTGCCAGAGCCGATCCAAAGAAAAAATATAGGTTCCCTTCCTCTGACGTACCCTCTCTCTGATACAATTCGATATGATGACCATTTGGGATGCTTAACGTCTGCCAGACAGTTTCTGCGTGCCTCTTGACGGCACGAGAGATGACGTCGCACGCAGCGCAGTGGTTCGTTGAGAGAGCTGGAGAGGTTCTTAGGATCAGATCAATCTCAAAGGTGCTGTTTTTTAGGTTCTTTACTAACTACATGTAGGATATTGAACAATTCTCTACTTCTTCTCATTATGATCTTCATATGCCACATTAGCTCTGCCTGTCATGCCTGCCTGTGTCTCAATCATGTCTTTTATTTTGGGGAAACTGAATATGCACAGCCTTTTTTTTTTTTTCTCAAGAGACGCTGATTTGTCCTTCAGCGAATTTGATAAGAGGCTGGAAATATCCGAACTTTTGTTTCCTGGTGGTTTTCTACTTTTTGACTGGACCTCACCCAAATGAGATCACGTATTTACATGCTGGTAATGTGAGACAAGAACTTGAAAAGTCTGAAAATAATCCTTTTTTTTGTTTGTTTGTTTTTTGATCCGTGAATTTATGTGACAATCTCTTTGCAAAGCAAAATCGACAACCTGTTATTTTACCTGCTCCCCCTTCCCACACTTTGCTACGTCCCGGATCCCCACCGACTCCTTTGTATGTGAAAGAAAGATGGATTCTTTTACTTTTTAATTCTCTTTGGTTTTGCTGTGGAGTTCTTGATTTTATGGACGACACCGTTTGGATGTGGAATCCTCTTATTTAGAAATTTGGCGGTCGCACGTTTGTAGGATCGTGGGTAGTTTTGCGAAGCCATGTTGATGTTTTAAATTTAACTTTATTTCCTTGTTTGGATGCCATTGTCGGGCAACACAGACATTTCTCTGCTTCATTTTTACACCACTAGACAAAAATATAAATGTTGAGAGATCATGCAGGTCAAATAATGCTGTGGGTGACTGTGTGTATATAGAGTGTGTACAGTCTTTATGTATATACTGGATGTATGGATGGTTATATAATATAAATATATATATATATATATACATGTATTTTGTACATAAGATATGTTTGTATATGCAGTGTACAGAATGTGTTCTTTTACACCAATTTGTCTTTTTCTCGATATGTGGAAAAAGAAAAAGCATAACAGAACTTTTTGGGAATGAAAACTCACGTTGGCGACTCATCGGCGGAGTTATTCGAAGCACTTTTCGCTCAGGCTGATTGTACGCAGTCTGAAACCTACAATGCATCGCCGTGAGTCCGCCACGCGTTTTGCCAGTCCGAAGCTTGCACTCATTTTCTCACTGATTGAGGTGTTTTGTAACAGATTCTGGGTGACAAAGCAATGCTTGTACATAAATATATAGGCTTAATACCTACCATATGTTTGCATATATCAGCTTTTCCAGACCTGAGTCACCTGCTAATCTTTGCAGCTTTTACATCTCCACTTGCTTTTCAATGCAGTGCCGTGCGTCAGATTAGGTTTTTTTTTGGATCGCTGTAGAAGGTCGATCTCGTGAGAAGACGTCCCCATTTTACTCTGCTGATATTTTGTATGGCCTGATGCTTTATTCGCTCATTACTTGCCAAGCAACTCTTCCATGCAAGTAATCGCTTCTTTGTCCCCTGTAAATGAATGGAGTTCCCATGATGTGCCTCTTTCTAATAAACTTCAGTTGGTCTCTGTCAGCCATAAGCCAATCACAGTCATCTTTCTTGACAAGCCATAAGCCCCGCCCCTAAATTTCCATTTTTGAAAAGGGCAGACACTTGGGAATTTTATTTCTTTTTGTATATATTATATTAATAGAAAGAGTGGTATGTCAGAGTGTATTGCCGATGTTTTTGGATTTGTTATGAATGTTGATATTCTGGTTATTGAATTATGATTATTATTGTAATAATATAATGACTGCTGTTATCATTTCATCATTCTTTAGTTAATTCAATACTGTTAAAGACTTTCATTTCTTTTGGAATAAATCGGAATTTATATTTTTCGGGTGGGCTAATTATAGAAATGAAATCAATTAAAAAGATAAATAAATAAATAAATTCTTATTGAATTCATTTATGATTGTGAGAATTAGTTTTTTATCTATCTATCTATCTATCTATCTATCTATCTATCTATCTATCTATCTATCTATCTATCTATCTATCTATCTGTCTATCTATCTATCTGTCTGTCTATCTGTCTGTCTGTCTGTCTGTCTGTCTGGTGTTTTTCCTGTCTGTCTGTCTGAAAAAAATTAAGTTGTTACAGTTACAGTTGACATAACTGATGCCACTCCCAGGTTCTTATGGTCTTTATCTATTCAAATGGAGAAAACCCATCTTTATTATTACCTTCAGCCAAAGTAGAAGATGAAAAGAAGGAAACAAGATGGAATCTTGTGATTTCAACATTGCTGTGTCTTAACAAACGTTAAAAAATGCAGCTGCCAGGTGATGCCAGATGGTCTGTCTGTTAATACTGTCTAGAGAAGAGGGGCTGATGAGAAGATTTTGAATGAAATTGCTATTTTAAACAGTTTGTGGCTGCATCTAATTTGTAGCTGCTTACTGTAATGCCTGCATACAATATATTTTTTAATAAATCAGCATAAATGTAAGGTAGTTTAATAGAATTTAAATCTTGATTTATTTAAATAATATAAAATTATATTTCTTATACAGTAAAATCATATGACTCTGGCAGGCGCGGCTCGTCTATATGGGCAGGTCTGTCCTATCAAAATATTCATCCAAAACATAGACCTCTATATAAACTGAATCAATAATAAATTGTAAATGTGTTCAGCATTCTGCAACAAATATTTTTCAGATTTTCTATACTATTTTAAGTCGTAAAGTAAGCAGTATATATTAAAATGCATGGCTTTAGCAGGCATGTATACATGATACATTAGTGGGGCTCCCGAGCTCAACAGCGCCCCACAATTATGCAACGTAAATCTGTGGTGATAAGGGGAACTGAAGTGAAGTGACATTCAGCCAAGTATGGTGACCCATACTCGGAATTCGTGCTCTGCATTTAACCCATCCAACGTGCACACACACAGCAGTGAACACACACACACCGTGAACACACACCCGGAGCAGTGGGCAGCCATTTTATGCTGCAGCGCCCGGGGAGCAGTTGGGGGTTCGGTGCCTTGCTCAAGGGCACCTCAGTCGTGGTATTGAGGGTGGAGAGAGCGCTGGACATTCACTCCCCCCACCTACAATTCCTGCCGGCCGGGGACTCGAACCCGCAACCTTTGGATTACAAGTCCGACTCTCTAACCATTAGGCCACGACTTCCGCAGTGCGGACTGCAGTGTGTCCCCGCGTATTTTCACGGTACCTTTTAGAATAGAATATAAAGTTTACAAAATAATCTGTCCCACCTAAATTTACGGTCAGGAGCCGCTACTGGACTCTGGTCAGTCATATTCTTGAGGTCATTCATTTTGAGATTGGTCTTATACAGTGTCCTCCAAAAGTATTGGAACAGTAAAGACAAAATTGCTCTGTTGGCTGTGGAGTCAATACATTTACAAATATGATTAAAAGATGAATATGAGACAAAACTACAGAATGTCACATTTTATTATTGGGTGATTCAACACATAGATGTTTTACCAGCTAAGAAGTTCAGCACTTTTAAAGTTTCATCCCTCTATCTGATGTGAGCATAAGTATTGGAGCAGTTGCCTCACAGGTCTTTCTAAGTGATCAGATGTGTCCTGTTGCATTCATTCTCAGATATTAAAAGCAGGGAATGTGTCGTATCAGTTATATCCATTACTTCTGTATTCTGAATCTTGCATTCGATGATGACACCCAAACCAGGATGAAGATGAGGGAGCTGACTTTGAGAGAAAAGCAAGCAATTTGGATGCTAAAAGAAAAGAGGAAGTCAGTTAGCACTCTAGCAAAAACAAAGGGCATGGAGAAATCAAGAGTTTGAAAACCACCAGCGACACCAGCAACCAACAACAACCTGATCGGCTGAGAAAACAACAGTAGTTGATGACAGACAAATCATAAAAGCTGTGAAAATTAATCCTAAAAGACGTATCTGTAAAATCACCAATAACTTCTAGAAAGCTGGGGTGATGCTCTGACAATCTACTGTCCTCAGGAGACTTTGACACAGAATTAAAGATGCTACACAGCAAGATGCAAACCTCTGACCAGCACCAAAAATAGAAAGGCAAGATTAGAGTTTGCAAAAAAGCACAAAGGTGAGCCAGAAGAGTTTTGGAACAGTGTTTATGGACCGGTGAGACAAAGATGAACCTTTATCTAAGTGATGGGAAAGCAAAAATGTGGAGAAAAAAAGGGAACTGCAATGATCCCAAGCATACAGCCTCATCTGTAAAGCATGGTGGAGGTGGTGTCATGGCATGGGCATGCATGGCTGTCTCTGGAACAGGCCCTCTCAACTTTACTGATGATTTAATGTATGATGACAGTAGCAGAATGAATTTGGAAGGGTACAAACCATCTTGCCTACCAATATTCAAGAAAATGCCACCAGATTCATTGGGAAGTGCTTCATATTTCATCAGGACAATGACCTAAAACACCCTGCCAGTTCAGTCAAGGAATTTATAAGGGCAAAGAAATGGAAAGTCTTAGATTGCCCA
The DNA here is from genome assembly GCF_936440315.1 of Barbus barbus. NCBI lineage: Eukaryota > Metazoa > Chordata > Actinopteri > Cypriniformes > Cyprinidae > Barbus > Barbus barbus. Next base: position 27,938,187 of record NC_136740.1, read on the forward strand.
AGTCAATCTCCAGATTTAAATCCGATTGAACATGAATTTCAGCAGCTGGAGAGGAGAGTAAAGGCAGAAACTCCCCAAAACAAGCAACAATTGGAATTGGCTGCATTAAAGGCTGGGAAAAGCATTTCAAAGGATGAGACCAAGAGTCTGGTGATGTCTATGGGTCACAGACTCACTGCTGTGATTGTGTGCAAGGGATCTGCAACTAAATAATAGCTTTTAATCTTTTATATCTGCCTTATGTTCAACTGTCCCAATACTTATGCTCACATCAATGAGTGGGATGAACTCTAAAAGTGCTGTTCTTTTTATTTGGTAAAACATGTATGTGTTGAAACGGCTAATAATAAAATGTGACATTCTGTAGTTTTGTCTCATATTCATCTTTTAATCATATTTGCACATGTCTTGACTCCACAGCCAACAGAGCAATTTTGTCTTTACTGTTCCAATACTTTTGGAGGGCACTGTAATTATTCATTTACATGCAATTCACACATATTCATACAGGTATATTTGCCTTAAATGGTATGTTTGATGATTTTCTAGAGGGAAATTGCATATCTGACTTCACTTTCCATTCATAAAACCCTTACAGTGTGCCTCTTCAGACAAATGTATTATTTAGAATACTATAAAATATTTAGTGATTTATATACTTGGTTAATTTATATACCGATTGATCAATTGATTTACATTAGACAGTGGTGAGAACAGATTCAGAAAAAAACTACCATGACTACTATTCTAGCTACATGAAACTGGTAAGTTGGTTTTAATCACATTGAAATGACAACAATTCAGAAAACTTATTAGAATTTGAAGAAAATGTATGCATACGTCTTATAACTTAACAACAAATTACATTTCTGACTTTTGTAAAGAAACCAGCGACTCACTGATCGGCTCGCCTGCAGCCGAGTGCTTGTATTTGACCAAGAACTTGACCTGAGGAAACTCTCGCGAGATTTGTAGCGGCGGTGTAGGAGTCTGTCAACCGTCGCGATACTTGAAGCGGTCGCTGAACCGTGTGCGGTGGGAGGGGGAAAAATGGCCGCTCGCGGAGCGACATTCGGAATGATGAGCGACAACAACACAAAAACAACCCCTTCAAAATGTGACAGCTGACCCGAACCGACACCAGCACACACACACCGGCTTTCAAACGGATGGGTATCGCTGCCGGTGCCGGGGGAGGGCAGGAACGACAGCGTTTGTGTTCAAGTTGTAATTTGAAGGAAATAGGTGAGCTAGCTAGCCTGCTAACGTTAGCCGCGCGCTAAACTGGAGCTGAACGAACCAGAAACAGAACAAGATACACGAAAACAGACCACAGCAGCCGCAATATCACTGCTAGGATGAGCGGACCCGGTCAAGACAGCGAGCCAGAGGCCAAAGTGCTTCATATTAAACGACTATACAGGTAAGAGTGCTGTCAGCAGGCCGGCACTGTCAGGAAATCTCTGTAATGCTTTGTATATGTTATGTTTTTGTGGGTCAGAAGTGTTGGAAATCCTATTCATAAAGGTAAATTGCTAAATGAGACACTTGACACTTGAATACAGCGGCAGTTTAGCCATTTTTAGCCTCTGCGTGTCCATAATGTCTCCTCTGGGAGTCTTATATTATTTAGCATGTCTGGCATCAAATTATAGGCATTACAATCTAAATTTACTTAATGGTTTATGTCTAGACTCTAGACATTCTCTTTTTAGTTTCTTTAAAAGGATAGATATGTGTATATACGAATGAAAGGCCAGAATTGCACGAGAATTGAAGGTATTTAAAGCATCTGCACGCATATAAGCTTGACATATATAATAATAGTCAGACAAATGTAATCATTTAAAATGAAACCGTTTATTGAACCTTTAGAGTAAATGTAAAATAAATTCACTAAAAAAGATTGGTATCATGTTTGATACATTAAGCTTTTGTGGTTCATATAGTGTGATATAACATTTTATTCAGTGCATATGTATAAATAAAGTACAATAAAATTCCATCTTGTAATGTAATTTTGATGCTCACATTTTAAGTTTTCCCCAAAAAAATATGTTTTGATGTTTAAGTAAACCCAAGATACTTCAGTCCAGTAAATGTTAATCTTGAAATATTACTAACATTATAAAAAATATGACATTTAATGGAAAGCATCAGAATGAGCTTTATTGGCCAGGTATGTTTACACATACAAGGAATTTGTTGTAGTGACAGAAGCTCCACAGTGCAACAGAAAGACAGCAACAGGACAGGACACAGATAATAAAAGAATAACAACAAATAACCAAATAGGCATTAGGCAATGTACAAAGCAGCAAAAACACAATATATAATATAGACAAATATGTATGTACAGGTCAAGTATGTGCAAATTAGAAATGAGAAAATAAAGATAAATTATCAGGCTTCAAATCAACCCTGAAGTCAATAATTGAGATTTTCAAATTAATACGTGAAAGTATTGAATGGAAATTTAATATACTGTGAGTATGTGGTGTATATAACTATGTTTTCATAATTTCTTTCTTGTTTTATCTAGGGCTGTGGTGGAAACTGTGCATAAGTTGGATATTATAATCAGCGGCAAGTCGTCATATAGGGAGGTCTTCAAACCTGAGAATATCAGTTTGAGGAACAAGTAAGCACAAGTTTATTCTCTCTGCAACCTGACCAGGAACAACGCAATATAATTGGTCAGATTATGTTGTATTTGCACGGAAGAGAGAGATTTTATTGCTTGTCACATCTGTTTATGACACAACAACTCATTAACGTTCCCATATACTTAAATATAATTATTTTCTTTTTGTTATATTTTTTTAACCAGATTGCGGGAACTTTGTGTTAAGCTGATGTTCCTGCACCCTGTGGATTATGGACGCAAGGCAGAAGAGCTACTGTGGAGGAAGGTCTACTATGAGGTCATTCAGGTCATCAAGACCAACAAGAAGGTACTGTCACGTAACACATTCCATGATTTAAAGTAGTTTTATTTGCTGTTGTACTTGCCATCAGACTGAAATCCTCCCTCTCTTCGCAGCATATTCACAGCCGCAGTGCTCTGGAGTGCGCCTACAGGACCCATCTGATCGCTGGGGTGGGCTTCTTTCAACACCTGCTGCTCTACATCCAGTCACACTATCAGCTGGAGTTACAGGACTGCATCGACTGGACACACGTCACCGACCCACTCATCGGTGAGACATGCTTCCATATGCATATTAAAGGCAGCGTTCCTACACTGGGGGAATTTAAAATAAATCTTAAATATGTCTAATTAAAATATAATAATATATAAATAAATTATTAATAATGTTAATAAAAAATAATATTAATACAAATAATAATGTGTAAAGAAATCTATAGTAATTTTATTTAATTGAATAGTAATTGCTCTTTGTGAGTGTAATCTCTTTGACGTAATAACAATAATTAGAAAATCCATGTAAATTCACTGATCAAATGATTTGGGAACCCCATAAAGGCATAATTATCCATCAAAAAAAATCTGTCATTTACTAGCCTTCATTGTAAATATGTCTACCATATAAACAGAACAGCCAGAGTACCCACAGTCATGGAGAACTTGAAAATATCAGAGATGTCAAAAATTGTGGTTTCTAGACCTGATAAAATTATGGAAATAAAATTTTTAGTAAATGTAAATTTTTCTAGTCAGCTCTAAAAGGTATAATTGTCTAGAAATTCCTTTTTTGTGAGTGTAATCTATTTAAGGATGACAAATTGGTATCGAGTTGTCACAATTGACTGTAGAAGTCATGGAAAATTTAATTGGCCTGAAAATGTAGGAATGCCGTATAGCAAAATCTCTGGTATTCCACAATATATGCTGTCTGACTATCCCGTTTTAGCATTTGCTGAATGGAACCATACATTAGATAATCTTTCTGTGATTAATGACTGTAGGTCGTAAGAAACCAGTCTCAGCCACCCCTAAAGAGATGGAGTGGGCCCAGATGGCGTGTCACAGATGCCTTGTGTACTTGGGAGATCTCGGTAAGTGTGTTCTCACTTGATATTTTCTAAAATCAGCCTCTTAAATCTCTCTCTGGCAGGGTGATATTATGTTCACATAATCTGAAATCAAACTCTTTTAATGTTTATGTGAAGCGCGGTACCAAAATGAACTGGCGGGAGTGGAGGCAGAGCAGCTGGCGGAGCGCTTTTATCACCAGGCCTTGTCTGTCGCACCTCACGTCGGTGAGCGAGTCCTTGCTTCTCACATCCTCCTTACAACACCTTTTTCTGGCACCAGAGAGCATGCATTTTATGATTTTGTCTGTTAAACTGTGAATTTTAAGCAATGTTTAATGGATTCCTTGTTATTTTTTTATTTTGTTTGACTTTCATGTTATTGCATTGAGGAAATGTTTTGTTGTCTCTTACAGGCATGCCGTTTAATCAGCTGGGTACGCTTGCTGGAAGTAAATTTTATAATGTGGAGGCTACTTACTACTACTTGCGCTGGTAAGGCATCTGAGAACTGCATTATATTTAAATGGAGAATAAATGGATGCAGCAGCATTACAGGACTGTTTAATGACAATCCTTTTCTTTCCCTTTTGAAAAGTAGCATTAAAGTTTTGTATGACTAGTGTTCAAAGAATCTGATAACGCTGCATGAACATAACAGACTGGTTTTTCCTGTTGAATAGTATTCAGTCGGAGACTCCCTTCGATGGCGCTTATGGGAATTTAAAGCGTCTGTTTGACAAGGCAGCCAAGATGTACCACCAGGTGAAGAAACAAGAGATGAAAAAACTTTCACCATCATGCCAGAGGTGTGTTCGCTCTCTTTTATATACATATAAAAGACAGGATGGAGGAGTGTTTTTGAAAATATGTGAAGTGTATTCCTGTTATATAAATCATGTTCTCAACCCTTTCGACTTGCTTTCCATTGTTCAACACAATATTCAAAGGCCCCTCATATAGGCTATTATATTACTACTGGTATTTCTGCTGTAACTGAAAAAGCCATTTGCTCTCAGACTTCTTTCTTACTACTGGGAGTGTCAATATAGTAAACAAGTTAATTACAATTATTATTGTGATCGCATAAGTTTCAGGAACTGAGTATTAAAAAAACAATTGCTGTTGAGGAAGAAAATAAAGATAAATAAATATTCAATTCTTTTTTTTTACATTTTAATTTAGTTCAATTATTTTAAGACTAATCTGATGTTTTTTCTGAGTGAAACTGGTTGTTTCAGAGGACAAGAAATTGCAAGGTTTTTTTTGGGGGGGGGGGGGTGAGTATTACGCACTCATGGATCAAGCACATTAAGATGAAGTGCATTAATAAAAGTAAATAGGATAAATTTTTTTTTTTTTTTTTTTTGTTAACAACCGTTTATTGAATTTTATTCTGTGGAACAGTAGTACAAAGCAAAAAGCAGCTGTACAAATTTAGTACCCACCCCAACCCATCTCACCCCCTGGTAGACTTAAAAAAATAATAATAATAATAATAATAGAAAGATATTAAGTAGGAGTCAGGGTCAACATCAGCGGAAGAAGTATAGAGGTTAGAGTAAAAAGAGTGAAAGGCGATATTAATGTCTTTTGGGTCTGGCATAATGAGCCTAGATTGGGATTTCACAGCTGAAATATTAGCAAACTTTTCATTGTTGCGTAATCTTAAAGCTAAAAGGTGGCTTGGTCTACTCCCTTTAAAATAATTATTCTGCCTGGATCTTTGAATCAGGAATCCTGCCCTGGATCTCAGTAATGAATTGAGTTCAGACCTAACCACCATGATTTTACTGAGTGGATTTTCTGAGAAACAACGCCGATTATCTATAGTCAGATTCTGGAGCTGTGATTCCAGTTCAATTATCTTTTTGTGTCGGTTTTTCTGAAGGAAAGAGGCATATGAAATTGAGTTATTCCATATAAATCCTTTAACTGCATTCCAAAGTGTTCAAGGATCATCCACTGAACCTTGGTTAATTTCAATAAACTCAGCAAATTTATTTCTGAATTGACTGCAAAAGTTTTCATCCTGTAACAATTTAGGGTTAAATCGCCATGTAGTGGCACGAGATGGCCGAGGGATTAAAGATAATCTGCACAAATTTCCATCATGATCTGACAGAGATAAAGAACAGATATCGGCATCACGAACAGCTGAAGATAAAGAAGTAGAAATGAAAATATTGTCAATTCGCGAATAGGATTTATGAGTAGCAGAAAAGAAAGTGAAAGACTTAGCAGAAGGGTTTAATAAACGCCAGCTGTCCACCAATGAGGATGAGGTTACACATTGCCGAAGTTTGTCAGAACAAAAAGCTTGAGAGTGTGATTCCTCTGGTCCAGATCTATCTAGGATATGCGACATTACAGAATTTGTATCTGCACCCAATACAATTTCAAAATCTGAAAACTTCAAGAGATAGGTTGACAAAACAGAGAAATAAGTAGGATCAAGAGTACAAGGGGCGTAAACTGAGAGAAATATAATATTCCTGTTCTCCACTATTGTTTTTATGTTATTCTACCATTTGTATCACAACCTTTCTCTAAAATAGTAATATTTAAAGTCAATCCAACCAGACGAAGATTGCTGCGCCTATTGCGATCCTGTAAGTCCACAACCTGTTGCTCGAGCACAGCTACTCGCCTATCGTGATCTGCAACAACTTTCTTTTGTTCTCTTATCTCCCCTGTAAGAAGATCCAGTTTAGAGCATAGCGACTGAACAACTGACATGTGAGAAGCGAACTCGTTCTGCATCGCCGTCAACTCAGTTCTTAGAATGTCCTCGAAGTGTGTAACAGTGTTCGCCATCTTGTCCATCATATCGCTCGCGGCCATCAGGTATAGCACCACCAATGAATAAAACTTAAAACAAAACGAAAAAATCTGAGGCCAAACGTACGGAGCTCTACTCGAGTGCGACTAGGTTCATGAGCACGTCACGTGACTCCCCTCGATAAATTTTATTTCAAGTTAACTATTAATGACTTATATTTGTATATCAAACCAAAGATTTGATATATAAATATAAATACAAACAGCGAACTATATTAACATTAACAGTAGTGGAGTGCCCTGATGCTAGTATTTCCTGTCACTGTTTAAGTTCAGAGATGAAGACTAGCGGTCAGGATATGAACTCAAAACGAAACAACTGCCATGAATCTTCTATGATTTTTTTTTGTTTGTTTTTGTTTTTTTAAATATCGATATTCCGTTTTGGAGAATCGATACAGTATCGCCAAACAAAATATTGTGTATCGATATTTTCTTACACCCCTACTGGAAACCGTACCATAAAGCATTCTAGCATCATGCTGTAGACTAGCATGGGCAAGTAGCACTCACATTAATTGGGTAATTCTTGCTTCAGGTCAAAAGACATCAAAAGACTGCTGGTGAGCTTCATGTATTTGCAGAGCCTGCTGCAGCCCAAGAACAGGTGAGAGCATCACCTCCTGAAAACATTGTTCCTTACCTGAAAGATATCATTTGAGAATCAAATCAGCTTGACTAATATCTTGTCACCTCTTTAGTCTGATGGAGACGGAGCTGACGTCACTGTGCCAGTCTGTGCTGGAAGACTTTAACCTGGTGCTGTTCTACCTCCCCCTTCCTGCTCATGGCAGCCAGTCAACCAGCGAGGAGGAGGAAGAGCACGACTCAGTCTGCTCTGTGCTTCCTGACAGCCTCATATTCAAGATGGTGGTGACTTGCCTGATGGTGGTGCACAGTTTGAAGAGAGGGGGTAAGTATGGACCCAAAGAATTGATCACAACATCTGCTGCTCATTTTACGCTATGTCATTATGTCATTAATTATGTTGCATTGCATTTAATAAGCAGACAGGTACTGCTTCACCAGTCTAAAAATAGTGCTGGCTTCAAGCAAATTATTTTTATTTGGAATGGCAGTTGTGTGTCGCTTCAGGCCTACTTTGATTTGATTTTGATACATCAGGCAGCAAGCTCAGTTTCCTGGTAATATTTAGACATTTAGACTGCATCCTAACCAGATACAACACTGTAAAGGATTAGTGAAAAATACCTATTATATTAGATATACTTGATATCTTTGGTTTGGAACATGTTCTTGTCAGAAACATGCTTAGGACTCGTGGACAACCACTGTTTTTCAACTATGACGTATATCTTAGTGTTGTTTTAGTGTTATTTATGTACTTGTATAGTATTTGTTAATTTTTAATTAGATTTTATGTTTAAATTTAGTTAAATATTTAGTTTTGTTATGTGCTTTATTTATCTTTTTATTTATTTTGGTTTTAATAATTTTAGTAATTTTTTTTTTATTTTATTTTTATTTCAGTTAATTCCCAAAGTTTTATCTATATATTTTTTGTATGTTATTTTATTTCAGCTTTATGTAGTGTGTAAAATAAAATTACTTAATGACAAGTAGATATAAAGTAAAAATTTAAATAGCCATTTTAGTTGGAAATATACTATGCAATATGCAAAACCTGGAAATATCAGGGTATTTTAAAATTGTTTTCCATCCTTGGAAAAGTCAGAATATTTAATATATATATATATATATATATATATATATATATATATATATATCAAATATCTGTCAATTTAATGCCCGTTTAGGAAAGTGTTGGAAGCATTCAAACCACAGTATTAGTTTAATTTAAAGTCACACAGTTTAATAAAAAAAAAATATATATATTTTTGCAAATGAAGTACTAACTCATCTGTGCAACTGTAATTCAATTCTAGCTTCAAAGCAGTACAGTGCCTCCATCGCTTTCACGTTGGCTCTGTTCTCCCATTTGGTCAATCATGTCAACATTCGACTGCAAGCTGAACTGGAGGAGGGAGAGAGTGACGTCCCACCCCTGCACACTGATAACACTGGTATGGATACTTCTGTTTTGCTTCTACGTCGTTTTGTCAGAAGTTGTCGTATTTGTGAAGAAAATATTTAGTAGAGATGCACCAATTGCAATTTTCCTGGCCGATTCCGATTTCCGATGTTTTGGAAGTGTGACCTGCCGATACAGATTTTCGCCGATTCCGATTTTCTTTCTAAGAACTAATTGACAGCATATACAAACAAAAATCTATGCAAATTTCAATTGACATAATAAAAGAAATTATTAAACATTACAATTCCCCCAATCTGGACTAAGTTACAGATTTTCTCTCACTTAACTCTCAAAATAAAGTGCTGTCTGACTGGAAAGAGGAAGAAATGGCTTACGTAAAATGAGTTGCTGTATGTAACAAAACAGATGTAATTTCCCACTATGTTTATAAATGGTCATTTTTTCCCCCTAACCTTATTAAATCTGTCATCTTTCACATCAGATTCTTACTTTGTTTCAATTAATTCAGTTAGCATAATAAGAAACTGCAGAGTTGTTACTATTTAAATGAAATTAGTATTAACAAACTTTATCTTTCCACTGCTGAGGAAACAGAAGCTGCATCTGAAGTGGCATTAGATGCATTTACACAGACAGTTTGGTGAAGCTGAGGTGCCATAAATGCATTTTCAAATGCATAAATATTTGATAAGATTAATGTTTTTTTTTTTTTTTTTTTTCAAACATACAAGTGTCTGTTTTAATGAGTGAGTCATTTATTCATTCATTCACTGATTCATTCAAACGACTGATTCATTCAGAAAAGAGGCAAGTGACTGTTCTTATGAATGGGCCACTGAATCATTGACTCACTCGATTCGTTTAAAAACATGGATTCATTCAGTAACGAAACACCACTGTGTGTTGCTCGGAGACACAACAGTTCTGCTGTGGCTTTGATCGGAACTCTTTTAGTCAGCAAAATAGAGCAAAAAGTCAATATTTTGTCTAAAATTTAAGTCACTTAATTTTAACAACTTGTTTATTTACATATTATTGTATAAAATCAGTGTCACGTTGCAATCGTGTTGATATTGATATTCGGGGAAACATCATTGCCGTATAATGTTGCTTATCTAAATCATATATTGAAAATATCTTTTTTTCTTCTACCGCAGTGTGCATCTATACATATACGAGTTATTTTGTGTGTGCTGTCTCTCTCACATGCTCACGCAGGCTGTGCAAGCCTCATCTGGCACAACATAAAAACATTATCAGTCGCTGTTTACACTGAACGCAATTAAAATTAGAATCATTCTCATGCGAAACGACGTGTTTACACGCGACTGTGAGTATGCGCGTGGCTGTGACGTCAAGGATCGACTCGACGAGATCGGCAAGACGAGAGACTGTCCGGCTGGTCACCGATCACTGGCCGGTCAATCGGTGCATCTCTAATATTTAGTGCTTCCTTAGATTTTCAAGTTAGGTATCTTAGAAAGCTCCATAATGTTTTTTTGTTATGAAGCACCTTTGATGCCTTATAATGCTTTCTAGTTAGCCAGCTCACTAGGATTCGGAAAAGCTTTTGTTTCAGATTTTTTGCCAATTAAAGCTAACTTTCCCATTGTGATGCATTTGTTTGTAGACGACGCTGATGCCAGAGATCACGGTAGTGTTCTCTTAAAGGAGAGAACCCTACAGAACGGCTCCCTAGAGGAAGATGAAGAACAGAAGGAGAATGACCAAGACGAGCCTAAGGGGAATGGAAGGACAACAGGGACAAAGAAAAGCCTGGAGAAGAAAAGATTAGCTGAGGAGACGCAAAAACAGAAGCGGAAGTTCTCACGGCTCTCCATGCTTCGCCGCAGACGCTGTGCTCACAAGGAGGACGAGAGCGACCTGAGTGAAGGATTTGAGAGTGACGAAGAAGAGGATGAGGAAGGTGACGGTCCGGTCGACGGTCTGGGAGTCGCTAGGGTCCAGATGAACTCTTTAGGGAGGGAAGGGCGGAGGGGACCGCTGCCAGAGGATGGCAGCTGGGAAACCGGTTCAGAGGAGGACGAGGGTGGCACGGCTTTTGACGTTGAGACGGACTCTGACATGAACAGTCAGGAATCTCGTTCGGACCTTGAAGACATGGAGGATGCTGAGCATGCGCCACAACAACAGCAGCAACAACAAGAGGAAGATGTACAACCGCAGCCGTCTAGGGAGGAAAACTCTACACCTCCAGTAACCAATGGCCCCTTAGTGTCTAATGATGCCAGCATCAGCAGCAACCTGCAGGCCATGTCCTCTCAGCTCTTCCAAGCCAAACGCTGCTTTCGACTCGCCCCCACCTTTAGCAATGTACTGCTCCGCCCTGCAGCTACCACTAACCCCGCCCCAGTGCAAGAAGCCACACCTCCTGCTGAAGAAATATCAAGAAACATGAGTCCAGAGATTGCTAATGGAGCCAATGACAATGGTACATTGCTTACAAGTGAGTGATTTTGAGCTTTCTCCAATTAATTTAGACTTTGTTTTGCACATTATTTCAGTCAATTAAACTACTTTTAATGCTTTACATGACCGTTTAAAAGTTTAGGCCCAGTAAAAAGTCTCTTATGCTCCAAGATTGCATTTATTTGATCAAAAATACAGAAAAAATAACAGTAATACTGTCAAATATTTTTACAATTTAAAATAACTGTTTTCTATTTTACTGTATTTTAAAATGTAATTTATTTCTGTGATGCAGTGCTGAATTTTCAACAGCCGTTTCTCCAGTCTTCAGTGTCACATGTTCCTTCAGAAATCATTCTAATATGCTGATTTGGTGCATGAGAAATATCTTATTATTAAGATTAATTTAATATGTACTATATATAAAGATTTATTTTTATTATCTATGCGGGAAACAGTCGCACTGCTTTGATAAAGTATATAAAAAAAATTGAAATACAAGTTATATAGAACAATATGCATTTCCTGTCACTTTTGTTTAATTTAATGCACCCTTGCTTAATAAAAGAAACAACTTCTTTAAAAACAATCTTAATGACCCTAAAGCTTTGAACGGTAGTGTATAATTTTTAAGAAATTTGAAGTTTAAAACTCTGATGTAACATTTCCTAAAACTTGAAATAACCTTTAAACCTTAACACTATACTGACTGCCTTTCAAGCACTGTTATTTCCTTCAGGAAGTGTATATTTTGTCCATACTTATAAAACTAAGAATATCTGATTTGTCATACGCAGATCCTGACTCTGATTCTGAGGGCAGTGAGCACAGCAACCATTCGATCCACAGTGAGAAAACCCTTTCTGAGCGACTAGAGATTCTGACCAATCAGGGTCTCATCCAGGTGGTGAAGGTCTTCTTGGATTGGCTGAGGACAAACACTGATATCATCCTCATGTGCGCTCAGGTACATGGGAATCTAAAATTGTGCATTTTACCAGAGTTAACAGCATAATCATTTATTTGCTTAGCTACTGTTTTGAATACCTCTTGGTCTTTGGTCTCTGCCCAAACAGAGTTCTCAGAGCTTGTGGAACAGACTCTCAGTGCTGCTTAATTTGCTTCCTGAGGCCAGCAAGATGTTAGAAACAGGTGAGAGAAATCAGTTTATAAAAACTCATTGATTGATGGATTACATTTTTTTAAATAATAATGATCTTTTTCCCTGGTTCTATTGCAGATTTAGGTCTGAATAAGGATGTAACAGAACTGCTGAATGAGTGTGAGCAGCCTGCTTTGGTCCAGACGCTGCTGCTGCCAGAGGATCTGGCCCTCCGCCACCTTCCTGCTCTCAGCGTTGCCCATCGACGCCTGGACTTCACTAGCCAGAGACCCCCTCTAACCCCTCTGGATGAGGTATCCGTCACACTTACCTCCTTATTTGCTCATGCGCTCACAAAGAATTTGACATCTGCACTGTTTCACTATTTTCCTTTTAAGTCTTATCAATTCAAAACTTGTTCTGAACAACTGATTCAACAATTTGTTTGTGTCATCAAAGATATTCATTACAATATACAATACATTTAAATCATATGTTTCTTTTATGACTGTCTTTCTTCCTTTTGTTCATTTAGTAAAAACTGTGTGGAAACCAAAACATTACTGATAACATGGTTTTTACTACATTTTACTTGAATTCAAGTCTTAACTCTAATGAATGATGCTTAAAAATTGTTTATAATATACTGTACACTACTTTTCAAAAGTTTGGGGTCAGAAAGTTTTTTATTAATTAATTATTATTTTATTTTTTTGGAGCCGGACCGTTCTCAACATTGATAATAATAAGTAATGTTTCTTGAGCATCAAATCAGCATTAGAATAATTTATGAAGGATAATGTGACACTAAAGACTGGAGTAATGATGCTAAAAATTCAGATTTGCTACCATAGAAATAAAATGCATTTTTAAATATATTTAAATAGAAAATAATTATTTTAAATTGTTGCTGTTTTTACTGTACCTTTTATCAACTAAATGCAGCCTTGGTGTGCTAAGACTTCAAAAACATTAAAGTCTTACCAACTCCAATATTTGGATTGATAGTGTATATGTTAACCAAAAAAAGGTAATATATTATAATAGAATAGAATTATTTGGTGCTTCCTCAAACGTACTAAAACAATTGTAGTCCTTACATTTCATAGGATTCTCATTCATCCCTACTTCACTATCATTATGCACAGTACTGTTTGTTCAGTGAAAATCAAGTACTTGGTTTCAGCCAATTACAATGCAGAGGATTTTAATACACTACATATTACATAAGTATATAACATTCATGTCTTTTGCATTCTCTCATGTTCCTTCTTTATGTCTCTCTTTATCCATGCTGTCCAGTGTGTGGTGCGCGTGTGCTGCATTCGCAGCTTTGGTCACTTCCTCACAAATCTCCAAGGCAACGTGTTGCACTTCAACCCAGAGGCGGGCATCTTCACCAGCATCAGCCAATCAGAGCAAGACAACCTGGTTCAGCAGGCCAAGGCACAGTTCCGCATGGTAAAAGACGTGAGATTGAATAATAATGAAAGACAGACATAAAACCAAACTATTAGTTGAACAATAACAGCTCTGTATTGATTTGCAGTCTTGAAACAGTAACTCAGCTGATCTCTTTCGTGTGGTCAGATACATCGGCTCAGTTGGTGATTTCAGTAGCCTTACCACTTAAATCCTTGCAGAAATAGTCACAGAAAGTGCATCTAAATGATAGGATCCACATGGTTAACAAAACCAGTCTTTTTCATAAAACCTCACCACATTTGTGAGCTTTTGCTTGAGAGCCTTATGTTGCCAAGCAACCACGCAGCTCTTATGGGTAGAACAAATGATGGTTGAAGTGCCACCTTGCTGTGCCGGTGAAGAGGCGGCTCTTTCTGGTACAATTTCATTAAAACCTTCAGGGTCTGCGAATGAAAAGAACGTCTGGCAGTCCATGACAAGCTCATGGAATAAGGCTGCAGTGAAAGGCGCTGGTCTCTCACAAGAAGCCACTACAGCACGAGCACTGCAATCAGCATGAACTTTGTGTCCCTGCTGTTAAATGAACTCAGAGTTTGAGAGTCCTGCATGATTTTCAAAATCTGTTTCTGTTGGTTTTAGTCTGTCCTACAGATATCCTGATTAGATCTTGTTGCATGTGTGTAAACGGCAAAACAAGAAAATTTGATTTTTAATTTTCAATTTCTGGCATTCGAACACTCGGCGTGTCCGAATACACTTTTGCTATTTTAAAGACGGAAAAACGGTCGGCGCCCCCGGACGCATGGTCTAAACGGGTTGTCCCTATTCTCTTAATGAGTAAGGGGTGTTTTTTGGGCGTAACGTGCAATAAAACAATCAGAGTCTCATCTCCCATTCACTTTAAAAGCGAGTTGCGCTCGTGCGATGGCGGATTCGCTGTTTAAACGGCGGAATTTTAAGGCGCACAGACTAAATATAGGCAAATAGGTAGGCTAATTCACGCAATGGCTATCCATTATGACATATGACATTTTTATAATATATGTAGCCTACACAATAATATTCTTTTACACTAATCCTTTCATTTTTAATATTTGGCATGCTTGTGTGCTGCTGCACATCCCTGTGTGTAATAAGCAAATTGAACACGTGTTGTGGACCCGCCCAGATATGTGTTTTTCAGGGCCGATGCCGATACCGATTATTGCAGACAAAGTAGACCGATAACCAATATATTGAACCGATATATATGTCTGGTGTAAAAATGAAAATGAATGTCAAAATTAAGAATAACAAGGTTCTGACAAAAGTGGCCTTCCCTAGTGTTGGTTGCACTTCTTACTCTTGTCTTCCCCCATGCATCCATCTACAATAAGGCTTTCATGTAGCTCAAATAGTAGGGCATGGCGCTAGCAACGCCAAGAAGTTCGATTCCTAGGGAAAGCAAGAGCTGATAAAATGTAAAAACTGTAACTTGAATGCAATGTAAGTCGCTTTGGATAAAAGCGTCTGCTAAATGCATAAAATGTAAATGTAAATAAGGGTAATATATAAAGAGAGAGTTAAAAGTGGGGCCACTGTATGCTTCATGATTAAGCCTATGAATACTAAATACTAAAGCTAAACAGCTTGGGGAAATGTAAGTATTTGGCTTCAATAATTTACATGTTAGAAATGTATGTGTAATATCATAACCTCTCATAATTCTTCATTAATTATTTTCGGTTGACTAAATCATAACCTACAAGAGGGGACTATTCAATTCATCATCTAATGCACGTCAATTGATTAATTTAAAAAGCGCAATGTATATAATGTGTAAATAATTTAATTGTCTTCATAGCTCCATTGTAGAAGTTGTATTTTAATGAAACTATAACTATTTAATGAAACTAGAAGTTGTGGCCTAATGGTTAGAGAGTCGGACTTGTAATCCAAAGGTTGCGGGTTCGAGTCTCCGGCCGGCAGGAATTGTAGGTGGGTGGAGTGAATGTCCAGTGCTCGCTCCACCCTCAATACCACGACCGAGGTGCCCTTGAGCAAGGCACCGAACCCCCAACTGCTCCCCAGGCATTGCAGCATAAAATGGCTGCCCACTGCTCCGGGTGTATGTTCACGGTGTATGTGTGTTCACTGCTGTGTGTGTGCACGTTGGATGGGTTAAATGCAGAGCACGAATTCCGAGTATGGGTCACCATACTTGGCTGAATGTCACTTCACATAACACTAATAGACTGTTATAGGCTCACTTGGTTCAATAGCCTATTGAAATGTCCCAATTTCCGTCATCACAATCTTGGCCTATGTGACAGTATCTTAATCTTGGCCTATGTGACAGTAATTTACATTAGTTTTCATTTACAGTGCAGTGCAAATGAAGGCATAAAATATTCATTTAATTTATCTTTTAATCAAATGAGAGTTAAACTCAAATTTGGCAAACCAAATAGGTTTACTATTAAAATTAAAACATGGAAGAAATAGCGTATTGTGTGATTGTTCTTTTAAACAGAAGTTGTAATAATTGTAGTAGTATTAGTAAATAAACCGAACGTTTATTGTGACGGGTTGCCATGAGGACCTCTTAAGTATCTGTAGCCTATTTATGATATGACGATCGTTTTACTCAAACGAAACCGTCAAATGCTCATGAAGTAACTCTCAGAGCAGTTCTGGGGATGATGTTCATATATTTATGTCCTCATTTAGTGACATGGCAGATGCGGAAAACACCGCGAGCGTCGCGCACTCCAGTGTGTGTGTGTGTGTGTGTCAAAACCGCGCGTCTGTGCCATTCGCCGAACATGCAGAATTCATATTTAAATAGTCTTTTTGCAGCTTAATGTTTACAGATAGTCCATATTGTGAGTCGATTTAAGTGTACTGACCTACTTTTGATTAATTCATCCAAACTTTGACTAATTCCGTGACTCCGCGTTATACAGTAAATGCTATTTATATGACTGGATTCCGTGATTCCCCCTGCGTTTCCCCCATCTCGGAAACCATAAATAGATAATATTGAGGTTTTTACAACTTCAGTGTAGTGGATTGTAATTTATTGCAACTTGAGCAACGTCTGCTGCTGCCTTTGAGAGATAACTGATGCGTGATGAAGCAGCACCAGTTAGCAAGCGCTTTCGGTGTGAGAGTGCCTTTAGTCATCCACGTTGAATGGTCGGACTCCTGACTCTCAACAAATCAGATGCGCGGTGGGCGGAGACTGCTCTAGGCCACAGAGTGGTGAGTTCCGACAGGCTGCATCAGAGCCAAATAGCGCGTTTCAAAACTAAATAATTTTAACAGCACATCGGTTTTGAAAATGACCGATACGATTATCATAAAAATGCTTAATATCGGTGCCAATAATCGGCCAGGCCGATAATCGGTCGACCCCTAATGACAATGAGTTAGTAACATTCAGAAGAGGATCTATTACTTCTGGAAGCACCTCTTTTAGGAGCTTAGATGGAACAAGGTCTAAAATACAGGTTGTTGGTTTAGATGATTTAACAAGTTTATCCAATTCTTCATTTCCAATAGAAGAGAATGAGTGGAATTGTTCCTCGGGGGATCTATAGTGCACTATCTGATGCAATACTGTGGCTGACAGCTGCATGGTTTCAATTTTATCTCTAATAGTTTCGATCTTGGAAGTAGTTCATAAAGTCATTGCTACTGTGCTGCTGGGTAATGTCTGCACCTGCTGATGTTATATTTTTTGTTAATTTAGCCACTGTATTAAATAAATACTTGGGGTTGTGTTTGTTTTCTTCTAAAAGAGACGTAAAGTAAGAAGATCTAGCAGTTTTTAATGCTTTTCTGTAGGATAGGGTACTTTCCTGCCAAGCAATACGAAATACCCCGAGTGTGCTCATTATATCACGGTGTTGGACTCTTTTCCTTAATCTTAAAAGTATCTAAAGTGCTAGAAAAGTGAGAGTCAATAGTTTCTGTTACATCATCAAGTTGTTCTATCTGAGGTAGTGCTGACTGCAGATAAAGTCCTAATTGCTGGTGATTTTAATATCCATGTTGATAATGAAAGAGATTCGTTGGGATCAGCATTTACAGACATTCTAAACTCCATTGGTGTTAAACAACACGTTTTAGGACCTACTCATTGTCGAAATCATACTCTAGATTTAATACTGTCATATGGAATTGATGTATATTGAAATATTGCAGCAGAGCGATGATATCTCAGATCATTATCTAGTTACTCTTACTTTGGTTTGGATGTTTTCAATATTTTCTAGTTCGGGGAACAGACACAGTCTCTATAGTGTGATATCTAGGTGAAAGAGTCTCTATGTGCTGAGAATTAACTGACTTCTGTGATGTGAGGCGGCTAGCAGATGGTCGGTTTAGGGGCTGTTCACGTATCGCGCCTAAAAACGCATGGAAAACGCTCAAAGCGTTTCAAAAGTGCTCGGGCGGTTGCTCTCCGGAGGCGTCTGCCGTTGCTAAGCAACCATCAGCTGCGCTCTCCGTTACAAAAAGGAAATTTCAGCAATGGATTTCCACCACCGAAAAACCCTTGCTGTAACTCTGTTACAAGATGTATTTACTAAGAAAAGTAAAAAACGCTGCAGTGTTTGGGTGCACCCCATACTTCAAAAACGCTGCTGAGGTTTCAAAGTTACGGAAAAGGTGAAGAAGCTGATTGGTTGGTTCTTGTCACATGACCTGCGGTGCGCTTGCGGCATTCTGAAAAGTTGAGATGTTTTTATCTCGATGCGGCGCGGACACGCCTGGAAAAAACGAGCGCGTCGCACCGCTACCGCGTCACTTCCATTATGAGCGCGCATACCGCACGTCTACATTTGAAATAACGAACTTGAGTGCGCAAAAGACGCAATATGTGAACGGCCCCTTAGCCAGTCTGTCTGCTTCCTGACAGGTTTCTCAGTGGGTACGTCACTGAGTGGGGAGAACCTGTTTGATGTTCTGATCGGAACGGAAGAGTGGTGTTTTGACCCGCGACTAGGTCGCCTCACAGTCGCCCAGTTGCCCTGCTGCACGGGCTCTACCGGAACCGATCAATGTACAAGACTCCCTGAGCTAGTTGCATCCAAAGCAGTATCTACAGCCCTCACATTCTTACTGTCCTCAACTAAAGTTTGGATGCGTGTTTCTAATTCTGAAATCTTCTCTGTCAGCCTAACTATTTTCCTACATTTATCACATGTGAATCCCTCATCACCGACAGAGAGAGATAAACTGTACATGTGGCAAACACTGCAAACAACAATAGCAGGAGAAGAAGCCATTACTCACCGCGATTGAAGAATGATTCGCTTACCACTGTTGTTTGATGAACTCGTGAAAAACGGGGCGAGAAAAAAGAAAACCATAATAGGCGCAAATGGAACCGCGAGTGATAAGCTAACCAGCTAACGAATGCTAGTTTGGTTTTTAAAAAGCGAACGATCAAATTAGTTTGATAGATAATACCAGAAATATGGTGGGAATTAAGTTATATATTATCACTTTAAACAACAGAGAGTGAAAGTAAGATGGTAAGAAAGTAAGAAGCTACACAGAGCTACACAATCGCAAACGTCTCAGCAGCACGACAGACAGAAGCAATCGATCGCTGTGAATCTGAAGGGATTCACAGGTGAGGTTAGTGGGAGTTTATACATGTGAATCATGCAGACTTTAGGCAATAGTCAGTTTTTAATGCAAAAAAATGTAAAAGTGTCTTGATCCAAAGATGAACACACAACTCGTGGAGGGTTTTAAAATGTTGGATAGCAGCGGTAGGTTATCAGTCCATTTTGGCCCGCATTATTGATCTTGCTTTAGTCATAACAGACATTTTGGTCTATAAGACATAATGACTAAAAAGTTCTTCAGACATTTCTGTTTGACGGGATCTGCCTCTATTGTCCGCCTCTACAGGTCAGACCGGCTATTTGAGGTTGTTTTTTCTTATTGAGTTTGAAAGTCTCTTATGCTTACAGAAGATTCATTTATTTGATCAACCATAGAGTAAAACTCATATTTTTAAACATTATTACAATTAAAATAATTGTTTTCAATTTGAATGTTTTCAAATGTAATTTATTCCTGTGATCAAAGCTGATTTTTCAGCATCATTATTCCAGTCTTCAGTGTCACGTGATACTTCAGAAATCATTCTAATATGCTTATTTGTTTATTTGAAACATTTCTTTTTATCAATGTTGTGCTACTTAATATTTTTGTGAAAACAATGATGCACTTGTTTCCAGGACTGTTTGTTGAATATAAAGTTCAAAAGAACATCATTTATTTGAAATAAGATTCTTTTTGTAACAATGTAAAAGTTTTTTTTATTGTCAGTTTGATCAATTTAATGCATCTTTGGTTAATAAAAGCATTAATCTATTTATACAACTCTTGTATAGAAAACAAGAAACGTGCAAATATAAAGCAGGAGTGTGGTTAATCTTGTGGTTAACCAGTATGCAAATAAAATTAATCTCTAAAACCATCTTAAAATTTACTGAAGAAGAACACTTCAGTCCTTACTTCAGTCATTCACTCTGTCCTTACATTTTCCCTCTCTCTCATGTTTTTTTTCCTTTGGCGTGAAATGAATGTTTGAAACAGCAAGGTGTCCTTTTTGTAGTTCTCTTCCCAGAATTGTAAGGTTAAATATATCTGTGGTTTGATCATTAATCTCTTTAAGGGCACTTTAAGGTATTCTTAAAAAAAAAATGCACAAAACATAGGTGTAAACCAACTGTGATCTTTTTGATCTGTTTACAGTATACTACTCCTCTGTTTTTCTCTTCCTTATTAAGGGCGAAAATATATTTAGCTGCTTATTCACACCTCGTGTTTACTGAGGGTAAAATCTGAGTCATGTTTTGAGGTTATATTGACCTTGCCTCGACTCGTCCACAGGCGGAGGAGGAAGCTCGTAGAAACCGGCTCATGAGAGATATGGCCCAGCTGCGCCTACAGGTCAGACCAGCTGTTGGGTTCATTTTTAACTTTTATTAATGCACATCTTGCTCATAACATTTATCCAAATGTCCTCAATTAATGGGTGCAGTAATGAAGCATTTCCTCTGTCTGCAGTTGGAGGTCTCTCAGCTGGAGGGCAGTCTGCAGCAGCCCAAAGCGCAGTCCTCCATGTCTCCTTATCTGGTGCCAGATACCACGGTTCTCTGCCAGCACCTGGGGCTGCTCAGACAGCTGGCTGCCAGCGGCTGCTTCATCGTCATCATCCCTCGCACAGGTCAGCCCGTGTTTCTCCTCCCGTCTCCTAATGAGAGTTTCCACAATTGTGGGAAATCTGGAAACAGCAGGGGATTTAAAAATGGTCTCTTTCAAGTCTGGAAATGTCATGCAATCTTAATTAATTAAAATTTCTATAGTGAACGCATGTTTATCTGGCTATACTCTGCTGATCATTTTTGATGATTAAAGCTGAAATAAAATATTTGATGAAAAATTCAGACTTGAATAAAAATTAGAAATTAAAGTACTAGAATTACACAAATTGAAATAAAAATCAAATAAAGCTATATTGAAATACTAAAAAACTAATAAAAATTACAAAAGCACATACTGACAATAAATAATTGAAATAAAAGCAAATCCAAAATACTAATAAAAATGCAGTATTATGTAAATAATACTAAAATAACACTGCTAGTTATTGTGTGCAAGCTAAAATAAAAATATTTATTTTAATATTTTATGAAAAACAAACAAAATTGAAATGGGTGCTTATGATGTAGTAAAGTTACTGAAATAAAAATAAATAAAAGCTGTATAGAAATATATATATTTTTTAAACTAATAAAGACGAAACGAATTACAAAATGACTAAAATGAAAATAACTGATCATGTAAAAATGTTGGCTAATTCAAAATATTAATAAATACTATAATATCATATAAACACTACTAAAATAACTCTGCACAAACTCATTCTTTTGAGTCAGTCAAACCGGTTCACGAATCATTCTGAATCTTTCATTAGCATGTCGGTCTGAATCAAAATCCTTCTTCACTCTAGAAACTGTGAAGGTCATAGAAAAGGAAATTCATCAGTCAGAAAGAGTGGGGGCCCTGTTAATCGTCTTGGCATATATACTTGACATGTATGGCAGCCTTCTGACTTAATTTGCCAATATTTTTGATTGGCTAACAGAATGTTTACACTAGTTCTTTTTAATCGCTGCACTTTAAATGATTTAAGATCTAAACTCTCCAGTTTGTACCTAAGATGTAATGAAAAATATGGACTTTTTGTACAGAATGTGTGCCAGGAATGATCAATCAGTGTATGTTTGTACAAATTGCTCGACTGAGATGAATTTCTGGTCTCTTGCAGTGATTGATGGTCTGGATTTGCTGAAGAAAGAGAACTCTGGAGCGAGAGATGGAATCAGATTCCTTGAGACAGAGTTCCGGAAGGGGAACAGGTACGTCTTGAGCTCTGCATTGAGTTTTAGCGATACTGGTATTATAAAACTCTTCCAAACTGTAGACAGCAGACTTGTAGAACAAGTCTGATTTTAACATGCATTTCAATTTGAGACGGCACTATTGAGAAAGTCTACTTTTAACTAAAGTTAATGTTTCACGCTTGAGCTTTTATTCTCACTTATTGTGCAACAGGTACATCCGCTGCCAAAAAGAGACAGGAAGAAGCTTTGAGAGGGACAAATTAAAACGACAGGACATTGAAGCCTGGTAAGCCACATCATCTTCACTTTCTGTTGGAGAGCAGAGTGATTTTGACTGCAGTCGTGAAGTCCTATAGGGTTTTCTGCAGACGCTGTCTCATCTCAAGATTGTTCCTGTTGACAGGCACCTGTATAAGATGGTGGACAGCTGTCGCCAGCTGACAGGATCTCAGAGCAGTGGAGATGAAGACACCGCTGGCATGGTGACCATTCTGACAGGACACTCACTAGAGGAGTTGACTGAAAGATCAGCTTCCATGAAGGTCAGTCGGGCATTAGCAGAATGCAAATAAGATTTTACGATCATAATAGTGTGGTATTGTAGAACCTTATAACATAGTATAAGATTGTTTATTTAGTTTTTTTGTAATTCACTTTAAATTGATCAAAAGTGACAGCAAAGATCTTTGAACCAGTCTATCAGTTTCCACAAAATATTTCTTAAGCAGAAAATCAGCATATTAGAACGATGTTTAGAAGGATCATGTGACACTGAAGACTGCAGTAATGATGCTGAAAATGCATCTTTGCATCACAGGAATAAATTACATTTTAAAGTCTATTCAAATTGCAATAATATTTTAATTTAAAACAGTTCTGTATTTTAAATATTTCAAAATTTGTATATATATACACACACACAGAGTGGTGGCCAAAATGATCAGAACACTAGTATTTTCAGCAGCTAAAAAAAACAGTTTTACGTCAATTTTTTTCTATCTTTTGCTGTAGCGTGTCAGTAGGACATATCAGTTTACATTTCCAAACATTCATTATGCCATTAATTGTAATGATCAAGTGAGATTTTTGTTTGCACAAGGAGTCTGACTACAGCCAGTGCTCCACACAGAGATCTGATCTGATCTGATCATCATCCTGTCTGTCTGGAATGACATGAAGACACAGAACAAACTGAGACAGACTAAATCCAGAAGAACTGTGGCAACGTCTCCAAGATGCTTCAAGAAATATATATATATAAAGCTCATAAATGCTGCTTATTTGACAAAAAAATAATACAATAATGTTAAATATTTTTATGCTTTAAAATAGCGGTTTTCTATTTCAAAATACTTTAATATATAATTTATTCCTGTGGTGGCAAAGCTGAATTTTCAGCAGTAAAAGTTACAAAAAACAGTATTCATTCAAAATTTAAATCTTTACTATCACTTTTTTTTCCCCAATTTAACATATCTTTGCTGAATAAAAGTATTAATTTCTTAAAAAACAAAAATACACTGATCCAAAACTGTTGAACGGTAGTGTATATTGTTCCCAAAGCTATTTTGAAAAAGGCTAAATACAATGTGGCATGTGTATTTCTACATTTGCTGTAAAATGTAGCTTCTAAGGCTAGCCGATATACTCCTCTCAGACGCAGCAGTTGTCCAGATGTTTCTGGGTTGGGGTTATTGCAGTGGTGTCTGTTTGTAAGCTGCATTAACACTGTGTCCATTGCTCTGGCTACAGGCGGCTGTCCAGGCGGTGGCAGCAGCAGGCATGGAGCTGAAGAACATCGCCGACTTCTACCGGCAGTGGAAAGAGATGGGCTGAGAGATGGCGTGGGATGCAGGGGGTTGGCTCGGCATTCGGCTGATCGCACACTCACTCCCTCTCGCTCTCTCTCTCTCTCTCTCTCCCACTTTACTGCTCTGTCTGTATCTGCGTCTCCAGGAAAAAAAAAAACTCAAAAGATGGAGGGTTAGAAGGAAGGAGGGTGCAGGAAGTGTTTGGAGAAAAGAGAAGTCAGAGGAACATCCTCGACCCCGACACAGGAGGGTTAAAAGAAGCTACGGGGTGAAATCACTCAGTTTAAGTGCCCCTGGTGCGCCATAACCAGGCATATATACTGATGAAATGACTGTATATGTTTAGAGAGAGAGAAACGAACATTCATGTCCATATACGTCAAAAACAAACCCATACATCAAAATATATAGAAAAATGTTTTTGGATTCTTTTTCATTTTCGTCTTCTGGCTACGGTCATGGGGTTGCACTGCCACATGGATGTCTGTGTTTGACCGCGGCGGTGAGCACAGAACAGAAATCATCCCGTCTAGCGTTTGCCCTCGACTCCTAGGGTCGCGAAGGATTCAGGGTTTAGGGTGTACACTTCTTTTTGATGATTTGTTCTTTCTAACGTGGCTTCCCCACTGTGTTGTTGTTGTTTTTTTTCTTTTTGCTGTGTAGCTTTGTGATTTAATGTATTGTGTTATCTGTGTATGAGCAGGAACTCTGGCAAATGGTTGCTTTTAGTTGATTTTATTTTTGTATGTCGTATTGCCTTTGTATGCTGTGCTGAACACAGGAATGAGGATGAGTGTAGAGATCTAAGTCACAGACATCATCTGACTCCGGTCACACTCTGCTGTGCTGATGGATGTGGAAGTGTTTCTGCTTGACTCTCAACATGAGTTTACTACTCAGCAAATCTAGTCCCAGTCATTCGCCATCACATTCTCATAGTAATTGTCCCATATTGCACAACGCAAAGGAATCCAATGTACGTGTGAGGCAGTGCATTAAACAATAAAATGATTTCGTTTAAAAGGTCTTTTGTCTCTGTCCGTGGGTGTTTTGAGTGCCATCAAAAATTGAACTCCGTTCTTTTACTTTATTTTATTTTAGCAAATGGTTTGTGAAAGAAGGTTATTTACCTTCAGAAAATGTTTGCAAGTCAAGATTATTATTTGTAAAATTATCTTCGAAAAAAGTTAAATACTCAATTTAGAAAATAATAAAAAAAAACCAGCTTGAAGTGTTTATATTTTAAAATGTAATTTATTCTTGTGATGACAAAAGCTGGATTTTGGTGAAGAAACATTAATAATATTATGTATTCTGTTGAAAACGTATATAAGTATTAATTACTTTCAAAACACCTGACCACAAACAAGGTTTATTAACTACAAATAATAATAATTAAAAAATCATTAAGTTAAATAAAATGAACTGCCATCAAATATTTACTGAAATAAAAGGTAAAAACAATTAAAAAAAATCTTGCCGACATTTCTACTTTTTCTCAGTTTAAGTATAACATTATAAAATGAACAAAACTAAAACACAACAAAATTAATAAAACTTTAAAACTGAAATTCAATGAAAATGTAATTCAAAATCCAGTAATAGTATATCAATGAGACTAAAATAAAACTATATATAGAAATTAGTAGTATATATAATTGTTTGGCAATAAACAAGTACAATGTAAATTATGTTAACATCAAAATATAATGTAAAAAGCTACAATAAGCATGGTTACAATGAGTTTGCAAGTCTAATGAACTAAATGAATCTGAATTAATTAGTCCTACTTTATCAATCAGCAGATGCTAGATAGTTTGGGACTAAAAAAAAAATAAAAAATATGTGTAATTTGTGATGGGATACTATAAAAATACCAGGGGATTTCTAGCAGCAAATACACCATACCCCAGTCCTTCTCGTTCTTACGGGGTCTGTCTCTCAGTATCTAGTTGGTGTAAGTAGGTCTCTGTGTCCTCATTCAACTATATTCAGTGTCTCGTGCCCCAGCCGCTCTGGGCCCTCTGCCGAGATCTCATTGTGGCATTATGGCCTGTTCTCTGGCAAAGACCCCAGCGCCAGTGTCAAAGAATGCCCGGCTTTGCCCCACTTATTGGGGAGAATGATTTGCAGTCTGGTCCGATGACCAAATTTACCCTGGGGTTTCAGTGGAATGGAGGATGGGAAGATGATACCACAACTGAAAACTGAACGAGGATGATCACATCATCAGAATCATCAGAGATTACTATCAACAATCAACATACTTAACATACTTGTGGGAAAATAGCTTAATTCATCAGAATCAATACAAATGGTCTATACAATATTTGTTTCAGTTCATTATTTGTCTTTCACCTAATATATATATATATATATATATATATATATTATTAATAATAATAATTTGGTTCATTTCTTGTACCTAAAAAATGTGTCTTTCACCTTAAATATAATTTTAAAATACATTATTATTATTATTATTGTACCTAAACAAAATTTTAGTTGTATAGCTCATTTTCAAGAACATAAATATTATGCTGTATGACTACAATAAATTATTTTATTTAGGCCAATCCCATCCCAAAGTATTTGCAAATCCATTCACTGATGATGACTTTCTTCTCGTTTAATATTTGCATATATAGTTATTGTTGTGTAATTGTTTTATTTCCCTTTCTTTTCATCTTTATAATTATCATTAGGCTATTAATGGCATGACTAACTAAATATGGTAATATAAATGTTAAATGCCAGTCAAAAAAATATAAAAGTAAAATTAATTTAATTAAAATAAATACGGTGCCTGCGGAAGAATAGCACTCAATGAAATACCCGAATAAAATATTATTTATTGAAAAATTTATCTTTTACATTTTTTTGAAAAATGCATATTTTTAATTTTTCATTATAACATTTGCACACACAAAAAATTTAATAAAATGAAGCACTCTACATATTATAAATTGTCAAGGCGCATATTTGCATTTTTTCTTCTTAGAACTTTGCGTTCTTTGAAACAGAACGAGGAACGCGAAAAGCGGTCGAACGGGTTTCGTGCCTTTGTTCTGGCTGCTCTCCTGATTCTAAACACAGGCTGCTTTTCATGTCTCCATCCAATGAGAGAATGCTCGTGCGCGCTGCGGAGGGAGGGATTTCCACTGCTGGTTGTGTTGCTTTCCCTGGGAATGTGAGGGACACACGAAGCCCGAATGATTCTCCGGGCTGTCCGCTAACTTTATGACCTAGTTCTGCCATGGAACTGTAGTTATTTCGCGCTTTTTCCCCAATTTCTGTAACTCTTCTGAACCCAAACTGGCGACCTTACATCTCCAGCTGGCACGCGCAAATGATCTCTTAGACCAGATCAAGCTCAAAGGTTTGGACCTTCGATTTTCTCTTGCTTTATGTTGTCATTTTAATCCGCAGTGTCTGAATTGTTGCTATGCATGGAACCTGTCCATGCATTTGCTGAATTGAACTTTCAAACGAGTTCTTCGAAAGTTATATGAAGGAATGTTATGAAAATATGTTTTCAGTGACGATGTCATGACTTTATATTACAACGCAGAGGCAGTGAACTTCACCAAAACCTAAAATCTCACACAAACTCATTGCAAATATGTCATTCTGGCGAAGCAAAAGTGGAAGTGTCATGTATCAACATCAGGGTGATGGATTAGATGTTGTTGTGTTGAGTTTCAATGTTCAAGTTCAAGTTCTGGAGAGCAGATCAAAGAGTTATAAGCAGTGGTTTCTTAAGTTGAGGAAATGAGTTTGGCATTTTGTGAATTGTGCAAGTGTTGAGTTGACATTGAGCACCTCCCTATGGGTGAGAGACAGTATATATATATATATAGCATGCATGGTGGGAGAGTTGCTTTTGCAGAACTGCCTGTCTTTTCCTCGAACACACATGGAACGTAGTCTATCCAGTAGCCTACATTAGTCCACGTGAACAGGCATCTGTAAGTAATACAGGGCCTCTTCCAGACCCTCAGCACTGTAGAACTGACAGCACCAGCCTGTCTTGGTCTCTTTCTGTGCTGGACGCCCTCCTGAGCACGTTTCCACCAGAAGATATGAAGAAAGTGACATGTATGTGCTTCTTTTGTACCCGTTGTGTGAGTCTAGAACTTTATTAATGCAGTATTTTTGGATGTAAAAAAAAAACTAAAAGTGTTTGATCAATGGCTTTCTGTAGTAATTGCTTTTTTGACCTTTGTTAATTTTTTTTAGATGGCAAGGACTACTAAATATGGTGATCGCTTGTGAGGGACCCCTCTCCTAAAATATAAGAGCATCTATATATTGTCATGTACTGTATGCAGATCCATTTATACTGTTTGAGAAATAGTAAGCTTAAAGGGATAGATACCCAAAAAGGACAATTATGTCATTTATATCACTTTAAGCATGTTATTATAAAAACATGCTGTTTGCCAAATTAAATAATTGGCTTATTGTCTTTGTACGAATTGCAAGAAGTGAAGTTATGTGGAAAATAATTAGTTTGTCTTAAAGTCAGCATCATTGCATCAGTGACGTTTGCACAGGCCTTGTTTGCTTCAAATCCAGAAAATGCATCCAAAAAGAAGTATTTTAATTTAAAGTTTGGCTCCTAAAGCAGATTTCAAATTCTATATTACAGTGTTCTGGGTGCTTGTCAGAAGTTCTCAGTTGTTGCCGGTGTTTGCTTACTAGTCTCTATAAAAACTATTGTAATTTTAAAGATTAAAGACCTGTTAAATGGTTAACAAGTTTATAAGGTTACAAATTCCCTTACTATATATTGTGAAATACTATAATAGATCTAACAAGACAGTTCATATCATTTTACAGTAAAATACTGTTTAATGTACAGTTTATTGATTTTTGGTTTTGGTTAATTACGTTTCTTCCTATTGCTATCAGTTATGTAGATTTGGGTTTTATGTTACATGGTGTAAAATGTATGTTTATTATTTTATTTTAGAGACGTGTGTTACCATGAAGGTGTTTTCTATTTGTGTATATGGCACTTTGTTCTCCTATATATCAGTATTTACCTATAAATTAATATTTAAGTTACAAAATGGATTTTAATTCGGTTAAAGGGATATTTTCACCCAAAAATGTAATCCACTTGTTCCAAATCTGTATGAGTTTCTTTTTTCTGCTAAACACAAAAGAAGGTATTTTGAAGAATGTTGATCACCAAAGAGTTGACGGTAGCCATTGACTTTCATAGTATTTTTTTCCCCCATACTGGAAGTATGACCGTAACCTGTTTGATCACCAACATTCTTCAAAATAACTTCTTTTGTGTTCAACAGGTGAAAGAAACTCATACAGGTTTGGAACAACTTGAGGGTGAGTTTTTGGGTAAACCGTCCCTTTAATGAAGTGCATGTCTTTTTACTGTACATTTAAGCTCATAAAAGAAAAAGTTATAATGTATGTAAGGTGCTTTTTGCTTGGTAGCATTAAAAGCTTTCGTTTTCAAGAAAAAGCCTCAGGCAAAATTAAAATGTTACACAGAACTTCCAAAACAGATTTGGATAGTAGAAATCTGTTTCTTGAAAAACGTAATGACTGCTTGAATTGTTTTGGTTCGAACTTTGTGGAAATTTCCTGTTCTCCCAGTATAGCCATTTGCATAATTGTTAGTCTTGTGTGTGTGTGTGTAGGTGGTAGCCAGACAAGCTCATCCCATGATCGTGCATTAACATGACAGTGGAATGCTTAGAGCCTGAGATAGTGTCCGTATGCATTCTGCAGATACATGTGTGCCCAACAGAATGTGCACATACAGGCTGCAAGCATATAGGCACTCTATTGTCAACATGCAGTGATAAAGACGTCCATTGAGGCAGATCTTGTGACACAATCACGAGCCAGAGAAAGAATGTCAGAATTACTGAAGAGGGTGAGATGTGGAGCGAGAGATGCACAAGCAAGGTCGTTAAGCATCTGTCTTCGTCTGATTTGTTCCGGTTTGGATCATGCAATAGTTTGTGAGCAAACATGAAATCAAAATTAAACCTATTTATCTTTTTAATGCACATTCCTGGTGTCAACAATTAATCAGTGCATGTTGTGAAAATTTCATCAAATTAACTTAGACTGCATGTTAAACAATTTTAATAATCAGCTGACATCACTTCACCTTGTTCTGTAAGTCTCACCTTATTTATCATATTTTTGAATATCCAGTTTTACTTGGAAAAACACCATTTTAGATTGTGTTTCTAAAATGGAGTTTCTAGCAAAAATGAGTGCAAATGTTTTTCATGCATTAAAGAACAACTGTTTTCAAAATTGATAATGTTTCTTGAGCAGTAAATCAGCATATTAGAATGTTTCTGAAGGATCATGTGACATTGAAGACTGAAGTAATGATGCTGAAAATTCAGCTTTGCACCACAGGAATAAATTACATTTTAAAAATAGAAAACGGTTATTTTCAGTTGTAATAATATTTCACAAAATTACAGTTTTTTTCTGTATTTTTGATCAAATAATTGCAGCCTTGATGAGCAAAAACAAAATCTAACCAGTATAATCGAAAGATTTTAAAGGTGATTTGTATGTGGGTAAATAGTTTTGCATCGTCATATTGGTGCATATTCTTGGAAAGTACCCTTACTATACATACTTACCCATACCATTCTTCCTAGTGTTCATTTAGTGAAAATTTAGTTAGTTTTGTTTTGTTTTGGTCCACTAAGCCTTCTTCCAACCATCTGGCTTCATTCTTGTACATAATGTTGATTTTCACAATCCAATCAATTCCTGATGGATAAAATGTCCTGTTTTTGTATATCCCGTTTCGTTCTGAAATATGTCAGAAAATGAATTGAGTGACAATAACAACTCTGTCGTTGGTCTCAGTTGGTGGACACACATCAGCAGCTTCAGCTGAGCTCATCTGCTCCTCTTGTTTAGTCTCAGTTTGGAGTCTCATGGGATTTAGATAGTCAGACTTAGGGGTGGGCAATATGGCAAAAATATCATATCACGTTTTTTTTTTTAAATTTCACGATTTTATCACGATTCTTTGTCATGTTGTTTTTATTATTTTGTCTGAGCAGTACAGCCAAACTAATTTCCCTATTATACAGACAAATCCTTTCAAGGTTACAAAATATAAAAAAGGATGGTGGATATTTAGGCCAAAGTGGGCGAAGATCAAAATCTTTATCATTATTAAAGAATAAGAACAAAGATACACATTACAAATACACATAATATACAATAAAACAAACAGTGTTTTATTTTCAGGTACAATATTCATATTTAGCAGGAGCATTCAAGAAATTGAATGAACAAATATAAAAATAAAACACTATATAGATTGATTCCTATTAAAGCAACTCATCGGTGCATAAACACAGTTCCAAAACTCTTCTGGCTCACCTTTGTGCTTTTTTGCAAACTCTAATCTTGCCTTTCTATTTTTGGTGCTGGTCAGAGGTTTGCATCTTGCTGTGTAGCATCTGTAATTCTGTGTCAAAGTCTCCTGAGGACAGTAGATTGTCAGAGCATCACCCCAGCTTTCTGGAAGTTGTTGGTGATTTTACAGATACGTCTTTTAGGATTCATTTTCACAGCTTTTATGATTTGTCTGTCATCAACTACTGTTGTTTTCTCAGCCGATCAGGTCGTTGTTGGTTGCTGGTGTCGCTGGTGGTTTCCAAACTCTTGATTTCTCCATGCCCTTTGTTTTTGCTAGAGCTCTAACTAACTTCCTCTTTTCTTTTAGCATCCAAATTGCTTGCTTTTCTCTCAAAGTCAGCTCCCTCATCTTCATCCTGGTTTGTGTGTGTCATCATCGAATGCAAGATTCAGAATACAGAAGTAATGGATATAACTGATCCGACACATTCCCTGCTTTTAATATCTGAAGAATTAATGCAACAGGACACAACTGATCTCTTAGAAAGACCTGTGAGGCAACTGCTCCAATACTTATGCTCACATCAGATAGAGGGATGAAACTCTAAAAGTGCTGAACTTCTTAGCTGGTAAAACATGTATGTGTTGAATCACCCAATAATAAAATGTGACATTCAGTAGTTTTGTCTCATATTCATCTTTTAATCATATTGGTAAATGTCTTGACTCCACAGCCAACAGAGCAATTTTGTCTGTACTGTTCCAATACTTTTGGAGGGCACTGTATATATATACGACGAGACTAAAGCAATAAAACCCATTACAAACGAGGCATTTGTTGCATCCAGTGGGGACATAATTACTGACTATAATGACTTATACTGTCTACCATGTCTGCATTTGTGATCGGAGAAACGACAAACAACAAGAGCTACTCTACACTGCTCAAAACACGCGTTTGAATCGTCAGTGGCAGAAATGTACTTACAGGCTGTGAGTCAGAAGCGCCAGACTGTCCTTGCAAAGTTGGAATTGCCCCACTTTATAGAAACAGCCTTTGAGCCAGCCAGCATTGTAGGCTACTACGCCTGCTGCCAGGTTCAGAAAATAGTCCTCCGTAAATTGCGCCATACACATTCGAATATTTGCATTGTACTGCTCTGGAACAGTGTTGTAAAGACAACTTAACCACTGATTTCTAGTTGTGTCCTCTTTTGGAATCCGAAACAAAGTAGTTTCGCTTTCACAGTGTCTCCAGGACATGGCACCGGCGGCAGCAACAATACTACAGCGAGAATAAAAATCACGCCCCCTTTCTTTGCATTTATACGTTTGGGCGGTGTTGTGAAAATCTCCCCACATCGTGACGTAAACATGTGGGGGCGTGTTTAAATGAGCTGTTTTAGGAGGGCGTGGACAAGTCTTAACTTTATAAAGAATATCTCTTTGGTTTTGAGACTTTAGTCTTTGGAACTTCAGGGATCTTATCTATGCATGAACAGCTTGTAACACTCCAAAGAGAAAGGAAAACTTGAAATCACATCATATGACCCCTTTAAATGAAAAATTAGAAAGGTTGCCTTGGCGACTAACTACAGTAAATGAGTTAACATCTGGACAATAAGTTGACATATTAAAGTTACAAAAACTAAAACAAAAATATATTTAGCTTTAATTTATTCAAACATTTAAAAAAACAAATGACAGTTATTACATAAAATTACTAAAACTTAAAATTTAAACGAAATAAAATAAAAAAATATTTAAATATAAAAACAGTATATTTTTATAATAGTAAAATAAAATATTAAAAATGATAATAGTTTTAAAATGACTCTTACTGACATGCTGATTTTTATACTTATTAATTATTTATTTATATATTGTTTTAAATATTAAGAGCCATATCATTTGATTTGTTTTACAAGAGAATTTAAACGGTAGCAAAAAATATTAGTTTGATACATTGAAATTTGAAATTGAAATAGGTTGTTTCAAGGAATTAACATTCAACACTTACAAATGTCCGTCTCTGTAAAAATGTTTCAGTTGTATAAAAGATTGTGATGAACAGTATAGGCAATTATTGCTGTTTATCACAATTTATTTATATTTAGTGTAAAACATTGATGACATAAATGATGGTTTACTAATTAAAAAATACCACTCTTTTAAGCCATCCGGAGCAAATAGCTCTATAACTACTGATACGTACTGCATTGTAAGAGCTGAAAAATATTAAGAGAGAATGGGTTTAATATCTAATATCAGTCTCTTTATTCAAATCCACAGAGTAACTGCATACAGTAAGGAAGGGCTCTAATGTGGAGGCATTGGTCAAGCATTTCCATCTGCTTTGTTTAGACTGCTGTTTGTCCATGTGGAGAAAGCATGCTCATTTTCATACAGCTCCGCTTGTAACAGTCAACTCTGTGCCCCTCACAAAGAACATTCTGTTCTAGTTTCAAAGAATCGGCCCCTGTGCAAAGCAAAGTACGGACCCCTTTATAGAGGCAGGTACTTACAGCTAAACAGTTGAACTTCAGCTTCCAGAGAATGGCTTTATTGCTTAGTGGTTGTGTGCATGCAAAAATGTTTGCATGTAACAGTATCATGCAATGTCACCAACATGCCAAGTTATGTTCCCTGCTATTGGTTGAAAGAGTCAAACGGGAGGCCCCGGGGTGTGTGTGTGATGATGAAATATCTGAGTCTGATTTGAGTGTTAAAGCTGGTTTTGTTTTTCTCCAGAGATGCGGAACAGAATGCAATGGTAAAACCTTCTGAACTGATTATGTATGTCATGCCATTGCATGTGTAATTCAGTGTCTAGTTTTCATCTCTGGAGTTATATTACATTTGTAATCAATTTGTGTACAAAAGTCTTTAAACTCAGGCAAGAAGCTGTATTTTGCATGTTTGTCTTTTGTCTCACTGGAAATGAAATGTCAAGTGCATTGCATTGTGAGATACAACATCCCATACTCCAAATGACGTAGGTTCTGTCTATTCTGTGCATAAAGTTCACTTTTAAATTATAATGTAAATGAATGAAAATAAGTAATAATTAAATAAATGTTAAAAACTTTAGGATTTTATATTATTTTTGAAAGAAGCCTCTTATGCTCACCAAGGCTACAATTAGGCCTATTTGATTAAAAATACAGTAAAATTCTGAAATATTATTACAATTTTCAAAAACAGTTGTCTGTTGAATTTTATTTCTTTGATGCAAAGCTGAATTTTCAGCTTCATTCATTATTCTAATAGAAACCGTTCTCAAGAAACATTTCTTCTTATTATTAAGTGAAAACAGTTGTTCTGACTTTTTTTGTGGAAACTATGATCTTTTTTTCAGGCATAGAAAGTACAGAATTTATTTAAAACCTTAAATGTCTTTATTGTCACTTTTGATTAATTAAATGCATTCTTGCTGAAAAAAAGTATTAATTTAAAACAAACAAAAACTGCATCCCAAATGATGCACTGTACACTATGTACTTATGTACTCAACCATGTAGTGTATGAATTTTATAAGGTTATTTTGTCATTAATAATCGAGTAATTAAATTTGCAACAGTTGAGTCCATGAAAGTGTCCAACATTCCACACTTCATTTTTTTGGTTATTTAAGTGCATCATCCGGGTATTTAAAGTGCACTTTAAACACTACTCATACTCGCACTATTCATATTACAAAACAGCATAGAATAGTGCATAAGTACGTGATTTGGGACGCACCTAAACAAGCAAATCATTTGATTTTACTATATTCTTCCTGTGTTATGTTTTCCATATTGTTGAGCCTGTGGAGTTTATAGTAATATTAATACATTTCAAGACATTTTTAGCACTGTGTTCCAAGTTCCCAATGCAAAATCTGGGTCTTGAAGCAAAATCACTTATTCAAGGCTTATTAAGTGAGTTTTCAGCAGTAATCCAGCTTTCTTTTTACTGCATATGGGTCAAATCTTCATTGTGTCTGTGTGTGTGTGTGTTTCTCTGCAGTGTTTCCTGTGTGGCGGGGGGCTGGAGAGGGTCATGGTTGGGGCTGGGCTCAGTGTGTGAGGTGGGAGGCCGGGGAAGGGGGCCCGTCCCGGGGTCTGGAGTGTCCGCTGTGGTGCGTCCTGTGTCGAGGAGGCAAGGAGAGACTCAATCAGGCCTGTCAGAGAGGGAGGGGAGTGCTGCGCCTGCCCGCAGACATGCTGAGCCTCAGACTTCCGCAGCTCTTTGACATCCACCAGGTGCCAAAGGTGAGGAAGGGAGTATCTGTTTGACGTAGAAAGAGCGTGCTTGAAACCGTTTATTGTTGCAGTTCAGTTCCCCTTGAAGGGAAATCCCTGGGAAATCCTGCATGTACTTAAAAGTTACAGACCAAATGAGCAGCACCAGACAGTGCAAGTCACAGATTTCAGTTCTGCTAAAATCTTTCTTAAAGAAATTCCAGCAGAGTTTCAGTAAGATTACATCAGATGAATGACTTGCATTCAGAATATTAAAGCAATAGCTCACCTAAAAATGTTGTTCTAAACCCTTTTTCTTTCTTTCTTTCTTTTGTGGAACAGAAAAAAAGAGGTTTAGAAGTATGTTTTAGTAGTAATAAATACTATAATAATATTAAAATAACACTGGCAAAATACAGATTTTATTAAAACTATATTTTATTATACTATTTTGTGCTTTTTATATCATTCGATTTGTTTAATAATTTCTGGATTATTTGAAATAGTAGAAAGAAAAATAGCTATGAATCATAATGAATCAACACTCACAAATGTTCATGGATAGTGTGACCAGGATAGGTGAATATTGTTGCTCATCACTATTTTTTTATATTTGTACATATGAATTCTTTATTGTATTTTGCATTGGCTGCACTGTCAACATTGTAGCATGCATTGTCAAAATGTATTTAGTATGTATGACATATTGTAAGCGTGAGGTAATGACAAAACATATGTTGTCATGACTTGTTGATCGTGTTGTTGTTTTTTTACAGTGTAGATGTTTTCATTTGTTTTAGATGTCTGTGTGCATTTTTGCAGGTGTTTCGAGAGGACGGCATCATGTCCGGCTACCGTCATCCCAGGAGCTCAGCCCTGGACTGCATTCTCAGCAGTTTTCAAATGACCAACGAGACGGTCAATATCTGGACCCATTTCCTGCCGACCTGGTAAAGCGCCTAGTTAAACATGTGATGCCTTTTTAGTGCCAGAACTAGTAGGTTGTCAGCTTTGAAGCTTTGGTTGAGCTGCTTCATTATGCAATCAGGATCCAGCTTATAAGCAGACACTTTTATGCCATATCGGATTTTACAAGCACTAAACACTTTACTTGAAAAGTATATTCGTATATATATTGCGACATCAGTGCAGAAACAACATCACATGATGAAACGTTTGAGTTGAAAAGAAAACTATTAAT
Organism: Barbus barbus; assembly: GCF_936440315.1. Lineage (NCBI taxonomy): Eukaryota > Metazoa > Chordata > Actinopteri > Cypriniformes > Cyprinidae > Barbus > Barbus barbus. The sequence goes on from NC_136740.1 coordinate 27,975,024, forward strand.
CTATTTATATAATATAATACAAAATTCTATATATAATATAAAAATGAATGTAAAAGTTATTAAAGTTATATTTAAAATACATTTAATATATTGTGACGAGTAGGCTGCCTCCCCCTTTATTATCATCACCACCCCGTCCCGTATTCGCCGCCCTTCACCAGGCTCCCGACGGGAGTGAGTGTGTGAGAGAGGAGGGGCCCTGAAACAGCCAGGGCTGGCGGCGTGTGATGAGGCACACCTGATCAGAATAGAGCCTCATCACCGCCGCTGTTTAAATGCCGAGCGTGCCTCTCCTCGAGAGACCAGTCTCTTCCCCGTGCATGCACACTGGTGTCCTCGTGGGTCCAGGAAGGGAGCGTCGAGGAGCGATCGAGTTCTGCACCCGCGAGACGGTTGACGGGCCAGGATGCACCTGTAACTACTTTAACTAATAACTAGAGATCGACCGATATCGAACCCCCCCCCCCCCCCCCCCCCCCCCGATATTTAAGCATTTTACCATAATTGGATATCGGTTTTGTAATATCTGATTCACCGATAAATGCTGCCATCTTGTGGGTGTTTTGAGAATTGCGCGCAGGATCGCCATTGCAGTGCGTCTTAGGGGAGACGAGACAACAACAACGGCGTGCAGGTACTTGATTAGTAAACTTTATTTAGCATAACAGCTATTAATGCACAAATTAGATGTATTACATAAATACCTGATATGTAGGTATTGGCTCTGAGAAATAAAATAAGATAATCTGTCAAGCCCTGTCCCAATAAAAACGTAACTTTGCATGAATTAAATAATACATAATAAAAAATACTACTAAAACTGTAGTTAAAAATGAAGTTGATATAACTCCTGTCCTTTTATTTATTTTCTCCATTAGACATTCTACATTTATTTTGCTTACTGCTAATATTAGTGTTGCTGCTGATGCTTTTTATAAATAAAATGTTTTTTATTGTTGTAATATGAAGATTCAATTTAACATGAAAGACTGCTAATTCTTAAAACATTTTTTTGACTGAAAGGAGGAAAAACCAAAGTGAAGTATGGACAAACTTTACGCAGTCATTTATTTACTTTTTAACAGTAAATAAATATCGGTTCTGCATATCGGTTATCAGGCACATAAACATGCAAATAACTGATATCGGTTATAAAAACTTAATATCGGTCGATCACTACTAATAACTAACAAATTAATTTATTCCTGTTATGCAAAGCTGAATTTTCAACATCATTACTCCAGTCGTCAGTGTCACATGATCCTTCAGAAATCATTTGCTGTTTTGGTGCTCAAGAAACATTTATTGTTATTATCAATGATGTTGAAAACTGTTCAGCTGCTTTAAATATTTTTTTTTCAGGTTTCTATGATGAGTGGAAAGTTTAAAAGAACTGCATTTATTTGAAATATAATTTTTTTGTAACATTATAAATGTCTTTACTGACACTTTTGATCAATTTAATGCTAAATAAAACTGCTAATTTCTTTGAATGGTAGTGAAGTCGGTTATTCAGAGTCGTGCACTACGTTCCTCACACAAGACATAAATTCCCTGTGTATGACCGGAGCTGTGCTGTTCTAGGTACTTCCTGTGGCGGTTCAGCGTGCTGTGCTTCTCTCTGGACTTCCTGATGGACAGCTACACCTGGCCGCTGCTCGTCTACATGCTTCTGATCTGCCTGTACCCCTTCACCTCCAGCTGCGCTCACATCTTCAGCACCATGTCGGCCGAGGCTCGTCACATCTGCTACTTCTTCGACTACGGCGCGCTCAGCCTCTACAGTCTCGGTACGCTGCGGTTCTCATGGGTGATTCTGTCCTGTTTGTTCGGAGTGACACTTCACTGTGAACTCTATTGACCGGTAGATAAGCACATTATCATTACTACAATGACACAATAGCCATTCTTATCAAATATTTCCTGTTTAAACATCAGTGGCGTGCAGATTTAGTCATGCATAGCTAGAGTTTTGACTGAAAACCTCACCTATGGTTCACACTGCAGCTTATTTTAATCAAGAACAGCCTACGTAGAAAGAGAGCAGTATACTGTAAAACCTCCTACCATCATTTTTGTGACATATCCTCAACAAAAATGATAAAAGAGACCTGATTTAACACACACAAAAAAATAAAAAATTGAATGCTGCTCTAGATGATCTTATGAAAAAGTGACCCATGAAGAAGTGCCTCAAACGAAGCTTTCAAAATATACAAAAGTCAACTACTACTTAGAATGATTTGATGGCACTAACCTGGACAAATTCATCAATTAGTTCTTCATCAAAAGCATGATTTCAACCACATATTAGAAGAAACTTTAAAAAGAAAATTAGAAATGTTGCCTTGTCAATTAACTGAAATATGTAAAGTTGAAGCACAAAAATGATTGAAAATTAAAATGAAATAAAAAAACTAAATAAAAATATTTTAAAAACAAAAACTTGCAAAAGGACTAAAACGTAAACTAAAATGAAAATGAAAAATATAAAATAAAAGCCAGTTCAAGATATTAATAAATATTGTAATAGTATATAAATAATTCTGCATTAATTTTCATTTTATGTATTAAGGTTTATTGTCCCTTAGAAATAAAACCAAATATTTGTATATACTTTTATATTATTTACTAATGCCTTGACTTGGCTTTCGTTTGTTTAGTAATTTAGCTGTGTGCTTTTGCCATTTATATTCTCTTTTTTTAAATTCTCTTAAATTTATTTTTATTTCAGTTTTAGTTATTTTGAATGATTTCAAAATGATTTCCAATAGTTTTAGTTAACAATAACAACACTGCATTCATGCACCTCAAACAATACAGCAAGCATAGTGCTGGCAACACCAAGGTCATGGGTTTGATTCCAGAGAATGCAGGAACTGATAAAATGTACAGTATGTCTTGAATGCACTCGAAGTTGCTTTGGATAAAACACGAAATGCAAATGCGTGAATGTAAATGAATATGACACTGTGTGATAAATGTGCCAGGGGCTGCTTGTCATCCACGGTCCTTGACAGAATATAGAATCCTGAACTAGACACAATTCTGATGTAAAGCTGATGAGATGTCGGAGAATTTCACGATGGCCAGCAGTAGAAATGAATGCCTCTTGGATGGGTTGATGTGAGGTTATGGAAAGCATGAGCTTCGGGGGAAATGAGCCGTCTAACACACTGCTGGCATTTTATTGTATGACTTCAAAGGAAAGAAACACTCTGGCTCCAGAGAATACCTTTAAAGTCTGCATTGATAAAGAGTGAAGGCTGAAGATCTGCACGTATTGTTCGAGCCACTTATGAAGAGCTAGTGTGAAATATAAGCCCAATTTAAATATGTAAATACCTTACATTGAGTGCGTGATTTAATGCACCTTTCAAACATTAAAGACTCATTTTCTTGATTAAAGAATGATTATTCATCCAAGTGGAAATTGATTTAAACTTATATTTGAAAAGTAATCCTATTTCTGCAGTATTTCCATTGATTTGACTTCTGTCAGTCTCTGTGCTGGATGATGGTACGGTCATCTTTTCAATATCCTGAGTTTAGAGCAGTGAGCTTTTCTTGTAAGCTCCCGTAGTCTAATAAAAATATTATTCTTTCATATGTGGAAGCCATCTCCGGTCATGTTTTCCAGTTGTGGTAAAGAATGGCCTCTCTTGCTGCCTTTGAGAAAAGCAGAATAGCTGTATATGTCCACAGCAGTGAATGTGAGTGAGTGTGTGTTTGTATATGGCACAATAGCCAAGCACTACAAAAGAAGAAATTCAATATAACATGGTATTTTATACAGTAACCCCCCCCAAAATGTTATTTTTGTGCTGTGTATGCCATACACCTACAATTTTTCTTATAATTTTATGTAAAAATTACACTGTATGCAACATTATTGCACAATAATAGTTTCTTTGAAATAATGGTTCATTTGCATTTTTATGTACATTTTTGTGTAAACTTTGTCTAGACAATTCATCCAGCTTGGACATTTTTTGTGACATATTCTCAAGATAAATGATAAATGAGATCTGATTTAATTTATAAAATGTGCATAGACAATTTAATGCTGCTCTAGATGATTTTATGAAAATGTGGCCCATTTTATCTGACTTAATCTTATTAAGTGCCTCAAATAAGACTTTAGAATATACAAACATATATCAATTACTTTATCAAATTATATGTAGGTAGTGCAGAAAATGTTGGGGGAAAAAATGAAAATGAAAAAAAAAACTAAACTTAAAAAAGAAACGAAAAAAATATTATAAATATTTGCAACTAACTGAAATATGTTTAAGCTTAAGCACTAAAATTATTAAAACTAGAGCTAAATATAAATATAAAAAATAAAAATGACAAAAGCACATTTAAAATGAAAAATAAAAGCAAATTCAGGATATTAATAGATACTATAATGGTAGACTACATAAATAATACTTAATACTTGAACCATTTTATTTATTAGATTTTATTGTCCCTTTTAAATAAATAACATTATTTTTTATATACTATTATAGTATTTATTACTATCTTGAATTGGCTTTTATTTTTATATTGCAGTTTTAATTTTAATTTTAGTTTTTACGGTATCATAATGTTTTCTTGGAAATAATAGTTAATTTGCATTTCAAGTTTGTGTAAACATTCGTTAAGACAATTCATCCAGTTATTTCTGGGGGGGGGGGGATCACATATGTACAGTATGCATACTACATACTGCAGAAATAATTCAAGTGTTTTAGTAATAAGCCATTTCAATACATGCACTGAAATCAGTTTCAATTCTGAGAAATATGCAAGCATCATGCCACTTTTGTGTGATATTTTATTAAATAACACAAAAACATTTTGACACGTTTTGTCTCCAAATACCATTGGAATTTGGAAATGTAATATTACTTTGTTTAGATCTCAATCTGTTAACAAGCCTTCTTCATTTATTCTAGATACATAGTTCCCTAACAAGGAATGTGCTTTATGCAGTTTCTAAAACATAAAACTCTGAATCAAATCCAAACGAAAGCCTCCATTAATCTGCAATGTTTGTGTTGAATGGAAATGATCTGCAGTTTAGACATTTTTTGTGACATTTTCAGAATAAATGATACAAGAGACCTGATTTAACACACAAAGAGCTGTATGTAAAACGTGCACATTTTAATGCTGCTCTAGAAGATTTTATGAAAAAATGGCCCATTTTACCTAATTTCACCCTAATAACAGTACTCTCGGAAATCTTGCAAAGATTTGATGCCACTAAGCTGGCAAACTTCTTAAATTCAGAAAGGAGTTCCTCATCAAAAGCCCTCATCATATAACATAAAACTCAGAATCATATCCAAATGAAAGCATGCATTAATCCTCAATGCTCTGCCCTGTTTCAGTGTTTTAAAAATGCCATACTCTTTTCCAGGCTGCGCCATCATATACAGCTCTTACGCGATGCCCGACTTCTGGATAAACAGTTGGCTTCATCAGCATTTCGTGACCATCGGCGTCAGCAACTCGCTCTTTTGTACCAGCATGTCCTGCTACTCCAGGTGAGAGTGGATTCAGAGGGCAATTAAGACTCATTTACTAAGTGTGCGATTACAGGAGCTAATGCAGATGTCGTTTCAAAGCCTGAATGATAGAGAGTTCATTATATAACTTGAGTCCCTCTCACACACAGACCTTTTTTTGTTTTGCCCTTATTCCTGATTGCACAAAAGGTTTCAGTAATTTTAACAAATTATTTACAAAAGTGCTTAACTAGTTGTTGAATTCTGTGAATTGATTAGTTTCGCTTAAGCAGGCAGAACTATTGCAGATGTATATTATTAAACTTTGGCACATAACTTGTCTCGCTCTGATGCCTCAAATCATGCAGGTTGTTTAGAAGAGCTGTGCGATTTACTTCCTCTAAACAATCAGATCTGTGTGTGGAGGATGAAGGAATGGGCAAAACAACATCTCATGGAGCTACATTGAAGGGAACTATGTTTACAGACAGAATATCATAGAGACATGGGGTTGGGGTCTTTGGACCAAAACCACCATGGAAGCCGCTCACAATACAGTATCATCAACTTTTGTGTGATTAACCACCACACATTTTCTAAAAAAAAAAACAATGTAAATATTATTTTTTAATATTTAAATATTTGTATTAATATTTTTTATTTAAAATATGTATTTTTGCATGAACAAGCACTACTCACATTTTCTAAATAAAGTTCAAAAACTGTGTAAATATTGTTATTTAATATTTCTAAAAACATGAACTATGAACAGAAACCTTTAACCAACTGTAAATAACCGATTTTCTAATGTGGTAAAATTAAAATATCCAAAAAAATCAGATTAAAACAGTTGGTTCAGTTTCATTGCAAGAAGTGTCAAGCGTCACTTGATCGCAGATGCCACTTTTTGTGTGATATTGTGTTAAATATATAAAGAGAGTATATCAGAGATGTGGACTTGGGCTCTTTTGGCTTGCAACCACCTACCATCAACAGTATCCTAACAACCACATAAAAACACACTAACAACCACCTACAATATGTTAGCATCGTGGTTGAAACTTTGGCATGACTTACATTTTCTTCATAAAATATTAACTGTGTAAATATGATTGTTTAATGTTTCCATTGTCTTAATATTTGATATAAATATTAATATAATACAATCATTTATATTTATTTAATATATTTTTTAATTAGAATTCAATATAATTTAAAAATAATTCACTGTTTCACATATATTATATTATACATGTTTAATTTTAAACTAGAAATATATATATATAATTTTTTTTTAATGAGTGACCATTTTCCTGTGTTTTACTAGCTTGCAGTATGGTAAGATGCTATTTTGAACATATCTAAAAATATATTTTTTTTTAACATTTTTATGATTTTATTATTAATATTATTTATTTAAAACATATATTTGAATGCATTTTTTAATATATCTATAACAAATATATTTTAAGTGAGTTTTCCTGTCTTTTGTAACAGGTTTGTAGAGTTGCAGTTCCCACACAAAAGTAAAATCTTGCGAACGGCCGCGTTTGTCGTCCCCTTCCTCTTTGATAGCTTCCCATTGTTCTACCGTGTAAGTACAGTCACACTTCACTGCGCGTGCAAATTAGCCAGTTGTATATGTGTGTTGTGTACACTTCTTATATGAATGCGCTCTTCTCTTTCCATATGTGTGTCTGTAGCTGCTGTCGTGCTGTTGGGGGAGCTGTAGTCCCAGTGAAGCTCTGGCCAGCCACTCTTACCATCTGCTCTTTGCGTTCCTCACATGCTTCCTGTTTGCGTCTCACCTCCCCGAGAGACTGGCTCCTGGACGCTTCGACTACATCGGTACCTCATTTTATTGATTTTACAGTCATCCGTGTTTAGTTTTCAATGGTTCACACAGGTGTCACGCGGTTCTTTTGACCACTTTTTCCACTCGCTCTCCTCCAAGGTCACAGTCACCAGCTCTTTCACATATGTGCGGTGGTGGGCACCCATTTCCAGATGGAGGCAGTGTTGACAGACATGGCGTCTCGCAAAGATTGGCTGACGTCGCACTCCTCTTTACCTTCGTTTCCGGGCACCATGGGGGTTCTTGTACTGGGCGTCCTGCTCAACCTGGGCATCATCGGCATCTTTAGCGCCGGTTTACCGCGAACACTTCACCAAAGCACTTCGGCCCACCTTCATCAGGAGTAACAAGCTTTCTTGACCACTCCACACCTCGCTGTGCACCTTTCTGGACGATTTTGCTCGATTGTGCACTTATACAGTCACTTTCACTGATATATAAGCCTTAACGTAAGCCTTAAGTATATAAGCTAAATGTTTATGCTATTCGAGATTGTTTATTCTAGTGTCTTTTATACTCACGGTTTATTATCTCAGCCGAAAACCCTTATGATAATCGTGACCTTTCGGGAGTTATTTGATTTTAGTTTTTAGTCATCGATATGAAAGGTCTAGGGTTGAATGACGCTCATATTGATTTTTGCAGGTTATATTCTAACATAGTTTTGGTGTTTTTTATCAAAATAATATGATGTTTGTGTTACTGCATATTAATGTTGTGTAACATTAACTGGAAAATGATTACGTAGCATTAATCAGGGATTTTATATTTGCATTAATATCATCATGAGTAACATCATTAATATGATTAGTCCAATTTTAGGATGTGCTGCATATCACAATATACAAAAATGATGGCGGGTATCATATCTAAAATTACTTGCAGGTGGGTGAAACTTTGCCCCTTTAAATACTTGTATTTGTAATGTCCCTTTTTATTATAATTTGGATTTAATGGAACGCCTTTGAATAATCTCACAGGTTCAGTAACTAATCAATTAAGTTTTTAGAAACACATATTTCCGTTTTAGCTCATCTAAACATCATTCTCCCACTAAACTGCATCTCATGGGAATATGGGGCTGCACTGGAGTCCTTCACTCTCGTTTTGAGTTGTGTCCTTCTCAGCGTCGAGTCACACATCTGTGGTATTGTTTTGTTCATTGCAGGCTTATGGCATACAATACACTCTGTTTATATTGATACACTAGGTTTTTATATGTAATTGCATTTTGTCAATGCACTTGTGCATCCAGTGCAAACTGGAAATAGGTTTTTTTGTTCATGTAATTAGTTGCATTCTGTTCTTAAACCAGAAATCTGTTTCTAGTTTACTCGTTTTTTTTTTTGTTTGGTCTGACCTAGCGGTCCAGGACAGGTACGCCGGCTTATAATTCAGTGCAATTAATTCTGCGTAAAGGCAGTAGTTTCGTGGAACCTTTTCTAACAAGCTCCAAAGGTCAGTCACTTGGTGGTAATGGTATTTTAATTGGTGTATATGAAAGGGATCTTGGGTTAAAAAGGAAAAGTAGGTGCTTCAGTGGTTAGTGGCGGAAAGATTCTGCATTTCTCTAAATGCCTATTTGTAGTACGACAGCAGAAATTCTCGCTCACTGCTCACAGTAGGTGTGTGTTTTTCCAGCTCCAGCCCTGATGGAGTCTGTTCTTCTGCTCAAAGAGGTTTAGATGTGAATGTGACTGGTCACAATAGTATTTTGTGCACTAGATTTAAATGAAACGTAAAAGGTTTTGGATTCCCAATCCCTGCGTGGTTGTTGGCCCAAATGAATGTATTGCAGTTTTGAAAACTGTTGTTTAAATTACCAAGGAAATTCAAATTATTTAATTTTTGTTTTTAAATGTTCCAGAAATGTTTTTTTTTTTTACTATAACGCTTCCCTTTAAATCGGAGAATTAAAATATGCAATTATTATCGCAATGCCTTTTTATTTGCCATTGTCAATTTTGAAATATGTTTGTAAGAAATGTGAAAAATATGTAAGAGCCTAGAATTAAACTGACTCATTGTTCACTACAGCTGTTGTGGTATCATTGAATAGAGAGCGATTACGCAAATAGCATTATTGGCTTAACACAAAAGTGTATGAGCCAATCGGTTCCTGTAATTCTGTTGTGTAACAGATGTTTTTAATTAGGAAGTGTTTTGTAATATGTGACCCTGGACCACAAAACCAGTCTTAAGTTGCTGGGCTATATTTGTTGCAATAGCCAAAAATACATTGTAAGGGTCAAAATTATCAATTTTTCTTTTATGCCAAAAATCATTAGGATATTAAGTAAAGATCATGTTCCATGAAGATATTTTGTAAATTTCCTACTGTAAATATATCAAAACTTAATGTTAATCAGTAATATGCATTGCTAAGAACTTAATTTGGACAACTTTAAAGGTGATTTTCTCAATATTTCGATTTTTTTGCACCCTCAGATTCCAGATTTTCAAATAGTTGTATATCGGCCAAATATTGTCTGATCTAAACAAACCATACATTAATGGAAAGCTTATTTATTCAGCTTTCAGATGAAAAATTGACACTTAAGACTGGTTTTGTGCTCCAGGGTCACATATGCTGAACATTTGAGGCAGCATCCTTTGACCTCTTTTGGGATTTGGTCCACAACCGTCGATCCAGATTACCTCATATTAATAATTGAATTATAAATTATGTAACTCAGTTATATAAATTTATTTAATAATTAGATGAAATAAAACAATTAGATATTTTTACCTTAAAGTGTTCACTTGGAAAGTCGTGGAAATGAATGTAAAGTTCTATAATCAATATAAAGGTTTATAGATATGTTCAGTTCAAAAAAAAAAAAAATTATCTGCTAGATACTTATATATATAGTTCATTTTAATTCATTTTATATCACTTCTGGCCAATGATGGGAAATGTCCAATTCAAATATAATGAAACTTGACCGTTCCGGTTCTGGATGCTGACTGGTCCAAAAAAAAAAACGAATCGTATGACTTCTATATTAATATTGCATAGTTTTGTTTATTTTTTTATTCGATTTTTCTGTCCTGTCTAGCTGGATAAACGCCACTGTACACATATGTTTTACGGAAACAATTTGTATCATCAGTCCTCCTAGTCCAACAACAGAAAACAACGACATAGCAGTTTGGAGCGACACGAGGTGAGTAACTAATGACTATCCCTTTAATTGTGCATCACTAGTCATTTTAGCGTACGAGGCAGGAATCCACCGACTGCCTGGAAAAGAGGGTGAAATGGAATAGTGGTCCAGACACAATGACCCGTGAGAATTGAATTTAGGCACCGCAGCGATACCATTACCCAGAGTGCATTACAGTCCTCTGGAGTCTCTGTGCTGAGATTTCAGGCAAAATAAATGTGTGGAAGCAATAGCAAAGCCTCCTTATTTCAGATATACTGTATGTGTCTGGCGTCCTTATAAGGACCCAGATGTTTTTTTTTTATTTTTTTTTTGCTGCAGCGTCGTGAATAGCTAATTTATTGTCGAAGATTCACAGTTGCCACATTTCTAATTTCCACATTGGAAAACGAAACAATGGGCTTTTTCTGGCAGCTGTACTAAAAGCTGTACAGCGGTATGTATCTATGTTGTAATCTGAGGTTTCAACTTCACCTCCATCTGTCACTTTCTGCTGGCATCTCTTCTGTCCGTCTGTTGATGGTTTCTGTAAAGATTCTCTTTATCTTTAATCACCTCTGCCCAGTTATTGTTAACTCTCAACTTGATTTATTTTTTTGTTTATTTTACATTTAAAAAACATTTACATTTAACATATTTGTACAATTAAAGAGCTAGTTCACCCCAAAGGGAAAATTCTGTCACCATTTATACATTCCATGTCATTCCAAGCCTGTATGACATATTTTTTTCTGCAGAACACAAAATAAGATATTTTGAACAATGTTGGTAACCAAACAGTTTCGAGCCCCAATGACTTCCATAATATAGACAGAAAATACTATGGAAGTCAGTGGGACCTGAAACTGTTTTAGGATGGTGTTTTTAATTAAAATATTTATACAAAGGATAATTAGGGACCATAATAATGCAGAATATTAAATATATTGTTCATTTTACATCATAACACTACTTGCATTTACAATTTCCAAAAAAATACTCTGTTTATTTACAGGCCTAAATGACATTTTTAATTCCAGATTTTCAACGTGGTCTCAAAAGTTCTGGACATTACCCCACTGTATGTATATTTAGTTTTATATAAAAACAATAGCTGTCTATGGTATGTGTGTTGACTGAAATGAGGCTGATATTCTCTACACATTCAATTCTAAATTTGCACAGTTATCCATAGAGCACAATATATGAATATCATGCAGCAATAATGTGAGATTACCAACATTATGACATACAAAATCAAAAAATCAAGTTTAATACAGCTATCGTCCAACAAAATAGAAAACAAAGTCTGTCTGTACAATGAAACAAATAAGTTAGCTGTCAGATGCCAAAACTCTTAAATTGTTAATGGAAATTATGATCTTCAATTTCATCCTTTAAAATGTACTGTTGTGTCTTCTAGCTGTAAACCATCTGTTTAATAACAATAGGAGGCATAGAAGACTTGTATTTGTGAAGTACTATTTCATCTTTGAAAAACTAGGTAAGATTACAATAAAAAATAAAAATAGAAAATCAATGAGGCAAAATAATGCAGTTCAGTAACTAGATTATTTACAAGAGGCACAACCAGTAGCCTACATAAAAGTGATGCACCCATTATTAAAATAATAAAATGGTAAACAGTGACCACTGCAGCTTAACATGCTGTATGATAAATTAATATTTGATTGATTGATCTCTGCCCTTACACCAGTATCATGCTGGATTTCTGGCTGTGTTCGGAATTGCATACTAGCGTACTACAGCATGTGGCTCTATAGTGATTAGTCGCATGGCATTTATGGCTTAAAATACAATAAGGCCATAAGTGAGAGCCCATGAGCAAAGATGGTTTCATGCATGTTAAATGTTCGGTATAAACCTTAAGAATTTTAAACTTGGCTTTATCCAATGTTCACATTTCTGTTCAGCAAAGCATAACATAAAACTTACATTGCTATACAAAGCATTTGTCTTAATGCAATGTGATTAATTAACTGGGAAAAGTATGGTGATTTTTTTTCATTTTGAACTCAGTTATTCTCCTGTAGTGTCTTGCCTTAAACATGTGACACAACTGCTTGAAACGTTTTCCGTTCCATACTTTATACGGTTACAAATAAATAATGGTATACAGTAGGTTAGTACTTTATTCCGTGCACAGCCCATGTGTTTCACTGCTGTGTTCTTGCTGACCTTGTTGATGCTTTTGATATAGAAAATAAAGCAGAACTCGGAGCCATAACAGGACGTTGCTGTTCAACATAGAGAGATGTACAAGACATGCATGTGTCGATCACGCATAACAGACTGATGTAGTATATTCATAATTGCAAGACACAGAAAAGAAAATGCGTTCAGATTGGCACAATGTGTAAATCACAGCAACTTAAAGAGTCTTTGTTTGGGGGGGCACACGATGGTTAAAGGTGAAGTATGTAATAAATGTGACAATAGAGAACCAAATGCTAAAATAAGCTGTATTACAGAAACGTCCTATTCTTCCTATTCCTTTGATTCTTGTTTTAAGATTTGAATTCCTAAGTGAAATTAACAAGTTACAAAGCCAGGAGAAGAAAGTCTTGAATTCAGTATTTCTTGGCATTAAATGTTGCATGCACTGCAAAATAAAAAAATGTTCTTCCTGAGTATTTTAGTCTTGTTTTTCAAGAAAACATCTGAATATTCTTAAAACAAGATACATTTTCTTTCAATGCAAAATGAAGGTATGAAGTTTGGTTTTGTGAGAAATTGGAAGGTTATGCTTAAAACAGGAAAAAATATCTAACAATGGGGTATAATGTTTTTCTCTTTGAATTAAAATGATTTTTCTGAGGTCACTGGTAGGTATTTGTTCTTGTTTCAATCATAAACGCGCTTCATTTTTATACAATTTCTCAGAACACAAGATTTCTTTTGTCATTTTGCATCTCAAGTAAATGTCTCTTATTGATTTATGAATCTTTAGACATTTGTACTGGGTAAGACAAAAATACTTTTTTTATACTTTTTGCAGTGTGATCAGTAGGTAGTCTAAAAAAGTTCCTAAAAAGCTTAATTTTACCTTCATAAATACTGCAAAAACCCTGTAAACAGATAGAATAGGATTATGAGTTTGGATGATTCTGTAATACAAGCCCAGGTTACCACTCTCCCCATTGGTCAAATAAACAAAGTCCCGCCCCCAAACCCACGCCATTGGTTAAGGCTGTTGCCATGTCTGGCTGGGCAGGATGCTCTAACAAACAGAGCCACAGACAATCAACCTACAATGTCTGCATATTAGACTGGATTGAGAAAAATTACACACTTCACCTTTAATGACCTTTAATTACAAGACCTTGACATCCTCATATAGAAAATCAAGTGTCTATTCAGGGTGAGTCATGACGATCTATGAGCAATTTCCACAAATGCATATTCAAAGTATCCATTGTCCATTTACTCAGTCCGTTTCTCTTATTTTTCTTTTTTAAATTTAAACACATGGACACAATCTTACACCTCCAGTGGATTAAAACGTACACAAACAAACACCGGAAACGTTCATACTGCACATCTGAGACAGTTTGTGAATTGTGTCCGTCCAAAACCCACCACTGATTTTCCTCCTCAAACGGTATGTCTTTTCTATGCAGGTCCGATCAGGGTGCTGTTACTCCAGGATGTCCAGATAGACAGGCGGGTTCTTGGCGAGGGCCACGAGCCGGTTGTAGATGTCCTTGATGACGAGCCTCTGCTGCGGTTCTCTCTGCCAGCAGCCCTGCATGAGGAGATGCACTTCCTTCGGGCAGGTACGTGGCCGTTCAAGCTCTCGCCCCTGTGTGATGCACTCAATGGCCTGGAAAGAGGGTAAATATTTAGTGCTACTTTAATAATATGTCATATGTGTGTATATTACTAATTGAAATGTAGAATTTTTACATTTGACATAATTATAAATGTCAATTATTTAAATTTAAATTGGGTCATATTTTTTGAAAGCTGTAATATTTTTAAATTATGATTATTAATTATGTAACTATATATATTTATGTATGTTATGCACCTTTTTAAAAGCACATGTGTGTATGTGATTGCGTGTGCACTTTTAAAATGGTCATAACATACATTTTAAATAATATTGATTAATTATTTAATACTAAGTAATTAGTTTTTTATTATTATTGGGGTTGTTTTCTTTTCATTTGTCATTTATTAAAACCATTTTCCACCATCTCTATGATCTTTTGAGATAAACTGCAGTTTTGTCTTCATGATTCCCTATATAAACATAATGTACAGTATTCATCTGTCTGACCTTAGAAAGATGAAGACATTCAGAAGGAGCAGTTTATGTAAGTTTGTTTCAATAAATACTCTTTTATTTGGTATGGAGGAAGTTCTCAACTTTACAGTGCATTTTCATAGTACGTTACATGTATTTAATTTTTTTTTTTTTTAAATCAAGGAAAATTTGATTTCTTTTACTCTATTTTCTACAGGCAGCAGTTGGCTGTAAAGAAGCACCCTCTTCTCTCCAAGGCTATTCCTGGTCGGTATTTAAAACGCCAGTGACTTCAAGCCCTTATAGCATTGCCTCTTAATCAAATGAGGTGAAGAGACTGTCAGCACCACACAACATCATTCTGAAATGGGCTTTCAATCACTGCAATAAATGAACAAAAATTCACATTGACCCCTCTGAAAGTCTGGCACCCTCTCTCCTTGCAGATGGAAAGTAACGAACGATCCGTCTCCGTCCCATACAGTTAGGCTCTAGATAATTAGCTGTGTCCATCATGGCTCGAGAAGGATTAGGTTAACAAGGTTAAACAACGTCGGCCCAAGGCGAAGATGAGGTTTAATCAGATTAAAATCGAGTCGGCGGGAAAGTGATCTACCTCTCTGTTGAAAGAAGAGAGGCCTCTCCAGCGTAATAGTGCAGTTGTGGTCACACCAGAGTCCACTTTTTGGTGCCTAATCTGAGAGGTCTGGATCACTCTGGAACCAAAAAAATCTATTGATCTTCTCGTTTATAAGTGCTTAAGAGCACAGTCTGATCCAGTCCAAATTGTATGTTCACATCACGATGAAAGTTGGGAATAGCTCTGTCTGTTTGCTTTAACTCACTGACCAGCACTGATGCCATCAGACAGTCTAAATCACTTCTGTCATTACAGGTAAACATTACAGGAATCGTTTACGGTCAAATGAAAATTCTTTTACTCGCTCTCTTGTTGTTCTAAACCTGTATTTTTTTCAGTTTTTGCAAAATGTTAAAGTTGAAAAAGGGACAAAACAGCACAAAAGCATCATACGATCTCATTAAAGTAGTCTATATTAGATAGGAACATTGTGGTCTCATTCCTGAACAAATGACTCGTATGAATAAAAAAAAAAAAAAATAATAATAATAATAATTATCAGAGTTTTAGTTTTTTAGGTGAACTGTTCCTTTAATATAATCTGTTTTGTGGTTGTATTGTTTTAAACACTGACAGTGAATGAGTTTGAAATATAAATAGGTATGATTGCAGCCACACATACTTTTGAATATCAAATGTGGTACTTTACCTCACTGTTGGATAGCTGATACCAGGGTTGTTTGCCGTAGGTGAAGATTTCCCAAAGGACCACTCCAAAGCTCCAGATGTCACTCTCTGTGGTGAACTTCCTGTACATGATGCTTTCTGGTGGCATCCAGCGAATGGGCAACATCGTCCTCCCGCCGACCTGAGGATGTGAACGGAAACAGAGTACAACCAAACATCTCTGCTGTTGGTGCATATAAAAAAGCTTACAAAGGAAAGGAAGAATCACAAATGAGACATCTTTAAATGTCTCAAATGTTTCTCCCAGACCTTAGAAAGAAGTGGAGAAGTCTCCAGTATCTAAAGTTATCTGAAGTGTCTAAAATTTGAATTTATTGAAAGGATAGCCCCTTGAGATGTGACATCTCATTTTCAAGGGGGTTCAAATTGTGATCAGATATGTCAGAGTTCTCAATATGACCAAATGATCTGCGACTTTTTTTATTTACAGTATATTTAATTTCAGGAGGAACATATGGGACAATGGTAAAATTGAAATGTGTGATTAAAAAAGTGTTTTACCCTGTAGTAATCAGTGCTGTAAATGTCTCTCGACATCCCAAAGTCCCCGATCTTCACCACCAGACCTTCTCCAACCAAGCAGTTCCTGGTGGCCAGGTCTCTGTGGACGAAATGAAGGGAGGCGAGGTACACCATGCCCGAGGCGATCTGAGCTGCGATGTGGAGCATCTGAGGAAGAGTCAACTGACCCATCGGAGGAACTTTCATCTCATCCAGGATACGAGCATCGGGACCGTGAGCCCTGTACAAAAACCACACACATTATAATACACATTATATAAACATTTTTCAGAGATTTTGTCTGTGTTCAGAATGGACACTACATTGTCCTAGATATTTAGTATACATGCAAAGCACGCTATACTCTTGAAAAAAGGTTCAGAAAGAGGTTTTCCAATGATACCATAGAAAAACAATTTTGGAAGAATCTTTAAAGGGGCAGTACATCCAATGCACAATATCAGTGTAAACACTGCTAAGCTTTGACAAATCTTTCAATCTGTACTTAAAATCTACTACCAGTTAGAATGTTTGTGTTAGAAGAGTTTGCAAGAGCGCAAGTATAAATGCAAGAAGAATGTAAAAGCAACAAGTGAGTAGATGAGTTTTCTTGTTTAGCATGGTGTCATTTAATGTCCCAGACAACTTCTGTAAGTCCCATTTTTTTAGCAACCACCTTTATTAAATGAAGTAAAAAAATCATAAATGGGGTATACTGATGTATTTTATACCATAGAGTAAAACACAAAAATATATTGAGCTTGTGTTAACCACAGAACTTGTTTTAGGTATGTAGCCAAAAACCCATTCAAAAAACCTATTGACTTCAGGACATTGGAACTGGAAAGAATGCTTACTTATTTGCAGGTTTTAGTATTCATTCCTGCAGCTCTCTATTTCCACCGTAACAACTGAACTGGAAGTGACACCAACCGTGATCTTGGCACATTATTTGGTCGAATTGCTTAAAATGAAGGCATTTTTACACAAAGCTGAATATTAAAAGTGAACAATTCTGAGATGATAACTGGATGCCACTCACTAGCAATGTGACAACAATGCAGCATGCTACTTTTTATCATTATGTACTGCATGCTGTTTCACATGCTACTTTTTTTAAAAAGCATTCCATTCTGAACACAGCCTTTTTAGCATCTGCGTTGGTAATGGTAAGCTAAATGAATTATACTGTTATACTTGCAAACAAACTCCAGATTGAAATCAGTGTGCTGTAAGTTACTTTGGATATGAAAACATCTGCTTAATGACAACACAAGCACCATTGGTCACCATTGCCTTGCGTGTCAGGCCTCAATGTGCAAACCAATCTCTCCATTCATCCTAATATACGCATGTAAAATCTCTGCCACTCGCTTGCCTTCTGAGGTTTAGTATGTGATCCCTATTAGTTTAGCAGGCAGGTGGCAGGATGGGGCAGCTGCAACCGAGACTGGAGCCACATCCATACACGTGAAAATGCGATTTCATCTCCCCCTCAAACATTCACATGTCCCCACTCCCAATCTGGCCCCAGCAACCACCTGGCAAACAGACTGGATCTTTACGCACAGAGACTCAGCTGTGCTGGACATATGGTCACGCAGTCCCCCATCAGCCACCTCATACTTCAGTGAACTTTACATCTTAATTAAGACTGAGCATCACAAATCTGGATCTGCATTTGGGCTCCAGCGCTCCTCTACTTAGTTGGGGCTTCGAGTTTCACATGTGAATCTGGTTGTAGATGGAAATACGGTAAATGAAAGAACTTGAATTTGATGCAACTTTTCATGTACACTCTTAAAAATAAAGGCTCCAGAAGGGTTGTTTTTCACAGTGATGCCAAAGAAGAACCATTTGGGGTGACAAAAGAACCTTTCAGTGAACAGTTTGGTTTTAAGAACATGTTAATAATCTAAAAACCCCTTTTTCCTCTCTAAAGAACCTTTTGTGCAATGGAAAGTTTTTACACTTAAAAAGTAAAGGTTCTTTATTGGCATCTATGATTCCATTAAGAACTTTTAACATCCATGGAACCTTTCCATTGCATGACATTTTCTTTATAGTGGAAAAAGATTATTTAGATCATTATGAACATTCTGTTCTTTGCTATGACCAAATAAAGTTATAAAAAAATAAATAAAAACCTTGCAAATTTGTGTTGGTGTTTTCAAGGTTGTCTAAGAATGGCATGTATAGATTGAAGCTCCAAGGAAGCTCTTCAGTTTCCGACCGCTACACCACATTGCTGGCATAGTAGTTAATTTGCTGTGAGTGGCTGGTGGTTATTAGACTGACCTTAGAAAGCGGTTGAGGTCTCCGTGTCGCATGTACTCAAACACCATGACCAGAGGTTCTCCATCTGTACACACGCCGTAGAACCGCACTATGTGTTCATGCTGCAGCACTGTGAGCAGCTCGGCCTCACGCTGGAAGTCCTGCCGGGTGGACTCGTTGGCGACTTTCAGGGTCTACACAGACAACACAGACAATCATATATTTTTATATTGAGCATATGACCAAGTATTCAGACACTTTTCAAGAAATTCAACAAGGTAATGGATTTGGGGAAATAAATGTTCCTTTTTTTGTTGAAAATTGCGGTTGTAATATGAATAAATTTTAGTGCTACTTCCTGCCATTCAAATTCAAACTGCAGTTCTTTATTCTGTTTCTTAATGCTACTTAAATTTTAAATTAATTTCAATTTTAATTTATATATATATATATATATATATATATATATATAAATCATATTTTATTTTTAAAGCAATTTATTTTCTTTGATTTGCAAATGTACTTTTATTTTCTATAATAAAATGCTTTAAAAAATAGTACATATTGCTGAACTACAAGAATGTTAAGCCCTGATAACATAAAGCATGATGATACCTTGATAGCAACCAGCATCTTGTCAGTATCAGGACAGAGGTTGGCACATTCCGCCAGGTAAACCTTGCCAAAAGCTCCTTCACCCAGTTCCCACTTCAAAACAATGTCTTTTCTTTTAATGTGCTGAACATCTGCAAAATACAAAGAAAGTCCCTTTGATTTGGCATAAACTGAATCAGCATGCTGAAAACTTATCATTGTGGGTTTGTGAGACACTCACACATGTCTTTATCTTTGATGATTCCACAGAAGTACTGCGGGTTCTCTACAAAACTGGACAAGCCCGAATCCAGCGTGCTATCATCTGAAGACGGAGGACTTGCACCGAAGTTCATGAAGCGAAGAGATACGGCCAAATCATCCTCAGTGCCTAGAACAGATGAACCTGTAGATACACAGAAAGGAAGTGGCTCCCAAGCAGCTCCGGTTTGGCGTATTTTTTTCCTTTCTTCATATCTATATCCTGAGCCCATGTTAAGTTAATCAACTTATTGGCAATCACCGAGTCATCTGAAGTGCTCTACACAACTTCCTGTGTATAGTTTGACAGCATAGTAGACATTACAGGCTCTCTTATTTCCTTGTATAGTCTTAGCCAGTCACATTTAACCTTTTCACAACTGTTTGCTGTTTAAATAGGTTATCTAGGTGATCAAATAACTAGATTTGTTGCTTGTCTGTGTAAAATATATAGTTGGCAGGGCATTGCTATGCAGTTGCTACCCAGCTAACAGGGAATTTTCTCAACATTCTGGTTCTCACAAACGTACTTGAAGTAATGCTTATAGAACATTCATTCAAGTTAAAGTTAAGTGGTATTTAAAATGCTTTTAGAATGCTTATTCTAACACATTTTATTTGGACGTTTGTCTAACATTTTTTAAATGTTAGTATTTGTTTCAGAACGTTTAGAGAACATTCAAAAGTAACGTTAAATGTTTGCAAAATTATAAAATGAATATTCCCTTAAAGGGATTTGTTCACCCAAAAATGAAAATTCTGTCATCATTTACTTACCCTTCACTTGTTCCAAATTTGTATGAGTTTCTTTCTTTAGTTAAACACAAAAGAAGATATTTTGAAGAATGCTGGTAACCAGACAGTTAACAGTAGCCGTTGACTTCCATAGTATGGAAAAAACATACCATGTCAATATAATAAAAATAGATATTGATTAAAACAAAATATTGGTCAACATAATGCTGCAGCTCGAGGAAAGTTGTGCTACTGCTTTTTTTAAACCAGGGGATTTCATTCTTGTAGATGGCACAGACCACCAAATATGATCATCTTGCAATATGTATATATTAGTGCTGTCAAACGATTAATCGCATCCAAAATAAAAGTTTTTGTTTACATACTGTATGTATGTGTACTGTGTTTATTTATGTATATATAAATACTAGGGATGCACGATATTATCGGACTGATATCGAAATCGGCCGATAATGACTTTAAATGTAAATATCGGCATCGGCCTGACATGCAAAATTATGCCGATATGTCTTGCCGATAAGGGGAAGGGGTTAACTGGCATGTGCTCAGGGTG
Organism: Barbus barbus; assembly: GCF_936440315.1. Taxonomy (NCBI): domain Eukaryota; kingdom Metazoa; phylum Chordata; class Actinopteri; order Cypriniformes; family Cyprinidae; genus Barbus; species Barbus barbus. The sequence goes on from NC_136740.1 coordinate 27,996,065, forward strand.
TGCTAGCGATTAGATCACGTCAGCAATGTGGCTCATTCTTGAAGCAAAGTTTTGTCTGAATGATGAATAGATTGACTGTTTTGGATCGCTGCATTTAATGTGTGAAGGCATGTACAGAATGACGCGTTCGGTGTGGGATAGAGTAAACCGTTATAGCACAAGCAGGGGCAGCAGTGACAGCCTCCCCCGGGTCCTAATGCCCGTTCGGTAAGTAGTTTTAATAGTAGGGGCGCTGTTGGCCTACTTCTAATTAAATTAAAAGTAAAATAGCCTACACAAATAACATTTAGACTGTGTTTCTGATTAAATAAAGCAGTAATTGATGTAATAAAATAAGTATGTTTTGATTTAATGGTCAGAAGCTATAGCTTACATGAAAATAAAAATCACAAACATGACACTTGTAAATTAAATAATTTTATATATACTGATTTATTCATTAATGTGTAACGTTTTATTTTTTAAACAAATCATGAGCTCTAAAAGATTTTCAGAATTTGTACAACTCTTTTGTTTTAGACCATCTACAAATGTTAAATCTTAAAATAAAATATTAGGGTTAAAACTGCATCTTTCTGGGGGAAAAAATGCAGCGATTGATATAGTTGATTTATATTTATTTTCAAAGCTTCAATGTACTGTTAAAAAACCTTTTTTAAATTTAATTCTAATAAATAAGTTCTTGTTAAAAACTAACCAAAATTAATAATATTTTGCTTATAATTTCTGCACAGGAGAGACTTGGTGTTGTTTCCAAACAAAAGGAAATATATCGGTATCAGCATCGATATCGGCCAAAATGAGTTGAAAAATATCGGCATATCGAATATCGGCAGAATTCCAATATCGTGCATCCCTAATAAATACACACACATACAGTATATATTTTGAAAAGATTTTCATGTATATACATTTATATATTATTAGATTTTATATTATAGGCTATATAAATATATTTTATATATAAACATAGCATATTTTTCTTAAATATATACATGCATGTGTTTTCATATATATATATATATATATATATATATATTATATATATACATAATAAATATACACAGTACACACTCATAAATTATGTAAACAAAAACTCGGTTGCAATTTATCACGATTAATCGTTTGACAGCACTAGTGTGTGTGTGTGTGTGTGTGTGTGTGTGTGTGTGTGTGTGTGTGTGTGTGTGTATATACAGTGCCCTCCAAAAGTATTGGAACAGTAAAGACAAAATTGCTCTGTTGGCTGTGGAGTCAATACATTTACAAATATGATTAAAAGATGAATATGAGACAAAACTCATAAAGAACAAGTGCTGTTCTTTTTATTTGGTAAAACATATATGTGTTGAAACGGCTAATAATAAAATGTGACATTCTGTATTTTTGTCTCATATTCATCTTTTAATCATATTTGTAAATGTCTTGACTCCACAGCCAACAGAGCAATTTTGTCTTTACTGTTCCAATACTTATGGAGGGCACTGTGTATGCAGTATATATATATTATATTATATATATTTTATATTAATTATGAATATATTGCACAAAGAGGATCATATTTGGTGGTCTGTGCCATCTACAAGATTGAAATCCCCTGGTTTAAAAAGTAGTAGCAGAACTTTCTTCAACAAGCAGCAGAATTTGAGTTATCATGTGGTGCAAATGATTACATAGTGTAATTTAATACTTCAGACTATGAGTTTGTTCAAATCGGTAACCCTAAGTGTAAGTAGTACTACTGATGCTTACCTTGACAAACACAGCTAACAATATGTTGTTTAAAATTGACAACAAGGCGCATAAACAAAACAGCATCTACAAAACTGATATCAAGCAGAATGTTTGCTTGCTCCGAAGCAAATCACCTCGTTTTTAGGAAGCAGAATTAGACACAAAAGCGTCTCCTTCAAATCACAAAACCCACTCCAGCTATAACCGCAGAGACCCCAGACTGGGCAGAGAAGAGGAACGCAGGGAATAGAGGTCGAGAGGGGAGGGAGGCAATCAGGTCCACTTAGGCACTTTGTGAGCGGAGCGAGTGGACCTGAAAAGCCTGGCTCCATCACTCTTCTTTAATGGCTCGATCGCGGCTGGGGCTCCCGATGCTATTTACTTTGCATGCTGTAATTAAGACCTGGCAGCACTTTGCCGAGCTGTTAGGCTGACACTGTACAAAGTTACAGCTTAGAAGAGACTGTATTTCGCTGCTTTTTGTGCCTTACTTAAAAGCAACATAATGCCTCCTATGGAACTCATTCAGATTCCAAAATAATAATGCAGAATGACATTTTGGCATGGGCTATGGTTGTGCTGTCTCCAGTTTTCGGTTAACGCTAACTTCTTCTGCTGTTGCTTGAGTCGTACCTGGCTTGTTTCTGTGACGCATTTGCTTGTGATAGTTCTCTTTCTCATAAAAGACCTCTTCAAGACCAAAACATCTTCATTTGAGACCTAACTTAAGTAAACTGATTTAGTCTTCTGATTAACTGCAAATTGATCTGGATTTTGAAGAAATATTGTGGCGTTCAAGTACAATTTTAAATTGTCGTACTTTTGACAAATGAAATTAAAATGAAGTCAGTCATATCAGTATCTTAGAAAAAACTGTTTTATCCTACAAATTGTGTGTTTAGGTCGCACAACTGTGACTACTGTATCAACCAGTTATACATTAAAAAGTAATAAAATATTAATCACAACTCATTTTGCTCCTTTAATCTGATGTATTTTTGAAGGAAGATATTTAATGGGGGAAAAACTGCGCAGTGGTGCTTAATTACATGCTGTTACATGCCAAATTTGATAGCTGGTGGAAAGATATTTGGATATGTAGCATCAGCTAAATGGAAAGTTGTTTCAGAGCAATGCATTATAAAAGTAAATATGGTTGATTTTAATGCCATGTTGTTCATGTCAGATTTTGATGCTGATTTGAAATGCTATTTAGTAAATATTTCCCATTTCAAGTTGGTCTTGCATGCAACAAAATAGCTGCTTGTATACGTTGCAAATACAGCTGTCAAGTGAAATTGACTTTCCTTGAAAGTGACAGAAAAAAGTCAACATGAAATTTTAATCACAGCTTGTTGTGCATTCATCATCTGATGTACTTCCAAGCTGAACAGAATAGGGTGTGGATTGATTGTATCCACTGAGAATTAATTTGATTGTGAAAAGTGGATGTTAAATGCCAAAATGGTTGGTTGGTATAAAGAGGTTGAAAAGTAAAAGGGCTTTGTATCATCTGAGAAGGAAAGTTGTTCCAGAGCAGGACAGAACAAGATTAAGAAGACTTAAAAAAATTTTTTTGTTGTTTGTTTGTTTTATTTGGAATAGCATGCACAATAAAACCACGACTGTGCATTAAGAAAGTAAATATGGGCGATTTTGATTTCATGTTGACTTTTAAGCCTATATGTGGATGCAGAACTTACGGTGGATGCCAAACTTGGAGTGCTGTCCACATTTATTAATGACGACAACCATGATGAGTAGAAATGTACACGCGAATACAGCAAGACCCACCGCTACTGACACCTGCGAATGTGCAAGTGGACAAAATTAGGGCGATAAATAAGAATAGAAAAAATAACACAGTTGTGTATCAGATGTGACTTGTCTCTCACCCCAAACACTCTGATCTCCAGTTTCTCCGTCTCCGTTGATTGGTTAGTGGGAGCTGCTAATGTTAAAGCATTTAATGAAATATTACTTTATGAACATTGCAAAAATTCACTTTCTTGATTAATGTTTTGTCTTGATTTACAGTACAAAGATCTAAACATTATTAAAATCAAGATATATTTACTTGAGAAGCAAAATAGCTTAAGATATTGTATCTTGTTTTCTGAAAAATATATCAAAATTAAGTGAGAAAAATAAAATTCTGACCCCACTGGGAATATTTTTCACAAAACAAGACTTAATATTAGTCATTTTGCTTCTGAAGTAAATGCATCTTGATTTAGGAATGTTTAAATATTTGTACTGGAAAACAAGACAATTAGTATTGATAAATTAGTATTTTAATAGTCAAAGCAAGTGTTTGACTTATAGGAATTTGATTTAGAGTAACTTACTTGGGTTATCGGTGAGGACTGGCATGTGGAGAGAGATTATAACAATATATTACTCAGTGCACCATACAGCTGATGAAATACATGCCATGTTTTTGTGATGATGTACAGTACACTCACCAGGAATGATGCCCTCCGGGTCAAAGGGGTCAAAAGGATTGTCCATGAACTTCCCATAGCCTGTAGCCTGGTCTCTACCGAGCTTATTCTCCACGATGAGCGTGTAGTTGCCGTTGTTGAGGTGCGTGGGTTTGTTGAGGAACAGACAGCCGTGTTGAATGGAGCCGTCGGCCGCGTCTCGGATCAGTTCGGTGTAGGCGTAGCGTGTTTCCATGAGAGGCAGGTTGTTGTACAGCCATCTGATGCTGGCAGGAGGATTGCTGTCCACAGCGAATGGGAAACACCAGTGATGCTGTGGCTCTGGGTCCTTTAGAAACAAGATCCGCACTGGAACTAAACACATACAGGGAATGCGTTCACACACGTGTGCAGTGAGGCATAATCACATAATCACAATATCAGCTGATATTGAATTGTTTCTGCCTGTTTTGAGATTTAGATTACTTTTGATAACTTCTTGGAGTAATGTAAAAGGATAGTGACAGATTGTGGCAAAGAACATTCTGTTGAAGAGCAATTTAATGTTAAGAGTGCATGTCAGAGTTTTGTGTGCAATATGATAAAAGCAATAGCAGAGCTGTCTATGTAAATAATATAAATTCTGTCTATAAAAATAATTTTTCTTTCTGTCTTTTGGAAAAATGTGCAACAGCCTTTATATATTTGACAAACTAATCAATATCTAAGAGGTTCCTAATCTATTATTATAAGCATTTTTTCTCAAACATTCTCAACTCAAACAGTATGTATTTATGAATGAATGATGCATTTATATAGCTTTATATAAATGTATTGCTGTACACCCAAAGCGCTTTACAATCATTTGTCTCATCCGAAAGACGATGCTTTTGGCAGTATAGTGTCCCCGGCACTATACCACGGCGTTAGGACCCACACAGACCACAGGGTGAGTACCCCCTGCTGGCCTCACTAACACCTCTTCCAACAGCAACCTAGTTTTCACCGGAGGTCTCCAATCCAGGTAGGCTACTGACAAGGCTCAACCCTGCTTAGCGTCAGTGGGCAACCGGTCTTGGGCTGCAGGGGGATATGGCTGTGACTAAAACATTAAAATGAACACTTAAACAATATTTTAAAAAAATATTGTAATTATTATAATTTAATAATAATTTCACATGTACTATTTTTCAGCTTTGCTATCAGATTTAAATACATACTGTTTAAAAATACCCACTTTAAAAATATACACTATGGTAATATTAATCATAATTATAATAACTGTAATGAGCAGTCAGAAGCATGTGGATCCATTTGCAGAATATCTTTAATAATCAAGATCAGGGTCAAACAGGCAGTGTTCAAACAACAGTGGCAGGAATATCAGAGGCAGAGCAGAGACAGAAACGATACCGGGCAGGAGTCAGGGCAGGCAGCAAAGCAGTCGGAGTTCCAGAGAGCAAGATCACAAGGGCAGGCGGCAGAGAATTAACAGTAGTCAAACAATCCAAGATCATACACAGAAGGGTCACAGAATAACAACATAAATGCTTAGAAATGTCAGTCGGGGCAAAACAAGACTTCGCAAGGAGTGCGAGTGTGAATGCTGTGGAGCAGATAATGGAAAACACCTGTGCAGGTAATTAGTCTCTGTACGGGGTGCATGGGAAATGGAGTCCGGGAAAATCAATACTCAGGTGAGGGTGCCCTCGGGTGGCCATTGGAAAGAGCCACAGAGGTCTGATTCATGACAGAGCCCCTCCCCTGCGAGCGGCTCCGGACGCGATGGGCATTTCGACGCCGAGGTCGTCCACAGCACATGGTGCAGGTCTGTCTGGATGAGCTTGATGAAATTCAGTGGTAAGTGTGGGATCCAAGATGTCATGGGCATTGACCCAGGATCTTTCCTCTGGGCCATATCCTTCCCAATCGATCAGATACTGCAACACTCGTCCACGGCGTCGAGAATCCAGAATCTCTCTGACCTGGTAAGCCTCCTCGCCGTCCACAATGATGGGAGGGGTTCTCTCGTCAGTGACCTCCTCCTGGTCCCTCTCTCCTCTGGGACCACCGGCGGGCTTAAACAGGGAGACATGAAAGGTGGGTGAGATGCGATAATTGGCATGTAATGCTAAACGATATGAAGCTGGAGTGATTTGTCTGAATATTTCGAATGGACCCACGTACCTGGGACTTAATTTCTTGCTTGGCAGTCGGAGTCGTAAGTCTCTAGTGGAGAGCCAGACCCATTGTCCATGTGTATATTCAGGTCCCTCCCTTCTCCAACGATCGGCTTGTTCCCTAGTTCATCGTACAGTTCGTTGTAGATGTACGTGAGCAGCATCCCAAGTATTCTCGCTCCTGATTAGCCAGTCGTTGACTGCAGGGAGTTCAGAGGGTTCTCCTGACCAGGGAAACAGGGGCGGTTGGAAGCCGAGAACACACTGGAATGGGGTGAGACCGGTTGAGGGTTTGCGTAGGGAATTCTGGGCGTACTCGGCCCATATCAGGAATCGACTCCAATCGTTCTGGTTTTGATGGCAGTAGGATCTTAGAAATTGGGTTCTCTCTTGATTGAGTCTCTCCACCTGGCCGTTGGATTGTGGATGGTAACCTAAGGTGAGACTGACGTTGATGTTGAGTTGTTGACAGAAGGAGTCTGAGGATCAGACTCGTGATGTGAATTGCGGACCCCGGTCTGAAACAATGTCTTCGGGGAGTCCATAGAATCGAAAGACCTGTTCTAAGAGTACCTCTGCTGTCTCAAAGGCTGTGGGTAGTTTGGGTAAGGGTATGAGTCGGCAAGCCTTGGAGAATCGGTCGATCACGGTCAGAATGATTGTGTAATTCCTGGAGTTGGGGAGGTCAGTAACAAAGTCAATGGCAATATGAGACCATTGGCGCTGAGGAATGGACAGAGGCTGTAACAACCTAGCGTGGCGTTGGTGAGATGATTTGGACATATTGCAAGTTGGACATTGTTGGACGATTGGATGGTGTCAGCCTGTAGCGATGGCCACCAGAAGCATTCAGACACCAGCTGTAGTGATGCTGTAATCCTGGGGTGACCTGAGCTGGGGGAGTCGTGCACCAGATGTAAGACTCATTGGCGAAGGTCATGAGGAACATGCGTTCGATCATTGGGGCAATTCGGGGGAGTGGGATCATTAGTTTGAGCCTCTGTGATCTCAGTGAGAATATCCCATTGGACTGGAGCTACGATTAGTGTTGATGGAATGACGGTCTCATTGATGCTTCTCAGAGGTGATGAAGTGTCATGTAGTCTTGACAGTGCATCGGCTTTGCAGTTCTTGGACCCGGGTCTATAGGTGACTTTAAAATCGAAGCGTGAGAAGAACAATGACCATCTTGCCTGCCGGGGATTGAGTCTTCTGGCTGAGTGGATATACTCTAGATTACGGTGATCTGTGAGAACAGTGAAGGGAATTTTGGCACCCTCTAGCCAATGTCGCCATTCCTCAAAGGCTGCCTTCATCGCCAGCAACTCCCGGTCTCCAACGCCATAGTTGCTCTCGGCGGAATTCAATTTGCGTGATTAATAAGCACATGGGAATAGCTTGGGAGGACTGCCCTGATGTTGAGATAGGATGGCTCCAATGCCAGTGTTGGAATGCATCAACTTCGACTATGAATTCTTGATATGGGTCTGGGTGATGAAGGATAGGAGCAGTGGTGAAGAGATACTTGAGTTGCTGGAAAGCGTTCTGACCTGACGGCGACCAGTTTAAGTGCTGTCTCCCTCCCTTGAGCAGCGAAGTGAGCGGAGCTGCTATGGTGCTGAAGTTACGTATAAACCGCCTGTAGAAATTGGCAAAGCCCAGGAATCGTTGCAGCTCTTTCACGGTTGTGGGTTGAGGCCAGTTGAGCACTGATTGGACCTTGTTATTGTCCATAGCGACCTCGTCGGCGCTGATGATGTAACCCAGGAATGACACTCGTGTTTGATGGAACTCACACTTTTCTTTCTTGGCATACAGCTGATGTTCAATTAGACCATTTAGAACTGCCCAGAATGTTGAATGTGTGTTTCCAGAGAGTCTGAGTAAATAAGTATGTCATCGATGTAGACTATAACCCAGCGATTGAGCATGTCCTGGAACACATCATTGATGTAGGCTTGAAAGACGGATGGACTATTGGAGAGGCTGAACAGCATAACAAGGTATTCATAGTGCCCAATGGTCGTTGAGAAAGCTGACTTCCACTCGTCTCCGTCCCGGATGCGAATTAGATTATAGGTGCTGTGGAGGTCGAGTTTGGTAAGGTACTTGGAAGTACGAAGTTGTTCCAGGGCGGTTGGGACCAGAGGCAGTGGGTAACGGAATTTAACTGATATCGTTGAGACTTCGGTAATCAATGCATGGTCATAGACCTCCGTCCTTCTTCTTGACAAAGAAGAACCCGGCTGATACAGGAGAGGTGGAGGGTCTAATGAAGCCCTTAGCCAGTTCCTCCTCGATGTATGCTTTCATTGCTTCATACTCCGGTTGTGATAGGGGAAATACTCTGCCTCTCGTCGGCATAGCTCCAGGAAGCAAATCGATGGCACAATCACTGGATCCATGTGGTGGCAGTTGAGAGGCCCTTGACTTGCTGAACGCCTCAGAGAGAGCTTGATATTCTGCTGGAAGGTCTGGTATGACTGAGGTTTCTGATGAAGGAGATTCGGGGGTTGTGACATGAAGTTGGAACTGCAGGCATTCTTTTTGACAGGGTTCTGACCATTGTTGAATCTGTTTAGTGGTCCAGGAAATACGAGGGTTGTGTCTCTCCAGCCAAGGTAAGCCGAGAATTACCAGGTTTTGTGGTGAATCAATGGCGAAGAGAGGAATGAGTTCGGTGTGGAAGGATCCAACTTTTAGAATGAGGTCTTGGGTAGTGAATTTGACCAGTCCTGTGCCCAAAAGGCGCCGTCTAGCGCCGCCACTGCCAACCGGGATCCACATGGAAGGAGAGGAAGTTTGTGAGAATTAGCAAAATTGATATCAATGAAGTTTCCTGCTGCCCCAGAGTCGATTAAAGCCATCGTCTCAACCGTAACATTCATATTAGTTAGAGAGATGGGTACATTTAAACTATTAGGAGAAAAACTAAGCGCTGTAGTATCTTTGGTGGATGGTCGAGTGGGACAGTTGGCTCGTAGGTGACCAGATAACCCGCGGTATAGGCAGAGGTGGTTTCGCACTCTGCGTTCCCTCTCCTCCGCAGACAAATGAGGGACTCCTACTTGCATGGGTTCAGGTTCTGGAGCGAAAGCGAAGGCAGACGTTTGAGTGGCAGAGTGTCGTGAAGGACGTTGTGAGCGCAGTAGATTATCGAGGCGGATGGCTAGATCGATAAACTGTTCCAGCGTCTTTCCTTCATCGTGACAAGCCAGCTCAGTTTGAAGTTCAATCGATAAGCCCTTACGATATAGCAGCTTCAAGGGACCGGTCTGGGCTGCGAGTGTGCGGAAAGTGAGAGAGTAGTCAGCTGCAGTGTCTTCCCCTTGACGGAGCGCGAGCAGTTGTTCACCTGCCTCCTTGCCACCAGCAGTGTGTTCGAATACTTCTCGAAATTGCCTAAGAAAGTTGGCGTATGAGGGGAATGCCATGCTTCCTCCCTCCCATACTGCAGTAGCCCAGTCTAAAGCTCGCCCAGTTAACAGGGAGCAGATAAATGATACGCGGCTATTGTCAATGGGGTATAACAGTGATTGCTGATCCATAAACAGAGAGCATTGTAACAGAATTCCCTTACACTTGTCCGGAGAGCCATCAAATTTCTCCGGGAAAGATAGTCGAGGGTTCACTGTGGAGAGGTTCATGTTAGGGTTGATAGGCTGAGGCTCAGGTACTGGTGGGCTCGGTGGTGGTGTGGTCAGCTGAAGTGCTTGCAGAGTCCTCACCAGCTCCTCCGTGACAGACGTAAGGCGGTGGAGTTGTTGTTGGTGTGATGTTAACATGGCAGCCTGAGCTGAAACCTCGGAGGGGAGTTGATACACGGCTGCTGGATCCGTAATTGGCGAAGTCTTCTGTAATCAGGGGTCAGAAGCATGTGGATCCATTTGCAGATTATCTTTAATAATCAAGATCAGGGTCAAACAGGCAGTGTTCAAACAACAGTGGCAGGAATATCAGAGGCAGAGCAGAGACAGAAACGATACCGGGCAGGAGTCAGGGCAGGCAGCAAAGCAGTAGGAGTTCCAGAGAGCAAGATTACAAGGGCAGGCGGCAGAGAATTAACAGTAGTCAAACAATCCAAGATCATACACAGATGGGTCACAGAATAACAAGGTAAACGCTTAGAAATGTCAGCCGGGGGAAAAACAAGACTTCGCAATGAGTGTGAGTGTGAATGCTGCTTAAGTAGAGCAGATAATGGAAAACACCTGTGCAGGTGATTAGTCTCTGTACGGGGTGCAAGGGAAATGGTGTCCGAGAAAGTCAATACTCAGGTGAGGGTGCCCTCCGGTGGCCATCGGAGAGAGCCACAGAGATCTGATTCATGACAATAACAAACACTATTTTTAAAATTGACTTTATAATACATACTGTTTAAACTATATACTTTGAAATCTATACTATATTCATTTTTATAATAACAAAGAATTTGAAATAATTCATTTATTGAAGAATCTTAATTTTTAACTTTATTATAGGAAAGAGTATTTAAAGAATATTTCATATTGTGCATAATAACATGGTGCGTTTTTTTATTTTTTTTATTGTCTTTGTCACATTGACAGTGTCGTCGCTTTTATTCAACTGCTGTTCCAACTCTATCATCCAGCTGTCTGCATTCCTATTGGTAGTCATTGCTTTGCATCACTGCTCATTTGCATGAAGTTAAAACCGGTTGCTCACACACAATTAAAGTAGTCCACATAATGTTCCTGTATAGATAATGCTTTTCTATATCCAGTACCCGTTCTTCAGAATAGCTCAAATGACTGGCAAATCCGTCATAATTTTTTCCACGAATCAATGTGCTCCATCTTTACAGTAAGCCTGTTGACCTGCTATAAATAATAAATCTCAGTCTGTTTAGGGGACCTAACCACAAGAGGCACTTGAGAGCCTGCTGAAGGTGGGATGCAGGAAATGGTTCTTTTAGCTGGAAGAACACGCTGATGTGCACGGCCCGCTCTCTGCTTCATAACCATTTCACTGCTCTTAACCCGTGACCCCGCCTGCGGAAAGTGCTTCGCATGGAGAATCGCAGTCATTTGTGTCGTGGCCTAGAGTTCACGCTTAAAAACCGTCCTCGTTACACCGACCCCATGTTAACGGTTGAGTTCGAGAGCCATCTGTGAACTCCACTAATTGTGGTAATCAAAAGGAATTAAATAATTGGATCCATCAGGTTGCGGTTGAGGTAGATGGTCGTAGGTGAATTTCATCATCTGGAGCTACAGCTAGCAGGGAGTACAGTATGCTAAGGCCATAACTAACGCTGGGGAATTAAATTATCGATTGGCGTCTGGGTTTAATAAAAGAGGATTTGGATGGGAATTATGCCTGCGTGCAGTGCAGGACTTTGTGAGCGCTTTGCTATAACCATCCTGCTAATTTACGAGCTAATTAAGCAGTGGCCGTTGATGAGCCGTTGTCCACCCATCACATGGTTCTGATAGACTGGCATCTAGCACACTTGCTATCTGCCAATCAGTCCTCACAATTATATTTCCGGACTATGGGGGAGAGAAATACATTAGTAGAGAACAAGCAAGATCTGAAGACGGTTATCATCCCATTTTCCTGACAGTCATTATCTCTCCCCTGATGGCTATACATTTGTCTGAAGTCAAGCACTGTTTTTCTTCTTTCTGAAGAGGAGGTGATAAACAGTGATAATTGCTGTGGTGTGGAGTGTGGTCATATGGGAGGATTTTCAATGGAAAATCTTGCGATGCTATCGCTTGCTGTCAAGAACAGGGTTATTATCCATTACTAAAATTATTATAAACATTTTTCTATTATAAAACTATTATAAACTATTATACTATAATAAAGTACTATACTATAATAAAGCTGAAATACTATAAAATCTAAATATTGGATGAAAAAATTTAAATGAAAATTAGAAATGTTGCCATCGCAGCTAACTAAAATAAGTGTAAACTAAAATTATTAAGTGCAAATGGATAAACTAAATTTCAAGTTCAACTAACACTGAAATAAAGGAAACCTAAACAGGGTTATTATAGTTTGGTAAAAATAAAAACATTTTGTTAATAAAATGATAAAATAAAATGTACACTTAAACTTATTTTGTTTCAGCTATTTGCCTGGCACCATTTTTCATTTTAATTTAGCTTAACTTGATATACTAAAATAAATAAACTGAAATGAATTTGAATGAAAACTATAGAAACTTTAAACAACTAATAAAAAAACACAAGAAAAATTACTAAAACATTAAAATTAACAGAAAAATAAAATCTACTTGAAAATATTAATACAAACCATGATAGAATCTCAAGAAACCAAAATAACACTGATTCTAAATAGTAATATTAAAAAAGAAATAAATAAAAGTAGCAAAAGAACAACAAAATTACTAAATATTAAACTAAAATGAAAACATTAAAATATATATTTTAAAAAACCTATAATAGTATGTAAATAATACTAAAATAGCACTGTTTTGGTTTTCCATATAAGATGGTAGGTTTGAGGAACCTCATGCATGGATTTTCCAGTTTAAACATGGTTGACCAGATAAATTTAATTAGTTTTGGTTTGAGAAGTCGCTTATGTTGCTGTTAAAAAAACAGCCAAGTGAAATAGCTCAGAGTATTGAAAAAACGTTAGTTGCATCTTTATATCAGCTTTATATCTCAGAATCTTGCAATTGCAACTTCCTTTTTTAAACTTAGTTGTTGTTTTTTTACTCATGCTGAATGCAGAAACGGATTTTCAGATTTTAAAATACGCTGGTAGACATTTAAGCAAAACGACTTGGTTCTCCCTTGAAAAATACTGTAACAGCTTTCAAGGCGAGAAAAATGATGGAAATTAAAGAACAAAAAATGTCTTCACATACATTCGATGTCCAGCTGCACCATGGCTTCTCCCATTCCAGCGCGATTCTCTGCCTCACAGGTGAGGTTGTGCAGGTTGTCTCCAGACGACACGTTCCTCATGTACAGAATCAGCTCCAGGCTTGATCCCCAGATCCCTCGCTGTGGACAAGGATGGATGTAGGCAAGTTTAACCGATTGACATAGTAAACAACTTTTGTCCAGATTTTAGTGGACTGGGATAAGGGGCTTGAACAAGATTCCTTTCAACCATTTTTACATGTATTAATTGTGCAAAGTGGCCTACAGATGAGGAATACTACAACAAAAGTGATTAATCATAGTGTTAGAGTTATGATTGCATGTTTTTTTTTTATGTGATCTTCGTTCAAGTACATGGTTAATCACATTGGTCAGTTTCCATAGATTTCAACTTCATTGACAGAGTCCTTATCTGAAAGCCGTGTCATGTACCTGCAGGGTCCAGTTGGACTGTAGGTGCTCTGTTCTCCAGCGGATCATCGGTGTTGGTACTCCGGTCACCAGACAGGTAAATGTCAGGTTTCCACCTTCCTGAGTGGTCAGTGTCGGTGGGTGAATTGTGACCTCAGGAATACCTGCATACCACAAAACATTTAGTTATAAGGACATTGGAAAATGATGGGGAAGAAAATCAGGAAATATCATTTACAACATGAAGTACATGGAATATTCTTATATGAATACAGGACATTTAAGGAAATTAGTACTTCTATTGAGCAAGGATGCATTAAATTGTTCAAAAGTGACAGTAAAGACATTCAATTTATATTTTATAACCCAACTAAATGCAGTACTTTTGAACTTTATATTCATCAAAGAGTCCCGAAAAACAGATTTCAGTTTCCACAAAAAATATGAAGCGGCACAACTGTTTTTAACATTGATAATATTAAGAAATGTTTCTCAGCATGTTAGAATATTTTCTGGAGGATCATGTGACACGAGTAATGATGCTGAAAAATGTGCTTTGCATCACGAGGAATAAATTACATTTTAAAATATATTCAAATAGAAAACAGGTATTTTGAATTGCAATAATATTTGACTGTTTTTGCTGTATTTTTGATCAAATAAATGCAGCCTAATTGTAAAAGACGTCTTTTAAAAACATAAAATCTTACGCCCCAATATTGTAAAGTATCCGATATGTTTCAATAACCATAAATAATGATTATTTCAACCGAGTTTCCTAAACACTGCCATTGGTCAGTCAAACGAATGTGTCTGTTCCAAGCTTTGGGGGAAATCAATGGATGAATGGCTTGCTTATTGTCTCTTCATATTAAACTGGAACAGTTTAAATGACAAATGAAAGTAAACAAATTTTAAGTTCTTAAAAATAGGTTTGCAGTTACTTACTGCAGTTATCCATTTCAAATGAATCCAGCTGAATGCTGTTGCCACTGTAGATGCAGGTTTGTTGAGAATCAGTGTCGCTTTGTCTTCTTCTGTGCCACTGCTGAAGCCAGTAAATGTCACACGAGCAGGTGAGCGGATTGTCCCTCAAGATTCTGTGCAAAAGAGAAGCAGGTGACATTTATTATGCTTATTTCATGCCTTCAGAAAAATCATATATATGTAAGACCTCAGTTGCATCATTTAAACTTTTCAGACAGAGGTAAATTGTTCAAATTTTCTGTCTCAAATCATCAGCAGAGCAGAATAAATCTGAGTGCAGTGTTTTACTCACAGACTCAACAGAGGCACCGATTGGAACACCCTCCAACTGATATGCACCAGAAAATTAGAAGCCAGGTTTCTGTAAAACGAGAAGATGTGAATTATACATGCCAAAGAGAGATGTGTATTTAAAATTTATAATAATAACAGATTTAAAATGTATAATAATATTTTACAGATTCCTTACATCTGAAATTGGTGGTTTGTCATGTCAGATATATGCTTTCTAAAGTTGTAACAATGGATGAATAGTATTATGAAGTATTATAAATGTTGTATAAGTTCATGAGATCATATAATGCATTATAATGTGCTTCAGCAGGCGTTACTATTAAACTATGCATTAAAAAGATATTTATATTGCATTCTAAATAAAGGCTTCAAGTAAAGTGTTGCGACTTTTTCTTGTAAAACATACCAAAAAAATGATTTACTACTTTGGAAAATAATTCTTTACCATGTA